>NC_134077.1:65606269-66333406 GCF_965140245.1 Athene noctua | reverse complement strand
ACAAGAGGTTTAAAGTCGTGCACATGCATATGTACTAATTAAAGTAGGACAGAGCTCATGCACAGCCTATTAATCATCCTGTGTGTTTAAGGAGCAGACACCTGTCTCATATCTATCATTTGTGGTTTTATTTTAGACACGTTAAATGGAAAAATAAGCATTTTTTTACTCACTGGTGTTGAGAGGCTTTTGTAATATCATTCTGAATTTGCTAACCTTCATGTGGCATGATTCATGCTTGATGGTGGTTGCTTAATAAACAAAGCCTGTTTATGTGACTATACTCACCCGTTGTAAACGTGTTGGCTAGTCACTCCAATTAAACAATGCTTACATTCACAGTTCTGAATTTTGGACACTGAATACATTGCCTATGGTCTTTTTAGCTTGTAATGTATATTCTCTCACAGAATTGGTTGATGAAATTTTATAGATGAGTTTTATATCCTTTTATATCTGCTTACTAAATTTGTATCTTCCTAAGACTCAAATAATTCAACATTGCCAGCTAATTTTTATTTTATTTTTCACATTCTCACCTTTCTCCTTGGGAATTAATTTTCTTAGTTACTTTAAAAATTGTCAGTCAGTGTTTGTAATAACAAAAGTAACACCAGAAGAAAGTGGCAAAGGTTAGACTTTGTTCAAGAAAGAGACTTCTCAGAATTCGAAACAAATTTTTAATTGGACATAGTTAATTTTTAATTTTCTTTTTTGTTACATCTCAAATGAATTAATGGCATTCATTATTCCATAGAAAATTGAGGTAATCTGCCTTTAAAAAGAGAAAGGAGAGGTAGGCA
The DNA here is from genome assembly GCF_965140245.1 of Athene noctua. NCBI lineage: Eukaryota > Metazoa > Chordata > Aves > Strigiformes > Strigidae > Athene > Athene noctua. The sequence goes on along the minus strand of NC_134077.1, from coordinate 66,332,603 downwards.
TATCTGGGTAACCGTAAAGGTCTTTATCCTGAATGACATGGGAAACAGAAGAAATTGAATGGAAAAGTGGAAAGTTGTCTCTGACACACCCTAGAAAACAGAAAACACCAGTCACATTAATACTCCTAAACCATAGTAGTCACACACATATCTGTTTGTCGTGGAAAGATTCTACTGGTTTGAAATTCTGTTTGTAAAATGGGTAATAGAAATGGGTATGGCAGTGTTTAACAACAGATGGAATGGGCACAAGTGCTCATTTCATCTAACCTCTTCACATGTTAGCTCTCTTCTGCAAGACTGCTCACGTGCTACACCTCTTAGTGGCTTTCAGTAGGGTATTGTGTTTTGCTACTGTTTCCATCCAACTTCCATTTATTGTGGAATATCTGTCTAAAATTATAAAACTTCAGAAACACAGATTCCTCAGTAGCCAACCCTAGATCAATGTTGAGTCCCGATCAAGATTCTGTGCAGAGGGGAGCTTCTGAGCTGGAGTGACTTAAATAGCTCCCTGAATCCATTAACTTGTAAGTTTAAGATTTTGTGTCTTGTGGTGATTTATTTTACTGTCCTCTGGCTGAAAGATTTATCTTGAAGGAAATACCTTGATATTCAGGCTCATTCATTTTCATTCCTTTTACTAGTAGGCTCTTTAGAGCACACAACATAAAGGTGTTGAGGAAAAACCAAAACTAATATCTTTTAAATAAATTTAGAATTATCTTTTCGTCATACCACATTTTATGGTTACCATTAATATCTCTGCAGACTTCTTGTAGTTAAAAGAAGCAGCAGCGCACATGACCCTGGGAATCTAAAAGAAAGTAATCTGCAGAAGGGAATTAGAGTTGCAGACAGCTTTGATACATTAAGAGGATATACTGAAATAATTTTTAGCCATGTAATTTTTGGAGGGGAAGAGGACCTGCTGTGTTTGGAGCTAACTGGAAGCTGTGTCTGCAGAACAGGCAGCAGGAAAACACAAGTCCATTCTGCTGGTAGTCTGAGTGTAAGTGCGACTTTGATCCAAAAGCAAAGTGACAAGGCTAGGGAAGCCAATGCATTATTTTGGGTGACTGCCAGGAAGCAATAATTGTCTTTGTTAACAGCTCTGGTCATTAAGATCTTTATTCTAAAACCAATAACCTAGTGAAGTCCTTTATAAAAACACTGTGTATATAAAAATAACATTAATATTTGTATTTATCTGTGTATACGTATATGTACACAGATGTCCATATGTTTGTATTTATATAAATTCTCTTGAATAAATTATGACAATATTGCACATATTACTATGGAAGACCATAAGCAAGGCTAATTGTGTAAGGAAGAAGTATCTTGTTAGAACAACCATTTGAGAGGGAGGGAGGCACAGACAGGTGTTTAGGCCTGTATCCCATCCAGACTGAAGATTTGGTTGTGTCTGAATGCTAATCTGTTCTCTCCATCTATGCTACCAGACTGTGTTACTTGAATGATGCTGTCACTTTAATGTCATTATTTTCTCTTGCCATGACTAGCTGTTTAATGTTTACATTTACAGTCCTTCCTGGGATCTGCACTACTGTGATCATGCAAACTAAGCAGAAAGATATTTAAGCTAGTCTGTAACCAGAATTTCTTTTTTGCTTTCTTGTCACAATTCGTTTCTTCTGTACAGCATAAGTTTGTGCTGAGGACTGATACATACTCACACACACCTTCCCTACGGTGGTGCTGTGCTCAACCTTTGATTCTAAGTGCAGCTGTAGAAACTTTTCTGAAATACCTATATTACCTATGATACACCCTGTTTAGATTATTTCTGAAATGCACCTGTTACTGTGCATAACAAATGGAGTTGTCAGACTTGATGAGATTTTATTGTGTTTAGTCTCTTTAGTTGAACCGTCTTGGAACTGACTTGTTTACTCCAACGGTTACATGGATTGCAGCTACATGAGTACAAGCTAATATGATTGTGTCTGGGCTAAAGCAGATAAGAGGCACGAAATGTAGTGACATCTTTGTGTTATCAAGCAGCTGATGAAGTAAAGCATAATAAAGAAAGATGATGCTTGGTGGACTACATTTTAATGTTTGCTTTAGGAAAAGCACATTCTTGATATGGGAGACTTGTGACAACATGGTAGCTTGGAGGACGAGGACTCAAGTATGCAGAATTGCAAAGATTTACTCCCAGTAAGGCTGTTCCATAGAAATGCTGAAGCTGTGGGTTTATTTAGAGCAAAAAATTATTTCCTGTGAACTGAATCTGAAATATTTGAGATACCTACTTTGTCTAAAAGGGTCTGTTTCATTAGAGCCCTATAGGTGCTGGCTCTCTTAAACATTTCCTTAATCAGCCTTTTGGTAAATTTGCTGTCTCCAAGCTTGCTTATATGCAGCAAGTTGCTGAAGTCTGTAGTTGTGTTTGAGAAGTCAGGTAATTTATTGCTTTCATGACAGCCTAGCTGTTCAGCAAATGGTTTATAGTGATTTATGTGTAGGGATAGAGGAACTGACTTGAGCAGGAGGGCTGTGAAATGGTCAATCTGTTTTCAGAACCTTACATCTGGAACAATGTCAGATAGGCAGTATTATTAAAACTATAAATGGTAAATCTATTTTGTACAGTACAGGTTAGCTATGTTAAATCCTGTGATACTGGATTGAGGAAAATTTAGAAATCATTCTGGGGACTGGAGAAGAAGACTGAGAATACATATGAGAGTCACACAGATAGTCTGTTACAAAGCTTGAAATATGTGTTGAGTTGACCCTAGTCAGGAACTAAGCACTCACTAGCTACTCACATTTCCCTCTCCCTCTCCCATGGGATGGGGAAGAGAATTAAAAGGGTTGTAATAAAGACAGTTTAATAAGTGAAAGAAAGAAACAAAAAAACCCAAGTGATGCAAATTCAGTCACTCACCATCTCCCACCAGTAGACAGATGCCCAGTCAGTCCCCAAGCAGCTGCTACATTTAAAAGACCAAACCCACAGGTTTTATTTGCTGAGCACAACATTAAATGGCAGGGAATATCCCTTTGGTCATTTCTGGTCAACCATCCCAGCTCTGTCCTCTCCAAACATCTTTCCCAGCCCCATCCTACTTGCTGAGGGTGCAGAGTGAAAAACAGAAAAGGCCTTGGTGCTGTGCAATCACTGTTCAACAGCAGCTGACACACTGATATGCTGTCAACACTGGTTTAGTCCCAGATATCGAATACAGGACTGTACTAGCTGCTATGAAGCATCCCAGCCAGAGCCAGTACAGTCTTCTGCAGTATCTAATAGAATAAAAATACATTAAGAAAACATTTTGAACTCTACCAGGTCAGTGTAATTTGGGATTTTGAGAAGATGGCATTTGAGCATGGAAAAAACAATCTCCAGATTGTACTTTTGGTTAAACAAGATGCAGTCTTTTCTTTCTTGAGAATACTGATTCCATTCCAGTCCATTTTGGATGAACAATACAGGTGCTATATTTCTGTACAATGGCTGTGGACTTGGAGAATAGCACAAAATGTCTATTGTCTGGCATAACAGATCTTACTTGTTTTCTTCCTTATTTCTTAACTGAGTGGGGACGTTCAAATTTTCAATACACTGTATTGTCTTTTTTGAATTTATGACCTGAAAGTTAAGATGTTAGTGCCTGTGGAAGAAAAGCATGTAGAATATGTGTATATATATATATATATATATATCAGACATTACGGCACACATGTTTTTAGAGAAGTACACTCAAATTATATACAAGGGAAAGTATTCTCCAAATGCATGTATTAAAGCAGTGACATATCTGCATGGAGGATGTTTCATTAATACAGTTAAAAGAATGTAAGAACATGTGATAAAATTACACAAATTAAATGCTAGACTATCTTTATAAGTTAATCTAAAATGTCAAGTGTCTTTTTTCCAATGGTATCAAGCATGCATGTCCTATGTTGGCACTATGGCAAAAGTTCATCTAGGTGGAGGTCTTACTGTGGCAGTGATAAGACAGAAAGTGTGTCTGTATAAACATTCAGCAGGGCTGAGGTGCTGTTGGAAAGGGCTGGATAGTTGATTAGGTCACAAACTATCATTATCTTTTCACAGTATGTGTGGAAGTAGCTTCTGGCTTTCTACATTTTATTATGGTCAAACCTGGAATCATCTTCAGGTTTGTCAGACTGCCTGTTCAGTATTTTCACTTGTTTCTTGTGATGAATAGGAAGTCACACAGATTATTTTTTTTTTTGCCAACACTTGTGATGTTTCAGATGAAAAGAAAGAATCAACAAATAAAAGCCTCACCTTCAAGTGTCACCTTATTGTGGAAATTTGAATAAAACAGTGGCTTATAAAGTTTGTCTGTTAAGTAAAACATTGTCAGTTAACTTGTCTGTGAAATGCAGCACTGTAATATTCCACTTTTGTGTGTATACATCAACCACCACAGCTAATATGGGAAGTAGGACTTTGTGCTTAATGTGTATTTTTTATTTAGTTATTTTTTGCAAGTTTTTGTCCTTTATGTTAATCTATAATAAATGGTTGACTGTGAACTCACCTTCATCTAATATGGGTTTAAATAATTTGAAATTTACAGTTTCAGTAAATTCAGTATTTCAACTCTCAGAGATTCTTACAGCAGCTTGCAACATAAACTCAGGTGTAGTGTGAATAAAAGTTAAAAGTCCACAAGCTTTTTTTCAAATGATGCACGTCTGAAAGTTTTGGGTTATCCAAGAAGTGGTAATAAGGATAATTTGGTGTAAATGCTTAGCTGCCTTGATCTGCTAAGTAGCTTAGGGTAATTGTAAATGGAAATAGGTTTGCCTCTTGCTTCTCTGAGTAATGAAATGCTATCCCCAAGAGCTGTCATAGCAGCTATGTTTCTCATCTAAATAACATTGTACTATTTTGTGTACAAGTCTTGTCATTCACTAGTATGCCTGTTAATGAACTGCTTAGGTAGCCTGATCAGGTTCACACTTGAACTATATTAAAAGTGTTAGTATAGATAGCATTAGGGCTTTTTGGTTTTGGGTTGTTTTGTTGTTTGTTTTTTTTTTACTAATTATTTAAATAGCTTTGTCCTACCTGTGAAAGGTGGATTTTTTGTGTGTTTTTGTTGTGGTGTTTTTTTAACCTTTTCATTGCTTCCAGCCTGCTACTTAGCGTTTGATTTGAAGAAAATTAGTATTTTTTTAATCACTTTTGCCTTGTAGGTTAATCTCCGAGCCACTGATGTGAAGCTTATGCGCCAGCTACTCATCATCAATGAAAGTATTGAATCAATCAAGTGGATGATTGAAGAGAAGGCCATTGCCAGCAGAGGTAGCAGTTTGAGTGGCAGCTTGTGCAGCTTGCTAGAAAGTCAAGAGACATCCTTCCACGGCAGCTGTAGCAGTTTACGAGACTGTAGCGATGGACTGGATGGAATATCAGTGGGGAGTTATTTGGACACCTTAGTGGATGATGTCCCTGGTCACCAAACCCCTTCAGATATGGACCAGTTCAGTGATTCTTCTATTATGGAGGACTCGCAGCCTCTGCATAAGCATCCCAGAATTGATTCTGATGAGTACTACTGTTTTGGTTAATAAAAACAAGTTTGTGGGACATCAATTCACTCATACTTACCCTTTTTCTTTGCTGCTATTTTGTTTCATGTGCAAACCCCCAAACTTCTTTGGAAGGATAACATCATATGATACTTTGATTCCACTCTATAACTTTTCTGTTGCTTCTAATACATTTGCTCCTTGATGGGTTGGGCTTTCCTCCTCCTCACCTTTTTTAATTTATTGTTGCAAATTTCCTTTTTTTTGTTTTAATATTTTGCAATGCTTTATTTACAGGTCTTTAAAAGTGGTGAAGGAAAAGCTTTATCTTTAAAATGAGACATTGAGTGAATGAGAGCAACAATTTTGTATTTGTTGGCAATAAAATATCTTCTGAAATATATATATATATATATATGTTGTGGTAAATTTTCTTGACTACCAAGTTTGGCCTTTCCAAAGACATTGATCGTACTGAGCCTTAAATATGAACCTTGAAATACCTCTACAAAATACTTTTTCTTTTGTAAGCAATGATATTTGATTCTGTCAAGCTGTCTTAAGTTGGAATATAAAGTATCTTAAACTTTTCTGTGTGAGGTTCTTTCTTGTTGAATGTTCTCATCCTTCTTTAAATTCTGAGCTTCGTTGGAGTCTTGCATTGATGCATATACATACCGAAAGCTCTGTATAAGAGTATATTTTATATTTGTGCTTCCTAACTTTTCATTTGCATTGAACCTGCAGTTTTATAAGCACAGTCTAGATATGTAAAAAACAATTTAAAAAATAAATAAAGCAGCATCCCACATTAAAAATATAAATTCTGATTTTTTGAATGCTGAGCCAGAATTCCTCAGCAGTTATTTTTTTAATGTAATTTAAAGATTTGACAGTTTTTATCTTCAAATTGTGAGGGATTTAGAGTGCACTGGTGAAATGTTTTACATGAGACCATATGCTAGAAGGAATGCCCTGTATTGCTTTTTTATGTATACCCTCATCCTTAATAAGTTTACTTTGCTCTTACTATTATTACTAAGAGAAAATGCTGCCATCCTACCTTTTTGTTTCCTGTTTTACAAGTAAGAGTTTGCTTTAACCTTTTTGTGCCTACTGGTACAGTTGAGAGCTATGGCTATTCATTCATATTGGAAGCATCCGAGAAGAAAAACAGGAACTGCTGTGTGGGAACTATCTGGTTTTGAGACTCCCCTGACCCATGCTTTTGTGTTGAAGATTAGGAGGCAGATTATTCTTTTAATTGCTTCAGAAACATAAAGGAACAAGATTTTATCCTTCAACAGTAAAGAAAAATAAGAATAAAAGAAATAGAATTGAACTGGACACTTTCACAGATTCATGAATATGTATTTCTAATTTACAAATAGTGAAAAAGATATTGATACTTACACATCATCTAAAAGTGTCCTATCTTGCCATGACTGTATTCTGGCTGCCAGTAAAGCATGAAATTCTATCACCAAAGAAACTAATGTTTGCCAAGTATAATACAGACTCCCTATTTAAAATACATTTTACACATTCTGAAGAAATAAAGCTAGTATATGCAGCAGTCAATGTATGTTGGTTTGGTTATTTTGAGATAAAGTGATAGGTCCAGTAAGGTTCTGCTCTTCTAAGCCATGTTTCCATGGATCTGTCTTGTCCAGCCTTGATCAACATCAAACATGGAGAAAAGGTAAAAACTCAAGGAATGGAAAGTGACAATTATTGCTTTGTGATTAGCTCCATTACTTCTCAATACAGTGGATGCCTGTGTCCCTCAGAATTAGAAAACAAGATATGTATATTTTCCTTCAGACATCATGGTTTATTCAAATAGAATAATGTGAGTGAAGAAATGTGTTGTTACCAGGGATAAGGCTTCCCAGTTCTACTTCTGAGATCATCCAGGGTATTGCAGATAGCTTGAAGGAAAAGGGCAGCAAGCCCTCAAGTGAAAATGCTGTGCTGACTTAACATTTTTAAGATTTTCAGTTCCTTCCCCAGTTTATGACTGTTGAGCATAATTTGTAAAAAATAATGTTTGAAGAAAAAACTATTTCTCAGTATACCATTAAGTGTAACATCAACTGTGAATTAAAAATAGGTTTTATTACTTTATATTATTTAAATCTAGGGAACAGAACTAACTCCTTGGTGTAAAATGGAGACTATCTTGAAAGTTTTCTACCTTTATTGCTTGGCATGGGAGTTAAATATCAGGATGCATATTCTCTCTGAATGTAATGAATGGGCAATATATACAGCCTTTGCTTCTGCAACTGAGATTTTGGGCAGTAGGCCAAGACACACATAAAATTTTTCTACTATGAAGGAAATTCAAAAATGTTCTTAACATACCTTCATAAATATCCCCTAGAGTTATGCTGGAATTACTTCAAGGAAAATACAGACTGTAGCTGTCACCCACCCACCTACAGTTGTAATACTGGATAAAGAGTGATAGATTTATCATATTATGATTAAAAAGTTCATTTAAATGGGAATCAAAGCTGGCAGGAAAAAAAAAAGAAGCCTGCTAATAGAATTGGTGAAGTAAAAACTGTATATGATTAGAAGCTTTTATTCCTGTGTGTCTCTTGACTGAAAGTGGAGAAAGAGTACAAATGACAAAATAGAGATGCTGAGAGACTGTTAGAAGGAAACAAGAATTTCGAGGTGTTGTGTTCCTCATATCCAGGAACATGAACACCTTGGGTTTTATTTTTGAAGCATGAAAACTTCAGATATTTAGGTTTGACTTAGATTCATTAATTGCATTAGCTTCATAGCCAAAAGATAGTGATTTACTCTTCATGCTTAAGACAGACCATAAAATTTTATTATCTCCTAAAATGAATTCAATAACTTACAAGTGAACTACAACTTCACTATTAAAATGGAAAATATTAAATGCTCCTTAAAAATTATTCACATTGGGTATTTAATTTTGTTTTTTAAGCAGTTTACATACTTGTTGGAGAACGGCTTGCAGAGAGCAAGGCCATGGGTCTCTGCAGGAGCTGATTGCAGCCATCAGAGGTAAACAAAGGAAAAAACCCAGGGTACAGTTATGCTTACAAAGGACTGTTGTGTTAACAAAGAGAGAAACTGAGGTACACAATGGCCTTGAGTGTGATGCTAAACAACCTTGGGAAAGAGGGCAGGCCAGAAGAGGGAAGATGTTGTGACATACCTGAAATGCCACAAGGGGCTGGGATATTATAATGTAGCCTTTTACACGTATCCAATAGATTTGTGAGTAGTGTACATGATTATTGTAGAGTGCTTATTTAAGGGATGATTTCTTTCAATAAAGTTGAAGCTTGCTCTATCATTCGTATTGAATCGGCTGCTTGCTTCCTCCGCCCGCCGCACATACTTCCTCCAGCTTCCTCTTGACTTGATTGATCTTGGTCTTGCAAAATCTTTGTCTGGTTAAAAGGGATCTGGATGTCCTCTTCTAGCATTTTGCAGACCTGGGTTCTTTTTTCCCTTGGGTTTCCTTGTAACTAAAACCAATAACTAAAAAACTATAGTAGGGCAGAATATCTGAAAGCATATTACAAAGCTATGTCTGTTGCAAATGGATAAAAGCAACAGATTTTTTTTTTTAAGTGGAAAAATAGCAAATATAATTAATTTATTCTCTGCCATTTTCTATCATCTTGGCTTTTCTGTCACTTAGCTTGGTTCCAGGAATGACAAACAATTTCAAGACAATTTGTGAAATCATAGACAATGAGCAACAGCCAGTCCACTTTTATTTCCATACTGCTGAAGTTTTGTCTTTGAAAGACATTCTACTATGTAAGCTGTATAATTCAGAAACAATAAGGGACGGTCTTTCTGTTTTAAAATAACTGTTTCCTGCTAATAATAGTCACCATGTAGTAAATGGATGTGCTCTTGTTCACAAACAATTAAAAGATTAAAAAAATATTTCTTCCAAGACAGTCTAGCTGTGAAATTCTGTTGCACTTTAAAAAGAGCAATTAAAATTCTTTGAAATCTCTCTGCCAGCTACCAGGTCTAGTATTGATCTCAAGGTTTCATGACTGTGTCTCCACAGATGCTGTGAGAGGATGAAGAACGAAGCAGGAACTCTTGGATCCATCAGTAGGCCAGAAACATTGTACTAGGACACAAGACAGACCAGCATCTCTGCCTTTGGAGGGCATACTATCGCTATCCTGCAAACTGGAGCAGGATGTAAAAATAAGGCAGAAAAATGGTGTGTCTGTCTTCTTAAAATGAGCCCTGACTTTTGAAGGGAGTGGTAAAATGCTGGAAGTACTGTCAAAATGTTTGAAGGTTTGACGTTTCAAAAATCTTTCTCTGCATTTCCCTTTGAGAAAGAGAACTGGGTTAGTCAAGGTGGGTAAAGTACAGTCTGTATTGACTATTTACACCATGTAGCTGCATCTCATATAACCTTACATAATCCACAGACAAACTGTGGGTTTTTTGTTTAGTAATCTTAAGCATTTATTAAGATACCTAAAAAGCCTGTGCTCGTATTTTTCATGTTGCCAACACCTCTTCTAAAGCAAGTGTAAAAGATGTGTTTGATATCAGGAATTAAGATATACCAAGTAAACATGAGATCAGTAGAAAGGATGCATCACCTTACAGGAAAGGAGGCTTTGTATCACTTTAAGTGTGCTCTCTTACAGCAAGTTTATCTTTCCAGAATAGCTATGAATTTATTATAAAAACAGTATAAGAGCATTCTGCCCTGAAACAAATAGATTTTCCCTTACATAAATTAAAAAGACATTAATACTGCCTGCAATTGATGTTTCCATTGGTCAGAGATGAAATTTCCCTAGTATGTATACCTACAGTGAAAATAAGACAATTTCTTTATTTTTCCCCTATGGAATTTTCTGTGCTGTGGCATACCACTAATAAGATAAACAATCTTCATGGAGTCTTTTCAAAAGCATGCTCTTCAGCAAACATGTCTGGTCTCAGGGCTGACATTTCCCTATAGTCTTTCTTGGTTTCATTGGCTCAGTCCTGAAAGAAACATGTCTGAAAAGATATATCTTTTAGTAACTGTTAGGGGACCACATGATACAAATGTCCGAGACAAAAACTGGTAATAATTTAAAAAAAAAAAAAAAAAAAAAAAAAAAGAAGTTTGCAGAAACTATGTTGGCATTCCCTAGCAATTTTTTTTTCCCCCCTTATTTTTGTCTAACACCAATATGGAGAGAAAACAGTAGATTGGCCCCAAAGGTCTGAAATCATGTTTTCACCTGTAGACTGCAGAGCACATTTATCCTCAGTGAAAACTTGTCAGCACTGCTGGGTCCAACATTTTACAGCTAAGATCTATAACACTATAATACATTAAAAACCTTTCATAGGATCACTGAATTGATTATCTTCTGGAAGCCTGAAAGACCACTGAAACCTTTTTAATTTACAAAGGATACAACTTTGATTTTGTGAAGGAAAATATTATTGTTAGAACAGCATAAATTCTGGTGTATGAATTACGAACTCAATGGACAAAGTACACAATAAAATTAAAAATCTTTTGTGTTAGGTTTATCTTATAGTAGACTATGTTCTCTTCTATGTTGTTGGAGACAATGTTTCTCTTCAATGTTTGTTATACCACTTGAAAATAAAAAATTTACTTTTTTTCAGATGGCATTATGTGAGGTTTTGTCACAACTGTTCAAAGTTGTAACATCAAACAGTTGTAGTTCCTTATTTAAAACCATGCACTAAAATACTGAGTTAAAAAAAATAGATTTTAAGCTTTAGAAATTATCATTGTGAACTATTTATTTTTGAGCAGTATGGATATCCCTACCAATTTCATTTTGAAGAAAACAAAATCTCATTTTTGACTCAAGTACTTTTTTATTTACATTCCAAGTCAAATTCCAAGAACCAACACTACAGAAAGAGAACAACAAATGCTATATGTTAAAGTATTTGTAGAAAATTACTTGTCTAATTATTTGTTCAAGTTTTCTGTCAGAAATGTTATCATCATTTTACCAGATGGGGTCTAAACAATATTGTATGACTTATCAGGCAAATCAAAATTAAGCAATACGGCATAAAGTAGTACTTGTAATAAAGCAATTGTGCTGCCTTTTTAGAAAAGAAAACAAACAAAAAAACCCCAAACTAAAACAAACCCAAAAGACAAACAAACAAAACAAAACAAAAACAAACAAAAACAACATTTCTCTACTAGTGGAAGGGATAGAAACAATAATAGAGTAGTTATCAGTGCACCTAGTCCTCTGTGCATCCAAAAGATAGTGAATCTCAATATGTTAACGACAGACCTGACCTTATGACCAAGCTTGCAGGAGACATCCTAAAAGTTTTACACATAGAAAATAAATCTGAATGCCTCCTCTGCATTTTCCATCACAGGCTATTTTCTGAATTCTCCCTAAAAGTGTTGGTTAAACCAAAGAAAAAAAAAATAAAAATTGAGCCTAGCATTTGTTAATCTGGGTTCCTAGATTCCTTTCCCATTCTAGCCATCTATGACACACTGATTTCCAGGAGACTGCTAGCATGTTTGAAGACAAAGTACTACAGTTGTCTTAAAGTAGTATATAAATATAAAAAACCCTATTTTACAGGAGTATTTGATATTTATTTTTCCCCTATCCATTTTTTTGTGAGCCATATCTTACTCATAGTTGGTACCATTTTTTCTAAAAGGTAGGTTTTTCCTGTGAACATCAGAGGACTCTCCCAATACTTACATATTTCACAATCATATTATTTAGGCAAAGCTATTAACTGCCCAGTTGATATCACAAATTATCAAATTAGGGAGAACCTATTCATCTTTTGTGCATCTCTGAGAACTTTGATTGCTCAGAAGACCATCTTTTCCTCAGGAATACAGTGCCTTTTTTTTCTTGACAACTGGCTGTCACAGTTCACAAAGTCAAGTAATCCTAAAAATATTTCAATAACGAGGTAGGAGAAGGGTAATTAAAATGCTCCACACTTTTTGCAGAGAGGCTGTGTTTAGAACACTGATATAATCCTTAGGACAAATATGTCTTTCATTCTGCCACCCCACATCCCCGTTGCCTGAAGTAATGTAAATATTTGCTTCAGTCCATGAAGCCACCCAAAGTCATTGCTGGGTCACTTTCTTTCTGTTATTCAACATGCTGATATTAGCAGAGTTTTCCAAAATTACTCATAGTGCTGTACGGGGAGCTACCAACTTGTTTCAAACTTCACATAGAACAGGAAAAGTAGAGTTGACAAAGTCTTTTAGATAATAATTACATTATTTTAAATAATGTAAGCCTAGGGATTTCAGTCTTATCATTCCATTTGTCATATTGTAGCTTAAATTACTTTGATAAATGAAGAAAACTGAAAGGTAAGTTTCAGATTGTAACAGCAATACTGTTATTTTATTGGTGACCCTTTATCTGGAAGCGTAAGTAAAAGAGAAAGATGTCACCAAAAATTTTATGAAAATGCTACCATGATACTTGTGCCTCTGAAATTAATTCAAATACAGAATATACCCTTGGATTTATTGAAGGACAATTTTTTAAAAAAAAAAAAATCTTTTTTTTTTTTTTTTGAGATGGAGAGAACTCTCCAGGGAACTGGGACACACAGATGAAGGTGTGAATGAATATAGAGAGAATAATTTGAATGGAGTAGGCCACTGTTCCTAGTGAAGTATTCACTAGCAATGGTCCTGGAAGCCAATTAAAATCTGAATGGATTTCCAGAGGTGAAGCTTTCAAAAGTCAGGGTATTTGATACAGTATTTGTGAAGAATTCCTTCTGGATAAAAGTTTGGTGGCTGTGGGTTTTAGGGTTTGTGTTGGGGATTTCAACAAAATTCTAGCAAGACTGTTAAGCTCTTGCTATTGCCTAAAGATGTAAGAATCATTTAGAAAGACAGAGAAATTTACTGTGTTTTTTCTCTAGGAGTTCAAAAATTGTATAGGACTTACAAGGCAACATCCATGTCCTCAGTTCCTTTATCACAGCAATTAGGGCAATAAAAAGTTTTTTTAGTGTTTAGTTTACTCCACATATCTAAGTGGATGTTAATCTTGATATTATGACAGAAATATTTAAAGCCTGAATTGCCTGTTTTGCCGTGTCATCAGGCTGAGGAGCCATTGACAATGTAAACATGATATATTGCCATGATTTAAGACCAAGAGGCGTATGATCTAGCCTGGGAAATGCTTTTAGCGAGGCATCCTAGGATTGGCTGATTTGTGCTATCAATCCCAAATTGATTCTTTTACTTTTATACAGATTTATATTAATCAGATAGGACCTGGGGTGGTATCTGGGATGTACAGTACACAGAAGACTGTACCATTACAGTCTGTCATGAACAATGTGCAATTCATTCAATTCATTAATGCTCTGTTTCCCCTTCAGGCAAATCATTTCACCAGTTTGTGATAACAAAGGGCTTCAGTCAGACACTTTTGACAAACTTGACATGTTATTGGACAGAAGCCATGTTCACAGATATAAACTCACAGTTTGCTTTGCTGGGTTTTCTCACAGCCAGGCCTGGAAAAGGAACACACGTTTCTATCAGTGCCAGATTATTTGATGCAAATCTTCAGAGCCTGTTGGCATATGTTGAAATTGAAAAGAATTGCTTAGCAAGAAAGACTGGGAGTTGGACAGAGGGGAAAAAGATTTATAACACAGCCAATGACAGAAGATGCTGGTGTCATGTAGATTTCACTTGGTGGTTGAGAACCAAGAGCACAAAGTAGGATCAGTCATGAAAGACAGGAACAGCAAGAGTTACATCTCATTTGTCCAGTCTCTCTCCTTTCCACTGCTGCAGATGTCATCACTATGTACACTTGTAGGGCAATCACAAGCCATCAGTCCTCCCTCTTCACTGGCTGTTTCTACACATCTAGGGGATAATTTCATGAACCCCTTAATGCTGCAGCTTGCTTGCCTTTTCTACCTCTTGTCCCAGACTGCTTTCCTTTTTCATCTTGGGGAGAGCCTGGAAGAAACCTTAACCTGTACCTTTTAACACTGAGGGAAGAAAACCTGGCAGAGAGAAAACTGGCCATTATTCAACCCACCTTCCCTTCTCAGAACTGCACTTCAGGCTTTGCCAGCTGCTGATTTGTGTTAGCCAGTGCTGTAAATAGAGCTTTATTAGCAAAAAACTAGTGATGAGGGGACCAAGTTTGTAGGTTTGGTACTTCCTTAATTAAGCAACAGCCTACATTCTGTTTAGGTTTCAGAAATTTGTATGCAAAATAGGGCTTTATTGTGTCAAAACATCACAATAGCAGGTAAGAAAAACTAGGCTTTGTCATAAAGAGATTTTTTTAAAAAGCAAAGAGAATCATCTATAATTTTGATATGGAGCAATAAGGTACAAAGGTTTTTCACTTTTCCCTGATAATAACAAGTTCAAAGTACGATTTGGAATAAAGCCCAGAGTACCTGAAGTCACATAACTTTATCAAGGACTATCTTTTCCTGTTGACAAAAGACTGTTCCCTCTGTAGGTATCTCATTTTCTAACATGGCTTTCATCCTCTAAGGGGAAAAGTGATGTACGCTATAAAGCTTCAAGTTTTCTAAGTATTTTATCCTCTATGTGTAGAATTTTATTTTTTTTTTTCAGATAAACAAGTCATAGCAATTTCTTGGCCAATTAGCTTCATCTTGGAAATTAGACAGATTTTTATTCTGTGTACAGGCTCATTGTCCTTCTGGTGTTTAAAATTATTTTAACTGAATCAGTAATCTGTTGTTTTGGAGCATCTTGTTTTCATAATGTTAAAACATAGAAATTGGTTTCTCTCGTTTCTTTAATTAAAGTTAAATAGGAATAATAGTACCATCCTCCTTTTCAGCCTCAATTTCTTTCCAGCTGAGAATGCTGATCATTGACAGTGATAGGGGACTTCCTTTCAAACTTCTGGAATGATGCTATAGGGATATTTAGGCCTTTTTGAAAAACAACCAACATTAATATTTTGCGAGTCTTGAAAATCAACCAGCACTTGTTCTTTAATTTCATTTTAGAAGTTCTTCCCAGTAGGAAGATTTGCTACAGTAATAAGCTCACTCATTGAGACTCAAATATGAGAAAATCGAGTCCAGAAAAAAATTGTCTCTCTTGACACACAAGGCAATGTGGAAAGAGTTTACTTTATATCCCAGTATAATCTTAAAGAACAAGGCAAAGGACTATTTTATCTGTTTTACCTACTTGCCCCTAGCTATCTTGGCAGTTCAATGGGGTGGAGAAACATACCTTTTCATGGGAAAGCTCTGACAGACTTTCCAGACAAATATTACAAAGCTGATTTTTAACCAGTCTCTGGCAAACCAGTTTCCTACTACTGTTCTGTAAGCGTAGGCGTCCATTTCAGAAGGATATTTAAGTATGCGGTTAACTTCAAGTAAGTGAGTAATCTCATTGACTTCAATGGGACTATTCATGTCCTTAAATGCCCAGCTGAATCAGGAACTAAATCTTCCTGGTTATCCTTCAGCCTGCACAGAGCTGACTCTGTGCAGACACTGAATCTTTCCAAATGAAACTTTGCCAAATGGCCTTCACTTGGTATCCACAGTTCATTGATTCACTGCCT
This sequence comes from Athene noctua, assembly GCF_965140245.1. Lineage (NCBI taxonomy): Eukaryota > Metazoa > Chordata > Aves > Strigiformes > Strigidae > Athene > Athene noctua. The sequence goes on along the minus strand of NC_134077.1, from coordinate 66,316,419 downwards.
CTGAAATGCCTCTGTAACCATCACATTACCGGAAGATAGTTCAACTTTCAGTTGTTTCCTTCTTAATTGTTAGAGAGATCATCATGTAGCAATATTCTCTGAAACTCAGACCATATCAGGGTTCAGTCAAAAAGTAGGGAGTTTATTAGTCAGAGTATGAGTTAGTTTTCTTTTTCAAGAGCCAGTACTTGTTTTAAGGGATGTGATAATCTAGGCCAATTTTTCAGCCAGTCTTTCTGACTGAAAGTTAGGTGTGTCCTAACTCTCTTCATATTTTCTCACACACCCCATAAGTAGCAAATAGGTAGACATGGTAGTTCTAGGGATGAGGAAGCAAAAATGTATAGAAATAGTTGTCATTTAAAATGAAAATATGAGAATAAGATCTTAGTGTGAACTACATCGTTCAAAAACATTCAAGGACTAACACTCTTTCTCACAATTGCTACACATTTGCTCAGATTTATTTATGCAAATAGTCCCATGGACATCAATAGAATGATTTGTGTGGCACACAGTGTACCAAAGCTTAGTCCCACACTGTATAACCAGTGTAATTTATTTTTTTCTATCTGTTATGTTATCTTCTCCTTTCTTGAGTATGTTGTGACCTCCAAAAATCATAGACCTGGTAGGGGAAACCAAACCTTAATCTGAGATCATAAGCACTTATACTGTAAATCCAGAAGAAGTTGGTAGACTTGGAGCTGCCAATCTTCTTACAAAAAGCGAAAGGAGACACAAGCCCTTATTTTACAGAACACATCCATTTCTATAATACATTCGTTGTTTTATTTTAGAATGAAAGTTCCAGTTATTTAGTCCACATTTCTTTAATATCATTCACATTTTAATTAAAAAGGTGATTCATTCTTGCCAGAATCTGCATTTATTTTGTTTTCAGTGGAAATGGAAGGCTGTTTAGGGAATGCTCATTTGATTCACTGTGAAGCTCAAGGACATTCAGACAAATGGTCATCTGGGCCACATGTAATGGATTATAGCAAATAGAATGCAAGAACCAAGAAATCTGTGTAATAGGCTGTGGAATTAAATAGGTATTGACCAGTGCAGAAGGAATCAATGGCTGTTGCAAAAAGAATTATTACAGTAGATTGCATCCCCAGGGTATAAGCATATAAGCACACACAAGTGTTTGAGCTCTTGAAGCTTTATTCTGTTTAGGCACTAGAGCCCAGGAGTAGAAAAAGACCTTGGAATTATTATCTGATCTGATCGTTGCTTTCACTGAGAGACAGAAGCAGTACAGGGACAGTTATTCTTGTCAAAATATGACAATATCTTTGTGGGAAAAATACGGGTGGCATAAATTCTTTCAGAATTGTCTCAATGTTTACAAGGGCCTGATCTAGTCTGACAGCAGCTGGTATGTCTGTAATCACATTAGGATAAAAACATCAATTTATACTCACTTCGCTCTGAAAAGCTATGTAGTAAAATGGCTCTGGAGGACTCCATGGTGATTATACAGGAATCATTTCAGATCATTGTGGAAGAACACAGAAATATTTTGGACCAGCATCTCAAGGAAGTGTAGGACTAAATCATAAACAGTATCTGTACAGATAGACAAAACACAATTTGCTTGGCCAAAAAAGTGAAAATAGAACTATCATACCTTCTCAAAAAAATTGGTATAGCAGAGTTCTTGACATATTTGTGCAGCTTTTCAGAGATATTTCTATGTGTGAGTTTCATATTTATGTTTTCCCTACAGAAAGTATTTCAAAATATTATGCAGCTACAGTCAATTATTTTTCAATGTAAATCTCTTATATCACAGAATCATCTAGGTTGGAAAAGACCTTGAAGATCATCCAGTGCAACCATTCACCTAACACTGACAGTTCCCAACTACACCAGATCCCTCAGCGCTATGTCAACCTGACTCTTAAACACCTCCAGGGATGGGGACTCCACCACTGCCCTGGGCAGCCTATTCCAATGCCTAACAACCCGTTCTGGAAAGAAATGCTTCCTAATATCCAGTCTAATGGTTGATTGACTTCCTCTGTCAACAGAAATAGACAAATATTGATGTCCTTTCCAATATTATGAGATAGAGTTTAACTGCTTCTATTGAATTCAGTGAGAGTTTATATTTGACTTCAATAAGTTGTACTAAAATAAAGGTCAACAGCTTAAAACTGTATTGCCTAAAATTCAGAAAATAAATCCACATTTAGGAATTCAAGGAAGTGGTCCAGCTTCCAAAACACTGAGCAGCAATGTGAAACTACATGCTTACACTTTCTACTCAGTGGAAAATATTACCAACACCTTAGGAGAAAGGTACTAATTTTAAATTCTCTGTGTCTGGAAATGTGTAGCAAGTACACAGATGAGGTGCACATAGTGAAGTCTTTGAAATCTGTAAAGCAGGCCAAAATGACTGTTCTTTGCAGTTAGCTTGGAGATTTTAGCTCATTTGTGTTCATTAGGAGTCCTACCGATATGACTCTGGCTGCTTATTTAACTATGGCTAGCTGCACGACTCATACCTAGATCGAAGATCTTTCCACTAAGAAAGATTAATTTTACTAGCACTAAGTCCCCAGTGGTGAAGCTAAGTTCAGAATGCCTATTAACTTGATATTAATCAATTAACCTTGCACGTGACTGAACAGCTTCATTAATGATTTAACTCCATCAAATTCAGAAATGACTTGGACTTTGTGAGCATCAGTTAAGCTGTAGATACGATGTGGATAAACACATCTGCACGGGAATTATTTATAGCCTAAATGAGTTCTATGGTAGAGATCTGTTTTTATTTCCCAGCTTGTGTTATAGTTGTTTTTGCTGAGAAATGCTACTTTGCCACATTAAAGCTATTTACAAATCCAGCCCTAATTCAATTAACAGTTTAAGTTGAACTAAAAGGAGAATTATTTTGGAGATATCAAGAAAGTTCACTGTGACTTTTTATGAAGTGTTTAAAGTTTCCAAGTCAGCCTTAGAAAGGGGACCAAAACCCATCTTCCAAATGATTAAGGAAGTTCTTCCTACAGATTTTTTTCTTCTTGAAGTCCATTAATCAGCCTAACATTCAGATGTGAAAATCCTAATTCAGATTCATTCTATCCCGGATTTCAATTCCTTTGTCTCTAGGTTGAGTGACATGGTCTATAGGTTAAACCATTCCCCTATGAAATGACACATGTGAGTCTCAGTCCTGCTCTAAGTACATACTTATTTTGTACAGAATGGAACCATCTTATCAGGAGAAATTGAAGGACTCATAGAGAATACCTCCTCACCTGCTTCTAAGGGGATTCTTCTGTGAAACAGCTAACCTTTGTCCTAGTGTCTTCGCTAAACCAAGTTGAAAGGGAAATAAAATTAAAATAATATTTCAAGCTAGATAAAATGTTTAATTTGACCTAAAACACTTTAACACTTTTTTTTCTTTTTTTTTCCTTTTTTTTTTTTTTATTTTTTTTTTTTAGTTTGACCTCTATACTAACACATCCATTTTTGACAGGGAGTTGAAGTAGGATGAAAGACGTCATCTGGAAGACAATACAAAGTTTTTTTCAAGCATATGGACGTTATGAAAGTAGATGTAGAGCCAGATCTTCCGTGCATCCTATTTATCTTCTTCTTTGATGATAACAGTCCTGAAGTGTTTGAAGAATGTAATCATATCCCCTCCTAGTAACTATTTAGCCAAACCAAGGTATTGGTTTCATCTGAGCTTTCCTCATAAATTAATCCTTACAACCACATGTTTATTTCTGTTGCTTTCTCTGAACTTCCTCCAGCTTGCTGAAATTTTTTGGCACAGGGGTGCTCGTAACCATAAGCAGTATCTGTGGTGTGGTCTCCCTTATACTACACAGACTGGAGCTATCTTATCCCTAGTCCACAGTATTATGCCTCTACATGTACAGCCTAATTTTAACCGGTGGGTTTTGTTGCTGCGTTCCTTTGCAAGCTCCCTTATAATTTGCTATCCAGTGTCACACTGAGGGATTTTGGCTGAGTCCCTCTGCTGGTAAATGTCTGGTTTTCAGGTTATTTTTCCCCTAGATGCAATAGGCTGCATATTTTCCAGATTGGATGTCATTTTATTTCCTGTCCAAGTTTCTAACCTTTCTTGTTTCTATTCTGGCTTCAGTATTTTTCTTTTACACACCAAATCTTATAATATGGAAATCTCATTTACATTCCATTTCTCATTGTTTTCAGTTCATCAGTGAGCAAGTTAAATGAGACAAAATTTAAGGTAGATCTCTTTTGTGTCCACCACCCTCTCTCTGATACTGGCCGTTCTGCCTATTAAAGCATTATTTTTGTAACATTTTTACTACAGCCCCTAACAAAATCTGAATATGTGCTATCAGACATCTTTTTCTTGCCCAACTTCTTTCCTGTGGTAGCTGGTAAAACAAGAATTCAGATTAGTAAAATTACTTTAGAACTCGGAGGCGTAACTGTGTCAGTACACTCTACCATGAGAATTTATACGTACATATTATTTTTGCATTTGAGAACTTCAGAATTTTAAATTTAATTAACTTGTCATTATTACTGTACTAATGCAAATGCAGGACTATGGCACAAAAGACTGAAGCTATGACTAACAGGAAATCTAGGTTTGCCATTCCTGGACTCTACCTACTACATCATATTAGTGAACTGTAAGTCCTTGTCTTAAGTAACTCTCCGAAAAATTTAAATCAATGGAGAGAATGGATAATGTGATTTCACTGAAATAAAATAATGAAGCAGTTGAAAAAGATGCACTGGAAAATACAAGAATGAAGAAGTTTCAATTCCTATTATAGAGAATTGTTCCCAATGAGGTAAAAAATATGTATTCATATGCAAAAAATACAGTAATGTTACAAAAAGGTTTAATTTTCCCATAGGAAAGTTAATTCCAAGGCGTGCTTCAAAGTATTTACTCTGTAATCACTCTGTTGAAAAGGAGGCTGGGGCAATGCAAAATCACCACTCTGAGCTATTCTGAGCAAGCATCAAAAGGAGTTTAATAACAGTACTTGCAAAGACTCTGCAGATGAATAATAACTGTGGAAAGACTTATTATTTCTTAAGGAATGAGAGATGGTTGATATGGCTTTACTTGGAATGTGGAAAGGCGTCAGTTTTATTAAGTACAGGCCTGGATTCCACTTTCTTGTTAATGGAGAAGCACTGATGGGATGGGTGTCTATGATCTGAAGAGGAAGTAATATTTTATTTGACACTGTTACAAATAGGATGGAGAAATGTGCCCCAAAATGTTTTAGAGGTTTTCTTAATCAATAAAGAACATAATAAATGGTTTTTATGAAGAAATAAAATGAAAGGATGATGCTTTAAAGGTAAATTTTTGAAGTTAAGATTTATTGGATAAGGGGTTTTGGAGGTTGGGGTGGGGGGAAGGGGGGGCGGGAGTTAAGGAAAAAAAATATAAAGCCTTGGAAATTTAAAGCAGTACCTCTAAAAACTGTAGTTTAGAAACCTTTCCTTAACTGCTACCATGCAATTTGATCAGAGGTGCCATGGATATTGCCAAAGACCTTTAACATGTCAAAAAGGACTTGAGGAAAGTGGAGATTTATTTCCTTGAAAGGCATTACTCATAGGCACTTAGATGTTAGTGTGTTATTAGTACATACACACTACCATTTGTTGTTGAAGGTATTCCACACCTTCATGTTTAGTGGCAAAGCCTGAGTTCTCCTTTATGGGGCAGCAAATTGCTCTGCATTATTTTATCCCGTCATCTCACATTCTCTCTTCTTTCAAGAGATACCTTCGGAATTCCATTCCCAAGACAATCTGGAAGCAGAGTTTTTTTCAAAATTCATCAATCTTGCAAAACCTTATGTAGACATAGAAATATCACAGCAGATCCCTGGACTTGAGAAATTGTTTGCATTCTGTACTACATGTCATAGATTTTTAAAGTGATTAGTATAGAATCTAAACATAATTATTTTTTTTGTCAAAACATGTTAAATGCTTTTTCAAATATCCCAGAGTGATGGTGTTTTTCCCAAGGAATTAAATCTGAGTAATTTACAGTCCTGCTGATAGCTCCTAAATGAAGGTCCTTAAGCCTGAATGCATGTGTAACCAGCTCTGTCCTTAACTTTATTTCAGATCATGGACAAATAGTTCCATCTCCAGAGTTTCAGTATGGTGATCCATGTATAAGAGTGCATATCTATAAAGCACTATGAAGTAAAATTCAAAAAGCACTTTTTGTTGTATTTCCAACTGATTTCCTCATTGTTTTTTCTGGCCTCAAAAAAACCACGTGGCTTGTTTCAGTGTTGTTCTAGGTGTACAGTGAGGCACTACCTCTTGGAAGATGCAACATACTAGTGCATATAACAAGAGGCTTCTGTCTGATAAGACAAGGAAGGAAGCTCTTACTCAGTTCCATACAGCATCACAGTCCAAGAACAATTGCTGTCAGATTCTTTTACTCCTTACCCATGAGGCAAGATAGGATTTATTTTGGTTTAGTTTCATTTTCAAAGGAAAGGGAAGTGCAAACTGTTTTCTGTGGTGTTTCAACTATGATAGTGCAGAGTGTAAAATTTCAGGTCCAGTGCTTTGTGCTTTCAACTCCTATGTTTCACTTAGCATGCAGAGAGAAAAGATGTTTCAGGGAACGATTGCACCAGGTGTGCTTACTTACCTGCAGTGTGTTGGTTTTACCCTTTCTTTGAATAGCAACATGAGGCTTGGTTGGACAATTTTCATTTCCACCTCAAGCGAGTGACACATGTCTTCAGTTAAGCTCTGTTATGAACATTATTGTGTCTTCCTTTCTGTGGCTCACATGAGTCTAGAGTTGCAAAAGTATTTACAGCCTGCTTGAGAAGAGTGCTACAGAGGAACACTGCAGTCCTTTATGGACTTAAGACCTTATTTTTTAATACTTAAAGCCATTCTGCAGACTAGGATATCTTCACTGTAAAGGAAGTCAGACCAAGAATGCATTTGGCTCAGTTCAAATTTTCTGATTTTAAAAACATGCCATACAGTCAGTATAGCCTCTATTGAATGGGTAAACTCAGTCAGAAAGGTAAATGGGAAATTTTCGTCTAAGAATGGCATGCTTTCATTAAAGGTCCACCTTTTTTTAAAAGAGGTGTCTTTTGATTTCAAAAGAATTTTGAGAAGCATTTCTCAAATATGATCTGAAAACAGAGCAATGGGAGAATACTAGGAGGAGAAGGAGAATGTTCTTACCCTTTATAACATCAGTGAGGTTATTACTGTGTCTGGCAGACATATTTAAAAGTAATATATAACATTGGAAAAGGTCTACTGAGATGAGCTGAAGTCTGAATAATGGACTATATAGGGTAAGTTTTAAGACCCTTCTACTGTGGAAGATTTAAGGTATCAGTCCATCAAATAATCCAACAGGAGGTTATCCCGTGACGTGATCTCATTTTCAAAGCATCTACATAGGAGACATTTATGGATTTTAGCAGAAAAAAGCATAAAAATGTCAAGAGAAGGAAGCTGGTAGAGGTGTATGCAAACTAAAAATAAAGCACCCTTTTAATAGTGGAGTAGTTTCCATGTCACCTGAAACTATTAAATCAATACAAGGTGTCTTTTCAGAAGATAGACTGTAATTCAAACAGAAATGATAGTTTTAGTGCAAAACCACCAGTGTTATACAGTTGTTCAGAATTTAATTTCTGCTACATGGACTGGGAAAGTTTCAGACTGTACTTCAGGTCTCGGCCTGTTCCACTGCCTGTGTCTGAGATTTCTTTACTTTTGGTGTGAGATAACTCACGAGTCAGAATGTCACAGGTCAGAAGTCCTACAGTTTTTTTCCATGAACAGTGCTGTTTCCGATGTCTACAAGCTAATACTGAAGGTATGACATAGTTACTGGGTAGTTTGCTTCTTGCATGTTACCTAGTAGATATATCCTCATTTTCAAAGAACAGACTGGTAAAGATATATGAAATTATTATAGGCTCTAAGACATCCCGTGGGATTTGCTCTCTTGAACTAGAGACAACCTTAAGAATTAGCTCTCAAGTCATTCAAGCTTCTATTCCCCGAAGCAGAGATAATGGAGGTGAAATTGCAGAAAAGCTGATCTGAACGTTGAAAAACACGGCTTACTGTAGTAGCAGGAGCATTGTATCCCAGGGTTTGTGTCTTTCCCAAACCGCTATTTATTTCCCCAGCAATGGATAGCTTCTTGTTATGTCTTAACCTTTTGAACAGCCTTAGGCTCCTGAGTGTCTTCCAGGAGGATTTATCATCAGTTCTTTCTTCACAATTAAGACATTTCTGATGTTAAACAACCCTCTATTGTTGTGACAAGAATAACTGCTATATAACCCGAGATTTTCTGTAGAGAGCCTAGAAATCATAAAGTATATGTCTCGAGTGTTAGGAAGACTAAGATTCTACACTGTAATAGCTTTCTTTAGCTACTGCTGTTGTGGACATTTTGTATAAATACAGATCATTTAGACAACTAATCTTGATAAATTAATTTTACATAGTTGGGTTTTGGGTTTTGTTTTTTTTTTTAAATCTGCTTCCAGATGGTCTTTCTAAATTACTCAGTTGAAAGAGAAAGAAAAATATTTTGAAAGACAATATTCCACAGAGAAGACGTTAAAAAAAAATAATTGTATCTCTTTCTTTATAAAGTATTTATTATTTAAGTTACTGTTCTTAATCCTCTTTTTGTATGTTTATATTACAAGATGTTCTCTTTGTAACAGTTTTGACTAGAAGACAGTAAAATGTTCCAAACTAGTAAGAATTATTGAATTTTTGTTAAAATGTGCTGGGTTTAAGTCCACTGAAAATTTTAATTATATCATGGAAGGTGGAGGAATGAATAACATATATAGTGAATTAATACTGTATTTCTGTTTTACTATGTGCTTGGTGTTGACCTAGTATTCCAAATCAGAAATAAGGATGTTAAAAAATAATAAACTATAATACTTAATTTCCTATTCATTTTTTTATTATTAATGAATACTTGCTTGTAAATTGCTTTGATACATTCAATTGAAGGCACAATTATTCAAGTCAGTATACCAGATCTTTACCTACAAACAAGAACATAGAGAGCAGAAAGTGAGGACTGGCAGATAACAGTGGTCTCATGAGGCTGCTGTCACAGCTGTTCATCAGGGAGCATTATGAATAGATTTCCTACAGTTAATAAAGTATAATTATCAAAAGTTGGCATCCTAGTGCCTGGTGAAGGATCTAAAAAAATCAGGTTCATTGCATTCCAAGGTCCTAGCCAGGGGCTTTTTTATCTTATGAAAGTCATGATTTTAAGCAAGGTTACTTCAGACTGGGGAGAGACATAAAGGTACTTAATGCAGTTTTGTTTCTTGTTTCAAGGTTTATCTTTTATCTCTGTTTCACTTAATTGGTTTGATGTCACATTTACTTTGTCTTTCTCTCCATTAAAAAAGACAGAAGTCTTACACAGAGTGAGATGAGAAACAATATGGAAATAATTCTTCATTTTAACAGCTTCTTTGGCTTCCATAGTGACAAATGTTTCTGTTTCCTGTCAACATATTGGCAAAAATTTTGCTGCCAATTTGTTCCAAGTTTGATCAACATATTTAGGATGAGATAAAGAATTTTTTTAGAGAATATTTTATGGAAGCCATTCATCATAACTCAGTGGGGAATCAAAGGTTATTTATGCATAAAGAGCTTTTCCTTGATAGCCATCTAATAAAGGAGCAAGGACAACTCCATTTCATGTACCATTTAACAGTTATCTGTCTACAGTACTTTCTTCAACAACAGATTTCGAATATGAAGAGGCCATACTCTCATAAATAGTTCTTCCCTGGTCTACATTCTCCTGTCAGCAACAGGTATAGTTTTCAGATGATCTTTACAAATATACATGATGGTTCCACTTTCTACTTGCTCAAAACTAAGAACAAAGCCTCATCCCAATAAATGGTCCTGTTATCATTTCATAGTATGGATTTAGGTCTTTCTTCCCTTCCTTTCCATATTGAAATGATTCACACATATTAACTCTGTTACCATGAGAATCCCTGGGGAGCAAAGTCCTGTAAACATCTAGGTGAGGTCAACATTACACTCATATCTGTCATTCAGTTTACCTTATGTGTCTCACAGCACACACCTAGGTGATATGAGAATTTTGAATCAACCATCAATTGAGATAATGATACATATCTCATCCATCCCCATGCCAAAATAAGGAAAAGGAAAGAAGATCCTTCAGGTATCCTGAATGCTGTGCATTTTGCAGTAAAGACAGAGATAAAACAGTAAGAGTAATTCCTGAGGAAATTGAAGCTTTCCCTCGTGGAACATAAAGAGAATTACAAATTTGTTCTGAATCTTTCCTAGAAGCAATACTTGGGTTTTTCAGAATGTGTACAGTGTGACACAGTGGCCTGACAATTACAACCTTCATCCCCAAATTGCTCCGTTTAATTTCAGTTAAAGAATTACTAGTCCCTTATAAACAGGACAGGGCTATTACAGTATTGTGATTTTCATTAGCAGGGACTAGGCATATAAATCTTAACTATTGCTATAAGATTGGGGATAATAAAATATACAATAAATGGTATCTAACCCTATTAATTTTCTCCTTGCCCTACTTTTCTTCTTGCACTATATTGCTCTATGATCCTTACTGTATTTTTGAGTCACTAAGGCTATTTAATGTAGACAGCATTATTCAGTGAATTGGCATAGTTCTGGTTAAAAGGACTACTGTTAATCCATGTCAGAGTTAGATGACATCTAAACACATTTCATTTTACAGCATCTATGTAGTAAAGGCAATTTAGACTTGATAGATGTTTTAACTGATATTTTTGGGTTTTAGAATAGAAGAAAGAAGAGGCCATACTCTCATAAACAGTTCTTCCCCAGTCTACATTCTACTGAATGTAGAAGCAGAACAATTCTGAAATTGTTATTATTTAAAAATTCATGAAACATACCATCAGAATTGTCACCGTGTGTTTACCTGCCCCAATGCAAATTGCAGCAGCCCTGCATGGAAATGGGATTGTTTATACCCCAAGAAAGAATGCTTAGGAATGTTTAATGGAGAGAATACCAAAGACAGAACATGCTGATAAATAAGTGTCCTTCCATCCTTTCCCTCATTTTCCTCCTTTCCTCTTTTTTCCTTCCTCCTTCCTCCACTGTCTCTTATCCCCTGTCCCCCCCACCCTGCCCCCTTGTATTGCTTCTCTATAGCTATTTAAATCAAGGTGAAAGAGAAACTGCAGACCTTCATGCTTCGAGGTTACTTTATTACAGGTTGAAACAAAATCTTGGATGTCCACCTGTGTGTTAATTCTCACTTCTGAAGCCCACTTGTGATAATCTGAAGAGCCCAGATTTGTTCTCCCTGAGTAATCGTCATTAACTATTTTCTCTCTCCCAGTTTACATATCTGTTTGTGTCTATAAATCTTAGGGATTAGCCTAAACCTAGGGTAGCAAGTAGTTTTAATTAAAAATAAATTGAGTAGACCAATGAACTATAACACAAAATCCTTGTGAATTAAGAGCCTGAATGCTGAACCTGAATAATATTATTTCCTGCGCAACTTTTAAACAGGAATGGTTTTGCTCTTATCACTGATCTTTGGTTTTAGAGCATATGGAATGAATCTTCATTATATTTTACATGTTATATTTCATTACTAAAACTCAAAATGTTTTGATCATCCTCTGGAAGACTGAATATTTTAATCCCCATATTTAACCTATCTGTCATCTACAAAATTGTGTTTATTTGTCCAGCCCTGTGAAATGACAAATAAGATATAGGTTTCTAATGCTGCACAAGGATAAGTCTATAGTATAACAACTAAAGCATCATATATTGCTACTTACTGAAAGAATTTTACAATGTTAGAAATTCCGTCATGGTAGATCCTTGAGTCAAAGTCTCAAAATACAAAAAATTACAAGAATTAACAAGATTCTCCAGGTGATAACAACAGACATATGTCTCTTCTGCTTCCTACGCATATCTGTATGTATCACATTTCATAAGAAATCATGTAAGAACATGATGAAAGACTTTAAAAGTAAGAGTTATTCAGCTTTCTCAAGACAAGACAGTTGTTCTCCTGTTCACAAAGCTTTTATCGAACTTTTCTTCTTACTAGTTTCTGCTGTCTGCAGTTTCTTAAGTCATGAGTCCTGGGTCACTAGACTCAGAAATTAAAGAAGTCAATGGTAGAATGAAGATATGGCCTCAAAATTCACCTTTACAGAATTAATATTTTGACCTGTATTCAGCATTGCATCCGAGTTAAATGCTCTGCGTTTAAAAAAGAAATCACAGGCAACATTTTGGCTCTGATAAAAAATCATGATTTAGGACAGGGATCCTCCTTGTAAATGTAATTTCAGTCTCCAGGACCTGTTTTTTTCCAGCAAAAAATGTCTATTTTCTTTTTGCAGCAATGCAAGTTTTGTGAATTCAGACTTGTAAGGTGCAAGTTGTATTCCTATCTGATTTTCACTTTTGTAACCAGTGAAGTATTTGTTGAATGTCACTTCCACTTTTTCTCTATCTAAAATGGATAATAGTATGCATTAGGACAATTTTGCTGCTTTTCATAATAAGAGTCTTCCTTTAGCACAGGAGACCCTGTTACCAGTTAGCTGCATTTTCTGCAGGATGTCATGTAAGTTACTGCAGGTCTGAGGTAGCAGAATTCTGTACAGCACTTTCCATGTTTTGTCTCATCTGGACACTCACTAGTGATTAATGAGTAACAATTTAACTAAATTTTTGAAATCGTTGATCAACAACATACCAATTAAAAGTATAGCACACCTTGAATTTGCTTTTAACATACTCCTCACCTGCTGGTTTAGATATTAAAAAATTTAATCTGATGAACTAGAGGTGAGAATGAAGAATTTAACCATGATTCTGAAAGTAATGGGTAGGAAGAGAGCTAGAAGAAAACAAACTGACAAAAGCAACTGAAAATTGATGACTGCCCTAGCTGTAAAGCCCTAGCTGTGTTTCAGATACAAGTTTTACAGCTTTCTAGTTCTGGCAAGAGTCATTACCTTATATGTATACTGTGTTTTGTCTCTTTTAATGAATACAATACTTGTAGAATGCAAACTACCCTTTATCTGTGAACTCCAGCAAAACAACTAGCTTTAAAATACTCTAGAATTCCATTTGTTTCCTCAGAAACCTGGAACTTCCAGGTGGCTCTTGCTGTTGCCACTGCTAATGTCCCATATCAGTCAACCTAGGAAACCTCTAGACAAGAATAACTGAAATAATCCCTTCCAAATCAAATATATAATTAGGAAAAAATCATATAAGCTCCTATTAAAACAGTTCTTTCTTTCAGAACTCATTATCATATATAAAGAGGTAGATCTGTACATAAAAAGGACAAGGTTTTAGTTTCTATATTATGATTCAAAGTGAGTCTTTAACCTTCATGAAAATAGTTTAGTATTAGTGTTTTTCAATCTTTTTTGTTTCTCTGGATTTCTTCAGGGCTGGCCACACTGATTTTAAGAGCCAGTGACAAAGATATTTATAGGTTCTCTTAGAAGATGCTGGTGTCACTACACAGGGAATCCACGTGGATTACCGCTGGCACATTAGTACATTGACACATGGTCGGTACCTTTAATAATATGAAAGAAAGGAATGTAATTTCTAACCAAGCAGATTAATTTACAGTCATTTTTAAACAAGTAGATTAATTTCAGAGTTTGAGAAGCATCTTGATATGAATATCTCAGAGATTTCAGTGAAATTAAGGACAACATTAAGATCAAATTAATCTTGAACACCATGAAACTAGTCTGCACAATTTTTAAGTCACTTAGATATAATACATCTTCGAGTATTTAAGCACCTGGTAAACATGGCCTTTAACTGCTGAATAATAATTGGAGGGAAAGAGTAAAGCACTGAAAGTTTCCTTTAATTCTGAAACTACTTTTAATTTTATACATAAAAAGCCCTCCTCGAAGATAGAGCTTTGCACCATGCGTGAGCAGCTTCCCTTTGCAGCCCCATGAAAACCGTCTGCATACCACAGTACCATGAAGTGTTCCAAAAACGGTGACTTCAAGCTCTCACATGCACCTCTTGCAAATTTACTTCTCTCCATTTTTCTCCCTTGTCAGAAGCCCCAGATCCACACACCATTCCACAAAACATGGAATATTGCAGATGATATTCAAGAGGATTGAGCAAGTGTTAGAAAGGTAAATCTTCACCAAATGTCTCTTTAAGGGCTCCTTCAAAGCACCCCTGTGTTTAGCTGTTGTCATGGCTTGACAATTCACAGGAAAAAAACTTGTGTCATTAGGATAAATCTGTTCTCTCTTCATACTCTGGCTTTAGATACCTAACACTCACAGTTCATTGCAGGAAACTGGGAGTCTGAAAAGCACACAGCCTTGGTAGTCTTTTTTGTTGAATCACATGGACTGAAACTCCCCTCTATATAAACAATAAAATACCAGAAATGCCATTGCTGAAGAAGCTTATCCATCCTGACTTTTACAGTGTCTGTCTGGTATGTCAAAGAAATTTGCAGATAGAAGGAAAACAGAACAATTTTGATGCCAGGTTTCTCAAAACAGCAGTTGAAGCAGCAGGGATGTATGTGAAATAAATCACACCGTGAAAGGTTCCTAACTTTCCCTTTTCATTTTTTTTCCCCTTTTCTTTTCCAGTTCCTTGGAACATCTATGTCTCCTGAGCAAATTGTTTCAGATTCTTCTGTTGACACGAGAGGAAAATCAGAAATTTTCCACATAGAAAGGAGTTTTTGCAATCTGCAAATTATGTGTATGTGATATAGTTGGTTTCTCCATTGCTGTGACTTTGAGAGAAGCCTAAATTTTATGAGTATTTTTTATAATATAGCATTTGACAGGGGTCTCTAGTTTCCCTAATAATTGAAAATCTGGAACAGAGAAGCAAACTTTCAAGATAACTCAGAAGCTAGACAAAATCTGTGAAGAGAGTGTCTACAGTGTCTGAGAAAGGGGAAAGCATTAGGAGGAAATAAAGGAGTAAGCTAAGGAACCTTTCATTTTTGTCACTCAAGGCTGTCTAAAAAATTAGCTTAGTCTGTGATTTCACACAGTGGCATATTTTGTTATAGCACTGAGATAAAAACAGAGCTGAAAGAGTTGTCTGGGTCTCATGGAACAATAAAGTACCCTTTGATTTAAGAAACAAGGAAGAAGGATCTGAAATGCCATGGCTTCAGAGAGATAAGTGACCATGATATTGTAGGAAAATGTAGGATGTTTTTTTCAGACTTGGAGAGTGTAAAGCAGGAGAGGCACTAGCAACATAAGTCGGCAGTTGCTGTGGACGTCCTGGCTCTCTGTGCTACAACAAAGGGCATTACAGTCAAGCTCTTCTGCCTGACAGCTAGTGAGTGAAAGACTTTAGGGTGAACTCAGGTGAATACATGTGGGAAGTATCTAATCCTCTAATAAATATACTAAGTCCCATGCATTTTGACCTCATACTTTGTACAGCAGTTTGAAAATACAACCATCTTCTTGTGTGATTCTTTCAAAATTCCACAAGTAATATCCATTAATAACCATTCTTTTATTACTATTCACATGCAGGAATGTTTTATAACTCTTCTCCTATGTATTATACTTGTCTATTCTGGGCTTAAGGAATGCAAACATCATCAAGAGAACTTTTAGTTATTGTAGTTAAAATTATAGCTACGTATAAAATTCATCTGCATAGCATTTACTGTTCATTAGCACAAAACTAATCACCAAGGTCAGGATAAAAGTGACTTAAAAAGGATAAAAATTGTGATGTGCCCGAGTCCTGTTTCCACTTTGGGGTGATTAGAATATTCAGCTGCCAAAGTTGAAAAACTAAAGGCAAAAGACAAAGTTTTACATCTGCTATGAAAGAGCTTTTCTTCTAACATTCTTTAAAAAAAAAAAAAAAAAAAAAAAAAAAAAAAAGTGGGGCATTCATTGAAAGTAGCAGAACCAGAATCTAGGACACAGCAATTACTGTGCTGAAAGAGCGCTCATGTGGATGAAATGCTTTTCCTCCATGTGAGCCAGTAGTGAAAGCGCAAACATAGAAAGAAATGTCTGAGTAGAGGCAAGGTCTGAATAAGCTCTAACGTTTCTCTGCAATAAATATCTTTGAAGTAATCTTGATTCTTTGCTCACAAACACAATTCATTTTAATGCTGCTTAACACAGATGTTTCTCTCCATTTTATATTATGCATTCTCCTTGTAGAAAGAAACATTAATGTTGAATATTAACCGTCACAGATCCTGGTGAACCACAGAGATTTCTGTGATTTTAAAAAAAAAAAAATTCTGTGAAAAATTTTCCATTCATCTGGAGTCCTTTCTCATCCACAGAACCACCAAGTCCAAGCACACAAGGGCCTTTAGCACTAAAAAACCGCAGTCTTAATGCATGATCCTATTAAGATACCTCTGATTTTATTGTTAATAATGAACATGAAGAGGTTATGATATAGAGATATTTACAGAATAGTTACAGGCTAAAACCACCACTTATCAAATCAGACCCCACTCAATTAGAAGATTATAATAGATACTAGTTTAATAATTTATTTTGTGATACAACAAGCTATTGTATTCAATTCCTTCAACTGCAGTGATTTCTGCATATATTCACAAAAACTTTTTTGAGTATTTACCTAAATTTGTGACTATTTGTTCATTTTTATGGAATAATCTAGAGCTTTATTTGTCATCAAGTTCATCACAGATTAGCTACTCTTAACATTTTGTCTCACTACAGTTTTCAGTGACAACAAGCCTGAAAACACTAATGGCCTCCTGCAATATATTTGACCTTTTATGCATTCTGTATTTTGACTGTTGATGTTTTCCAGTTCAGTGTGCTTCACTGAGGCTATAAACAGAGCAGAAGGGATGTACAGCAGAGCCAATAGCTAAGTGGAATATATAATCAAAACAAGAGATGTTCTTTGAAAGTATCTTAAGTACTGTAGGGGCACCAGAATTGGATAGGCTTAATATTTTGCTTCAGTTTCATAAACAGGGGAGCTGAAATTATGTTGTGCATGCACATACATATCTGCACTACACAACTGAAAGACAAACTTATGCCAATATACTATAAAGATTTCAGAGCTGTGTTTTATTACACACTCATCCTTTTACTCGGCAAATTGAAAGAGTGTAGGGGAGCCTTTCAGCCTTACAGAATGCATTCCTTTTTTCCTCACAGATTTTCTTCTGTAGCTGACTACACCATATTGCACAAAACCAGCATACCTTACTGCAGTGTAGCTGTGAAGTGTCTGCCGTTTTCCTTAGCTGGCCACAGTCCCCAGGTTATCTACATGACACCAGAGAAAATGGCAGGCAGCACCAAATCTGTGAAAAATATTTGTTCTGCTTAAAGAAACTTCAGTAACTTTTGAGAGCTAGGGACTGCCATATCAACTTGTCCACAAACTGCTGATACATAAATCATTTTAGTTCTTGGTACTCTGGAAAGGTCATAACAGTGTAAGGTCAACCTATCCTTTGTATTTGTGGATAGGTGTCCTGTATTTGGGGTCAGAAGAGGCAAGAAGATCTGATGGGGCTGAAAACTTCCATACTTTTGGACAATTACCAATCCCTTGAAAAATATGATGAAAGATTAAGCTATCTGGACATCTTGGTGGACATATTTGCTACATGAGCACCAGCTGTTTTATATTAGAATTAGAAGAGATTTAGGACTTTAAGTGGACTTCAATAACTGCTCTTGATAACTTTTTATACTGATATTCACAGCTGTCATTATTAGACATACCAAAGTTTAATTTTTCCCAGGGAGCTTATTAAAAATAGTTTTGTTCTGCTTTCTTGGTCTTTTAACCAAGGATGGCTAATGAAACAATCTTCCTTTCTCACTGCAGAAATAGACTTTCTGTGATCAGATATTCATCAGAATCACCAGCTTCATTGTTTCTGTTTGTTTTTCCCAGGTTTTACCCTCAGTTAATTGAAAAATGTTTTTAATTACATTTCAGAACTTCTGCTAATAGACTTTTCAGCCAAATTCATAATGACCTTGAAAATGTTTCTGACATCCAAGAAGAAAAAAATAGTAATCAAATACATGAAGCTAGGAAAATCTTATTACTTTCAACATGAGAGCATTTCATTTTCAAAAATTAAAAAAATCCCTTTCTAATAACAATTAGGACCATCAACTTGAAAAAGGCCAGAAAGAGTTTGAATCTGGCTATACTCGTATTTAAGCAACTTTACTCATTGGGTAATACATATAAATTTGTATTTTGTCTCTTCTTAAATGCAAAGACATTGAAGACCTAGACACATTTCGGTTTTAGAAGAGTAGAAAGTTAGAATAAAGACATATCTTAAAATTCTGCCCGTATTAACATCATTACTATTTAATCTTACGTCTTTTCTCCAGATTATATATGAAAGACTGAGGTATTTCCTAGTAAAACTGCAGAGATTAACATGGCAAACTAAATGAGTTTTTGTTCTGGCCACACAAATGCAAGGTCGCAACTATTTAGATTTTTCGACACACTTTCATTTGGTTTCAATTTATCACCGTCACATACACTTATACAGATCCAGAGTGCAGAATTAGCAGAATTAGAGTATGTAAAATTATCATTGATAGCTATCCTTGACAGCCCAAACCAAGCAGATTATAAGGGAAATTATGTAAAGTGCCATTTTGTCAGCTAAAATCTCCTGAATAGAAGTGATTTTTAATGTATTTTTGGGGCAGAATATACTATAAATTAAAATCTTTTATCTTTTCCTTTATTCTCTTAGTCCTAACTGCATGGAATATAATTGCCTCTAAGGACCAGATTTTGCCAGGAAGATGTGCAGAAGAAGGAGCAAAGGCTCCATGGGGGGGGAAAAAAGTTATCTACATTTTCTGGCAATTAAAGAGTAGCCTAAGCTGTAGATTTTAAGCTTTCACTACTTTTATGTTATTTTTAATCTTCAGTATAAGCAAATAAGCATATAAGCAAAATAGCTTTCACATGAGTTTTGCCAGTGCTCCTCTTCACTCTACTGCCACCCAGTCTGTTAGCAATCTCTTTTACAATGAAGCATCTGGAACCAAATTTAACATTGAGATAAATTGTTGGTTGAGGTATTTATGACCACATTTAACTATACATAATAGCCATGCTGACCATGTTGGAGAAAGAGAAAAAACAAAATCCATTTCTTACACACAGGTGTTTGTTAGTTATACTTGTTTGTTAAGCCTAATGAGAAAATGCAGTGGATGTCTACATTGCACTGCAGTTTTGCAGTTTTATTGTTTAACACTTTATAAGGAATTCTGGTTTTAGGATCCTCAGAGTCACAGATGTTACCTAGCTTACAGTTTTCACATGCCGTGCCAAAGTATGCAACTTTTGCAGCAGTACATATAGGAGTGTGAGCTTTGTATGTGCAGAACCATTGTTCTATTCCTCATGTTTCTGTATTTCTGTCTTCTGCAGTCTTATTTATGCTAGAACCCTTGGCAATAGGGACACAACCTTGCTTTCTGGTTTGGTCTCATTTATATAGATTTCAGTTTGGTGAATAGGAGAGCTAATGTTAACATTTATCAGTGTTTTTCAGCTGTCTTGGAGCTCTATTTATTAGATTTCTTCTAGGCAAAGTGGAAAGTTTGTGCACAATCAATAAACATTTAAGCAATGGTAGTTTATATTCTTTTCTTTTTTCCCCAACAGTTCATTTAACATCTGAAGGTGATCTGTTGTGGAATATCCTGATTAATAGTATCTCTGTTCCTTTGGAAATATGGAGCTCAGCTCAGAATGAACTGCTTAGAAAAATAAGTTAATGAGCTATATCTTCCTTCAGAGTTGATTTTATTTGGAGCAGCCAAATTCCTCTTTGCCTTTCTCTTAAAGGACATTATGGATGGATGGATGGATGGACGGACAAACACTTATATAGATGTTCATAATATTCATATATTCATTACATATGGTTATATATATGCTTAGACACATAAATGGGACTGTATCCTCATTTCCTCTTTCCTCTTGGCCACCTACTACGTTCTTCAGGAAGGCTGCCAGCAGGAAATTTCCTTCAGAGCCAGTGCTGGAAGAAGCTTAAAAGGATTTAACACAGAAATTGATGTCAATTTGTTAAAGGTTTGACTTGTTGGTTCATTTGAAAATTGAACTCTGACCCTTAAAGCAATAAGTGTCTTTTAAAGTATTTTTTTCAGTAGTTCATGGTACAGTGGTCCACATCCCTAGGCATGAACACTTGTATTGTCCATTACATTCCTTTTGTTCTTTCTTCTACTTACCTTATCTCTATGGTTTTCAACATTATGGCTAAAGTGGCAGCTGACACCCAAATTAATTTGCTTATGGAAGTGGAGGAAATCTTTGTTTACTCTACTCATGCTCACCCAGAAGCCTAACTTAGTTTGACTTAAGTATAGATCAGGGTTTCTGATCAGACTGGGAGATGGGACACCATATGGTTATCTTGTCTAACCTTCAGTCCTTTTTCTGTTAACCTCTTGGCAATCTGCTGTTCTGTAAAATATGGCCAAGGGTGAGTATTTCCTAAATGGCTTCCTCCTGAATTATTTACTCTTTCTAGGTATGGTTAGCAAGTTGTTAAAAGTAATTATTATTAAAGTGTTTTCCTTTCCCTTCCAGCTGAATTTGTTCTGTTCACATGAAGTAACCTGTGGTGCTCTCCACCTAATATTTGATGTATAGTACCTTATAAGTCAGCTTTGTAGGAAAACTGTCCCATAATAATGCAGTTGCCAGCATGATTCTTTAGTGAAGAGTTACGGCATTTCAACAAAGGCTGAAAATTCTTAGTTCTTTATCTATGAGATCATGAATATAATTCATTTAAAATACTACTTGACTAGATATTTTAAAATTTCAGTGTACAATTACAACAATCTTAAAGTAGATTTAAATATGAAGGGAAAACTTGCTGAACATATACCATGTGAATACTGGTAAGAGTTAAAAATCTGTAAACGTAAATAAGAAAATGTTATAGATTTTGCAGGAGGGAGGGATGGGCTGTGTGATCTAGCAGTTTACGGGGATCTCAGATAATTGTAGTCAGTTGTTTAGCATAGCCTGAAGTCCTATGTTTAGATGGCTCACTAAAAAAGACATGGTTTTTTGCTCCATCTTTAATGTGTTTGCTGAATTTTTCAGCTTTGGAAGAAATAACCACTGTTTGGCCATGTTCTGTGTATCCAGCTCTGGAGTTAAGAAGTTTGAGTTATATTACCTGTGACTAACTTTTCCTAGTGCCAGTATCCTACAGTGCAATGAGATCAGATTTCCTAGATAAGCAATATATATATATATATATATATATATGTATTATGTCAAAATCTTGCTTTTTCAAATTAATTTATGTGCTTAGCTCAGCAATATGCTTCTAAAGAGTCTCACTGACTCTACTGAGAAGTTCTTTATATGTTTGGAAGTGTATTTTCTCCAGGATGGTGGAAGAAACAGGTTCATTTGAAGTGCTTTTCTATTTTTGTAGTGTGTGCATGTATATATATATATGTACTCACTACAAAATATTTATTTGTTTTTATTTATATATGTGTTTTGATATATGACACATAATGAGTTAAAGCTGTAAAGGAGAAACCCTAATTCATATTACAGCCTGAATACTTGCTGTTACCTACTTTCTCTTGCCCCTCTCACTTTGTTCAAACAAGCCCATCAGCATTTCTGGCTTAAGTATGAAATGTGCAGTGTGAAACGACAATATGCTGAATTTCTCTGATATACTTCTGCTGGGAACTGTGGTGTTCAGTGTAGGAACTCCTATAGTGACTTTAACAGATGTCAGCCTTGCTGAGGTGGAGTAGCATTGGTGTCAGTGGCACAGATACATCCCTGAGACATCATCTCATAGACATACCCTCAAACTACCTAGGAAATTTATGCTTAATTGCTTCTCTGGTTCTCAAGCAAGTAACTTGATTACTTGATTAGTTTCCCTTTTAATTAAGTCTCTGATATTTAGAGCCCTCCACCCAGCTACTGGCAAGGGTTGATATTTTTTGATCACAAACTTCATTAAGACTAGCCAGTGAAAGTAAGCAGCTCTGCTGTCCTATAAGTCTGACTTGTAGATCTTTGCAGTGTGGAAGGTGTTCAGCCCTCTGCAGAGAGGAGGACACCTGCTACCAAAAGCTTTTCAGCACAATCCCTACCAGCATGGCTGACACTACACCTGTGCCTGCAAGCAAGTGCTGCAGCTGCAGAGACACCTCTTGATGTGTCCAGTGAGCAAGTCAAAGGCTGATTGATGTCAGCAGTTGTAAATGTAACAAGAGTCAGATGACTTTCACAAAGTAATAACATGGGGTCAAACAGATTCCCTGAAATCAACACTACAGCCTGCCTTCACTTTTTATGAACAAAAATGTTTCTTCTAGCAACAATTAATTTTGTTTCAGAGAGTGAAGGCCACAGTCACTGGATGGTCTGTGACAAGCAGTCCCAACTGAGACACCACAACTTTCCGAAATTATCTCATTATTTCTTCAACTCCATGCTTACCTAGCGAAATGAATGAGAAAGAGGTTTTCTTTTGGATACACATAATGACCTCATCACCTGACCATCATTTATTGCTGAAAATAATGGAGATTTTGAATCTGCATATCTACAGTCAAACAAACACCTATGTTGACCTAAATACCAGGACCTGAATACATGCAGCACCAAATCCTATCTTTCTTTAAGTTAAACTGGCAACAGGTAAAGCCATGGAATAACATAAGATGCTGATCAGCCTTTTGGGACTGTTACACCCAGTTTTCTGTCAAATTATGGCAAAGAGTGTTTTTTCACAAAGCTGAATGCAGACTGCAGGTTGAGCTATGATATCTTTGCTGAAGCCACTCTTTCCTCCAGATTCAGTACTTAACAGCAAAGACAAATGAAGGAGCAGGCACTGAGGTGTTCAGGGAGGATACCAGCTGGTTTTTGATTTTGCACTTACATACTTTTACTGTCCATTCTGTCTTTCCTCTGCGTTAATACCATCTTGATTTACCCTTAGCTTAACAGCAGCTATATGGTAACATAATCATCTATTAATAAATTACTTAAGTGATCTAATAGTTTATGACACATACACCAGGGATTAGTACTGATTTCTCCTCAGTGGCATCCCAATTACCTATGGCTCTGTTTTATACGGCCTGAATTTAACAGGTTGGATTTCTTTGATCCAACACTTTGCACTAGGGGTGGAGTTGATCTCACCCAGCTTCAGCTGTGTAAAAGGGAGTTAACTACCTGGGTAGTTTCCCAGTTTAGTCATTGACAGACATCATATTCAGGATCCTACTCATCCCATCCTGAGATAAATAAATCACAGGAAACACTAATCTCAGAGATAATCTCTAAACCACAAGATCTCAAGGTCTGGTATCACTGAGAGTATCTTGTCATCCTGGAAATGTTTTAGAGTTGGAAGGAACACAGGTCTGCAGTGCCTTTGCAGGTTTGCTTTGAGACAGATCTCAATGCACAGAATTTGTGCTCCATCAGAAGGCCTGTGTCTGACAGTTTCTCCTCTTGATGCACTTATCCTTAAAGTAATCTGTAATAGCTTAAGTAACATTCAATTTCTAGTTTTTCAGCACCTAAAAACATCTAAACACAGGGGCTGAATTTTTTTTGCTCTGATCTCTGGATAAGTGTGAATTACATTTTGCTCAGCTATGATCTTATTTCCATAACAAGAGGTATTTTTTGGTGTCAAGAAATAAAGTGGCAACAATCCAATAAAAGGCAAAGGTTTAATATACTATTCCCAGCATAAGGGGCAACAGCTCCAATTGATTTATACAATTGTATTCGCAGAGAACAGACTGAGTGAAGATTGTCTTTTACTGTCAATATATAGAAGAGCTGTATTAATATAAAAATATAAACATTTTCAGCATGATGTAGTGGAAATTTTTAAAAAATTATTCAATTTTTATAAGATTTTATCTAAAAAGACCAGTGACAATTGGCAGCTAAACCATTTTTAGATTAGCAAATAAATTTTCCAGAAAATTGAAGGAAAAACTAAAGAAATATCCTGAGGATATTTCAACTGCAGACAAGGAAAATGTGCCAACAATTAAAGTCTTATGTATGGACTTTGGAAAACAAGAAGCAAAGCAGTAAGTGGAAATTTTAAGTAGCTGCTAGTCATAATATATGCAGAGAGGAGACTTTTGGTTGACTCATTAGAAAGAACAATGGTTTGTTTATCTGGGCTTTTGGTCTCAAAATGTTGACTATGGACATATGTCCTTCCAGCTAAACTTCACTGACAAACTCCCTGTGTTCTGGAAAGGTTCAATATTGTCTTCTAACACCAAAACACACAAAAACACCTTAATGAAAAAAAAACAGGAAAACACTCACCGATAGATCAAGACTTGAATATGGTAGTTTACAAGAGCTTGACAAATGGTATTTGAATTTACTGAATGTCTTGAGTATCTTTTCATGGCTGCCTTAAAAAGCCATACACTAAAAATTCTGGAAAGCCATAAGCATGGTGGAAGACATGATGCTGGTGTCTTCAGATTAAGTTTCTTGAGCACTGAGATGCCTGGCCAGCAGCATCAGCCTTGAACACACAATAAAAATGCTAGCAGGACTAGGGCACAATACATCAGGTTTTCCCAATATTCTGATTTATTTAGGAATACATTTAGGAATACATGTAAGCTGCTTCCTGGTATGTACTTTTGGTCTCTTTTGTCATTGGAACTGCTTTAGAAAACAAATGCTGACAATAAGATCAGCAGATACGAGGTCACTGCCTCTTGCAAGAGCTCTTCTAACATAAATGACCCTCTTGGCTGACTTTTCCTTTGATATTGACAGCTAATGTAGTACAGACAGAGCTACTGGAAAAGAAAACCCATAGGATACACCAGAAGCCAATTGTAACAACTAACTTTTCAGATAAAAATGAATTTTCTGATAAACAGCCCAATTTATAATCTCACCGGAATTTCCCCTCTTCCATCCTAGCAACTCACTTGTAAACAATCTTCTGTCACTACTGTTCCATCAGCTGCTGTCACGCATATGTGTTTTTCTTTAGATTTTACCAGTGCTTACTTCAAAATGTAAACCTGCATAATGGGATTGGAGGAGGAATATAAAATTATTTATCCAAGAAGTATTCCTTTCCATTGACCGCTTTCTTACAATTAATATAGTTTTATTTACTGATGGCTGGAATAGTTTCAGTGAGTCATGAATTGTTATCTAGAATACTATCTGGTAATTTAAATTATATTTCAGGAAAATCTGATAATGTTCCTTTCATCTCCGTGTATTTTGTGCTTAGAATAAGTATGAAGATGCCAAACTGAGCAGGCATACTAGGGAAGTATATACTGACGCATCCTGACACTGCTGTCAGACAGGCAAACAGACAGACATTCCAGTAATTCTTTAATCTCCACTGTTGTAATTCAGAAAACTTTTTTAGGAACCAAGTTCTGAAAATTCCTAATATGTAACTTTCCAGAGGTTGTGAGAAATTGATTGATAGGCCTCTTCAGCAACCTTCTTTCTCATAATGCTTACTATAACCCATTGTCTAAGGTGGAAGACAAGTTGTGGCAACAGAATTATCAAACCCACAGAAGTAATGGTCAAGCTCTGTTTGATTTTCTTCTATGCAGCTTATTGAGGTACGTCACGTGAGGGCTAGGTCAATTTTCAGGTCATTTTGTGGAAGGAGTTCACCAACAGTTTCTAGATTGTGATCTGCCTTTTTTTTTTTTTCCAGCCTTAAAAATAAAACTGCCCTTTGGAGCAGTTTTGGAGTGACATTCCTTGGAGCTACAGCAAACTCTAGGCTGACATAGTGGGAGGGTTGCTCTAACAGGCTGAAATACTCAGCTTACTTTATCAGTGGGTGAGGAAGTCATGAAACATAAGCTTTTCTTGAGGGTTTCCCCCACATACTTTCTTAGCATCATCCCTTAGGTTCTCATTACTTCAGACCTCTGAATCATTTGTGTCATTATCAGGGTATAATCAGTCTTTTCCCTCCAGAATCACCTGCTGACTGCCTTCCCTTCCTCCAGAAGTTTAATGCGCCAGCACTGTATTACCAAGAACAGAGAACATGCACCAGAGAGAAGCCATCACAAAGAGAGGCTCAAAAAACAGAGAATAAGACACTTCATTTTGTTTTTCAAACTGCATTGGAGCATGGTTGTTGATAGTTCTCCTGACCTTCAAAATGTAAAGCCTTTTTTAAAGACTTCAGAAAGACTGAATGCCTCAGCAGTAAAGTTTATACTAAATCTTTATTACAAGTCTTCTTTTCTTTCAGGGCTCTGTGTCAGGAGACCTTGAAAGCCAGAAAGGAACATCTACATATCTCAAAAAAAGGTTAGCTTTTTAAAAGACGGGACGCCTTGCAGTGTTTGTTGATGCTCTGATCTGAAACTATGTAAAGCACTTTTTCATTGCAGAGTACAGAATTTTCATTCAACCTAAAATGATTCATTGTCCATATTTGTTGAGCCATATGGCTACACTCTTAGCTACCTGTCTCACTTAAGGCTGATTTATGGCAGGACTGCTAACATTAATGATACTGGATTCTCAGGATATAACTCGTGAGTTGATGGAGCAACCTAGGGTCAAAGCATATGCTGAACTTCCCAGGCAGCATCATCCTTAACATCATAGGCTCATTTTAGCAAATGAGAAAGTTAAGTTTCCGTGCTTGGCAGTTTGCATGAATGTTTGAAAATCTACACTAGTGAAAATGTTTCTTCTATTTCCAAGAGTCTGTGAGGAAAAATGAGCTAGCTGACCGGATTTATGCTTTGGCCCTATATATTTATGTCATTATCTGTCTGTCTATCTATTTTTTTATCTATGCCTGCATCTCTAGATATCTAGATAAACAGATAGATACATACCTACATACATACTCACACATATCCTTACATATGTATAGCATCTGTGGCATCAGTTGTCTCTCAGTGTCTGCCTACCTATTGGTCCATTGTTTATCTATAAATACAGAATACATTTACATAAAACACATATTCAGAGCCTTGGTTTTGAAGTACAGACATGTAATTTGGTAGGGGTTAGATGCTTTCTCTGAAAATCTTCTTCATCAGTTTTAAGACTAAATGAATCTGAGTCATTCATTCTCTAATCATTATACTAGATACCTCTTAAAATAGTAGAGCAAGAGATGATAGAGGAAATACGTCCACCTTCCTCCTTATAATTTTGATGATGTGACGGAAAGAGTGCTAATCTGTGGAACGCTGGTTAAACATATGCCTTCTAAAAGCTATGTATAGACTGAAGACATGCACATTCAGCCCTGCACAAAAGGGTTATGATGCTATTCTACTTCCATTATTTTAGTCATGAGTGACTATTAACCAGCATTACTTTACCCCTTAAAGACATGGTATGGCAAGGAGGGCAGGACGGGTGGAGAGGATAGGGAGAAAAGGAATTAATGCTTTTCTAGACAGAAACTCTCTGGTGACATACTTTTTATGCAAGTTCATTGTAACTATAGAAATGAAGGCTTATTCTGAATGATGAGTCTGAAGGTCACATATGGAATAAACTAACTGCTGGTTCAAAATGAGTAAAGCTCATGCTTTTCTTTTTGAGTCTAATATACCCAGGTACTGATTACATCAGCATGAAATTTCTCCTTATCTCAACCCCGGGGTTTGTATCTCATTCCCTGCCCTGTCCTGTCTGAGGGTGGGAGAGGGCCATCAGCAATATTGTCTTGGGTCCCAGCAGGGCCCAAACCACCACATATACTCAGCTGAATCTTCCTTTAGTCTTCTGCTGCCAATCCTGCCAGAAGAGAATAAGCATAGTGTTGGAATATCTTACAAGTTACTCGTGACTTTTTATTTTCTTTTGTTTCATTTTTACTTTGGGGTAGTGTCTGAGAGCAGCAAAATACTTTTCTAAAAAGGAATGTCTTCATTTCAACATAAGAAATACCAAACTATCAAGCATGTAGTAAAAATACTTTTGCTGTAACGGGGTAAAAAAATAGAAGTAATTGAAGTAATTTTGTAAAAGCTGGTGAGTGTTTAAATAGCAAGTACTACTTAACCACTTGAAGTACCTTGGATAGTTTAAGGACTTGCCATATTTCCCAGCCTTAAGCTATTTGAAATTCAGGTCGTTTTTTCTCATTTCAGTTTAGCATAGGGTGACTGGTGTTCAGCTCTTTTTCTATAGGACACAGGAACTAAAATTAAAGAATGCTCTGGCTAGTTTGGAAAACAGAAGTGCTGTTTTTCCTTGTAAATCTCTCCGTACTGGAGACAGACTGTGAACTTAATTTACTGCCTTTTCTACAGATGGTTCTTTAACTTATTTTCCACAATTAATTTACATAATCTAGAGACAGAAATTAGTCTTAAAATTTAGTGTTTCACTCTTAAACACAAAAAGAATAAAAGAAATTAATCTCAAATAGGGCCTAATTATCAAGTCCCAGTGACAGAATTAAATTTATTTCACAGTTGTCACAACTGAGAACT
Organism: Athene noctua; assembly: GCF_965140245.1. NCBI lineage: Eukaryota > Metazoa > Chordata > Aves > Strigiformes > Strigidae > Athene > Athene noctua. The sequence continues at coordinate 66,287,737 of NC_134077.1, read as the reverse complement.
TCTATCTTTCATAAGTGAAAAAAATGATGCCTAAGGTCTCTGGTTACTTTCATTCATACTCATGATTTTCTCAGCACCATTTGCTGTAAAAACTCACTTAAAACTCACTTTCTAATATCTGTAAAAGAAAAAGTAAGCTGAAATAAGATTCTGACTCATGTTTAAGTGACTACTTGATTTAGAGTAATTACATATTTCTTTTCAGATTTCCAGTGTCAGAACACTGTCATGATAATGTTGGATGGGATCTTTGTAGCAGAAGTCTAAATTCATTATTAAGAAATCCTTAAGTTACAGAGCAGAAAAATCTGGAATTCCAAGCTATTTCTTCCCGTTTTCTCCATTTTGTTCCTCACCCTGGAGTGGTCCACACAGTGTTCCTTTGATCTCTTTTTTCAAAGACTAGATGTACGCAGCAAAAAATCTTGAAAAATACTGCTTTCTTCATTGACCTTTATGCTGACTAGTACAACCTCGTTTATCTCCTGTGCTTAAAGGAGAGGAAGAATTAGAAGCTCTATTCCATAAAGTAGGATGATGAATGAATTTGGAAGAAATCTAAACAAACCATACACTTTCAATTTGTTGCATTAGTCACTGTTCGCAGTTCAGAGCAAGCTTTTTCAATCTTATCAGAGTAAGTGAAACATAAGATGTTCACACTTGGGAATTAATGAAGAAAATGGAGATATAAATGAAAAAAATATATATCTCTGGTAAATTTAGCTCTGTCTTTACTCACACATTTTATCCCATCCCAGTTATATTTAAAATGTTTCACTTCATCATAAACACTAGAAAATGAAAATTGTCAACCTGAAAATACACATTCTTAATTTTCTGCAGTCTCAGGTGTGAGATAGTGGTAACCCTAGGCCAGCAGTATATTTAAATCAGCTTCTCTCTTTAGGCTCATAACTAACCCCCCTGAAACACGTAGAACTACTTACATATTTAATAACTTGTTGGACTACCTCCAATATATGGTAGTCATCTTTCATCATATGCTAGCTAAAGGAATATGCATGCCACTTTAATTCTAACTAAATTACAATGTTAATTTGATTAACCTAGAAAAAAGATTAATTATGATATGTAAAGAATGAAGAAGACATAGGACCATAAGTGGAGACACCTACTGATACAAGGCAATATATGAAAAGTTTATATTTAAATATCTGTCTCTTCCTTTGGTCTCTGAGTTTAATTATCCCACCCACCACAAACCCAGAAGAAACCTCTGGCTTTGTAGGTTCATAAGTCTTCTGACATCTTATCACTCTAAACATGGAAAAAAGTGCATTAAAAACATAGACAAGTTATTTCAAGTCAGTTCAAGCTAAATATTAGTGTCCTAATGAGTTTTATTTGCTTCAGCTTTGAAATACACAGGTATTTGAATTAAATAGCTCCAGGATACATGCATAGTACTTTCCTTATCTAACTCAAAGCCACTGAGCTTCCAAACTGGGCTCTTAAGAGCAAAACTGCCATACATCTGTCCTTTGGACCTTTTTTTGTTGCGGACTGTCTGGGGTTGTCTCAGCTATGCTCTGTCCTAGAATCATGCCTAGCATTTCTTCCATCCTAGAGGAAGTGGAGAATGCCTCACAGATTCTTGAATGGGCAACAGAAGGTCATTTCACGGTTGGCTGGGTCAATTGGCAAAGGAGTTCTGATCAAACATGTGAGAGTCCATGCATGCACAGATAATCTGGAACTGTTCAGGTGGTCTATGATTGCTATGTGTGTTGGTCTTCATTGCCAGTGCTGTACAACCTTCCCGAAGCTACTGTTTTGAGGAACTGAGACACAGTAATGAACAAGTTGAAGTGTGATTTGAGTAAAGCTATACCAACTTGTTCACACACTGTAGGAGAACAACTTTGAGGATTCACGTGTCTACTGAACCAGTTTAAGCATGAATCCTTGGTGTGTTTTTACAATGTAACATAGTATGCTATGATGCTATTACAAAATGCACCAGAAATAGGTTTTGTCAATGAATGCTTATCCACCTCAAAACATCTTAAAAAGATAAAATAAAAAATTGCTGTCTAGAATTGACATCTCTGAAACACATTTAGTTTAGAATTGCAACAGTAGCCTAGTAGAGTAATTCTGAAGACAGTGTTTTTACAACATTTTGTCAGTATGGCTTAGAATATAAAGTAGAAGCCAACAATACATGAGCATACTGAATTAAGACACAAGACAACATAGACCTCTGGCAGCCCCTGGGCCAGGATATCCCAAAAGCTAATCAGTTTGCTATCCATATACCATATTCTGAGCTCTTCTATCTCTGAATCACCTAACCATATGCCGTATTTAGACTATATACTAAAGAACAATAACAGTACATCAATCATAGCCTAGGAAGAATCTCATAGAAATATGGTGCTGTCTAGGGGAAAGGAAGTGTCCCCCATCATCTGCATTAAGAAAACCACAACATGCTGTTCAGAAACTATTAAGTGTAGAAATTGCATGTGCTGTTCTTCTGTAACTTTAATTTTAGGTAGGAAAATAATACTGAACTTTTACTTTACCAGGACAGGGTAATGTTGTTGGCCATTTCCTTACTCCTTGTCTAGTGATAAGTAGATAAACACCAATAACTAGGACTGAGAACAGCATGCTCTTCCTTTTGAGCAGGAAGCCACAAAACAGTCATACAGAAAAAATTTTTGCACCTGCCACTAATCTATGAAAAATGTAAGTGTATGATTCTATTGTGAGTTCACCCTGGTCAATGGCCAAACACATACACAGCAGTTCATAGAAAGAAGGCGAGAAAGAATCCTTGTAAATCAGAATAAATATAGTTAAACAGATGTAGAAAAAGCTATGAATAAAAGTAAAGCAAAATAAGCAATTAAATCACTGCTTCCCAGTGGCAGGCTGATGTTTAGTTGCTTCCTGGAAAGCAGGCCTTCATCATGTGTAATGGCTACTTGGGAAGACAAATGCCATAACCATGAACATCCCTTCTTCCACATGTTTCCACCAGTTTTTATTGCTGAGCACAGTGTTATATGGTATGGGATGTCCCTTTGGTCAATTTGGGTCAGCTCTTCCAGCTGGGTCCTCTCCCAGCATCTTGTGCACGCTCAGCCTACTCGCTGATGGGGCAGAGTGGGAGGAGGAGAAAGCCTCAGTGTTGTGTAAGCACTGGTCAGCTACAGCCAAAACACCAGTGTTTTATCAGCATTGTTTTCGTCATAGATCAAAAACATAGCACCATACATATGGTCTGCTATGAAGAAGGTTAACACCTTCATACAGCCAGGCCCAGTACAGATTTCAGCCATCCTGCAGCAGTTAGGACAAAGAGAGCAGTACTGGCTAAAGCATAAGCAAAACAAAAAAACCCACACACCTCATTTACATATGAGATCAGAGAGAGAATATGGTGATTGGTGAGCTGAAAAACCTAATAATTACAGACCACTAATCAACTGTCTCTGAGAACATTAAAACAAACCTTTGGGGCAGGGTGAGGTCTGGGAGCTATTGGGTGCCGAAGGCATTGAGAAACAAGAGCAAGACATGCAAGTGAAGCCTCCAAATTCCAGATGCCAACTGTTTTGGAGAATGTTTTCATCATTGTTTCACACAGCACTTCTCCTCCTGGGAGACCATCATGGTACTATCCCTGGATATGAGCACCAAGCTCAGAAATGTTGCTCCTCTGTGGTTGCTTAAATGCAGGCAGAGAGAAATGTATCCAAACTGAATACCTGACAATTAATATATATATATATAAAGAGTGTTAAAATATACCTGCATAATCATGTTCTCTATACTGTACATTGCTGTCTCTCATTGTTGAGAGATACTTGAGGCTCTTACATGCTTATGGACTGATATAACTGGTCATTCATGGCGGTAAATAAATCTAAAGATCTTGCAGTAATCTGTTTCTTAATTGCTCAGAAAAGACAAAACACTATGCTTAGATTTAACAAATTATAGGCATCAGATATGACACTGAAAAAAGCATCTCTGTATTGAAAAATTGATAGCAGGTAGACTCTTTAACTTTGAGAAATTGCCAAAAATTTTATACAGCCTTTTATATTTTCTTCAAAAGCCAGGAAGAATATCAATTCATCATTTATAAGGCAGATGGCATTATTTTAGTTTGGTGTTTGTAAAAAAAAAAAATATGAAATCTTCCTGTATTTTAGGTTGTTGGGGTTTTTTTAACTATTTAAGTACATATTCTGGAAAAATATTTTTAATCTTTAGAGGTCTGAGTTCCTCATTTTTCTAGATGAGATTTGTAGTCCAACTATAATGAAAACTTGACACAAATTTTCCATTAATAAGACACAAAGGAGAGTTTTACTTATAGTAGTCCTGTAGTATAAACTTAATTCTCTTGAATTATTAGGCTTTAGTTACTGTAGCTTTGGTCTTAGTAAATTCTATCAGATGCAGACATAAAACCATTATTTCCAAGGTTTAAATTATAAGGCTACAGTCCTGTATAACATGTATTCAAATAAAGCATAATATAATGAAGGTTATGAAAAATGAAAAGCATAAGACAGGCTTTTCAAAAAGCAAGTAAAAAGCATGAAAGCTCAAAAAAGCTTTTAAATTTAGGTCTGAAACCCTCATCAGCATAATTCTAGATTTAATTTGCTTTAGGTCAACATTTAACATTGTACAGTACCCACATTTTCACCTTGTTCTAACTGCTTTCTCTGCTAGTGAAAGACTGACGATTTGTGCAAAATAAAATCAAAACACTGTTTGAGACTAGCACAAGGAGAAGTTTCTGAAGCATGTTCATCTGGGAAAATGCCACCAAGACCACCAGGAAGAAACTACAGAATATTTTGCAGGAAGCAAGTACAGTTTAATATAGTGCATATCAACAAAATTGGATAGCCTTTGCTCCCAGGGGCAGCTACCTGGCATGTCCGTCCTTCCTTCCTTCCTTCCTTCCTTCCTTCCTTCCTTCCTTCCTTCCTTCCTTCCTCCCTCCCTCCCTCCCTTCTGCCCTTCTGTCCTTCCATCCTCCCTGCCTCTGCAGTCAGCACGTTTATCAGTGGTCAAACAGACATCCAGCAGGATGCTCTGGAGGACCCGAAGAGGGGAAACTGACCCCATGTGCTCCTCACACAGCTGGACAAGCTTCAAGGCTACTTGGGAAGAGGCAGTCATTTGAGAGCTGAGAGGCAGAATTTGCTGGAAATGGTTCATCTTGGGTCAGTTAAAGTTTTAGCCCAGTTTTGAACTGAAGATCCCAGGGGAGCTGATAAGCAGAGCTGTAAGCCAAGCCTTAATTCACTGTGCAGAAAGACAAACAGAGAACTAGTCCTAATTAGATAACGGGAACCCCTTTTAATGACCTGCCCATATGTTGCTGCTTAAATCATCTGTTATTAAGTAAATACACTCTCTGGGATTTGAGCTCAAAAACACCAGGGAGTTATTTACAAGTGAAGTCATACAGTCAAAATTTACTGAAGTCAGGTCATATAAGGTAAAAGTCATGATCAATTTGCTGATTAGGCAATAATGGAGTGAAACTCTGTTATTTTTCTTATACTTGGAGGGGATGTGCTCAGAGGATTCATATGAAGTCAAGAATAGCAAGACATAGCTGTTACAGGGTAAGAGTAGTGGGGAAAAAAAAGCACAATCCACTTCTGAAAAACATGTTATAGCTCTTTCAGTCTTCACCAGCATTACAAGGGGTTATCTGAGCACTAACACCATTCCACCTTTGCCATCCAAGGATCTGTGGTGCCACACACAGGCACAGTTTACTGTACAGGATTTAAAAGAGTGTGGCCAAAGTCGTAATGCCTTGCAAAGGGATCATCTGCAAAGCAGAGCCCCAGTTCCCAACTCGGGACCACTTCAGGACAACTGCAAACTCAGTTGTGTGTTCAGGGGTAATCTGAAGGTAATACTTTGAAAGCAACTCAGATATTTAAACTGTGCATCTGATGTTATGAATGAAACTAGATGATGGAAGAGTGAGCTGAGGTCAAACACAAGCCTTCACTTTCATCATAAGTCTTATGAAGTCAACAGCACTGCCCTTTCAGTGAGACTCTTCAAAGTGAACCAGTAACAGAAGCTGCTGAAGAGATGTGAGCAGCATGTTGCAGTTGTGGCTGCATTTGAATTCAGACACCCTTCATCTTGCAGTTTGCATCCCTGTTCTCATACCTAAGCCTTGTGAACAGTCCTGGTTCCTTGCAGTTTCTTCATCTTGCTATGGAAAGTCACATACACCAAATACAGACCAAGCATTTCAGGTCAAACACAAACCTAGAGTAGTGCCTTAGGGATTCACTGTCAGCAAATCACGTGTCCCTGAACATGTTGCACAGTGAGCTCCTTTGGTCAGCAGGTTCAGCCACAGGACTGTATCTAAAACATCCTCTTACATCCCTAACTGCTGCATAGTAACCATCTAGACCAAACAAAAGCTCAAAGGCTGCTCAGGCAAGGCTGTGATTTTTAAAAGGCTGGATAATTAGTCCTCATGACAAATTCGTGAGAGAAGAGAGCTGGCATTGGCCCTGCTGTTGCCTGTCTTGGACCACAGACAAGCACTGGGGACAGAGCAAGACAAACACATCTTGAAAAGTCCCAGCTGCCCAAATGGTTGATCTCACTCTCCCCAACCCAGCATGGCTGTGAAGACTGACAGTGGGTTGGGAGACGGAGGGCTCTTCCAGAGAAAGAAGTTTCTGTCTCTCCACCATTGGCAGGAACAGCAAGACTAGGGGGTAGTGCAGGTCCTCTGCAGCTCAACGATCCTGCCGGGGTTTGGTCTCCTGACTCTCCTGTAGCAGGAGCAGCCTCCCCCTTCTGTCCACATTCATGTGATAGCAAAATAGGACCTACTGGGAGTGGTGACACAAAGAGGGATCTATCATCCTATATTGGGTTTGCATGGCAAGATTTTGGTAACCAGGGGTCTACAAAGGTGGTTTCTGTAAGAAGCTGCTGGAAGATTCTCCTATGTCCAATAGAGTAAATGCAGCCAACTCCTGTCACTGGCGTGGTGGTTTAAACCCTGCCAGGACCGGAGACCACATTGCCGTTGTCCCTCCCGGACCCTCAGATGCAAGTAGGGCACAAACCCCAGGTTAAAATAATAAGAAATTTAATACAACAGTGTGATAAACAATCTGAACAACAGCAGTAGCAATGATAACAACAATAAACAGTAATAACAGTAAACAAGACAAAAGATATACAGAGAAATACCGCAATGGTTACAGACAGCTTGCTGTGTGCTCCCCGTCACCAAAGCCACAAAGGAAAAAAAAGTTCCCGCTCTCCCGCGCCCGGACCTGATGTCAGCATGGTATGAATAACCCGGGTGGAGATCTCTTCCCCCTCTCTCTCTTAACCCTACCCTAGCTGAACCAGGACACTGGCCAAGGCCGAGCCCATCAGCAACAGCCCATCAGCACCTCTGTGATAACATATTTAAGACAGGAAAAATGAGCAGACTCCTGGCAGGATTTGTGGACACATGGAGAGAGGACCCCACACTGGATCAGATTTTCTCACAGAACTTGTGACCCTGTGTGGACCCATGCTAGAGCAGCCTGTTCCTGAAGGACTGCACCCTGTGGAAAGTACCCGCATGGAAGCAGTTCATGAAGGACTGCAGCCTGTGTGGAGGACTCACACTGGAGAAACTAATGGAAGACTGTCTCCTGTGGGAGGGACCCCACGCTGGAGCAAGAGAAGAGTATGAGGAGTCCACCCACTGCGCAGGAAGAAGTGGCAGAGAAAACATGTGACGACCTGAACACAACCCCCACTCCCAAACTCCCTGTGCCACTGACAGGGAGGAAGTAGAGAAAATCAGGAGGGAAGTTGAGCATGGGAAGAAGGGAGGGGTAGGGGTGAAGGTGTTTTAAGATTTATATTTTATTTCTCATTATCCTACTCTGATTTGATTGTTAATGACTTTGACTAATTTCCCCACCTTGAGTCTGGTTTGTTTGTGACAGTAACAGATGAGTGATCTCCCTGTCCTTATCTTGACTCACAAGCCTTTTGTTATGTTTTCTCTCTCCCATCAAGCTTAGGAGGAGGAGTAATAGAGCGGCTTCAGTGGGCACCTGGAGTCCAGGCAGGTTCAACCCACCATACATCCCTTTTCCTGCCTCAGGAGAGCTCCTAAACTCTTCCCACCCTACAACGCACAAAATCCTCAGCACCTTGTGAAGTGGCTACATGGGCCCTCACATCTTATGTCTGGAGAAACTGAAAATGCAAAAACTTCACACATGATGGATGGTTTCTCAAAGTTAGCAAAATATGGGTGTCTTTGGCAATGCTTAGAATATGAAGAACATCACCGCTTCCTAAACTAGAGGACAGAGTGCTTGAAACTTCAGTAAACATCTAGGCCAACTTTGGCAGCTATAAGTAGAGCCTCTAATCAGTTCCTCTTCATTAAATCACCGTTAAAATTATCTGTGCTGTTACTGTGTCTCCCATTAACATACAAGGATCAAAGAAGAGGAAGGAACAGCAGCTTTAACAAAGTTCAGAGGAGCAAGAGAGCTGGGTGAGGACAAACATCTGAACAAATTGACATCTGTGGAAAGCATTAGCAGCCACTGAGTATAAGGACAAGCAGAAAGTGCAAGTGGCAGAAGCATCTCAGACGAGAATCCACATTTTGTACCCTGGGCTGCATTCAGGATTATTTAGCCCTATCAGCCAGCCACTACAGCCAGTAGTGAGTTCTGTCACCTGCAGGTCCATCGATCACACAGGTGTTTAGTAATAGCACAGCACACCCAATAGCTTAAAATAATTTTCACATCTTTACTGAAAACTGTCCTCATCTAATAAGTTCCCACACCATCAGTAGGGATACAGCTACCATTAGAAACCTTGGCAGCATCCTGGCAGGTCAAGCAGGCTGCCTAAACACTGTCAGTGTTTGCTGTCCTTTGTCATGACTTAGATGTAGGAGGAAGGGTGGGAAGGCAAAAGACTGTTGGAGCATATTTCACCAGTCTGTTGCTGCTGTCCTCCTGTTAACAGTCGTGCTCAAGTCACAGAAGAAGGGAGGTTTCTGTCAAGCTGTGTAGGTTATGTATGATGCACAGGTGTTTATCTTACATTGTACGCAGTGGGGAATGAATTATTCATTTTGATTCAACGTTTTTAAGTGATTGAAGAGGGGTGCTGTGTATTTCTATTCTTTGTCAAAGACCAGTGTTTAAGTGATGGTATGGAACAGTTTGTGCCTTGCTCAGAGATTGTGAGATATTAAAAAAAGAGAGAGAGGGTGCAACTTACAACAAGCTACACAAAGTATAATGCTGGCACTACATTGGCTGTCAGCCCAAAGCAATAAGATGGAAATATGAAACACTTAAAGTTCCTATTTCATTATGCAAAAAAGCTGCGTGTACTTCATAAGCCCCAATTCTGTTGTTCATCATACAGAAAACAGGACACAGAGTCTACTCACAGCTGTCACAGGATGATCCATCCATTCATCCCCAGTCTAGCTCCTGAGTCCAGCTGACAATGGCAGAAAATAGATACAATTTTATATTACATTATGTTTTTAATATTCACAGGGGTTTTAAACCATGCATTTGGGCCTCTTGAAATTTCCTACTCCTTCTGCAGCCTGTGCTAAATACCAGTCCCAACTCTTCTCAAATGCCTCTTCATTCAAAGGTTACACCACATGGCTGTGAAGGAACATTATTTTCAAACTTCATTTCTACTATTTTTTTAAAAGAGATCCCTGATGCCCTTACAAAGGGAGATAATGTTTATAAAGAAATAACGTTTGAAAAAAATGAAAAGTTCTTACTTCACTGCACAGTCTAATCTGTCTGGAAAATACATTGCACATTTATTAAATGCCAGGTTTTCCTCAGGGGAAATCTACAGGAAAAACAAGGGAAAAGGTGCTCTTCTGCCATTCTGCTTCTCCCAATAAATCAACATTAACAATTATAGAAAGAGGAGAGCTATTAACCACATGCCAATAATTCTGCCTTCATTTGGCATGGAAATTAGTCTCATGCATAGGAAGACTATCACCCCTTTTCATATAAGTTGTGCATATTCACCAGTGAGAACTAAACCCTGGCAAACATTTCCTGGAGAAATGCCTTTAACCTGAAAGGCAGCAGCCACTATGGGTTCACTCTGTTTCACCACAGCATTCCTATATTGTCCCCTTGCAGAGCCCCTGACTATCTAGCATGTATGGCATTAACCCACTCCAAACTGTAGAGCTGCTTTTTGTCCCCAATTTCTCTTCAGGCTGGAAAGATATTTCCATGGGGATGCTATGGTACGGTGCTTACAGCATGTTAATGTTCTGAACTCCGAGGTAAGCTCAGCGCAGGTTGTGCTGCTCTTCTATGTCAAGAAGTTTGCTGGAAAAGGACAGCTGTACTCTACAGGCCACTCGGTAGACCTGCTGTTAACTACCTCAAAACCCTAGCTTTGTTTTTTAAGTAGTTCATTAAGCTAAAATGACCATGAAAGGATTGTGCCTAGCAATTTCACAAGAACATGTAAAGAATTACCATGAAGTCACAAAAGTGAACACAATGTTCAGTCTTACTCTAGTTATCTACTTATGGAATAGCTGCTACAATGAAGTGTGAAATACAGAGCTAACAATAGCTCCAGATTTAACTATAGCACATTGACATTGTTAACAAAACTTGATTTACAGATGCATAACTTAAAACACTGACATCAGGTATTCCCACAGCAGCACTACATGAGAAGCAGATACTGGTCACTTGAATTACTTCTTTTTAATTTGCAAGGCCAGCAGTATGTTATTAGTGGCTTGGCTCTGTTACAGGAATTAATAATAAATTAGCTAATGTGTGGCATGCACTCTATGTTTAACAGCAGCGAAATTCTTGCTAGTATACAGGCCAAACTTCACATCCAGAGGCTACTTTATACCAAAAAAACAGTCAAGGAAGAACTCTCTAAGACTCAGAATAAGGGTATTAGAAAGCAGTCATTCGTTACTGCAGCACTGGGTGCACAGGGGATCACTTCTCTACAAGCGTTCACACCTTGGAGCGAAAAGCGGCTCCTTTCTATAGTGTAAAGCATTTACATATTCATTATAATTCCGAGAATAGGGAGATATTACAATTAGTTTTGCAAAATCATTAACATAAACCCCGCCACAAGTCCATCTCTGTCGCACCTGCGCAGTGGCTCCTGGTGGTCTTGGGCAGGGATCTTCAGGCTGAAGATTGAAGATGCCTCCTCTTCCTCTTGTAACTTTTCACCTATTTAGCATTTCCATAGTCATGACAACTCAGCATTCGTTGAGTCCCCATTCCTTACCTTGGGACTTCATAGTTGCAGCTCCTTCATTATCCTAAGAGCCCCTCCTCCTGAGAGTCCCTCCCGCTGGGAGCCCACCCATTTATTGCATTATTCTGCCTGTCCAGCATCTCTCTTAGTTGTCCTGCATCCATTTTGTTAAGGTTCCTCACTTCATACTGACTATGGCTTGTTTATTTGTATGACTTTCATGTGAAATTACAGATATGTTTCAGTGCTGCTGTGCTGATACACTAAAAACTGATGTTAAATATCCTGCCCATGTCATCTCCATCACCATACAATTTGCATGCATATACAAAGGAGGAAAATAAGGGGATACTGTTGTCTGATACAGAAACCAGCATGCACATATTAGAAAAGAACCTGATTCAGATTCGTACGGTGGTAATTTCTCAGCTTGTCACCATGTCTCCCTGTGCAAAGCAGCATTGTACTTCTTACAATAATGCAACTGAAATACCAGCAGTAAAACAGCCTTGCTCTTTGTGCAGCCCCCTCACTTCCAGATGGAGTACATGATCTTTTCTCTAGTAGCTTTTCACCCACACAGCAGCGCACTGTCAGAGAAGGCCAAAAGAAATGAGATGCCCCCATAGTGCTTTCATCCTTGCACCATGAAATCTGTATTGATTTTAAGTGTTTATTCTATATACAGAGTTTTTAACTGCATCCTGCAGAAAGCTTTGAAGTTGTTAATTTGGTTCAGTTCTTCTACCCAGTTTTGGTTTTTCTTTGATCCCACAGTCTGCAGCCTAGCACTTAAATGCCCATTCTTCTTTCAGTGTATTTCAGCAGCTTGTTTGTATTTTTATGTGTAAACAAAGGTTGTCAGTACAGCAGCTGGAGGTTTTTTAGGTTTTCTATTATCCAGGCTTTCATACAGGGAAGGGCCTCTAGCATAACAGGGTTCTCATTTTTCACAGATCTCCAGTAATAAAGATCTTATAAACCAGAGAGCTTAACACCACCACAACTCCTGCACCTAGAACACAGGACACTGGCTAATGAGTAACTTCTTAACTTGTTAACAGTAAAATATAATTTCTGCAAACCCAATCTGCTACCTGATATTTCAGAAAAGGGATAATTTGAAGACTAGCTGTTTGCTCTGCATAAAAATATTTTAAAGCCAGACCAATTTGTAATTTCTGGCAAGAGATGTCTCTAAGAATGTTGTGTCTGAGACAAAGATGGCAGACCTGAGATGCAAATTAAAAAGAAGTAACATTTTTAAAAAGAAGCACATTTTTCCATTCTCCTTTCTCTCCTGTACAGATCTTTATTTTTAAATCCAAATATTTTTTTTTAAATGTCAGGAATATATTCAATCATTTTCAATGAAACAGTTCACTGTGTTCCATTATGCCAGTCTCTAACCAAAAATTTACAAACTCAAGGTCATCAGTAGGACACAAGATTATCAGCAGGAAAAGACATGATACATAATAGAAGTGTAAAAATACAATTCCATGTTGCTGTAGTGACAAGACAAAGAGAAATGAGGCACTGAGAAGCACTTTCAGACTGAGATTTCTGTCCAAAGTACACAGAATGTTATTGGCAGCTATTTTACCACTGGGGTGCTCTGAGATGGGAGCTTGAGCTGCCACTGCTCACAGTGGCCACACAACAAATTGCTGCAGCCAGCAGCCTCAGCACCTTACAGTCACAGTCAACAGCTTCAGGTAGATAGAGCAATAAAATCTGTGCACAGTCAAGAATTAGTTTGGATTTGGCATTCAATAATGAAGAAAAGGGAGCTGAGAGGAAGCCCTGGGGTAGTTTGTCTTGCAGTCAAAATGGTTCATCTATGGTAAATATCTGTGTGAAATCAAATTTCCCTGATTTTCTTTTTTTTTTTTTTTTCTTTTTTAACAATTTAATTATCAGTGATGTAATTTAGCCTAGTTTGAAATAAATCCACCTTATGGTGAAGACAGTGTTTAAGCTAAATTTTCCTTGTATGTCTTGCTACCCAGCTGATCACCTGAGAATTTGCAGTAGGTATCTGACACTGATGTTTTTTTAAAAAAACCTAGTATGTGATCTGTTATCATTTTGCCCAATAAAGTCACACTGATATTATATTTTGTAAGTTTACTGCAAGCAGACAATTTCAATTTTTACTTTATACTTGTTTCAGCACTTTTAGAAGATTCATCCTGGCATGCTTGCCTTACTCTGACACAAATGTCATTGTAAAACTATTAAGAATAATGAGGTTTCAGTTACACCTGACATTAATTTACAGAAAACTCGATTAAAACAGAAAAATATATGTAAATCAACCTGACTCAAAAAACAAAATTAGAGGAAGCTAGAAAACTTACAATAGTGAGAATATGCTGGACAAGAAGATTTTGTTTGTTAGACCTTTGTCTCTGACTTTCTGAACATAAAAGTTCTGGACTCATACTAACAAGTTTCTTCCACCCAGTGAAAAAAGACCCTAAGATATTTCAGGCTTTCACAGATCTTCATATTCCCACATGTGTTATTTAGTTTTTAAAAAGTGGGAGAAGCTGCTTCTAATATCAGAGTTTGAGAAGAAAAATGCACAAAACAGTATATTTTGAAGAATTAATTGCACATAAAATGCATTGGTATTGAGGAAGTAGGTATATGTGAACTTTTCTGAAATTACGTAATAAAAACCTTAAAGTTCCTCATTCTTCTTTTCTCTCATCTCTGTAATATTGTTGTTCTAATGTTTCATGGTCAATTGCTATTTAAAAGAAGGGAGGCAACAGATCTTCCTACTATTGCAATTATTGAACTGTCTGTTTCTAAACAGTAATACAGAAAAGCACAAACATAAAATAAAATTTAAAATTTTAAAACCTCATAAATTTCAAGGCAATCTTAAGCACATTCTAAGTAATGGAGACTGTTTAGTGTCTTGTAATAGTTTCTGAATATTTCTAAAATTTAGGCCCAGCAACTTTAAAAGCATACTTTATCTATCAGACATCTTAAAAAAATTATGGAGTAATAGAAAGAACCTATAAAAACAAAAAGAGAAATTCTAACCTTCTGGTCTCTCAGCTCAGAGCGGATTATGATGCCAAGCAGACCCATTGAAATGAGTGGGGTGGAGTACTCAATGGCATTCACAACAGCTTCAGAGAAAAAGGGAAAAAAAAAAGGGGGGGGGTTGCACACCATTAATCTGGTGGCAGAACACATAGCATTGAGAAAAATAACCCACCCACACTCTGTCGGTCAGTGCAGCTTGTCAGGGGTTAACCGAATGCATTTCAACATCCAGCATGTGCCAGTAGTTTTTCTGCTTGCCATTTCATGAGGCCCTTGCTCCACTTAGTTGCCTTCCCATTCTTTCACTTGTGGGTGGATGTGGGCATTTCAACCACTTCATTTCAAATTTGCGTCCTCACTTGACCCATGCATGTGTCTTCCCCAAAGCATCACTTGCCACAACCCATGGTCAAAAGACTGGAGAGCTTTTGTCCCACGGAGCCCCAAGTGTTCTCACAATATTTATGATGGAAACAAACTATCCAAACTATCTCCAACACTGATCTAGTTAAAACACAGTCCTGTTAAGCAGAGACTTAAAAGTAGCCATCCTAAAGTCCTGTAAATTCAACAGACTATTGTTGCTTTAAGGTATTTGCTTCAGTGCTCAGCTGAATAGGAGAGTCAGAGCTGTGGCTCTAGTTTTTCAAGGCTAAGAAAACCATCTACTCTAAGTTTTAAGCAAAAGTATACAAATACTCAGAAGTCAAAACACCCCTTTCCTTTATATGTTAGATGCACTGTATTTTTTCTTTGTATGAGAGAAAAGGAAATAGAGCTGATTGCTGACAGTCCCTAGCATGTACAACGGTGTTGCTTTTCTTTCACAGGCAATGTCAGAGACTAAATGGACTCTATCAGCAAACTGATTAGGACCTGACCTGATTTGCCTTAAGTAGCAAACTTGATTTTAATGAAGTAACTCTCACTTCACTGAAAAAAATTTTTTTAAATTACTCGGTTTTCCTTCAATTCATACTTTGCTCTCCATTGTTGACTTTGGTTCTGTTCCCTTGAAATCTTGGTTCCAATATCAAATCACTTGAAGAACAATTAGTAAAGCCTGCCATAAAAATACAGTATTAAGCACTATGCTTCCTATAGAAGTATTTTTTGTGAATGTTTATAAGCAGAGTTTTCAGTTCAGCTAACATCACATCATTTTGTGGAATATATGTCACCTTTCTGAGGTAAATATAAAAAAATTCTAAAGTGGTCTTCAAACACAAAAATGAAATTAAAAGAAAAACAAAATAGACTAACTCAAGTGAGAAATTCAAACCTCACATTTGCCTTGGTCCCATTTGTTCACCAGGCTTATGCACCACTGTTCTTAAGATGTTATTATTTTTCAGTCCAATTTCAGTCTTTTTTTTTTCTGAGCGCAACCTCGAAAAATGCTTCCTTTTTTCACCAAGCCATATTCATATTATTGAGAGCTGATAAACATTCCTACAGTATCTCTTGCCAACCTTCACTGTTTTTTTTAAGGCTTTCTGTAAAATTATCAAGTCAGAATTAGTCAAAATATGCATTAAGATCAAACAAATTTACAAGCAACTGCTGTCACAATATAATCTGCAGGAAAATCTCTTGCATTGGAGTCATCTCAGCAGAAAACTAGATTTTCCACATTCATTTCCATGGAATTACTTTTGGATCTATCCCTTACTCACAAATATTTTAAGTTGTATTTAAATGACAGACCAAACTGCGTTGTCTGATGTACATGGTCTGTCTGTATGTCTATCTATAGATATATAAACATAGATATATGTATATATATATCACCTTAAAAATATGTTCAGATGAGTATCCAAGAGATCTTTTTAATATAATGATACTTAAATAGTCATGTAGAATCTTGGTGATGCCCAAGATCCAGGTACTTTCAGGAACTCACACTCCATGTGAATAAGAAAAGCAGGAGGGAAAGATACAGTGGAGTGAGAGATACAGTGAAGTGTAATAGCTCAAAGCAGTAAAAGATCCATCCAGTCTCATTTTTAAGTATTGTTAAGCTGTCATGACCATTTTCAGAAATAGCTGTACTGAAAAAAATTAATGAGTTTTCCACTCAAAACTTGCATCTGCCCTAAGACGCAGGCAGCCTTGCAGGTCCCATGTGTATACTTCAGATACAAACACGCCCCTTCATGGCACACTCCAATTTAAGAAGATGACACAAACACTCAGAGTCTCTCATTGTCCTTACTTGGTGTGTATAGTCTAAGGGAATAAAAAATCTTTGTCTGAAGTTGTGTGAACATATCACAGACTGTCTTCCAATGAATTATTTTCTGCTTGAGAAAAATTGTGCCCTTTGATTTGCACATTCTCCCCAACATCTGCCTTTATTATAAAAATCTGTGGGCTTATCTAGCCCTTTCTTTCCACACATTAAAATCTTTGATTTTCTGATGCTTACATCACATACATCCTCCAGTGCATTCTTCCACTGAAGTCACTTGCTGGCACTAGCATCTCCTGGCAAATACCAAAAAGCCAGTAGGCGCTTCTTTTCTGTATTCTCTGCAGAGCACTGTAAGTGGGAGAGTCTGTACTGCCACACTCCATGTGGATATAAACTCCCCTTTACAGTGTTTACTGTTAGTGGCATCCTGCATTACTGAAAGCAAAAATGAAACTGACAGATTTCTTCCTCATACAATACTCTCAGTGAGTTTTTGAAAGCTGTATACATGAATCATACAGAGAGGAGATGAAACCACTCAAGCAGAGCCCTTTTCCATCTAACAAGGACATACAGAATTGTGCCTTGCCAGCTGAAGGTCTTAGGAGAAGTACCGATTTAGGAAAGTGCAGCGTAACAGTCTATTCAACTCATTTTGGAAGAAGACTGAGACAGACTGTGACTATGCCCACTTCCACAATGATAAGCCACTTACAGGATTATTTCAGAGAATCTAAAATCACAGTATCTGATCCACAAAGGCTTTTCTGTGAGGTTATTCTCAATATTCTCAGTGATTTGATATGACTTTACAGGGTTTACCTTTGTTTGAAAGTCCAAGGCTGTCATCACACAAAGCAGAACTCAGAAGCAGAGGAACACAGGAGACACCAAGATGAGCATGTATGCTCAATACCCATAAATATCAATGGCACTCTCTTCACAGTGCTGAAGTGTAGAAGTAGTCCTCATCTGTCCATTTAACATAAAAAATAAAGGATGTATGAAACTCAACAACTGTGTATACAAGAATACACAAGAAATTTAAGAGCGAGGAACTCAGATCAGGTGTTTCTGAGAGTTGGCCATCATCTGTTCAATACACCCATTCGGTTACAGGTAGTAAGAAACATCTTTTTACTCCTTACAGAAATATTTATATTCCAACAATCAATTTTTTCTCTAAGTACTGCAGGTTTTTGCCTTATATCTTGTCTGTGGTACTTGATATCATGACTTTTGATTTTTTTAAGTATTCTTATGCACCTACGCACCAAAGGTTTCTATTGTTCTCCAAAACAAATTCCCAGATATGTCAATAGTAGTTTAAATTTAAGAAAGGAGAACAGAGTAGTGTTAGTATGTATAAGCAGGTACTAACCAAATGAAACAGGTCATTTCATAAAACTACAAGAATAGAAAGGGTTAAAAAAATTTATTTTCACTAACAAGTCTAGAGTGTAGTGAAAGTTCTGGTAGATACTCTCTCAGAGGTAGGCTTTCATGGCCTGACTACTGGTGTGTGTTACCAGTTATGAGCAAGTGGGTGTGTGGTACCTAGTTGCTGGCTGCTGTTAAACCACAATAGTCCTTTTTTTGATGCCCATTGTGGGACTTGAATGGTTCAAGATAACAACAGATTTGATTGGAATGTGCTAGATCGAATTTATAGCTGTTATTCCTGTTTAGGTATTAATTGGCAGGCTTCTGCACTTGCCATGGGGCTTGCTTGCCTTACTCATATTAGAGCCTCGTGCTTGTTAGTGGCTGCTTTTTGCTTTCACTGATTGTTGTGCTGATGTAGTGCTGATCATCTTACTCTGCTGTGCCTGGGAACATTCTGGTAACAGCAATGGTGAGGCACCTGGGTTGGCAGACGGCTGGAGCATCGCCGCTGATTCTGTGCTGCTGTACTGGACAGGTTGGAACTCCAGTGTGAACTCAAGTCAAAGGGCCTGTAGCCTCTGGATGAGTCCACACAGGACCAGGACACCCCAAAGCATCTGTGGCTGTGAATAAGACCACACCAGAGCAGATACATCTTGAAGAGTCTGTGGCTGTGGCTATGTCTGTGCCACAGCAGGTATACCTCTGAAGGGACTGCAAGCCCAAGAGTAAGTCCGTGATAGAGAAGGTACACCTCAAAGCATCTGTGGCTACGGATAAGTCCATGCGGCAGCATGTACACCTTGAAGTATCAGTGGCTGTGCACGAGGTCATGCTGGAGCACCTGAAAGTGTGTGGCCATGGATAAACCCACAACAGAACAGGTATACCCTGGAGAGACTGCAGCCAGGGTCAAGGGCCACACTGGAGCAGGTATATCTCTGAAAACATTGTGGCCTATGGATTAGGCCAGGCTGAAACAGGTGCACCTCAAAGAGACTGTGGCTTATAGAAAAGGCTCCACTTGGAGCAGGTGCACCTCTAAGGGACTGCAGGCTGTGGATAAGTCCAAGCTGGAGTTTAGGCAAGGGGAGGAGTTCACTGCACTGTTAAACTCAATGGTCTGGTCTAAAAGGACCAAGGGTCAAGACTGTAATGGAAATACCTTTAAATTGTTGTAACCCATGATTTGAGTTGCATGTTATGGAAATTACTATAGCAGGAACCACCTGAACCAGTGGAGAATGAGCCTTACAAGAAGCAGTGCAAGTGCAGCAGTGACCCGCCCTGAGATCTCTTTGGTGCCTGATAACTTCACACAACACACCAACTCTCCTGTTCTGAGGGACCACCATAATGGATGGAGCCCAAGGTTATGGACTAAATTATGCCTATTGATATTTTGTGAACATTTGTGGATGTTTATGGACATTTTACAGACACTTTACAGGGGTGTCCCATAGACTAAGGGAATAATAGCTTTGTGTATGTATCAGGAGAGCGGTGGTGATTAACTGGGATGCATTTGAAGTGTGGGACCTCAGCATGATATAAATAAGGGACAGATATTGTCCTGGTTTCAGCTGGGATAGAGCTAATTTTCTTCCTAGTAGCTGGTACAGTGATGTGTTTTGGATTTAGTGTGAGAATAATGTTGCTAACACACTGATATTTTAGATGTTGCTAAGTAGTGCTTATCCTAAATTGAGGATTTTTTCAGTTTTCCATGCTTTCCCAGCAAGGAGGTGCACAAGAAGCTGGAAGAGACCATGGCCAGGACAGGTGACCCAAACTAGACAAAGGGATATCCCATACCATAGAATGTCATGTTCAGCACATAAACTCTGGGAAGCTGGCCAAAAGGGGCTGATCAGTCCTCTGGGACTTGCTGGGCATTGGTAGGTGGGTGGTGACCAATTGCATTGTACATCGCTTGTCTTTCTTGGGTTTTATTTCTCTCTCTTTTTGTAGGTACACCTTTTCATTACTTATATTAAATTATATTAATTTCCATTATTAAACTGTTCTTAACCCATGAGTTTTACTTTTTTTTTTTTTTTTTTATTCACCTCCCCATCCCACCAGGGAGGGGAGGGAGGAGTGAGTGAGAAGCTGGGCAGTACTTAGTTGTCAGCTGGGGTTAAATCATGACACTTTTGTACCTTGATTACTTTACTCCTGTGTGTGTTATCATTTAGTAGCTGCCTAAAATCAATACTAAAAAATAGTCCCCAAGCTTTAAGACATTTAGAGGCTGTTGCACATTTGCAGCCAAAAGCTGATTCCAGCTGATTTCCACACTATGCTGCTCAAGAGTATTTTTAGAGTCATCATTGTCCCTAGATATGGCCATTTTCTGTTGTTATTTTGAATATACATGGTGATCTCAGCTCTTGGCTCAAAGATTTCTGCATTTTGTAAGCTCCTACACAAAGGCTTTTGTCCTTTAAAACAGATGCCCAAGGGACTGTGTCATTGTCTCAGTAGGCTGGGTTAGAGAAAGCCAGATGCTTGCAGAGACTGATGTCCTGTTGATAAGTGTGAAAGCTGTGTCCCTGCTCTTCTGGACGACTCTGGGGAGTGTCTCCTGGCGAGCCTGGGTGGTGAGTTCACACACAGGCTGTCTCCACGGACAAGAACGAGTCAAGCAGGTTCCTCATCAAGGGCTGCTTTCATGCATGCCCTTTACCATCCAACGATCCCACATACTACAAACTAGAGCAAATCTTATGAATAAGTAGTAATCTGGGCAAATTACACCTCTAACTCTCTCAATTTTTAACAAAGGAGAAACTATTCGTCTGCTTTGGATAAACACACCACATCTAGACCAGGTAGATGGATACTGTCTGGACAGAGAAGGGTCAAACACTGACAGACCCTGGACTAGAAAGTCTTTTTGTACAGCCAAAAGAGAGAGTTCCTCTGGAGACGATTCAGTATCACATTACTGCTGTTATCATAGAGTGGTCACTTGCATCTGGTGACATTTATTGAACCCCTTACAGTATAACGGTCTAAGACAAAAGAATATTTATCTTCAGGATTGCGAGGAAAGATGGTCATAAACAGTTTTGAGAACTGACAGACAGTGACAGAGCACTCACACCATTTCTCCCTCCTCCCATCACCTCATAGTGTATATTAGGTGACAAATCTGGTCTCCCAGTGAGTTTTCACCTACATCTCCAGTCTTACCAGAATAAGGCTGGATCATTCTCTTTCAAGACTTTTTCACATGAGTAATATCAGTGTTGCCAGCAGGACCATTAATACAGATGAGCATTACTCACACATACAAGATGTACTGGATTACATTCAGACATGACAATACCATGGAAACACCAGTCTGGATTTGCCCAGATAAACACACTAAGGAAGCAGTAGTTATACAGCTGGCAGAAAAATAAGAAACAAAACAGAGAAACCAAAAATACCACTCCATATTAGGTAGTGATGGTAGGACGTTCCATACCTGCTATTTCATAATCCACCCGCACCATCTTGCAAATATTTGTCACCCTTCTCAAAGCAAATACACACTCTTAGGACATAATAAACAGTTACCACTGCTCAACTGTGCCTATGTGTAGGCACAGTTTTTAGAAGCCCTAACAAAAACTGAGCACCATGGTCACCACTGGTTAATTTTACATAACAGCTTGTCTCTCTCCTCACAATGAAGAAAGCCTCAATTTATACTCTATTTGTGGGATCCATGAGAACTCAGAACTGTTTTTTTTCCTGTAAAATGTTGATGCTTTCCTTCTACTTCAAATACACTTTACCCCAAGTAAGTTATTAAGCATGAATATATAATATGAACACAGTTAAATAGCATTATATCAGAAATCTTCAAAGTTTTGAAGGGTGACATCATCAGATATAGGTCAAACACAAGGTACCTTTTATTTCTTACATTATTCCTTCTGTTTCTTAGCAAAAGTTATCATCTGCCAACATCTAAACTCTGGAAGTGCTTGCAGGAGTTCTCTAGCCAGCATCCATTCATAGTCACCAGGGGGTAGTGAAGAATATCATCACTGCTGATAACAGCGTCATCATTATATCCAGTACTGGAGAATAGTACTTGTTTCAACTACCATGTGAAATGATCAGGCATGCCATGATTTCTATCATGGTGCAGTCTGGTAATTATGCAATTTTATTCAATTATCATAAGTCAGGTCATAACTTAGAAACTGAGGAGAAAAATGGCTTAAAACACTTTTGTCTAAATGCAATTGCAGCTCAAGACAAGGAGTTTCAAGTTTTTCCTGGTTTACATAAGGAAGTTCTCACACTAGGGAAGGCAAACATTTGTAGCTTGCCAGAATCAACATCACCTGGTTGTTATCAGTGAAATTAAAAGTTAAGCATGTGCACTGTTTTCTGCTACCAGTTTTTCAGGCCAGGTGCAGGTTCAGGAAGACAACACTGCAGTGTGTCATATTTGGACATTTTCCCAAGGAACAAGAAAGGCCAGAAAAAGACATCTCTCAGGACATGCCAAGTGAGTGGAATATAAATACATCCTTCCAGCACAAGATTATCAGAAGCCAAACAGCAGGGAAGGGCAAAGAAGCAGTAAATTCTGTATCAACATTGGGAAGAAACTGAACTCACTTTCTTTTCTGAGATCTCTTATCATCTGACTTCTGAATTCTAGTATTACATTTATGCAAATCATCTGTAGAAACAGGAAGTATAAGAGAAATGTCCATCAGACAGAAAGGCACAACTCAAATCCATCCTGGCTGTAATCTGCAGTGACAGCTTTCTACGATGGATTTACAATAAATCATTGTTGGTTCTAATTTAGTAGTATATTTACAACTCCAGCTGTTTAATATTCCTTGTAGGAGTATAGATACATTTAAAAAAAAAAAAAAAAAAAAAGTATTCCTGAGACATGCTGGGGCAGATTGTCTAGTCAATACAGCTACAGTAAATTATATTTAGACAGATTTATTTGTTTATGCCTATGCTGTAATATACCAGCTTTTTTATCACAGGTATTGTGGTCACTACATTTTTATATTTTAACAAATGTCTAAAAATCTGATATGTCAATGCATAGGGTTCAGCTGAAAATATTCCACACAAATTAAAAAATCAAGTGAACAGAAATGTATCATGTGTTGCAACTTCATTTTAAGCAAACAAATCAATGATGTTCAGTCTGTAACCTCAGCATGAAAGGTAATTTATGTAGAATAACAATTTTTTCTGAAAGTTTTCTGGAAGTTCAACTGATGCTCTCAATGGGGATCATTAGCATTGTTTTAATGGGAGGGATAGCATAACAAAATATGTTTGCTTCAATTAGTTGTAAATCAAGATAATGGAGCACGATTAGTATGCCTAGACACAAGGAAGACCCTAAAATAACTTTGAGAAGGGAACATGTTCAGTTAAATAGAAGCTACATTGAAATAAATATTTCATAGCGCTGATACAAAGAGGTGTTTATAACCTTCCATAAATAATTTGTCAAATATAATTTATGGGGTGGCCTTAAACTAAAGTACAACAGCCACCAGTAACATGTTTGATTCTTTAAATGGGGCTTGTTTGGTGTGAAAGACAACTTTTCTTCTTTGTTGGCTTTGGCACTTACTTTAAAAATCCTCCTTTCAAAATCCTTCAAGTGCAGTACCTGCAGGAAATAAATTAAGTTCTTAGAACAGCACTGTCTTTGTATTGCATATGCACATTCACATGCAGATATTAGCATGTTACACAGGTGATCAAACCATTTGACAGTAAAGCCTGGAAAGAGTACTTCCACCAGGCTGTGAATACCTATAAACTGGCAGACCCCAGCAACAGATTTATTGGCCCAATTCCCTAGGAGGAGAGGAAAACGTTTATTTGGTCTGAACTTTGATATGTGACTGAGCTAAAAAGGAAGATGCCATTTCTTAACAGATACAAGTTACCAGAAAATTTAAAAGCAAATGAGAACTTTTTATTTCCTGAAAAAAATCCACAACCCTAAACAAAAGAAAAATATCCATGATACATCTCTCAGAAGTAATTTGTTTCTTTAAGAATGAAGCACAACATGAACAATTAGTTCAGAGAGAGCAAATACATAGGTATATATAGGCATTTGTATATATGTATGCATATGAAACAGGCATAGATCAACATTTTATGTGCTTTTCATTACTCAGAAATGTCTGGCGGACCTGAGCTGCAGTTGACATTGAACTGAAGGTTGGTGAGAATTTACTAGTGATTCGACAGATGATCCATGTTGTTGACATGAAAGAAAAAAGGGAGTTTATGTAACAGAATTTTGCAAGACTATGTAGAGAGTGAAATAATACAAATACAAAAGGCAAACCTTGTTGATTCTTGAAAAATGTATGCAACCTACACTAAAATGAACAATCACCATGGCAATTAACCTACCACAATAGTATGAACAAGCATTGAGTAATGCATGCTGTAGGACAATGCCAAAAGTCTTGAAGAAAAGCAATGCCATTGAAATCGTTACCTAGTAAAAATCACTTCTGAGAATTTCAGCAGTGCTTTAACGCTAAATACCTCTCTGTTCCCTGGGGAAGAAAAGCCATGTATATAGGAGAGCCTGGAGGGAAAACTTTCCGAGTAGTCCCATCTGTCACCTATTAGTTACAGAGGCTGTGTTTTGAGAGTGTAAGCATGACACTGAACACAACATGATCTGAGTCATAGCCATCATTGGAACTGTGTTCAGCGATATATCATGTCAATCAGAATTTTGTTTTCACAAAGTGGTGGGAAAAAGCTTCATAGAATGTCCAGGCCATTCAAGTTAGATTGCAAGATCTGGAGCTGAACGTTTACACGAATTTACTATAGATCCAAATTAAAAGCTGTCTCAGTGAGTTGGTCTTTAACTTTCAGAATCTGAACTCAAAACCAATAGCTCTTATTTTCTTCCTCCTCAGCCTGTAAGAATGAAAAAGAAAATGTTAGGCATACAGTACTATGAACAGGTCACAATGAATTCCAGGAAGGGCCATACCAGAATTAATCTATGATTTTATACTTACTAAATCCAAGCATGAAACCTTTCTTGGCGCAACGGCCTGAACTCTTGAGTTTGTGTGCATGTAATATATTTGTCACAGTTAACAAATGCATGATTAGACAACTGTTACAAATTAAGTGATGTAAAAAAATCAAGCAGCACAAAAAGAAAATAAATGTTATTATTTATAACTGTAAATCACCGGGTTTCAAAAATATCAGGAGGGACTGCTGAAATCACATCAGATGTTTTGAATACATGAAGCTGGGCAAGGCTTGGTTAATAATTGAAAAAGTACTAACAAGGAGGAGAAAAGGAGATAAATCTGAAGAATTAAATAACCAAAAAAGATAAAAAGAAGAAAAAAAAAAAAAAAAAAGGAGCCTATTTCTATTGAACAATTTTTAAGTATAAGCTGCAGTTATTGCTATTTGACTCATTACAAAAATCTGCCTATTAACATAGTCAGAGGTAACAACTCCTAACATATATACACTGACCCAATATGTCTGCTGTCATTTCCACCCCGGAGACATGTATTACCAGCTTGCTTCAAGCAATGTGTTTTCAGCAGTCATTCAGTTCAGACATTCAGTGCATTCAAGTCCAGCAAAATTTTGCAGATAAGTAACAATTCCTAAAAAAATAAAATATTTATTTCATTTGATATTTATCTTTTAAACAACCTTCTTCTGGGTGAATCTGGTTTGGCCCCCTTCACTGTATGGAGAGACCCTTTAGGCAAGACAAACACAACTAAAAAAGACGAAACAGCTCTTTCTCAGTTGACACACACAAGAGAGGTAGAATTCACATCATCTTGACACCCTAATAAGGCATTCAAATACGCTTTGCTGATGAGGTAAACGTCAGTGAACTGGGTAAAAAGAGCCAGTTCCTGGAGCTCCCCAGGCCAGATCTCAGTGCTGTCGAGCTGCCCTCTCCCATCAGGTACATCCACAGTGGTGGCCTAGTGACACAAGGAAATCCTTAGATTAACCTCTCTGCTTTATCTATTTAGACTTTGCAGTTCTCATGTAGTGTTTTCCCTCTTGAAGCCTCGCACACCTGATGATCTTGTCCCAACCACACTCCCTCCTCTGTCTTTAATGTTATCATCATTATCTCTCTACAGTCGTCTTTTCTGCTTGCCTTCACATGCTCTCAGTGCTCTCAGTCTCAGAGAGAGTTGTGCAGCTGGGTGGGATCAGAGCTGGATCCTTTTCTACTAGGGATCCCATCCAGAGCAGGCACCTATTCCCAGAACACAGCACACTTCTTACAAGTGTCAGTGGTTGTGCATCCAGATGTGTGCTTTGAGAAATCATACCTGCAATTTTCTTCACTAGCTCAGGGGAAGACAAAAACTTGGGAGCAACAGGAGAATCCCTTTGTAAGAGAATACAGAGTGACAGAAACCAGGCTGGACTGCACAATGTTCTTACCGAGACAAGAAGATAATCCCAGTGCCTGTATTCAGGTTTTAGGAACCGCAAAATGAATACCCCGGGGGGAAAAAAAAAAAAATAAAAAAAATTTTGGCATATACAATGTTATTATTTACTTTACCTGGCAACCAAGACTGTATTAAAAATTCAGATGAGCTGTCTGGTTTAGAGAGTTCAAATCTGTAGGAACAATACACAGTTAAAATGATTAGAGGTAGGAGTGACTAGTTTTCTACTGACTCATTTGACCCTCTCAACTTCCTGATTTTATTTTTTTGTTGTTTTTTAATGCCCACACTGTCCCTTTTTAATGCATTTTGTGTTCTATTCTATAAGGCAGCTCACATGAAACTTAAATAATCCAAAAGGAGAGAAGAAAATCAATTACCTGCTAAATTTAAGATATAAGAGTAACAAACACAACAAGGCATACCAAAGTAAACCTAAATGTGTGAAGAGTTCAGTGAAGCTAAAGTGCTTCTATGAGTTGGTGACAAATTTCCAGAATCTCAGGAGCTTATTTAGGCATCTTATTACCCTGAAATTAATGGGAAATCAGATCCTAAAAAGTGCCCATCTCTAAATTCTATACAAGGAAAGCAGGTTGGACATAGACAGCTACCTAAAATTGGTGTAATGTAGAAAATGGGCCCACTATTCAGTATGATCCTAGGTGGCAGCTGCTATGTTTTGGCTAGTGATCCCTGTGCTCTTTCAGTATTAACTAGGAAGACTTGCATAAACACAGATTCAAAACCTACACACCAAAACCATCAAACTGGGTGCATGTACAGACTGCCTCTGAAATCAGGACACAGTTTCCTTTCTCTGCCAGCGCTGCTGCTCTGAAATGTAGTTAGAAACAGATAGCTACATTCACAAGTCAACATTCAGGATGATTTCTGCCTCTAAGGAAATGAGTAGCAAATATTGATAGTTCCATTTTCACACAACTTCTACATTCTTAAGTGGAAGGCACAGCAAAGCCTTCTTGGACAAAACAACCTCAGAAAATGAATTTTCTTGGGCTGAATTGTCTCTTCCACCTCAGTAGAGATCTCAGAAAAAGTACCTTAAATAACACTGACCAGTTGTGTTTAAGCAGCTCAGTTCCACCTGTATCTTTTTATCACTGATTTTCTGCAGGCAAGCATATTTTTCCATGGTTCAGAGGAAGGCAACTGCTTTAGTTTGGGCTCAAGATAGAAATTTCCAAAGCACTAAGACCTTCAACTGAGAAAAGGAAAACAAACTCAGGACAGGACAAAAAGCTGTGCTCAATTTTATGAGAGTGAGAGAGAGAAAAGATTTTTTATTACCCTTTTCAAAAGCACAGCACTGTAGCTAAGCATTAAATAACAGTTCAATAGGTTTTCATCAATGCAGCAAATGAATTATCTGGGAAAAGTTACATAACTTCTAACAAACTATGTCAGAGATCAAGATAATTTTATACATGATCTGTAAGACTCTCCCCTGCATGAAATAATTTCTTGGATAGAAAAAACATGATCTTTACAGTGGTGGACACAAATGACCTATTATTTTAGTATAAATTAAGATTCCTTCATACAGAAATGAATAAGGAAATTCATTATATAATCGTATTGGTTATTCTACTTCTCTGCAACAGGCATATCCATAATTCCATCATGAACAACCAAAGTGCATATTTATTTCAGGAGCCAATTTAAAAGAGATTCTCTTTGTTATTTTGTTGAAACAAAATACCATGGTCCTATCCCAATCTGTTTCACTGTCTTGTCTTTTCTCTTTTTCCTGGAATGTGTAATTACCACCCTTTTAACAGAAGACATACCAGGGCACAGTTAATCAAACCCACTTGTTAAGATCTAGTTAGCAGCCAAAGATCTGGATATGAATATAGGACTGAATATCATGTCCTTGCAACAGCAGGTGTGCATTTCAGTTATTAACCCATCACAGATACTGCATTAAATAGATCTTTACTGTTCTCAGCAACCGTAACTAAGTCAGCATCACATGGCAATTGTGAATGCAACTTATCTGAGGACTGCTGTTTACCTGGCTCTATGTATTACCTTTTCAGAGTGGATCGAGGAACCATTCTGGCACAACTTTCTATTTCTTTGGAATGTCTCAGCTGAAGAGGTTTTATTTTCCTCCTGCTAAGATCCTGCAGTTTCTGACACAAGCAATAGACTTCCCAGGTGAAATAATCCCTCTCTTAAAACCAGCCAGACAGTTGCAATCAGTGTGGTCAGGATTTATTCTGCTGACTCTGAAACTTCCCATTCAAATGTGTGCACAGTAATAGATGCTGTTGCATATCCCAGAACTGCAGGACCTAGAACAGGGGTTTTTTCAGTCTTTCAGAAGGCCCTTGCCAGGTTTGGGGCATCTCTGCAGGCTGCATGAGTAATACTAGTTTAAGCCTAGAGCTGTGAGCCGACAGGAAAAAATGTTCAGCTACACATTTCAGATGATGTCCTGATTGTCATTTCCCAACACCTCCCTCCCAACCCTGAGGTCCTGGCAGACTGGAGCTGTCCCTTGGCTTTACAGTTTGGCCACACTGGTAAAAGGGTACATCTGAAAAATTCCCAAATAGAAAGATTAGACCTCCCACCACTGCTCAAATTTTTGTGTTTCCTTGAAGCACAAGGCCATAGGACTCAAGATCAAAACCAGTTACAACGGAATTTTTATCCCATATCTGTAATCCATTTTCTATGCCTGTCGTATCAAAACCAAATCCCATCTCAGTTTGTTAGCTGTCCGAAAGTCTTTGAGGACCCCAGGTATAACCATCAATTTTTAAATTGTTCTTCAACTTTCCTTGAATATTTTGAAATTTTTCTTGTGATAATGTTTTCAAGACCAAATACAACTTCCCTCATCAACTTTTTATCGATTCACTATGTTGTTACAAACCTTTATATTCTCCCACTTGAACACTTTTATTGAATCACATTGGCTTTGGTATTACAGCCTTTCCAGTCCTATTTACTATTAATTTACTATTAAGGGGAAAGAACTGCATTCCCTTCCTCCACTGAACATCTTACAATAGCTTATGTAGTTTAGATCCACTAAACAACTTATATAGCTTTATAATTCCCTCTTTTATGTTAAGTGATGCAATTAGTGAGCAACACAAGCAGTGTCACACTCTACAAGGTGTTGGCTTGAAGAAAGTTTCAGTACTTTGCATAGAGCAGGACACCATATCCCTTGTCATTAAGGCAGCTGTGAGCTGGTACCTCCCCCAATAAGTGCTCCAGTGGTGCTGTTGGTAAACAGCTTAGGGTCAACCCTTTTCCTTATTGTGCTGGGAATTAAGATGTTCCTGAATTAAAAGTATTACATGTGTGCCCTGGGGAAAATATTAAAAATCTGGGATCCTGGAAGGACTGAGGTTCGTAGTCTATATGGGGTGAAGGGTGAGGTGAGGAGTAAGATCTAAAAAAAGCAGTTCAGTTAACTCATGTAGGTTGCTAATTCATCTTAGCACTGTTCATAAGCGGTCTGCTTGTGGGTGTTTAATTTTACCTATATTTTTGTGCAGGGATACTCGGTAATCTCAGTGGATATACAGATAACAAAGTATTTAGACTCTGGTGAGCCAGAACTCTCCTAAACTAATGAAGTGCTGTTTTGAATAAAATCCTTC
This sequence comes from Athene noctua, assembly GCF_965140245.1. Taxonomy (NCBI): domain Eukaryota; kingdom Metazoa; phylum Chordata; class Aves; order Strigiformes; family Strigidae; genus Athene; species Athene noctua. The sequence continues at coordinate 66,257,633 of NC_134077.1, read as the reverse complement.
CTTTAAAACATTCTAAAATATATATCTCTCTCTTTCCAAAAAACCTCTCAGGGAAGCACTATACTGTGATAGTTTCTACAGCTAAGATAGTTATGGAGTTTCTTCAGTCAGTGTGACTGAAGTAATTTTATCAACTGTATTCTCTAGTGGTCACTGCCATGTGGAAAGGATGTGCTTCTCTTGACATCTGCCTGCACATCAAGCACAACAAATGGTAAATTCTCTTTTGTCCATGATACATGTTTTGTTGTTGCTGTTGTTTTTGAGGGGTAAGGATAGTGGTCCTGGTTGCTAAAATCATCTGTAATGAAGTCAGCTTTCTTTTTAAGTCTACTCACAGGTCACTGGCCATTTCTAGAATGCCAGCAGGCACTGCATGGTGGTCTTCCAAGTCTGATGTTCTTCCAAGTCTGCTGTGAACTCCACTCTGAATGAGCTGTCCTGCAAGGTGGCAACTCCACAACACAGTCCATGCTGCATCTCATCTGTCCTGGCGCACCTGATCCAGCCCTGCCTAGTCCAGCAGCCCGCTGGCACTTGATCTGCCTCTGTTCTGCTGCATCATGCAATGTGGAGCACCACAGGATGGGTTCTCTGTTGACACCAAAATCCAGTACTGCTGATGGCAAACATGCACCAGTTTATAGGCTAGACCAGTCCTCTTTCTCCAATCTGAGTTGTAATGCTTTTTGAACAGAAGAAAGTGGCATACATTTTTTACCTGGCAAGCAGAGGCTATTATCTGGTCCTTTTCATTCACTAAAGAAAAAACGTATATATAAATTCTAGGTATTAAGTTATGGTTATAATTTTTGAGTTGTCACAGTATGTTGAAATGCAACACTTTTATGCAGTAAATAATAATTATGTAATAAAACAAGGTGGAGAATAGCTGTAATATCATGAAAATATGTACCCATGGCAGTGAAAAGGAAACTATTAAGATAGCTCCTGAAAGCAAACACTTTGAAGGTACTGGACTGGGAGAAATTATTTGGAGGTTGGTAACAAGTGTGTGAGGGCCATTTGACTTTAAAGCATTGTGAGAGTTAACTCACCCCTTTTGTGCTCAAGATACTTTATGAGACATTGCAATCTGCTTTATATGGTTCCATGTTTCTAAAGATCGCATCCAACAGCAACCAGATGAGGGTGAATGCAATTAAAACAGTGTGTGTACATATATACAGTATAGTGTACACTATATGTAGTGTGTGTATATATTATAGTGTACATAAAGTATGTATGTGTAATACATGTACACTAAATATACACTATACATTATGGTGTAGTATAAAATATTACACAAGGTATATTTATATTATATATATTGATCTATCTCTCACATCTCTGACTCAAAAACCTAATTCAGGATTCCTATCTTACTACCCTAGAAATACCGAAACAAAACCACAAAGAGTAACCTGTGGTTTTGTAATCACTCACAGAGAAACAGCAGAGAGAAAATAAGAAAAATCTACCCTTTTCTTACGATGGCTCCATTAAATAAAGGAAACAAGAAACATAAGATGCAAAATCAGAAGCTACTGATCACGCAGGCAGCAACCTAGTGAAGATTGTTTCCATTCACTAGATCTTCCCTAAACTGCTCCAACCGTGTCTCTCAGTAATATCTTACAGCTCATCAGGGCAGTGACACACAACCTTTGAAAAACTATAGCTGTCGAGTGCAGCAGCTGTTGAAAAGCACAGAAAGGAAGGGTCAGAAAGCCAAAAGTTGCCTTAACCTAGCAAAGCCACTGGCCTTTGTCCTGCCTTATCTGCAGTTAACGATCTGTGAAACGCTGTCCTGCATCAGAGTGCAAAGCCCGTTGTCTGAGCAGAACGTGAAACCCAGTGGGTGTCAGTGCCAAACTGGAGCACAGCGGTTGCGAAGTCCTCTTGCCCAGGAGCAGCACTGCACCATTCCCTCCTGGAGAAACACGAGTTTCAGACTTCGGCAGCACGGACATCTGCACTACTTTTACCCACTGTGGGCAAACCACTGATGCTCACTTCATCAGCTTTGATTTGCAGAAAACAGACTCTACAACTTGGAGAGAGTTAGCAGCAGGTATGTTTACTCTGGTGCCGGGGTGCAAGGGGATTTCTCCACAAAGCTTGCACACCAACAGCACATTTTACCAAAAACTTATAGATTGTGGGTATACATATTCATTGGATTACATAACACAAACATACATATGCATAAGTAGGGCTGGGTTAGTCCTAGAGGCTGGTGTCAGCAGTTTATGTTCTCCTTGCACCTGCGCATTGCCTCCTGGTGGTCGTCTTCAGCGGTCTTTGGGAGGAAGGCTCGCAGTCTTTCTCACCTTGTACTTTTCCTCGGAGCATGTGCAGATTGCCTTAGCCAATTTCTTGAACAACAAGAGTGGTTTCAGCTGGTTTACTCATTCTCTCTTATTTAAAAACACCAGTATATTAGTTTCTACTGCCCATATGTGGCTGTCTATTCACTACAAAGACCAAACTTGTTAGAGCACATCTGCTTTCCAAGGACAAGAAACATATTTTTGTCAGAATACAGTAATTCTTGGTAAGTTTCCACAGAAAACTGCTTTGTTTTGATGAACACAGTAGTCCTTGGTAAGCTTCCACAGAACAGTCAGGGCAAGCAGGATTATTAAGTAATATTGAGAAATCATTATAAGTTGCTATAAGTAAATAAGTTGCAAAGCAGGTGATCATTTCCTTGTATCAGTCTGAACCATTTTGTTCATTCTTTCACCATCTCCTGACTTTCTGGCTAGAGCAAACGGTATTGATTTCAACCGACAAAGCTCTAAATAAAGTTTGTGCTTTACTGATTTTCTATTTGCTCCCCTCTTTAGCACTGCAGCTTTCCTGTATACAGAAGACAGGCAAGTGCACCTCCTCAGAAGAAGTTCTACATTATAATCTTGCACGTGGGTCTCATTCCCTATATAGTCTTTAAATAATCTGGTATTGTTGATGAACTCAGTGTAACTGGTAGTAAGTATAGGCCCTAGGTCCAATTCAAAGAGAAGGTGATTAATCTTTGGCAAAGACCCAGGAATGCCACTTCCCAGACGCTGTTTATGGCTAGTTGTAGTGACTTCATACATTAAGCTGAGGACTGATTTGTTAAACTGCAGTGCCCAAGTAGTAACTTGAAGAGACAGACTCTACATGTTGTAACGATGGCACTTTCTGAACACCATCGAATACTTCTGAAAACACGTGCAAAGAAAAAGGATTCATTTTTTTATGGATGTAAAACACCAAAGCATCAATGCTGAGGACAGGACTAAAGCACACACTTAAATCTCATGACTCAGATGCTGTTCTGTGTAAGAAGGCACAAGCTTTATCTAAGCCACAGCCCAATTCCTCCCTATTTGCATGCAGCTTCTTACATGCAAACACATTCATTATGTCCTTCATCTGAAACAGGTTAGACTTGGACTTCCAGTGAACACTACCTCTCTTTATCAAGGCACTGATAGCATAACAAATCCGTTAAAAGAGTTTATAAAAAATATCAATAAATTTGATTGCTAAAAACCTGTATTGTCAAAATTTTAATGCAGTTGTATGTATTCAGGGTTTCCTGGCATTAGCACTTCATTCTGGATCAGTAGTTTACTCCTAAAATATGTTTTTGACCATACTAAATTACATTTTTGACCATACTAATTCACCTTATGTAGTGGATCACCCAAACTGGACACCTTTTGCAGGAAACTAAAGCTGTGCCATAAGAGCAGTCAGCTGAAGGAGCCACATAAGAATTAGTTAAGAATAACTATACTGAAAAATAACTGAGATGATTATCTTCAGAAACAAGAGTTCCACTCTACAGATTAATTTCTTTGGAAACGCATACCTTGTAAATGCAGTCTTCAGTTTACCTGCATCTCCTGTTGGAGTGCCTCTCCAAATTTCCTGGAATAATCAAGTCATAACTGACCAGCATGTGGCAGGTATATCTCAGCAAAGTCTAGCCATTGGTATAAAGTGAACTGGTAGCTGTGCCTGTATTTAATTGTATGACTTCCTGAGGATGATATGTGAAGCCTCTATCAAAACTGAAATAAACTCCTGAATTCCATCACATTATCTGGAACAGAAGATAGTCCTTAACATAGTTAAGAGTTTTCTAGCAATTAACATCCTATTTGTCCCAGGTAAATAAAAGTACTTAGTAAGGATTTTCATTATATTCTATTGGAATATTTGAACAGTTGTCTTCAGAAAGTTCATGAATTTATACCTTTAATGGGTGAAATAGTGTAGCTGGGTTTATATCACAACTACAGTTTAGCTTAAAAATATGCATTTGGATGCAAAATGGGCACTTGCTCTGGCTCCTTGAGGCCAGGGAGCCCTGATGCCACCCACTGGACTGATCATCCCTTAAAGCATTTGGACAATTTGTCAATTATTTTTCCATAACAGTAGTTCCAGGGAATGTCTGCAGCACAACAGCTGGAAACTTTCATTGAGCAAATGGTAAGGGATGTGTTACTTTAAGTTAGTTTCAGATTTACATTTACAGATTTGTAAATTTACGCTTTACAAATCTGGTTCATATCTGCCCTGCTTAATTAATCACTAATGAAAAGACAGATGTTTACTAAAGTTGCCTTAACTCCAGTTACAGGTTTTATCTGCTAATGCAGTAATTCTAATTCTTTGGAAAAAGCAAGGAGGGTAACAATAACTATACAGATGGAGAAGGAAGACTTCCCAGCTGAAATTCAAATTTATTTTCCCATATCACCTAGCTTAGAAGCCTATCAATAAACCATGTAATACATATTTTAATTCTCTGTTGAACTGAGCTTGGGTTTAAACATTAGCCATCTTTCAGACTGTCTGCTTCTTTCTTTCAGCTCACCTCATCTCTCATCTGAATGCCACAGTATAACCTGAAGACAGTTTCTTGGTGTAACTCCACTTTGAAAAGACACTTCCTTTTGTTTTATTTTGGTGGTGTCCCTGCTTAATCTTAACCTTTTTTTAGGGATCAAAACAAGCAAATCTGCATCTCTGGTGTGTCTGTAAGATGTGTGGAAGACAAAGTTTGCTGTTTAATGAAAAGAGAAAAGCGATTGCTTAGCAGATCTCCCCACAGATTCTTCAGTGATAGAGCACAATTTTCCCAGACTACCTGTTGTTAGCACAGCTAGGCAGGAAATTTCTTGACCTCTCTGAGCCATGCCTTACTCAGGTGCATTGTAAGCGCTAGAAGAGTGATAACAGAGCACCAGAAAGGCAATGCCAAGTCTTCATGCACCTCTCATGAGACAAGATAGAACAGTATGCAGCTCCTGAATTTTTCAATCAGGTACCTTTGCTCATCTTCACTTTATGAGTTGTCAGCAACCACACATACCACTTACGCAGTATTTTACCATCTGTCTTTCACACACTTACACCCTGCTTTTTTGGGAACCACATTGGTTGTTGACAAGGATTCCGTCTTTTCTAGCTTCCATCTCCATCCTGCCAAGCACACTTTTCTAATTAACCAATGCTGGGCAGTGTAGACAAACAAACAATTATCCACACAATTTTGGTGCAAGCACATTTAAGACCACATCCACAGTGGAGAGAAAGTCAGATTTAATCACCACTACTAAATTGTGTGATGTGTGGGATTGACAATTGGTTTTGGTCAAAAAAACATATGATTTTATTGTGTTGTCAGCTTTCCTGGGCCAGGGCTTGAGCCTAGCTCAAGCTTTAATAAAACATGCAGCTTTTGTGATAAAATGGAGAGCCATCTCCCTACTTCTGACCCTTCATCCCTGCTCTGATCTTTCCTCACAGATGAAGACTGCATCACCCATTATTCTGAGACTTCACTGCAATGAAGACACAGCCTCAGAGACAGCCTTAGCTGTCCCTGGGCACTGAATACAATTAACAAGGAGGATGTGTGACTTCCCTAAGACTCAGCAGCAAATAGATTAAGGAAAATAAGTTTGACCTTCCAGCTCTTGATGTTGTTTTGCATTCTGTTGTTTCTGATGCTTGCATGTGTACCATTCTCACCTGTCCTTACCACCCAGCAGCTGGCCATTGCCATCCACTTGAATAAATTTTTAGCTACAGCAGTGCTCCTGGGATTTTCATTAATAGTTAATTCCCATGGCAAAAAGTGAATCAAGGAAAAATTTCCCCATGGCAATTTAAGAAGCAGTCCTGCATGTAAGTGAAGTTATACCCAATGTTAATGGAACAGCATTTGAAACCAAAGTAGGAACAAAATGCCCTGGGCCATTTTATCATCTGAGGTACACAGGTGTAAATATGAAAGGTCTCTGAAGTAGATTAATAGGCATTGCAGGTATGTAAATGATCTCTGAATTTGGCACACTATAGAACTTTCTTGTTCTTAGATAAATATCTTAAAGTGCGACTTTATAACACAGAAAAAGTGGTTTTAATTCTGTACGAAAACTCTTATGTCCTTTTAAAATAAAATTAATTAGAAGACAAACCTTGTAAATACTTTTAAATGAATATTAAAGATCAGAGTTTACTTACTTGAAAAAATTCTTGCTTCAAGTTTCACTACGGATAAGAAGTACTATCAGAAATAAAAAAACAACCAAACAAAAAAATAAAGCACCAGACCGTCTTCTCATTTTTCCTAGGCTTCACTGGTGCAATCCTAAGGCTATGCAGAAGTGGTAGTTTGGTTTATCTAGGCACATGTGTCTTTTGTTGCTTCCCCTCTTGCCGTAACTGCATGTCCTTCACAAAGAATAGCATCCAACAGCATATACTGTCAAAAACAACTGTCTAGAATTGTACATGGGCAACTCAACTAAATTTTACTACCTGTAATAAGCTAAATTCATGCTGTCTTTTGCCCAAATATGTGTTGTACTCCTTTGACTTTACCTAGGAATCTTGCCAGCTCAGGCCACAAGTGGATTTCTGGGCACAACTCCTCTAAACTTAAATGAAAAAGATCCTCAGTGCATTGACAGCGGGTCATCAAAACAAGGACTCTTTCCCCAAAACAGTTATTGAAGTATGTAACTCTTAGTCTGCAAGGCACCATCCTCCCATTCCATGAGGAAAAAACAAAACATCACAGAAAGGTTTCTGTGATTCTACCATAACCTACCTAAAAGTTGTTTATACACACATGCACAGATACACACATAGGTTTTACATGTCTCTTGGCCTATTCACTTTCCAGCTGCAAGTTAATGGGTGTGAGAACAATGTCAATATATGCCACTATAAGAACAATCTTTTATGTAACCCAGATTAAAATTTAACTGGCCTGTTTCACTATTCAGTACGTGCAGCCTTTTCAACAGGATCTGATAAAGATAGGTTTTGCTGGAACTTGTTTTCAAAGGACTTACAAAAACAGCTTCCCTGCCACTGGCACTTGGAGCTAAACAAATCACAAAACAAACTCTGTAAAATCTGCTGCATTTGAGAATGAATTACAGTAGTAGTCTGGACATGCTTATAGTTTTATACATGCAGTAATTAAATAAGCCCAAAAAGGGTCTGGAAGGATTTGTGGTACAATGTCAGTCACTAATCTTGCTTTAGCTGCAGTATAATGCTAGTTCACTTTCCAGTCCTGTAGGTAATCACTTTGCTGGCCTGCCAACTGCAAATAGCTGTCAACCAGTAAAGGATGCCTGAAGCAGCCTGGAAGTGAGAATGACAAACCTTACTCAGCTCTATGTTCACATAATTGACTGTTATCACCAAGAAAGTTCAGCCCTCCAACTGGAGCTGAGGGACTGCTGTGGGAGGGAAAAGGAGAGCTGCAAAATCTTCATTTAAATTGTGGAAACAGATGATCAATGGTCAGTGCTGTTAAATCTCTTACCTTGTTTAAATATATGCCCCTCATATGCTGACAGGAAAAGGTGAATTTCTATAAAAAGTCAGTAGGCAATGATATTCTGGATGTACTATAAGCGTAAGCAAGCCTCAAAGGTAGCCCATGTATCTCTTGATAACAGGCTGTCATTTCTGCAAGAAACAGCTTACTGGCTGAAAGAGCTGACACATACATCAGCCCAGTCTGCTGGGAGTTTCTGCGAGCTTCTATCAACAACAGGCAAGACTGTGGTCCTTGAAGTCCCTGTACCTAAGATGAAGCATGCCTATAGCAAATAAGCTGCAGTACAGTTGCATATTTTGATATCAGTCTGTTTAAAGTACTTTAGAAGCAAGCCACAAGAACCAGATGCCCTGAGTTGACTATGAATCTGTTGTTCAAGATAAGCATTTAGGAGACATTACTCCAGGAGTTCAAGATCTTCAAACTTCAAGTTTTAGATCTTTACCAAAAACTCTTTAGACATGTTATCAAAGCAGGATGTGGCAACTGGGTATACAAACCTTGTTAATAGAAGAATTTGTCATCACCTACACAGTATTTTGAAACCAAAGTCAGGAATGCAATTTTCAGAGATTACCAATTACTCTGCATGGCACCATGCATACCTGCGTATATTCCTCAAGGCTGCCAGAAAAACTGTTTATGGATGTGCAGATCGAAAACACTTACACGAATTAAGTATATGGTTTGCAAGAGGAGTGCAAAACCTATGAAAATGCACAGCACAAGCAGGCAGTAACCCATGCCTTTCTCCCAAAACTTTTTCACGTTTCCTAAGATCTTAGAAAAAACTTCAGACAGGGGTTCTTGAAAGGCTACCAGTAAGCAAGTGGAAGGTGTTCCCTTATTGCTTTTTATAGCAGAGATTAGAAACACCAGTTCTTGGCTTCTCACAGAGACAGTCAGTTTCTTAATTACCTGAAACTTTTCTTGGAAAGCTAAAAATACTAAATAATTTTGCAAGGGACAGAGTAAACTTCCAAAGCGTGACAGGCACACATGACTTTTACCCTCTCTGCAAATACATTGTTAAGGATATGTTTTCTGAAGCATAATTTTGTAAAGCATGTATCTCTGGATATTTCTGGAGACGTAATTTAGTTCCATTTTAAAGTGTTCATTTTGTGATGGCCAGTATGAAACACTCTGGATTTAATACACATTTCGTTGAAGCTTGTGGCTTTCAATAAAGATCAAAAGTAATAAAAAGAGGGCTGGAGTAGGATAACAGTTCATTCTACATCTATGGGTTTTTTTGCTTAGGATATCAGTGAACACTAGAAGTTAAAATAACTTTCTTCTGATTGAACAATTTCCTTTAGGCTGCTGATCAGAGATGAACAACAACTACAGACTCCAGTGGATGTTAGTTTTGGAGCCTGGAGTTCCTTGAAATCTTTGCTACCCATGCTGTTTGAGACTTATCTTGATTCTCTAGTGCTATCTAGCGGCTAGTACTGAAAATGATTCATGTGTAGAAATGCAGCTACACAAAAGTCAGCAGCATCTATGGACAAATCTAAGTCCCTCTTCCATGGCTAATGGGAATTCAAGACGTGCATATGAGGCTGGGTACGACAAAGAAATTGCCTATCCCACAAAGCTTCAGAACCCCCCGAGCTCCCAGGCTAAGTGCTCAAGCTGAAACCAGCATCTGACTGCATAAACACTTTTTCCTGTCTTGAAATACCAAACACTCATGCAGGTAGCACTATCTCAATTGCCGGTGGCCACCTTCAGGTCTATTTGTGCCTAAATGAGTGAGCACTTCCCCTCTCCTGTTCCCATTCACTTTTGAACGGGAAGTTCATGTGAACCGGTGGATGATGTGGCGATTGGAGGTCGACTAGGGCACAGTGATGATGAAATAAGAGTTCTCTATTCTCAGAGAGACCAGGAGAGGGCGAAGCAGAACCGACATCCTGAACTTCCAAAGGGCTGATTTTGTCTTGTTCAGGCAACTGCTTGACAGGATCCCTCGGGAGACAGTCCTGAAGGGTACAGGGGTCCAGGAAGGCTGGGCACTCTTTAAGAATGAAGTGCTAATGGCTCAGGAGCAGGCGGTCCCCAGGTGCTGTAAGAGAAGCTGACGCCAGAGAAGAGCACCCTGGCTGAACAGGAAGCTTTGGCTGCAACTCAGGGAGAAAAGGAGAGCTGACAGCCTTTGGAAGAAGAGGCTAGTGACTCAAGTAATTACAAAGATGCTGTGAGGCTATGCAGGGCAGAAATCAAGAGGTCTAAAGCTCAGCTGGAAATTAATCCAGCTTCAGCAGTTGAAGATAACAAGAAATGTTTCTATGTCAACAGGAAAAGAAAGACCAGGGAGAGCCTCCATCCCCTGCTAGACACAGGAGGAAACATGGCAACAAATGATGAGGAAAAGGCTGAGGTGCTTAATGCCTTCTTTGCCTCAGTCTTTAATAACCAGACTAGTGGTACTGAGGGAATCCAGCCTCCTCAGCCAGAAGACAGAGACTGGGAGAATAACCGCCCCGCAATCCAGGAGGAGATAATCAGTGACCTGCTGCATCACACAGACACACACCAGTCTATGGGACCAGACGGGATACACCCGAGGGTGCTGAAGGAGCTGGCTGGGGTGCTCGCCAAGCTGCTTTCCATCATTTACCAGCAGTCCTGGCTGACCGGGGAGGTCCCGACAGATTGGGAATTGGCCAATGTGACGCCCATATATAAAAAGGGTCAGAAGGATGATCCGGGAAATTACAGGCCTGTCAGATTGACTTCGGTGCCCAGGAAGCTGATGGAGCAGGTCATCCTGAGTACCATCACACAACACATGAGGGACAACCAGACGGTCAGGCCCAGTCAGCATGGGTTTGTGAAAGGCAGGTCCTGCTTGACAAACCTGATCTCCTTCTACAACAGGCTGACCTGCTTACTGCATGAGGGTAAGGCTGTAGATGTTGTCTACCTTGACTTCAGTAAGGCCTTTGACACCGTTTCCCACAGCATTCTCCTGGCGAAACTGGCTACTCGTGGCTTGGATGGGCACACACTTTGCTGGGTAAAAAACTGTCTGGATGGACGGGCCCAGAGAGTTGTGGTGAAAGGAGTTAAATCCAGGTGGTGGCCGGTCACGAGTGGTGTCCCCCAGGGCTCGGTGTTGGGGCCGCTCCCATTTAACATCTTTATTGATGATCTAGACGAGGGGATCGAGTGCACCCTCAGTCAGTTTGCAGGTGACCCCAAGTTGGGTGGGAGTGTTGATCTGCTCGAGGGTAGGGAGGCTCTGCAGAGAGACCTGGACAGGCTGGAGCCATGGGCTGAGGCCAACTGTGTGAGTGTCAATAAGGGCAAATGCCGGGGGCTGCCCTTGGGCCACAACAACCCCCAGCAGCGCTACAGGCTTGGGGAGGAGTGGCTTGAGAGCTGCCAGTCAGAGAGGGACCTGGGGGGGTTGATTGACAGCCGGCTGAACAAGAGCCAGCAGTGTGCCCAGGGGGCCAAGAAGGCCAATGGCATCCTGGCTTGTGTCAGCAATAGCGTGGCCAGCAGGGACAGGGAAGGGATCTGACCCCTGTACTCGGCACTGGTGAGGCCGCACCTCGATTCCTGTGTTCAGTTTTGGGCCCCTCACTACAAAAAGGACATTGAATGACTCGAGCGTGTCCAGAGAAGGGCAACGAAGCTGTTGCAGGGTCTGGAGCACAGGTCGTACCAGGAGCGGCTGAGGGAACTGGGGGTGTTTAGTCTGGAGAAGAGGAGGCTGAGGGGAGACCTCATCACCCTCTACAGCTCCCTGAAAGGAGGGTGCAAAGACCTGGGGATGAGCCTCTTTAACCAAGTAACAAGTGACAGGACAAGAGGGAATGACCTCAAGTTTCACCAGGGAAAGTTCAGACTAGATATTAGGAAGCATTTCTTTCCAGAAGGGGTTGTTGGGCGTTGGAATGGGCTGCCCAGGGCAGTGGTGGAGCCCCCATCCTTGGAGGTGTTTAGAGTCAGGTTGACATAGCGCTGAGGGATATGGTGTAGTTGGAAATGGGCAGTGATAGGTTAATGGTTGAATAGATGATCTTCAAGGTTTTTTCCAACCTAGACGATTCCGTGATTCTGATTCTATGATTCAGACTAGGGCAGTTCCAGCCATCTTTCAATACAGAGAAAAGCAACAGATGGCCACATGCCAGCAAATACCTTTGTCTCCTTACCGCTTGTTGTCCAAGATTTTTTCTTTATTCATCTTTTTGTCATTTAGAAGGAAACCAGTCTAATTCAGTATTGCCACTTTTGGGCTTGGTCAACAGATTTAAGGTTTAAGCTCAACTCTGAGTGCCAATAATATATACAGGCACATGAGTTCAAACTATCAATTTAGTAAAATTGAGTACTATTCCTATATATAAAGGGAACAGTCCCATGAATATGAGATCTTTGACATAGGCCTAAGTAAAAAAGCTTTTAGCAGTGAGGAAGTCTGGAGTGTATTCATACTTCATGAGGTGCTCTTAGTTCCACAAACACTGCATCAGTATCCCAGACCCAAACATTTCTCAACTTCAAATAGGATGTCATTGCTCTGAAAGCACAAACTGAGATGTACACCATTCTTAAACACACCAGGCTAAAAGATGTACATTCGCCTTAGAGAAAGGTTCATTGGGAATCACAATAATCATAATCTAATAAACAGATAATCCTTCTGCTGCAGTTTTTCCTGACATTAAAATGCATCTAATACTTACTCTTTTTTAAAAGCCTTTGAGACCTATGGATAAAAAGGGTTAGAGTGCCTATTTTAATTTCTTCCATTAAAAAAATCAAGCCTGGAAGGAAGTATCTGTAGGCTAATAATTACAATTTAGACAGTATTATTCCCTGAACTACACATATATATGCATATATATACATGTGTGCGCGCACACACACACACACAGAAAGCCCTTGACATCCTCCCCTCACACATAATACCTCTGCCTAATACACACACAGATCAAAAGAAGTGGGAGCAGGAGCTGCTGGCAAAATAAAGAGCTTTGAAAAGTCCGGACTTCTTAGGGTAGAAAGAACATCATATGATAGCAAACAGTAAACTGCTCAGTAAACTACTAGTAAGTTATTTCTACTACATGCTAATATTCCATAAATGGGCACTTAAAGTACAAAGGTCGTTATATTTTTTCTTCCAGCTCTAGTGACTGCAATAGGAAAAGTAAAGGCCTTTTTCCATGGGGAAAGAGACTATATACACAGAATGCTGACAGCTGTGCTTTGACATGAACAAAAGCTAAGGAGATAAGGCACAGATTGAAAAGAGAGCATGCTTACTCATAATAGAAAATTCAGTTCAGTCCAGGATGTTTCCAGCTTGACTCAAGCAACTCACTTTCCTGGAAGGACAGATTTATACTTATTGCAAAGTCTCTGTTAGGTAACGCAATTTAACACAAAGGCAATCGCTGCTGTCGTTCAGTGTTGTGAAAGAGGTTGTAAAAGCTTCACCAGGAGATGGTGTTCACAAACATTTTTGTGATGTAATTAATACACATATTTGTTTAGAACCTCTGACTCTACATTAACAATAATTGTATGGATTACTTCTCCTGATGTATATGCTTAAAAAGGGAAGTACATGATAGAACTCAAGATAAAGGTAGAACAAATGGAGGTCCTCAGCATAATCTTTAAATTCAAGCCAAGATATTCAAGGCTAGATGTTAAAAAAAAAAAAAACACAATCAACCAACCAACCAAAAAAACACTGACTTCTAGGACTGCAAGTGAAGTTTGTCAGATTTGTAGTACACACCTGTATGTCGACTGAGGAGAGCTGAATATGCATCAATCCCATCAGGGAGTGACCCTGAAGCTTGCTATGCCCACCACATCTCTCAGAGAGCAAGTCTGTCAGGAACAGCATCAGAGCTTTTGTCCACCTGGGACCTAAACTCAAAATTCATCATACAGAAACCTAGTTACTCTTTCAAAAATGCTGCTGGACCTTATTTCCCATTAAAGCTTGACTTGCAAGGGAAATAGTAGAGCCTAAGCCTCCTCTTTACAGAAACTTTTCCAGGACATGGGAACTCAAGCAGTGAACCATCTAGGTGCACTGAAAAAGAAGCAGCTGCAGATAGTATTATCCTGCATTTAAGATCACCATGAAACAACAGTAGTTTAGTAACTTAAATGTTTCAGTTGTCCTATTTAAATCCCCAACTACTAAAAACAATGTCCATCCCAGACACTAGGTTTGGAGTTGCTTGGATTCCCTAAGAGAATTCTAACATTAAAAGTGACATTTTCCTTCACTAACTGTATTTGTATGTATTTATCAAATCCAAGAAAAATGACATATTTGAAACAATGTCTGAGTCATTTTTTTCATTCCAAGACTATCAAGTGAATAACACCTTATTAGCTCTCTGTACGCAGTTTGAAAAAAAAGTATAAAATCTGGGAAAAAGAGTTGGTGTGGACTTACTAAAAGAGCATGAGAAAAATATTAACATTATCACTTCTAGCCATCTTCTAGCACTCCTAACCATCTTCTAGTCTTGGTAACAGTAACAAAGGTTAATGTTTTCCCCATATGACAAACTTCATTACCATCTGTCCTCAGTGGATCTTGTCACAAACAGGAATTTGCTGCTTTAACCATTAGGATTATATTGATATTTATAAGTCATCTGCAACTCTGACCTTTCTACTCCCATCAGATATGCTAATATTTAACACTGAATAATGAATACACTTTTTCAAGCCAAAACAAATATGTATGTCTTTGGCAGTTTAAGATAAAGATTCTCCCAAAACAGAGAATAATTAATTTCCTAATAACTACCCAAGATGCTGCTCCCATTACTTTTTGTAAAATCCCCAATAATGTGAAACTCTGAATTGCTGGACACGGTGGCTATGGCATCCCTGTGATGAGAAGGTACTTGAAAGTTACAGCTTGCAAAGATCTTTAATGTGCCTCAGCCTAAGTGCTTGTGTGAGGTGCCCAACAAGAAACTCACGCTCCTGTATCTCCATCTGGTGTGCAGTTGTGGAAACCTGGTAAAGCATCCTGAAAATGTACTCTGTGGTCTCTGTTCTCCCAGACTTTGTATCATGCAATCTTCTGCGGCTACGAACAGTGAAGGAGCATAAAAAAATAGTATGAAAACACACCAAACTGTGACACACTATTGTTTGACCAGTGCCAGGAGTCTCGAGAAGGTATATCCCACATTCCATAGAAATACTCAAACATTAACTTCCTTTTAGCTACAATGCCTACCTTGCTCAGCTGAAGTATACTCCTAACTAACTAAACTACACTTAATGAAGCGTATCCTTAACCACTAAACTGCCAAAGGCTGAAATACCAGAAAACAATAACAATTGCTGACAAATTCAAAGCCTCCCTCCCATGTTAGACAAAAACCTTTCACTTGTCTATCTGTAGTTAAACAGGACATGCAACTGCAAGCACTTAAAATATCTAATGTAGCCCTCTCAGCTAGGAACACAGGTAAGATTTATTATATATGATCCAAACACTTCATTTATGTAATAATAATAATACAGAAGTTATATATTTAAACTACCTATCTGAAGATCAAAAAAGATGGACTAATCTGAAAGTAGTTTGACGAAAGACTAAATGAAAGCCTGCTCAGTTACTTTCTAAAAATAACTTGCTGCTGCAACTTAAAAAAAAATCTTTAATTAAAAATAATCCAGTTTAGATAATTCTGTTATCTTCAACTGCAATGCACATAGCTTCCAGGACTAATAGCTTATCAGAAATTATTCTCCTTCTTTTTCTATGAAATAAGAGAAGCATCACTTACCTTTTTCTGCCCATTTTACATGATCATTTTCACTGGGAGTAGAAAGTTCAATAATACTGTGGAAGATTTTACCTACAGCAAAAAGTTAGGAACCTCGAACTAGTTACGCATCATCTTCCATTACCAGGTATGCTGTTCTCAACCATTTGGATTAGTCTAACCTGACACTGTTAACATTTCCCCAAATATCAGTAGTACAACATAACCTGACACAGTGGCTATGAACTAAAATGCATTAAAATCAAGATCTACACAGTTGTTGAGGAAGATGCATGATCTCCAATTCAGAAAGAAAGAAATCCAGCTTGTATATACCCTGCAGGTGTTGAATATGCTAACGACAACAGTATTCACAGTTTTAATAGCATTTGTAAAGGAAGTGAAACTACTAAGATAAAAATTTTCAAGTGGTGCCTAAGACAGAAGTGCTCTCTACACATGAGTATTTTAAATGGTTCAAAGAATTTGTTTTTAAAGAGCAAGAAGGTGTGTGGGAAACCACTACCAGTCTCTTTCCAGTGTTGCTCTCACTTTGAGATAAGGCTTTCTTTGCAAAACACTATTAGAAGTATTACGTTTCCCCACAATACTTGCAAGTCTCTTGTCAGTAAAACAAAACATCTTTCTGCCACTTAAGAACAAAGACAACAACTTTTTTCTTCTTTTAGGTTTAGGTTGGTTTTTTTTTTTAGACAAGTCCATGTCTAGGTCTACAGAATATACAGTTTCTTTTTTTTTTTTTTTTTTTTTTCCCCCCCCTTTCCTTCTAAAAAGGGGCTGGATAGGGTGAAAGGAAGGGATCCTCAATGGCTAATAAATTGCACCCACTCTCCCAACTGAGAATTACCAGTACCATTGCTTCCATAAAGCTAACCCAGAAATACAATCCAACAGAAGAATGAATAGGAAAGCAGCCATGCCAATGACACCTACTCACTGATAAGGAATTAAATATGTATATTCCCATGAGTCAGCTGTCCTCTGTCCAGACCCACACTTACAAGAAGTGACAGTTTCTTTCATTAATACCACTCTAAGATTACTAGTATTGAATAGGTAAGCAGGTAAGAGTTAAATAAAGGACTGGGTATCTGACAATGAGCTGGAGCCCTTAAAATACCAGGCCCTTCAGCTCTAACCCTGTGAAGTCCCATAGTTAACAGTCACATGGAAGAAATGTAACCAAAACCAGAAGACTTGGTAGAACTGGGGCCACTACACCTTGCACTTTGTGGGACTAAATTTGCTATTCAACGCAACTTTCATATCACATGATATAGAAAATCAAACATACTAAGCCTGCAAAGTTTATTACACTTCATGGTCTACTGCATGGCAGCCACTAAGCAGTGGTCATACAACAGCTTTCTCAGCGTGGGGCTCGAGGGAGATCCTGTGTTCTGAAGCAGCAGTCTGGGTCATAGCTAAAAGCAAAGTCCCAGGCTCCAAGGTTCACTGTTTTGATCCCTCATGGCAAGTCCTACACGTGAACGAATGCTTTTTAAACAGACTGAACAATGATTAATGCTGTCTGTTCAAAAAAGCACAGCAGTTTCATATTAATTCCTAGATAGTTTTGCTATCTGATCTCATGGATTTGCTAACTTTGCAAGTGATGATAAAATACTAGAATTAAAACAAAGCAATTATTAGTAGATGGTTTAAGTTCCACATAAAAAACAATGCCTTTTAAAAATTATTAGTTTAAGTCGTTTTGAATTAATCTTTCACAACAGAATGAACAATAATGCAAGCATGCCACTGTAAAGCAATCAGAAACACACCTGCAACTTTATTTCTTCATCATGACAGTTTGGAATTTATTCACTTAAATCCTCCATTTCGACACAACAGCAGTAACAAAATAGCTGTACACTACTTCTGTTACAAATATAGATACTATATAAAGTGATTTTACATACTCTAATATAGGAATTTCTCACTCTAACCAAGGAGTAAATAGAAGAAAACTGAATAACAATAGCATCCAGTAATGGTAACATCTGTTTTATTTCATCTCAAGTCTACCACAGTGTAACTTCTTGAATAATTAAAGAGACAGAGGGTGAGGTTTTTTAGTTATTTCACTTAGACACGGTTATCAGTTTGTTAATACTATTTCACAGACATTCCTCATACTGCTTGTGTGTCCCACTAAAATAAATGCTAGTCTTTCATACGTTCCCCTAATAAAAGGCCTGAATATTGCCTGTGTTTTCAGTTCAGATTTCTCTTAAATAACAACTGACATGGTGGCCTTCTTGCTATGATTTTTTGTCTAATTAACACAAATGGTCTTGCTGCTAAATAAAATGCTAATGAGCTAGGTATTTTTCTCCCTCAAAAGACACTTCAAAATTTTTCTGCAGGAAGGTAAATCATGGGCAAAGTGTGCTTTATCTGCCAGATTCCTAAGAGCCACTTTAAAGGAGCAGAGGCAAAGGCAGGCTACAAGGAGTTAAGGGTTTCAAGTGACTGTGTTTTCTGGATAAAGTTTTAGTGAGGATCCCAACTTAGGAAACTGAGGATGCTGATAAACTTACTGACCACACTGCTGCCCAAAGAACAGACAACTCCATGGTTGCATCGTACTTAGTAGAAACGATGTTATATTTGTGTCTCTAAACACCCTAAACCAGTATTTGTGGCCCTCAAATCTCCTCTTCTGCTTAATGGCGATGCAGGAAGACCTTCACTGCTGTCTTAATGCTCACCTTCACTGGGAAGGATTTTAAGGCTGTTACCCACCTTCAAGTCCTGGTTTTAGGATTCCTCAGTCCAAGGAGAACCCTACCTTTACTGCTACCGATAATCGCAGCAACACCGTAACATCAACTTTTTCCACCATGGCTTAACCAATATGCACAAGTATCTGTCTTCAGCTAAGTAAACTGGTCCTGAAGTAGCTCTGTTTTGAGCATCTTGCAGAAACGTCTGTACGAGCCTGTAGCTAATCTTGCACACTGGAAGAGGAGAACCTTCGCTTACACGTTTCATATTGGAAAGGCTGCTTTCACATCCACATAGGCTAGCAAACACTACTATTATAAAAGTCTAGTTCTTCTAATACTGCAGTTGCAGGCCATTCTCATTCACTAGGAGTAGTTTCCACTCACTACAGTTTTCTTTCTTTTGATACACCATGACTTAGGAAATTTAAAAAGACACAAGTGAAAAACCCACCCAAGTCACCCACTCAGATCCTTTCTCTTGGGCGTTGTGAGGTAATACAGATAATCAGCTAAATCCATTAATCATCTGACTCCAGGTTAAATACTCTTCCTCCTTTTCCTAAAATTCTACATTTTGTTAATACTTTCTTTCTTCAGTAACCTTATTTCTCTGTTCTTACTACTCCTGCCCATGACACCACCTTGTTGTCTTTATAATCTTTCCAACTTATTTCAAATATCCAAAGCCTCTTAGCAAAACATTCCAGTTTTGTTGTCATTGTTAATGCAAATGTTCCTTTTTTTTTTTTTTTTTTTTTTTTTTTGGTGGCTTACAAGCATTCATTGTAACATTAATAGGAAAAGTATCCATATCTTTCCGTAGCTGACATCCTAGTGGTTTGTCAGTAAGAGAAATACTTCTATTGTATATAAACATGTTGTTAAATGTTATTTTTCTTCAGTATTGTAACAGTCCTGTGAAGCTGGAAGAACAAGAAGGATATACAAACATTTCCATTCTCTTTGCTATGTGGAATGTAAATAATAATAATCTTATTGACCCTACCACTTTGGGCAGCCAGTTCAGGACAAAACAGTCAAAGTGACTGTTCCTTTTGTCCTTTTCAGAATAGCAACTGCCTCCTCATGGGTCACCCCTTCTAAACTCTGCCCATTCACCGCAATGATTTGATCCCCCCTCTTCAGGCGTCCATCTTCTGCTGCTGCACCCTGAAACGATACAACATGTAACTGCAGACTCATGCATTTATTTTTCTCCCTGGCACACTGTCCTTATGGTCTGAATAAGATGGGTTCAGTGCACAAAACCCTTTAGATCTTTTTTGATTTTCAATGATTCAAATACAGTATGCCCTGCCCTAAGTTTCACCACATCTAGAAATTGGATCTACACGATTTTTATATTCCCTTACCCTGTTCTTTATATTCCCTTACCCTGTTCATCCAGCTAATATAACAGTTAAACTCTGCTATCATAGAAGTAAAATTCTGAAGATCTTAAGTTTTCAGAAACTAGAACAAGAAATGCAGTAATCAAAACCCAGCTCTGTACTTTGATTTACCATAAAAGTTTGGGAATCTTGATTCCAGCTTTCTCAAACTCAGGGCTGTTCCCTGGGGCAGCCCAAACTATCAAATCCAGGTCAGTACCTGAACTTCTCCAAAGGTCCAGACTGAGTTCAGTCACTTTATCTTGGTATACCTTTCAGACTCTTAGTCAAAATAAATAAAACAGTCACTTCTGCTACCTGAATACACTTTAAATATAAAGCAAAGGAGCTGTTTTTCTAAGTATGTGCACAATTCCAGTTTTGAGAGTTGAAGGCTCTGTCAAATGCAAAGTCACATGCATACGGAAATTCTGAATATAGGACTATAGCCTTCAAATGCTGCAAGCACATTTTGACTAGCATCTGCACTAAGGAAGAAAAGATGTGAGAAACCATAACAATCTTTCGACTTCAAACTCAGGCCATGATTTATGATAGCAGCTGCCGCAAATTAACTAGTAAATGGATTGACTGAAGACATTTACACTTACCTTTGCAAACACCGTCTTCACATAAATGGGTAAGTCTCCATGGGGACTGCCATAACCACCCACAATACTAAAGCCTAGGCCATCTGGTCCTCTATCCAGAGTAATGGTCTTGTACTGAGGAGGTCTAAGAAAATGAGAAAGAGTATTGTGATGTTGTCTAAACTTATGATTTAACATGCAGAATAGTCAACGAGGACAAAATAGGTCAAGAGATAATGGTCTCAAGTTGTGCCAGGGAAGGTTTAGGCTAGATTTTAGGAAGCATTTCTTTCCAGAAGGGGTTGTTAGGCATTAGAATGGGCTGCCCAGGGCGGTGGTGGAGTCCCCATCCCTGGAGGTGTTTAAGAGGGATAGCACATAGCACTAAGGGATCTGGTGTAGTTGGGAACTGTCAGTGTTAGGTTAATGGTTGGACTGGGTGATCTTCAAGGTCTTTTCCAACCAGGATGATTCTGTGATTCTGTAAAAGCATTTTTCCTTTCAAGCTAAGCAATTCATTTCCCTTTCCACTATAGCTACAAATGTTTTTATTACAATGAACTGGCTATTTTAGTTAATGTAAAGCATTATAACTGTCTAACACTCTTGTTATTACTTAAAGGTAGCTACTTCAGACACTTTTTTCAGGGCACAGATACAGCTGCAATGTCCCACTAACAGTGCTTATTAGTGAAGTAGAGATGCAAAATCAGTACTTCAAATCTCCCTAACAAATATCTACTTTAAAAATCCTGTAAACCATTACCCCTCAAAAAAAAACCCCATCTAAAATTAGCCCAGTAGTTTACATTGTAAGGTTTAAATGCTTCCCTCCTCCTCTAATATGTAACTGCATTTGTACACATGCGTTTATACAGACCATCTGTGTATTTCCCCATATATACTTTGACTATAAGAAATTCTGAAGTTCTATCTAAGTATATATGCATGGCTAAAGCACCACATTCACTCTTTTCCTGTTCCTAGAAAAAAATGCCTCAGATTTATGACAGAGTTTGAGGCAAAACTTGTTTACATAGCTCTATCCTTGCAGTATACCTTGTATACGAGAAAAGTTAGATGCTCCTTATAGCCTAGTGCTAGAAAGCACATTACGGCAACACAGGTACCATTTAAGTCTGAGAAAAAGTATTTTGAGTGTATCAATTATAATCCCAGCTACCAAGGCTCAGTGAAACAAAGGAGGCTGTGTTTACAGAGAAGAACTCAAGTAACATCATAATTCTACAGAGGGGCAAAATAAAGCAGCACAGCAAATCACATCATGAAAAATGCAGAAGAGGACCTACGACCTATAGGTCCCATGTATACCAAATGTGTAAGTCATGATTAAATCAAACAATTCATCTGTTATTTGCTAAAATTTAAGGTTTTTAGGTTGAATTCCACCTAAAATAACAGGGTACAGAGGCTGTATATTCTATAGTTACTGACCCTAAATCATCCTGAAAAATGCTGGTTGAAGTTAGTCCCGTAAACTGAAAATTGGATGTAGGTGGATCCTGCTGCTGACCAGTTATGACACTCACTTCTCCTCCAGCTACAACCTAGGAACAGAGTTTGTAAAGCAATAAAATGAGAATGCTGACACTAATATAATTTATTGTAGCAGCTGGCAAAATAGTCTTCACAAAAAAGTCCAAATGTCAACAAAGATTTTTTACCTGCAACTCAACAGTGCCTGAAGCATTTTTTAAGAGGCTAACAGCTTGGGAGTGAGTCATGCCCTCAGTAGATGTTCCACAAATGGTAACAATCCTGTCCCCAACCTGCAGAAGAAAATGTAGAAAATCTAATAAGTTTAGTTACATAGATTTATTTGTCACTTTCTTTCAACAATAGCAGATCTGTGTATTTGCATTTAGCCAGATTTTATCAGTGATATAGGGCAGGAAGAAAGAAATTAGCAACTATTCACTGTACATTTTCTCTTGAAGGCAAATAATCTTTGAACTACATGATGACCTAATACAAAGGTATCATCACAATTAACTAATTACACAGGTTTAGTGTACTCAGTGAAAAGAAGCAAAGATGCTTTACAAAATTGATCCTAACACTCTAGAAATATACAGTATGTATAAAAAAAGATGCATTTTACATGTCACCTGGAGACAGACAGACTGAAGTAGTAAATTATCACCAGAAATTATATGTTTGAATTGATCCTGAAATACCGTTGTTTATTTTCCAAGGAGCATGAGTCAAATTCACAACCTCTGGTACAGACTGTATATAGTACACATACAAATACTGTATCAGGTAAGACCACCCACTTTAACTTAGAACCTAAAAAGTACTATCTCTCTCCTAAGACATAAGCATAGAAAACAAGAGAGATAAAATGGACTGCATACATAAAGTTGCAGGAATGACCACCCTGCTCATCAGCATTGGTCACTTACAAGAATCCATCATTCTAAACCATTCTCTCTACTTCTAATTTTCACAAGCTGACTACCTCTATTATCCAAGATTGCTTTAGGACTTCCTTCCCAAAGTTAGTATCTTTCAACAATTACCTTTTATCATGCTACCAATCCAAGTTACGGTTTTGTCAATCCAAACAGCAAAAATTCTTGTCACAGACAGAAGCACTTACGACTGTATCATTAAACTGTTAATTTATTGCCTGCCTAGAGTAATTACTGTTCAATCTTTACAATCTTCTTAACAATTAACTTACTCTGAGTTTCTGAGTCTGAGCTGCAACTCCATTTGAATGCATCATGGCAATAAATATAGGAACATCTCCGAGAGGACTTCCTACACCTCCAGCAATGCTGACTCCTAGTGAATCTGCAGGACCCTGTTATTGTCATGAAAAAAGATTAGATTTTTCCAGAAAGAAAAACACATACAGAGAATTGTGGGCTTATCTCAAAAAATTACTAAACCCCCCATCTTACAGAAATCAGAATTCCCATGTCTCAAGCCACTTTTTAAGCTAATACTCTTTGCATCATTTTTAGAAAGCACAGAGAACACAATACATGTTTCTTCCCATCAGTGTTAGGTGACAGTTTGCTGACTTAGTTGCATGTTTTATTTTAACCAAACAAAATACTTACAGAATTAAGCATCAGACCCTTAAAGTCAGCACAGAAAGACTGTGCATGAAAAAAAATAGAAAGATAGGATTTCTTGACCTTAATATTGTATATATCAATCTCTTATTATGAACATCTTGAAGACCAGAATTAATCTTTATGCACCCTCTAGTGTCCTATTGTTGAAGAAAAAACCCTAGCTGTTCACTATCGTACAACACCCTACTACCTAACTGCAAAAACAGATATTGTAAACTGGTATCTGCAGATTCTACCGTAAGAAGAAAATGGCTAAATACAATCTTCATAATCAAGTAAACTAAGTGCTGGGCAAAGTTAAATAAGTATTAATATTTTGGTCAACAGAAGGAATCTGTGACTCGGATCTCATGCTCCTGTTAAATAAGGAAGTCAACTGAATTTCACAGTTGAAAACCTGCAGCTGCCATGTAAGAACCTACCCATTAAAAATATGTGTGAAGACAAATGTGAAATACCAAACAATGGGCTTACAACTTTTGTAAAGTTCCCCTGACTTCACTAAAACAGACTCTGCATTTAACTCAGTCTGGTAACAGTAAGACTAGGTCTATTGTCTCTTACTAATCCTTCCTCTTTTTGCTTTCAAAACAGGTAACAAAATGTGATAGCATAAATCGCACTGATATTACATAAAAATTCAGGCAGTGGAGATCATACAATCTTGTCCTAAAAAGACAAGCAAATTCATTAGCTATTGCCACATCAATTCCTCTCTCAAAACAATGATCAGGGATTCTTCCTTTCTGTAAACCTACTAACAACTACAAAACATGTTTCTGATATATACCACTTCACGCTGTAACTTACCTTTTTTATTTCAACTGTTCTTAGTCCCTGTATTTCAGAAGTTGCTGTCAAATTAATTTAAAAAAATAAAAGTTAAACTAGCATTTTTAGGAAATTTTTCCATTAAAGTTACCGAAACCACTATGATGATTCTAACTTTCTGCTGGTTTATTACAGACATATGTTTTAAGCAGATTTTGAAAGTGGTTGTCATTAAATTAACAGTATTGAAATACTTCTAGAATGGGTGAAAAAGTAATTAAATCTCTCCATTTAAATAACTCTTGAAATAAGACTGCTAAGAATCCTCAAATAGAATAGAAAAAAACCCTATTATTTGCTAGCAATACTTTGGTTAGAAGTAACTGTTCTAGGTTTGAGCACAAGACAACTATTCTACATCTATTCTAATTTAACTATACAGCATCCGGATTTCTATGAATAAGACAGGTTGAGTGAAGATGTATTTAGATTAAATAGAAGATTATGGATCAACTTAAGATTCTCACTATCTAAACTTCTGGCATAACAAGCTGCTACATTCTTTTATAAAAAGCTATTCTAAGATATATATTATGCATTGTACAACCACCAACTCTGCAGTGTTTTAATGACTAAGGGATCACTTTCAGGCCTACAGCACATAATGACAACGGTTTTGAGAAAGTAAAAGATCTCAGCTACCAGTTCACACATATAAAATACGGAAAACACCAAAGAAACCTTACTGGTATTCTTCTTTAGACTGTTTTCAAAGGCTTCAGGCGCACTGGACCCAGAAACCGGGAAACTGAATGATGACAGACTGCCACTTCCTTCACTGACCTAAATACAGTGTTAGACTGGATTAGACAGCAGGTTCAGACACCAAATTAATAAAAGTAAAATTGTAACCCTCTGTGGATTCAGCAGGTTTTGCTGTATTTTACTTTTTCTGTGCCCAGTTAAAGCTGACACAGTGAACTCCACATATTTCTTGGTCACTCCAGAGGGCTACTTGTTTGAAACATCATTAGGCCAACCACGATTGCATGCCTACAACCCCATACAATGGTCTGAAGTGCTGCCTCTGAGGGTTGGACTGTGCCCTTATATTTGCACCTTCTATCATCTCATAAAGATCTTCTGGTGCAAAAGTTAGTCACGATTATCAAGGTAGGGACAGAATACAAAATAAAGATCTTTATATATCCACATGTGTGCTCTCATGTTCACCCACTGCATCAGCTAAAACTAAGATTAGGCTCTCTACTCAGCTTCACCTGCACAAATGCCAGAAAGATTTTCACTATACCTGCAAGGCAATGTAAAGGAACAACATGGCTCCCAGTGAGACTAGTTAGACTCTTCAAAACAGTTAACATTGTTGATTTCTTCTGATTAAGATCGCCCAGCACCTAAATGTTTTTGTCTTGTTTGGCATCACTTGTTTTGAAGAGAGCCTAACATTTCAGTCTTATCCAGTCTTAACCTGCTCACTTGAAACTGTTTAATTATGATTTGTCTTAAAATTATTTTTCTTCAGTACTCGATGATCTGCATACCCCATTTATAACCACAGAAAGTTCTAAGGTAAGTTGTGAGCTCTCAGAAACATAGCTCCTACTGGAGCAAATCATGGTATCAGCTACTACCACATGGATCCATTCAAATGCAGAAACTGATGCGAGATTGTAACATTCCACCATTCGACCAGCAATAAAATAAACAAACTTGAGAAAAGCCTGATGGAAATGGTGCAGGTTTCCTGCTTCTGATGACCAAGATTACAGTAAGAATATGCAAGGAGTGGAGAAATTCACTAAGTTTACTGAAACAATACTCCATTGCACGCCAAGCACTCCTAAACTAACAAAGAGGTTTAAAGTTCATTCCAACTACTTCTGGTATTGATGAGAATCAGAGCTCTCTCTGCTTCCCAGGCTGGAGCTGTAAAAAACAGACTATGCTGCACAGCAAAGCCATTTCTGGATTGCATTTTTGGATGGATCATGTCTTAAACAGATACAACATGCTAAAGTGTACATAAAAAATAGTTACCAAAAAGCTGCAAAGTAGATAAAAACTATTCTTCAGCTTGGATCAGGTACATGGAGAATCACTGTCATCATAAAACCAATTATTTTTATTTGCTTTCATTATTTAACCATTATTTCTTCCAAACTAAACAGTTTTACAGTTACACACCTGGCTGCTCTGGGATGTTCTCCTCTCGGAGTGGAATGGACCAGCTTTTATTCTTCCGACCTCTAGTCTTACCGTACCTAATGAACACTAGAGAAACAGTCGCTTATAATGTATCTCTTCTGTCTATAACATTAAAGCCTATGACAATGTTTAAGTCACTTACTAGATGCTGGATGAAGAAAAAAAATTATGGACAGAGGGGAAAATAACAGGCTAACAACCCCACGATAAACACTAAGCAGACAGAGCTCATGGCAGGATCAGAGCCATACAAACTAAGTACACCATAATATTCAGTACTGAGCAGGGTACCTTTTGCATTAACCAGTATCACAATACAGATGTGAAAATTACACAAGGCCACAAACTCTGTTACCCTTCCCTTCCCAGGGAGTAGTTTTGGCTTCTCAATTGTAATGTCAACATATATTTTCATTTTTCAAGGAATAGTGAAACTGACTAATTTCAAAATAGGCACTAAAAATAGTATAACACCTCAAAGTATTAACCATTATTTCTGCTGATATGACACAGTATTTAAACTGGCAGTTATTTCTCTCCTGCTCTTGAAATTATCTGTTGCTTTGGATCCATACCAACATAACTAAAGAAATTTTGGGCAGGAGGTTTTCTAAACATCTATCAGTAGTTTAAGTGACCTTTCTGCGTATGACTGCCACAAAGCTTGGTGATACGGACTGTTGCACATTGGAAAACCTTCCAACTACTCTTTAAGCTTTTAATTATACTATTATCTGCATCTGCATAAAACGCATGTCTCAGAAGGCATTAGGCTGATTTTGGAAACAGGTAAGTTATTATCACAAACATTTAGAAAACTGGACTTCCGAATTAATACAAGTAGTGTTAAAGACCACCTATACAGAAATTTCAAATTTTCAATGCTATTTTGCTTTTCCTTCTTTCTTCCCCTGGGAAGTTGTTAGTATGAAGTCCTGTAAGAACTTAATATTACATAAGTTTGCCTTTCTTTATCATGCTTTAGCTGTAAGAGAAATTTATATATGTAAAAAAATTCACAGTAAGAAATAGACCAATATATCAAAACCAGTAACAGGATATATCCAGTCAAATAGGGTTTCTATACCTCATATGGTATTCCTATTTCACTAGGGGTGATGCTAAAAGAGATTTATTACTAAATTGCCTTTTTTTTTGTTAAATAATGTTGACTTCTCTATGTCCTGGGAAAGACTTGATCAAAGCTCTTTTCTACTTGTAGGATCTAACCTGTATTAAACATACCGCCAACTCCACGACAAAATGGAAAATTGAGGAAGTAATCTATATACCTAAAATTACCACATCCTCACATAAAATGCAAACTCACAAATGAGATTTCAAAGTTATAATGTGTGAAAGTGGGAGGTAATACTTTCCAAATAAACTTGTGAATAAATCAGTTCACATTTAGTTTTATGACAGCTTTCTCTATCTTCCTGAAATCTTTCATTTGATAAATCAGTAAGTCAAATGAGGCGAAAAAAAGATTATCTTTTCACATGTTTTAGGAATACTTAAAAAACAGTGCATGAACAGGCAGAATTCTCAGCCTCACGAGACATTCTAGGGGTCACATGCTACTTAAAATACACTGTGATTTTCCAAATATTAGAAATCATTTTCTAGCAAAATACATTTCAGGCAGTTCAAGACAATTTGTTCCTAAAAACAGAACAGATATCTGAATTAAAAATGGTGACTGCCTACATGTGAGTGATCATGCTTTACTCCACTGATACTGTGTGAACAAAATAGAATGGTTAACAATAATATATGGGAAGTATTTTAAGCCTCATTTCTCAGGGCTAGGACAATTAATTACAAGTACTACTGAGTGGGATAAAGTATTTAAAACATGAATATATAAATGATAAGTGGGAACTTTCAATTAGATATTCCAAAATGTTCGCCAAAATGAAAGAAACTTTCCACATAAAATGGTATTTTAGTTTAGAGGAGATGTAAAACTGCAGCATATGAACAAGAAATGCACTGTTCTTAGATAAAATAAAGTATCAGATAAGAATGGAAAAGTACTATTACCCCAGAAGAGTATATTCACGAGTTCACTGTCAGAGCACAGACCCAATTCTGGAATTCTCATTTACTGGCACACACTGAAAATACAGAAGTGCTCCTACCTCCCCTTTCTAACTCCCGTCCTCACCCCACCCTACCCCCCCAAAAGCAAAAAAAGCTTGAGGGAGTTTTCAACATACGGAAACATACACCTTTGAACGTAAGTGCAAAGAAGCATGATCATGTGTCTATGTATCCAAGAGTCATCTGTGAGTAGCGGCTGTTAAATTTTTTCCAGTGGAAGTTTTCCATTGGAAAATGCTGACTCAATGGAATCCTTACCACACAGCAGGAATGTCTCAAAATCCTGGATGGAAAACAGACAAGCTGGCTGACCAGCTGGACTTCCTGCCAGACCACAAGAAATGTCGTATATCTGACTTCATTCTGGTCTGGAAATAGCAGGGGACATCAGAAGCACACAGTTTATTGAAAACAAAAATTCTGGTTCCAAGAGCTGCAGATAGGTGTTTACTCCTGTTATCTTTATGAGAAAGTAATTTCTTATACTAGATGCCTTGGTCACTGGAAAATGCATTATAATATTTAGTGGATGTAAAGTGACACTAGACATAGGCAGAAAAAAAAAGATTAATATTATCAACTATGAAAGTAATTGGGTTTTGGCACAACTACTCTGATGAATTCTCCATCATTTACAGTCAGTCCTGCATATCGTTCTGAAAATGTGATATAGTTAACCAGTTATCAGTTTTTTGGGGAAAATACAGTATTAAGTTCTAGGTTGTTCTAGGTAATGATCTCCTATTGGCCTATAAACATATGCCACTCTTCACCACCACTACTCCCACTTCCATCACACAAAGTATCAAGACCTGAATACTCAAGACTTTAGAAACCATAAATTTGGATTCCCAGATCATTCTCATGGTCATCTCAAGAACAGTTTGAACTCAGTTTGAATAGAATTAAAACTTTCTAAAAATCTGGATCTCAGTTCTTCACTTTTATCCACCTTCTCTTTTCCCAATACCTTTAGCAAAGCTGCAACAGCCTCCTGGTTAGCATTTCGAACATCTTCTCCATTCACTGTCAATATCTGGTCTCCTTGCATTAATCTCCCATCTGTATCTGCTATTCCTCCTTTGACGATGTCTGACACAAACACTCCCGTATCATTTCTGCAAATACACACAGTGCATTACAGTATTGTTTGAGGGCCATTTTTATGGCTTGCTATTGAGAACACAATAAACATTGTCTCATTTTTCTGTTAAAGTAATGTTGGGCTAATTCCTCTAGGAATGGCCAGTTAGCTTAGGCACAAAAATGACATGTACAGCCTTCAAGCCCACCACAGGATCAGAGAACCAGATCCCAACAGAAACATGAGCATGTCCAGCAAGTCCCAGACACTGACTGTCCAGGAACATTCATACCTTTTCCCAACAATACTCAGCCCAAGGCCTTTGCCAGGCTTCTTTTGGAGCTCTATACTGAGTACATCATACATGTCTTCCTCCTTGTACTGGGCCTCATCTCTGTACACAGTCAGACGAACTTTTTGGGGAGTCTGCCGGAGGACATTTATTGCTTCATCATGTGTGGCATTCCTGAGGTCAATCCCATTCACCTGCAGTGAAAGCATACCATGATTAAAATGTGCAGAACTTTCTAGCAAACAGAAGATGCCTACCTAGCAAATGACAATAAAAACAACCAAAGAAACCACCGCACCTCTAATATCTGATCCCCAGCCCACAGTCTCCCATCCTTAGATGCTGCTCCTTCTTCATATACTTCATGGATAATGATTGCTCCCTGTGGATAAACAAAACAGAAGTAAATTGCATGTTGAAAATTTCAAACAAAAAGCAACTGAAAATTCCTACTATAATTCATCGGTGATAAACAAAACAGTCAGACGTATCATGAACAAATTACCAAAGTAATAACAAGTTCATTTACACTTCCAATTTTAAAAGTGCTTTTTTCTTTTTTTTTTTTCTTTCCCTCGAACTGATTTGTGCTATCTTCCTATAAATTCTACAGGAACAAATGAAGAAAAAATCTCTTCTGTCAGACATTTTAATTCCGTTATTGTTATTTTACTTGAATGACACACATATTTTTCCAACCAACCAGCAAAGTATCTGCTCCTCCAACAATGCTCAGCCCAAGACCAGTCCGCCCTTTGGAGATATCAATAGTTGTTTCACATCCAGGAATGATGGGACAAGTAGCTGGGTCAGAGGCTAATGTGGCTGGAGTTGAGGATCTGCTTGTGTCTACAACAATTAAACATCGTGGTTACAGTTAAGAGGAAATTATTTAGAAAAGTGACTTTAAAACAGCATTTTTAGAGTTCATTGACAGCCCTACAGCAACAGCTGAACAGCTGACCTACAGAGAATGATGCTGCCAACTCTCTCTTCCCTCAGAGAAATACTATCTCATAGTTTTAATCACAGTTGTCCCATTTTTATAGCATCAAGTACCTGGATCACAGTCTAGATAGGCAAAAAAGCTACTGTACATAACAGATTCTATTTAGGTTAGAATTTAAACATCCATGACAGCAACTATGTAATGTGGGTCAAAGATAAACGAAGTACATAGTTTGTATTAAATACATGGATTCAAGGATGTCGGTCCTGCATTTCTGCAATGGGTCGAGGTCCACCTAACTAAATATTCCATCTCAGACTCAGACCTGTATCATGAGATTAAGTATGAATCAAATATAGTGGTATTTCACTAGCAACCCATGGTCAAGTCAAAGGTTACACACATATAATTTTACTTAGTGGCCCTCAGAAAGAACTTTTAAATGGCCACTGACAGAGGTTTTGGAAGCAGTAAGTTTTGTGGTGTAAATACATATTCTCACAGTGAAAATATATACAGCATCCTTATGTAGCAATTTATCTGTAAATTCTGTATCTCTGGTATGTCACAAATAGATCTTCACTTCAGTATTTTAGACAGGTCTGTATCCTTCACAGGAAAAAAAAAACCAAACAGCTAAAAAATACTAGGAGAGAATACTGTGCAGCCACTAAAGGGAAGAATCAGCAGCCAAAATGTCTGGGATGTTCAGATTATCTCTATCACTGATATTCTCTGTGCTTCAAGGAAACATCAAAATTATATTTTTTCCAAAAGTTAAGAAGAAGCATTTAAATCCTTTAGAGGCACTTTAGAAGGGCACTGATTAAAAGAAGTTCCACTGAAAGTAACAAAGGACTTCAGCAATAAGAAATGTGTACTATGGATTTATGTTTGACAAACACTTAGGTCTACTGTGAGCAGTGGGTGCTGCAGGAACAGTAAGCCTCACAACTAAGAGTCTTGCCCTCTAAAGGGAAGCAGGAGGACAGTGAAGACTTTTTAAAGGTAAAGCTTCTGTGTGAGTATAGAACAGGTTACTCAACTGCTCTGTTATGCAAGTTCTTCATGTGTATGATGAGCAACTGCTCATGCTTAGTTCAAGCTAAGTAGGGTAGTCAAGGCTTTAGTAATTCTGTCAAGAAGGCATAAAGTATACATAAAATGCATGAACTAAAGAACTGGAAGTGACTCTTCCAAGACTGACCTCCATCTAGATAGCTGCATCAGTACTGGGCCAAAAATTGCCTACATAGCACTGCTGGCAACACCAGTGGGTAGAGATGTAGTAGAAATCACAACAATAAGGAGAATGCAGTTAGGGATGGGCTGCTCATTTGGAAGGAGTCTGTGCAGAGAGAACCAGATGCAAGGCAGCAAAAAGGTGGACTTAGTAAAGGAAAGCAGAGAAATAAATTGTAAAATCAGGCAGAGAACCAAGAGGAAGGTGATCTTCCAACAGCTGGGTTGTAGATGCCTGCAAATGGTAGTGAAACCAAGTTGCACTCAGAAATCCCCAGGATGCTGGAGGACTGTTGAAATCTCCATCAGTCTTTATCCCTATAGCTTGCTGTGGCAGGGTGGAGACAGAAGGGATACACTTGGACAAAGCAATATATTTTACCCTAAAACTAAATGCAGAAGGAAAGGCAACAGAATTTTTATCTATCAGGTCTCCCATGTGTTAATCTTAAGATTTCTTTTATAGTAGTACAATTGCCTATCAATAATACTGCTAGTAATAAAACATGACTTGGGAATACTGGCAGTGATGTAGATATAAATTAACTATGATTTGTGCATTACTCAAGTTATTATTAGCTTCTTAGTAGTGTGTTGCTTAACCAATAACCATCATCAGTCGCATCTTGACTCTCTACTCTAAAGGGGGAGATCTGTAATCCAAAAGTACTAGAAAATGCAACTCAGAAGACAGCTGAATGCACACAAAAAGATAAATCTTGTTTACAAGCTGGGTTTCCATTCTTATGTAGCAACCCCAGTTAAGATAGACACACAAGGAGAATCTTACTTCTGACTGGTTCTGGTTCTGGTGAGATGGAAGAAGCTACAGTTGCTGGCAATTGCACATTCCTCTTCTCTGCTGGGGCAGTACTGGAAGGGACTGCTGCTGCAGTCAGGCTATCTGTCTCTGCTGAGCTGATTGTAAGCCTCACCATTGTTTTGGATGTCTTCAGGAGACTAATAAACTGAATGATAAAGAGAAAAGCTGGTGAAGAGTGTAACTGGACTGTTCAACTGTAAAACAAAAATAAAGCAAAAGAACTGTTCTGCAAACTGGAGCTACAAGTTACAACCCTGAAGGTTTTTTTGGTAATGAACAAGGTCAAATTTTGTTGTTTTTTGTAAGAAACCGTAATAGAGTTAACTGCAGCCAGACCTGGCTGATGTAAAACAAGTAGCTTCCATGAAACTTCACCAAACTATACCAGATGAGAGTGTGGCAGTCTTTTAGTGGCTTCTCTTCTCTGGACAAAATACTGTATTTATAGCAATTATTAGAAAAACTGGAGAACTAGTATTGTCTTTTAATGCTTGGGTGAAGCCCAATTCTGATCCCAAAGAATTCAATGCCAAAACATCTACCAATTTAAATAGATGTGCTACTTTCACTCTAGATCCTTAATCAGATGTACAGTTGGAAGGAAAATCTGAAAATATTACCTGAAATATGGGAGAGAAAGGACACTAGGGTATAACACAAAAATCCAGTTTAAAGTGATACTGAAAAACCTTGAAAATTAATTGCCATCTCACAGAAAAGTCAACAAATCCTCCTAAGACTTTACATTTCAGTAGAATTAGAGGAGTTTTCAGAAATTACTTACTCTGTCTTCTTCCAAAGCTTACCTACTTCCCTGCAGATAATTTCACTCTCTTACTCATTTACTGCTTTAGAGACAGCAGTGCATCAAAGAGTAAGATGGATGCTGTCCTAATTGCCCTTTAGTAATCTTCTCATGACTAAAGAATCACTTTTCCTGTTAGCAAGGCAGGTGCTAGAAAAAACCTGCCTTCAATTCACTACAGAACCCAAACTGAGTTTGCAGACTTAGAAGTCAGAAAAAAATCTTGGAAGGGAAACATTTTCTCCAGAGGGCTGAAATATGAGGCTTGAAATATAATGAGGCCATTATGACAGACACTCTCCGTGTAGTTCATGATGTGATTTACCACTGATGCAACTCACCTATGTGAATTTACATGTATTAATTCTACTGGTTCTAATACTTCTAGAGGGGAGTAGCTACAAAGAGTCATTATTGAGCGACAGTTCACGGCTTTTATCCTACAAAAAAGTGCCAGTCATCAGATCTGAACCACAATGAAAAAAAAAAATCACGTTCGTAGCACTGAGACAGATGCTTTACGTAGTGTAGTAA
Source organism: Athene noctua (assembly GCF_965140245.1). Lineage (NCBI taxonomy): Eukaryota > Metazoa > Chordata > Aves > Strigiformes > Strigidae > Athene > Athene noctua. The sequence continues at coordinate 66,223,300 of NC_134077.1, read as the reverse complement.
TATAAAAGAGCATCTGAGCTTTAAATTCTGAGCTTATTCTGCAGTAGTTGTCTTATCCAGACAGTGCCTGTGGATCCTTGGTTCTTTAAACAGCTTTGAAAAAGAAGTCACAGCATACTCGCAAAAACCTCACTGGTATGTTTAAGACACAATAACCTCCTACATTAAGTGGTGTGATTTCTGTAACATTTATGACACTTCAGAAGCACCTTTTCTACTGGATATCCCATAACAATTTCATCATCCACTGCCAGGATCTGATCTCCAATTTTGATTCGTCCATCCTGGAGACAACACAGAATAAAACACATAAATTCTGGATGCAACCTCAACATTTATTTTTTTTTCATTCCCTATTTGGATTTTAAATGTTCTCACACCTTTGCTGCTGCACCATGATCTGTTAAGCTCTTAATAACTACTCCATTAATTGTGTCTTCTTCACTAATGGCAATTCCAAAGCCTCCTTGATCCTGAGGCAAACAGAAAAATGCAAATGGTTAGGTACTGTTTTTATCGAAATATTAGAATACATTCACTAAAGACTAGTGAAGACTGCAAATGTAATAAAAATTTGGCTTTTCACAATGCATCAATATTTTTCTTTAAACTAATCTATCTCTGAAATAGATTTTGTCAACCTACAAACAGTATATTTGCTACCAAGATAAACCTGAAACACTTCTAAATTCAAATCCATTCCTTTGAAACTTACAAGGTCAACTGTGATTCAGCTGTTAAATTCATAAATAAGAGTAAGAAACATAAAATGTATAGAAGCTACAAACTGAGATAAACCAAACTTCATGATATAGCTGCTTTTTTTTTTTGAAACCACAGAAAAAATACATAGGAATAGAAAATACAGAAGATAAAAAAATATATGCTCTTTCCGTGAAATTAGTAAATGTGGCAGAATGAAGTTTCCCTAATGCTTTCACCTAGAATGAAATTATCCAGATACCATTACATGTAAGATATTCTCCTGGTTAATAATGGAAGGATAGATACCTTCCAAGGTGGAACACTGACTGAAAGCATCTATCCGTATGTCCACTGAATGAAACTGTCTTCTCCATGTCAATAAGTAGGAACAGTATTTTTTCCACCCTCATTTGGAAGCTTCGTAGTTAGAGAACACCTAGTCATTTTCTCCCAGCTGCACAATTTCCACTAAATATGTATGTTGTTTGGGGTAATATGGTGCTTGTAGTGTGCTAATTCATTTAGCTTGAACAACTAAGGCAATAATTTTATCTAAGCCACCACCAGCAGTTGGTTACAAAAGCTTTGCAAATAGGACAAGAGGTGACTTCTTCAAGAGACACAGAGTAACTGGCAAATTTTTGTGAAGCTAAAGAGACTCATGAGGTGGCAAGACAGTCATTCTGTCAGGAAAACTTTGAGGTCCAGTCACGAACAGGAAGAACAGACCTCCAGAAATCTCTATTCTGACTTTCAGTAAGTAAGCAAGTTTGTTCGCCATAAGAGGGATTCCATTACAAAAAGCAAGCTAGTGAACACAAATGTGGCTAAGTGTATTTAATTTTCAGCACATACCTTAGGGAGTTCCACATACTGAATGTTTTTACATGAACTGAAGTCAGAACAAGCACTGGCGTTTGCAGCACTGGTATCAATCTAAGAGAAAATGACAACATAACTGTGAGCAACTATATTCAACATTTTGCATTAAAATAAAATAGTGCACAAAGATTTAAAGTGGGTCTGATAATCTTCTGGCTTAATTTAAACTGCTATAACCCTATTCACAGGAATATTAGATTTACTTCGTAGTTTAGATGAACATAAAATAAACCAGAATTGAGCACAGCTGTACTAAATTTAGCGACTTTAATAAAATCTCATTTGTTTTTCCCTTCTTTTTCTTTTGTAGTATTTGCTAAGCAGACAGGGCACTCCTCTGTCCAGAACAATGTTAGTATCTCAGTCAAATGACAAAAACAAAAATTTACTTTACCTCTTGATGTTGAACGGTCCCTGAAGTACACTGTGAAGCCTCTACTGACTTCGCAGGGCAAACAGCCATCTGATTTACTGCATCTTTATTTCTACAATAGATTCAGTTAAAGAATGTAGTAATACAGCACCGTATTTCTTAGAACAAGTTTAAGTCTATTCTTTTACTTTATTTTTGGCACTCAAAACTCAAATATAGAAACATAACAAGACATATTTAACAACCTTACCAAAATTAAAATAAAACAGAACCACTCTGTGAAAAACTTAAGCATATTAAAAATAAACCTTTTTAGTCAAACCTTTAAACAGAACCTACCTGATAAAGATTATTTTTACTTTTGATGGTGCACATTTGATTATTGAGGAAGCATTCTGGTGAGTCCTTCCATAGAGTATTTGTCCATTTATCTACATAAAGGAAGGGAGCAATTATCTCTCAAAATACTTAAATTTGCTTATATTTTAATTTTTAAGCCTTAAAAACATCCATTATCCCACATCACTGGCTAAAGCAGCAATTGTGTAACACAGTATACTGTGCCCTGCTTTCAGTTCCTTCTTCCAGTAAAAAATTACTTAGTTTGATTTCAGACTAACACTGTCGCAGTGCTAAAAATGTCATTCTCCGAGTTATACTGCGTTGACTTGGCACATCATCTATTTCCCCTTGCCATTGTTCACCTCATGACCAATGTGGTGATAAAGCAGGGCCATGGGAAATTTTAACCATAACAAATAAATCACTTATATTCAGCAATAAGATTACTATTTATCGAATCGCAGCTCTGCGCCAGGCACTTTATCCACAGGAGTCTGAACAATGGTGCATTTAAAATCTGAAGATTTGACCTCACAATCATTGTCTTCATTTTGCAGAGCAGACTCACTGAAACACCTTGAAACTCCTGATTCAGATATGATTGGAGGTTATCAGTGTCAATTTGCAGAGTAAGGCCATTATTCACTCACATTTTATTAGTTGCATTTGTTCTTGGAAATGGAAAACTGCAGTGCAGAAGTCCACTCTAAGAATGGGGAAATGATTAGAAGAGGACAGCTTGGACCTACACAAAGGGCAATACTGCAACACACACCGAGGTAGTACTAATAGATGCAGAGAAGCAGTAAACAGTGAGCAACAGATACAACGTACTCAACTGAGGGCTGAACACAACAGCAACCCCTCGGCTCTCACACAGGTTGTGTCCACCAGGCATGGTCACAGGGATACTGAGCCCTGTCATTTACACTGGAGGTGACAATGCAGATGCAGCACTGCTTCCAGTGTTTGCCATGGGCTTGTGAAGAACCATGGTCAGGCTGTCAGCTGGGGAAAGGGTCATGGCCTGCCACAGTTGATGTACCGCTACTTGGGAATATAGAGAGTAAACTCAGATGTCTCCTCTCAGAAGAGGCTGGGACAATCTCTTAGCACCAGTTTGCAAGTTTACAGCGTGGACGGTAAGCAAGAAATCACATGAGAGCAGATTGAGACAGATGTGTTTCAATGTATTCTGAGGATACTCAGCATCTCTAATACCCAGGTTTTAAAACAGATGTTTTAACTCAGTCAAAAGAACTGTCTAGCATTTAACACTGGACTCTGCAAATAAAAGGTCCATCCATGAGACTAAGTCCACAGCGCCACAAATTCGTTAGCTTCTCTCCTAGTCTGCCAACCTGCATTGTTTACTCTCTCAGTGTCTCCTTCAATGTTTGTTCAGTGTCACCATTTCCTCCATGTACCATCTCCCCAGTCTCTCCTCAAAGACCTCCACATATGGTTTTGAAGTTAGACAAAGCATTTTTGTGAGGGTGAAGTTGCTTAATGCTATCAGAAAGAATGCAAAAACCTATAGCAGAGAATACATCTGCAAGTATTGTCAACTGAACTGTGATAATATAAAAATATACCTTATGCTCATATATACAAGGGATGTTAGCTGCACATTCAGCAGTCAGGTCCCTCCACAAAGCCATCAGAAAACAGCCTGAATGTGTCATGAGATAGAAGTCCATAATACAAATTGATTTGTTCCTTTTTCCCCAATTTCATTTCCATTTCATATGTTACACAACATAAAAATATTCTGATATTATCACACTTCAAGCAGACAAGTAATTAGAAACTCTTTAGCACTCCACAGATGGTCAGGCCAAAGGACTTCAATATCTTCCATGGTATGCAATGCACTGCACTTCCATACATCTCCATAACCCAGAAACTGCTGTCATTCACCATTTTTATCCATTTTTAAATACACACACACACACTTTTACTTGGTACTGCTATAACCAGAAGAAAAAAATCCCATCTGCAACTATTTGTCATACACCAGAATAAGAATGTAGTAGCATAGTGATGTCAACTTGGACAACTTGGGGATTTCAAAGTCCACTGAAGACCATCTACATTGCAGCAAGAATCTAACATTTTAGTGCTTTTTCAGTCAGTATGTTTTGTTTTCAGTATAAATTGCAAAAACTCACCTCTAATAACTCATCTGCAATCTGTAACCTGCCATCTCTGCCAGCTGCTCCATTTGGATCAATTCCCACTATAAAGACACTCATCCTGGATCGGTCTTTGTTACCAGCAAGACTAAGTCCCAGTCCTGTCCTTCCTTTTTCCAGCTCAATCATGTGTAGCTCCCCTGGTAGATTTCCATAGCGCTGCACGATCTTTTCTAAATGTAGAAGTGTGGGCAGCAAAGGTTGGATTTACATTAGAAAGTTTTGCCAAGTCACCTAGAAAGTCACGATCAGTGGCCAGTGGGCAGTATCTGACAAAAGAATCCCAAACTGGATGAGAATATTTTAAGTGTACAGCACACTTTCTTTTGAGCTAAGCCTTAGGTGATTTATAACAATATTTCCAGTTACTTGCTTTCCTTCTAATTTCTGAAAACATTAAAATTTATCTTAAAAAAGACATGTTTTGTACTTAAAGGCAATAATCTTCCCCCCTGTAACACTTTTGGATAACAGAAGCTATCACATCAATCACTGCCATCAGCTACCTAGAGCACACTGAAGTTCTTCAAGTAGTCCTAGGTAGGGAATTTGGACCATGGAGGAAAACAGAGACTGGAGTGCAACGAAGAACAAATGAGTTTTGTATTTCACCATATGCATTTGCCCAAGCACCACTGAAAGCTGACAGCAACACTTAACACCTAAACCATCAAGTACACGAGAATGAAGTAGTTCAAACGGGATCCCCTGTATCTCCCCTGTGATATTTCCACACTGAATATTTCAAACATTATCACAAACTTACTCCAACTGTAACCGAACTCATCCTCCTTTTCCACATCCTCTAGGACTCTGATAGAAGATGACTGTGCAACATCACAGCTCATTCCTGAAAATGCTGAAGGAGGGGGCAGAGGCATGCTACAAAGCGAAGTCTTTTCTGGCTCTAAACTGGATTGACTGAATGCCTGTGGAAAATAAGAAAAATGCAGTGGCTCAGCAGATGCAGACTCTGTATAAAGCAAACTAGTATACAAAAATGTCCAAATGCCAAAGACTATGGCTTTGAAGTTTAAATACCAAGCAGCTGGAATTCTAAATTAGTAACACGGCACAGAAAGGCTGCAAGAGATCAAAGATACAAACAAAACACCAGGCAAGGTAAGAGTAACATCACTCCAAAATGTATTCAGAAGCAAACAAAACTCACAATAAAAGCCCAATTCAGTAAAGTTTTATGTGCCACTTTACATTTCAGAAAAAGTCTCTTACAAAAACTCAAGTGATTTTTTTTAATGCCATATTTGTAAAGATTTCTGCCCTCATTTTATTTTTAAAAGCCACTGCACATAAATTCTTCCTATCATAAGCTTTGGAAGCCAAAAAGAAGGGAAAGAAAACAAAGAACTTGGTGCTTTCAAAAATGCCTCGAGAAAAAAAGAAAATAACTGGTATATTAACTGAAAGGACAATTTAAAAACAAAATTAAATAGACAATAACTTAAGAAATCCACAGTAACCGGACTTTTTTCCGACTTATTTACTGGTTTCTTATAAACTGCATAGGGGAGATAAAATAAAGGATAGAGATTAAATCACAAAGGAGACAAATACTCTTGCTCTTGATGTATGAGGTCTATTCATATTCACAAAAAGTTAAAAAGTATAAATGCACAACTACTGAAATATCATGACTAAACACCCAAATCCACAATCTGGCAAGCCTCCATTCAAGTCAGTTTCCCTGAGGAATACAGACTCTAACCTGGGATTTGTCTTCTAAGTGTTCGTACTTTATATAAATTTGGCTTGTTAAGAATAAACATGTAGGCAAGAAAGTCCTGTCTGAATATCATCATTCTGAAGCTTATGTATGCCCAAGAGGCTGGTATTTGGCAGATCGGCTGTTAATGTAAAAAAATTAAAACTTTAGTTAAAAACCAAATATTTTTCCAACACTAGGATTTTCAGGTGTTACCCTAGCTTCATAGCCCTGTTCTCATAATTTCAGCTTTGATTAACTCCAATAGCAAAAGTTTGAACACCATGTCAGATGGTGTCTCTAGGTGCCCAAACCACTAAGACAATTTCTTCATCAGAGGGAATAGTGAAATGGATAACAACATATACCTTGGAAGACTTTAGTCTGCTTTAAATTGAAGGTGTTGAAAAAACTAGAGAGTTCCCAATTTATTCATACTTAGATTTAAGGAAGGTCCCCTCTCTCAAGGAAAATGAGTTACCTTAATTGTCTACATACTCCAAATATTTAAAGAAAGGGCAAATGCCCTGTTTCAGTTCCCTTATTCTGCTTCTGTTTGAAAGAGATTTTCCTTTCACTCAGGAACTTCTTTTAGAAGCTTAAGTAGGAAGTCATTAAATGTCAAAAGTGTGGGGAAGTTTTAATATGGCACCTAAGCCAATCATTTTTATAATGCATATAAATGCTACATGATTTTTTGTACCATTATATCAGTCACAGTGATCTGTGCTTCAAAGCTAAGACAATGCTATCCTGCTGAAATGAAACCTTGAATCACTGAACCTCATGTACAAATTATTTACAGTTTATGCAAATCATACTCTAAAACTTGATAATAGTTACAGGGCAGACAAACTTCAACTGAAGCAGCAAAATTCTCGCAAAGACACTGTTACCTATCGGAATAAGAGTAGGGTGAAAACACTACTTAATAACACTCAAAGTGATTTTTCATAATCAAAAATTAATGTCTTCACCATGGAGAAAAGTTGGTGACAGACCTCTACCTCAAGAAGAAGTGAAGGGGAGAGTGGGTTCTAGAAACACTGATTTTTCAGAATGCTTCCTAGAGTTTTAACTAGAAAGCTACATAACATACTGAAAAAAAAACAGGCAATTTTTTGTGTGAAAGCAGACCAGATCAGCAGACCTTACAGTAGTGTCTGTGTTTTAAAACCAAAATTAACATACCACTTTAGTGTCACTGTTGATAAATGACAGTGTCCAAGAACTTTGCAAAATTAAAGAAAACATGACCAAAAAGTAAAAAATAAAATTGCTGTCAAGGACCTGTGGAAGATCTATAAGGTATGGATATATGGTTACATCCTGACAGATTAGCACTTATGAACTGCAGCCATCATAATCTGATTGACAAAAAAATGCTTCTGTCTGTACCTGTTACATGTACATAAATCTGAACATGTCTAATGTTTAAGGAAATGCTGAAATGAAAGTAAAAGCAAGGCTCCTTTGTGAGAAAGGTAAAAAGGGTGTTACAATGCCCTCTGGGCGGCGGGGACCACATCCTGCCTCCAGAACTCAGCCTGCCACACATTCACCACCAGCAGCAGAAGCTGGGCCCCGCAGTTTACACACACATAAGACTTTTGCTCCCTGAATCGGGCCACACACAAAAAACCTAAAATGCTTTTAACTTATGAAATACTTTCAGTGTGCCATGACACAGTATTTCATTTAAAATGCAAAGCATCAGACAGTGAATGAACCCATATGGCTACCAGCGTCACTCCGATCACAGCCAAGCAAATATTAAAAACGGCAGCAACTTTGGAGCAGTATCACTTTCAGCAAAGAAAGCACACGTTAAGGAAGAAGCAGTACTCCAGAAGGTATCACAGGCCATGTACAAACATACAGCACACATACGGTAGGACCCACTCACTAGAATCAAGACAAACCTTGAACGGTGTGGGAGCAAAAGGGTTAGTTGGGGAACAACAGAAGGTAACCCTAATCGGATTCGATACCTCCTACAGTAATAGAAAACAGCAATCCACGTTACAGCGCCTTTGGCAATACACAGCATTACTAATGAATAACTCATTTTCAATTACAGATTCATTTTACTAACTGCAGCAACTTCATTAACTCCATTTATAAATGAACAGAGGTATTTAGAGGGTTATTAAGGACCCAATTCAGAAACATTTCTTTCTATACATGAACCTTAGTTCAGCAGAAGCAGACAGAGATGACAAAAGGCCATTTTTATCTCAGTGTTAAAAAAAGGAATTATGCAGAAACTGCAAAAACATCAGCATTTCTCTAAAAATACAAGCTATTTTCCTCAGAAATGCTTTTGAAAATATAGAAAATACAAGCCAACATTTATTTTACACTTCTACACTTCTACACCCTCTCCCTCAGAATGGTAACAAACACAGACAGATTTCAAAAACACAATGTAATTATACACCACATATCATATATGTTCATTGTACATTTGATATATTTGACAACATGGGAAAATAGACAAAGGGCACAATCACTCCCAAGATGTAAAATCACCTAGAAATTATTAAATCAGAAATGCATGCACAGAAGAATTAAGCCTTTATTTATTATTGTGTTAGAAGTTAATTCTGTTCCCAATATGAATAACATGCAGTAAGCACTAACCACAAAAATGGAATCTAATTTTTTTAGTATTTCCAAAGATGTCAGCATCCTGTTCATGGTGCATTGAAAGAATTTTCAAGAAGGAGACAGAAAATATTTTCAGCATCATGAAACAAAAGCCACCTTTTTTTTTTCCATGCAAAAAGAAGGAAGAGATATCAAAGCTGAAGAGTCCTAACCACATAAAAAGAAAATGAAGTATCTAGAAGCAAAACACCTCACACTGATGAGAGAGTTACACTCAGGTCAGTATTTCAACATATACCAGAGTCACTGATTTTGTAATTGAGAACCTACTCCTTTGGTAGCTCTGATTAGACCAGATTTAGTGGTTATTATTAATGGAGCTGGCATTTTTTAACTTCTTCAGAACTCTTCTATGTGCATGCATGTCTCTGTCTTTCTAATTCACTGAACAGAATTTCCACTCTCATCAGCACAATATTTTATCCAAATTGGATATAAAAGAATTTAAATGCAGAGAGACACTCATGGCAGAGAAGCACACATATAATGTTTGGTGAGTCAAAAGCAGATAGTGTGTCATCATCCAACCTTGTTAGTGTTGATCTGAGAAGAATCAGCAAATGGGTTAGTGCTGCTGAAGACAGCTGGCCTACAGAAAAGACTGCTCTGCGGGAAAGGCAGGGAAGGGTTCTAAAAGGAAAACATAGTAGAAACTAAGCAAAAACATTTATTTAGCAGTTTGTGCTAACCAAACAAGGTCTGCTTCCTGCACTGTGCTACAGACATGTGAAGGTAAACAAAACTGTATTTTGCCCTGTGTCTGTATCAGCTATGTTTAGCAGAGAGCAGAGAAAGTGCACCAATCCCCATACCTGTTCTAGTCCACAAAGTGCATAAAGTCCAGAATTCAGCAGCGTGACCAACAGAAAATTTACTTTCTGTGATATTTGTACAATTTTGTCCAAGCATCTCAGCATACGGGATACTCTTACACATTAGTCAATTATAAAATTGTGGATTTGGGGATTAGAAGAAACACAATTCTTTGTAATAATGCAGTATGTTTAATTTTATTTTGAAAACCACATATTAATTCTCATAATTTGATTTAACTCTTGTGGTAACACACTGTGGATTTTGCAAAACAGAAGGTTTAGTAATATTAGGCATCTCTAAACAGACTTCATATCTCATAACTTTACAGATCACTTTGTGTGTGTGTGCATGCATCTATAATTTATCTGAATTTATAGTTTAATTAAACTAAATTCTCTGGTATTCACCTTTAACAATACAAGGTACTTCCTTATTATTAGCACAAAAAGAGTTTTCATATTTAGACAAAATTAAAGGCTATCATTTGACCATTTATAGTCCCTATGCAGTTTTTGTAATGCACTCTATTTGGAGATCAGGATCTATTTAATAAAGAGGGAATAGGTCTGATTTTGCATAGCAGGTTGGCAATACTGTTCAAAATATACTTAAAAGTAATTTCTACACTAGGCGTATCCAAGATATAGCTTAAATGTCTGAGGGCTGTGTTTAACACTGCTCAAAAGTAAGAATTATAGTAAGTGGAAAGGAATGTGAAAGGCTTGCAGCATCAACTGATACATTCATATCACAGTAATTTAATCCAGATATATGGTGCTACTTTAAAATTTTCTTAAAGCATTTGCTTTATTAAATGCTCCTGAAAATACAAAATGCATCCCATAACATGTATTCTCAAATATTTTGCAAATCAAAAAGTAATGCAATTTGGTAAGACAACCTATTCTTGGTCCTAAAATATCTTCAGCAATGAGAAAGTAGAGCTGTACATGAACAAGGTTTCTTCACTGGCAAGTCACTCAAAGTCAACAGGCAGTTTCCCTGTACAGTACAACAAGATTTTCTGTTTACACATTTGATTCCCATTGGATTATGTCTTTTATAAAGAGAAGTCTGGGAAAAGTAATTTGCCAGTGTAAGATCCTATTACACTTTAACCATTACATTTGTCATCTGCATAAAATTTTAAATTGTACCTTGATGAAATTTTAAGCAACTAAAATAAGCATCACAGACATTTTATATATAAACAGTGAAACCCCAGTAAAAGAGAAAACAAAGTATCAGCCACAGTAATTGAAAATCTTGCCTTTTGTATTTTGTCATGATGGATAGCACCTAAAATACTACTGCTATCTCAAAATCTAATCCGTGCAACAGCATTGTATTAATATGGATGACTACCATGATAAAATATGGAGCATTTGAGTTTGCCTAAACGGTTAGTTTCAGCATGTTTTCTTACAGTCTAGGGCAAGAAAAGCAAATGTAAAGACAAAGGATATTTTTCCTTTTACTGTTATTTTTTCAAAACAAACCCTAAAATAACAGCATTTATTTAACCTTTTTTTTTTCTTTTTTCAACTAACTTGTGCTCAACAATTTATTAATGTGTCCAGAATGCTAAGATATCAGAAACTAGCTAGCATTTCAGTGTGCTTTTACTCTACAAATTATGTGGGACCATAACCATGGTGATAGATTAATTCTTACTCAGAAATAATTCTTACTCAGACCAGTACCAGTATGAAACACAGATCTGATGGATAACTGCTTGATAGCAAAACTATCAACTAGCTTTTCACAGTCCATCTGCACTATTTGAGTTATTCTAGAGTACAGTTAGGATCTCTAACTACTACAGTAGCCTGAATAAAGAAAACAAATGGAAACAAACTGACTCATAAGCAACATGTCACTTGAAACTCACTGCCTTCCTAAATACATAGCTGTACCATATTAAATGTAACTACTGTGTGCAGGCAGGTAGCTACCTGGGTGACTGCTCATGAATAAAGGCAGGAAATTCCCTGATAAGATCTTATTATAAAGTACAGATGCAAGTTTCAAAAGATGAAGACAATATATATGCCATTTACATAGATCACAATGCAACACATATATACAGTAAATGCATTTGCAATGTTTCTGCTTACAGAGAAACAAGGGCTAATAAACAGTCAAGAAATAAACAGCAAGCTTAATAAGTGGAAAATAGAGAGAACAAAGAACTGCAATTAAAAATAGTAAAGGAGCATTCTCTAAATAAAAGTAAGTTGTGATAAAGTAATGGAAGCATTCCCATCCCAAACTAGCCTTAACATACTGCAGTGGCAATTCTGTTCACATCACAGGAAATGCAAAAGCCTCACTTCAGTAGGTATCAATAACCAACAATCAACAGAGCTTTTTCATGCAACTTTACCTTAGATGACTGACGATAAAATGGATTAGTAGTTTTCTGCCCACAGGGAGCAGAAGCTGAAGAAGGGCTATAAAGAGACTCTGGCTGGGGAACAAGAGTTATAAGACAACTAGTAAATAAACACGCAGCTTACACAGACTCTACAATGAGGAAGTTTAGTTTCTAGTAATGCAAGCAACCTATATTAAAGCTCAGTAGCTTTTGTCTGAAATGTCCATGCAGCTTAGTGACGGAAAACTTCCGTGTACTTCTAGGTCCTTTCATTAACGTCCAATGAATTTATTAACAGGTGCTGTATTTCTGCATGCGCTCCTCAGACATGCTGTCAATCTCTAAGAGCTGGCTTTAGTTAGACTCCTACTCTGCCCCCCAACAAATTATCTTTCTTGAAGCTTTTCAAAATAGTTTGAGGACGGCGTGCTGGAGGGTAATTCCAAATCCAAATCGATTTCATTCTAAATGGAAATAATACTTAAATCAAATCTGTTCCTAAAATAGCTGAGATGGAACTTTCAGGATTAAACATCCCATTCCCAAACACCACCACCTTGAACATTTGTTTTATCTATTACTATTATTACATCTCTTTTCATACTCTTTATGCTTACCCTTGGTCTGCTTATAATGCTCTGTACCATAAAGACTACAGGATTGCCTGCCTTCCGTATGGCTTCCACAGCTTGTTCGTGGCTGGCATCTCTGAGGTCAATTCCATCCACCTGTAATTGGAAGGCCTCATCTTAACATTGCAAGCAGCTACAAGAATCATAAGTCAGGTTTGGATTTTGGTTAGAGAACTTTCACTAAAACCTAAGCCCAAACCTCTGTTGCTGGTGGAAAGGTTTCTACTAACTTGGCCTGAGGTCCCTCACACACGGGTTTGAGATCTCCAAGAGCACTGAAAGGACATCAAATTAAGTATTCTTCATGGTTTTAAAAACAGGTTTTTCAACATTCTTAGTACAGGCTCCATACATTTTCCCACAAGCAATGTAATAGAAGAGATATAATAGGAAGACATAAGGTAATCTGATGAGAGTGGTAGCGTTTGCCAAATATTGCTTCCTTGCAAAACCAACCTCAGAATAACCTGTCTCCTAGGATTTTATGAGATACACAGACTGAAACTTTTTAGGTGCTGGAGGGTCTTTCATTGTGGGGTATTATGTCAGTACGGTGTCCTTATTTTCTTTTCTTTTGTTTTAGAAAGCAAGATAAGAACTTTTTTAGCTACTAGACACTTTGCCCAAAGTTGAACTTTTAGGTCAGAGATGAAAAGCTTTCTCTCTTCTAGAAGAAAAAATTACAAAGGATGGCTAAGGACAAGTTTTTGCCTCACTGCTCTTCTTCATGCCTTCCTATGTATTGGTTTGTCTTATGATCCAGGTAAGAACCATGTTATGGTGAGGTTAGCATCAATAAAGCATTCTCACAATGACTATAATAAAAGCTAGAAGCTAACATAGAAAGGTTATTTGTTAGTGGCAATTCTTGCACACACAGTTATACAATTAGGATTACCCCTACCTTTTTAATTGTCTAACTACCTTAAACTTAACCATCCAGTGTAAATAAAGAGAGAACAAGAACAATCTGAGAGAGAAAATTCTAAACCTATGAAGAACTGAACACCATCACTATTCACTCTTCAACTCCCTATGTCTGAAATACTGTAGGTACTAGTAGAGAGAAAAGCCTAGATATGTCAAAACCTGGGAAACTGAAATAATCCATTCAGAAACAGTCATATTAACACAAGATTAGTTACTTAATTTCACTCAGCCACTCCAACTTCTGCAAGCATCACTATCAGAGACTTGCTGCATTCATAAAAATCCAGGTATTCAGACATAAAGAATGCTTTTTAACTTTGTGGCCATCAGGCAAAATTCCACCTCCCAACTTGCCATACACTGGAAACTCTCCCATCCTGCTGTAGGAAGTGCTACCCGTATTACGGTATTATCTCAGGATCCTTTATATGGATCTTGTAGCAGACAGTAAACTGCAGTTTACGTATCACCATGTAAAGCAAGCCCCATCTGATCAAGGGGAAGAACTATCATCTCCATCACCCTGCTTGTTACATTCTTACTGATGAACAGTCGGCTAAGGACATATACCATGGTGGAGTGCAGTTCCTAGTGGCCTGACACTGGAGACGAGGTGATGTCTGAATTACTGATAATCATCACAGGAAAGACACATTCCTTTCAGTATGTTCATTCTTCAGTATCTTTAAGTGAGAAAGAAGTGGCTGCATGAGCACAGGATTAGCTAAGCAGAACAGAAATAGATAAATTCCTCTCTTCAACAGCACTGGCTACCCTCTCCTCAGGCACAATGGTCTCAAATTCTTCTGTATCAAATCCATCTTTCTTCACGTCAGCAGGAAAAAAATTATGTCTCCCTTAATTCCTGCACAAGCATGATCTGATCTGATTAAGATTTAAGAGGGAAATAAGGTTGGCATTTATTTCCATAACTTGATATTCACTGGCCATTTCTGTTGCTATCCAACATGCAAAGGTAAAACCTTTTAGCTTCACCAAACTAAAGTTCTTTCCTACACATGGTGGCTTTAAAACAGGCAGATTGAACTGCTGGCTTTGTAGATCCCTGCTCACACAGTCATCTATGCTTTAGGTTGTATATTCAACTTAAAGCTGTCTGCCCACAAACACCAGCAGATGGTACTACATGCTGTATGGCTCAAGCGGTGCCAGATGAAGCAATTACACAGCTGTCAGTCCAAGACTGCACATTCATCTCAGCACCTCCTGAGATGCATGCTATTGCAAGCAAAAGGCACTCGGCTGGTACCTCCACGATACGATCTCCGGTTTTCAGTGTTCCATTTTTGCCAGCTGGGCTGTCTTCCAGGATGTGCTTGATGAAGATCCCTCTCATCATTTCTCCATTACTCAAGCGGCTCCCCATCCCTCGTCCTCCAACAATGCTTATCCCCAGTGACTTGCTAGGCTCTCTCCAGAGTTCAACCCTGTTGTGACAAAACAAGGACCCAAATAAATGAAAATCTGTTGTGATTATGACAGTGCTGCATACTGAATACACCTGGATTTGCACAGTGGCTTAAAAACATTCAGAAATAACTCCTCTTTGTAAAGTTTTGTCTTTCAGAGGGTGTTATCTACTGAACTGCTCAGAAAAATCTGTGTATATGGCTGTTCTCTTTATTTTAGATTCTAAACAAAACTTCAAATACTTCTCTTCAACCTTCTTACTGGCTCCCAGACAGTCAGCCTATAGAAATAAATTATGAACACAATAAAGAAACTGCTAGATTGCATGGATTTAACCCAATGGCAGTAAAAATCTAAAGTGAATTACGCCTGCAGTGCACAATATATGTAAGTGCAACAATTCTGGTTTTTTATTTCTCTTAAAATGTATTACAGGTTTCAAAATTTTTCTATTTCACATGAGATTTTATACTGTGCAACTAGATCTGCACTTACTTTCTGGGGTGGTTCCAGTTACTGAAAGCTACATTTTGAAGTTCGCTTTCTTCTCCCTCCCCCTCTTCACGTTCTGGAAGCTCTGGGAGTTCCCTGCTGATGAACAAGAACATGCAGTTCATTTTTAAAGAACCCACACAATCACTAGATTTCACTGCAAAATTTCATGTATTAGATCACCATGCCAGTATTAGAATCTGTAAACAGGGTTCATGTAATGAACTTCTTTTTCAGCTGTCTTGTTAGAATACATACTGTGTTTCGGATTCCCTGTCCAGTTGTCTCTGCAATTAAGTTGCTATCAACTGACAACCACAGAATAAAAGATTCTGCATTTTGGTACTAGAATGAAATCAAAGCTGAAGGTAATTATTTATTGTTTCCAAAATGGAAGAAGCTACAACAGCGGCATTCAAAAATTTTGGATATTCATTTCAAGAAAACAAAAATTGTTAGTCGCTGAATATTTCGGCCTATAACTGTAATGAACTTTTGAAACTCACGATTCTTTCCAATATAAGTTCTGGAAAGACTATAAATGCCAAATTCTCATGTTGAAAGTGCTCAGTATTTGTGATGATACATAAATCAAACTGTATGGTATTTAAGATAAGTTTAAGATGAGGCAGTATTCAATCTCCTTTTTGGGTAGATAAAACACCTATAAAAAGCCCTGTTAAAAATGCCAGAAAAATTTACTAGCCAAAGCAAAAATTATATTCTGAACATCTTTTTATTGTAATGGCTACTGGTCTGAAGAAAACATCCATCTTTCAGTTCTTCTAAAACAAAACATACCTTCCTGAACTGTGCAAAGTGAATGGAAAGTGTATCTGAGAGCCCTATGGGAGAAAACACTGTCTTTAGACTCACCTGACAGTATGTGAAGGAAAAAGTTCAAGTGGCACAGCTCCCTCTGTCTGTTGTCCCAAACTGGCACTGTACTCATCTAAATTTTCTGCTGGCACATACGTAATACTGCAATAGAATAGGACATGATTAAAGCAGCATGAGGACTGCTGGTTCTACTTTTGCTGAGTGTGAGTGATGGATATGAGGAAGCCACTCAAGACTTCTTCACATAGTCATTGACTTCAAAGCCACAGTGCTGGTGTGTTGGGAATATGGAGTTATATGAATCCTTTGTGACTTCACAACAAATACACATTCATGGTCAAATTAGGTAGCTGAACAGCACATAATTTTCTGATGGCTGGCCACTCCATTTTAATTGTCACCTAAATAGAGAAAATGGTGTAACAGAGAAAATCCAGCTTCAGTCAAAACAGAGATGTCTTGTGCAAAGACAAACACTGAAGGATCTGTGAGGTGTGAAGCACTATTACCATCCTAAATGCTGGTGGAAAATGCTTCTGTAGATTGGCTAGAAGAAGGCTTTATGCTTTTCTGAGTTGGTTATGTAACTATTCTAGGTTTCTACGTTTTCAATGAAAAATACTGCAGGGTTTTGGACATAAAGGTGTGTTCCAGCATACCACTTATGCAGCAGGGAGAAATTCCCTGCTCAGTTCCTTCTTCCACCCCTTCACATGCACTTCCAGACAGCTTGGGACACTCAGACAGTCACGTTTCACCAGACAAATGACAGGCAGACTCCTGAAGCCCTGGTGTAACCCAATCATATTTGAATGCCAGAAACAGAAATGGCCCAATAGACTGGGGAGGGGGAAACAAAGAAAAGGAAAAAAGATTAAGGCATGAAGAATATTTCTCAAAAATCTTCCCTCTATGGGCAAAATAACACCATGATCTAAACATGACTACTTAGATGGTCCTCTTTTAACAATGCCTTGTCTTCATAAAAACTGTAGTTGTTCAATAAGCAACTTAGCTATCAAATTTAAGTCTGCTAAGTAAGGTTAATGGAAAAAGAACATACAAAAAAAATGTGTGTCTTCCCACCCATCACATGGTTAAAAGAAATATGTTCATATTTCACCACAGAACACACAAGGGGAAAAAAATTAATCCTGACCACTTCACAAGGATGTGTAAGCTGCTGAGGAGAGACTCCTTCAGCTCTGAGTCTCTCACTTACTTGAAGCCCTCTCCTGTCTGTCACTCCCTGACTGCCACTGATTCCCCCCTCATTACTTTTCTGCTGAATGCAGCAAGCAGCAGAAGGCAGAGCAAACAGACTTTCATACGACTAATGATGTCAAAAACACTCTACCAAAATTTTCGTAAGAATCATCTTGATTTGTTTTCTTTGTCTGTGCCCAAACATGTTCTCTATTTTTTCTCACATCTACCATATGTAGAAAAGTGCAAAAGATGGTCATTAAGAAGGTGCCTAGGATGATGAACAAGTGGAACTCTCCTGTTCTTTTAAGGATAATTTCTAAATCATACTTATTATCACCAGCTTTCTCTCTTCCTTAAATCTCCTCCCTCTTCTGCTTTGGCCTTTTTTCAAACACACAAGTGTTATGTGCTTGACACAAAGTGTTTTCATTTTGAAGTGCTGAGGAATTAACATACACTAGGGAACAAACACTCAGCAGAAGGTCACTGACTCTAATCTGTCTTTCCTGAGGACATTCCAGCACTGGGAGACACATGAGATACAAAGCAGTTATACTGTGAAGGCCTATCAGTGAAATCAACAGAAGCAAGGGGGAAAAGAGTTTTTGAAAATAATCATTATTACTTCTCAGCCATCTCCAACTCCAAATGCATTAAACAATAGCAAAGTGCTAGCATTACGGTCATAAAACCCTCACAGGACAAATGCTGCTGCAGAAGGTAAGCCCATAAGAATACTTTGCCTCTACAAAAACTGCGAGATGTGCAAGCTGCGTTTCAGTGAAACAAATCGTATAATTCATCCACTTACATTCATCAGTTTCATCCCAGTCAAATTCATCAATCACCCTACAAAAATATGTAGGAAATAGTGCATTTTCCCTTGACATTTTGACAGGTGCAGTACAGAAACCAGAACTGCAACCAACATTTCTGCTGGCTAGAAGGCTTGGACAATCTCCTTTATGCTAAACTGCAGCTGGAAGCCGGTGTTCGAAGTATGGAAAGGAGAATGGCAGGCTCCTAAAAAGGAACCAGATATGCCCAGATGTAGAGTGTGATCACCAATCACAGTGTCCAACACCTTTCAACTCTTGTCTAGACCTTTTGTGAAAGGAGCACAAGGCAAACAATTATGCAGGGTCCCAAGGTCCAAGGGCAGTAGCCCTTGTCTCATTTCTGTGCAACATCAGTGTTACAGATCAGTTAAGGAGAGGCAAACCATATGCTCCCCAGCTTCTGGGATACCTTGTTGTTTTTCATTATATAGAACATTCAAAAGGTACAGCTCAAAGGATGCCCTCACAGTCTTATATGCTACTTGCAAACCTTCCAAAAGATCTCTTAGATCGGTAAGCTTTCCTTTCTGTGCACAGCATAGGAACTGAGAAGAAAAGAGGTTCATTCTGCCATTTTTAAAAATGCATCTAAAATTGAGCAACAGAATTACCTAATTGATTTCTACTGATGGCGTAAAATTTAGATAGTATCACTGGGAGGTGTTACATTTTAGCTCTTTGGAAAACTACATTATTTCTATTTTAGTGCTTACCTATAGTTACAATTGCCTAATTTTAAGCACTTCATAAATACAAACCTGAACACTTATTTGCATTTTGCAAAAAACAGCACAGAAAATAGAACTAAATTACATAGATCAAATGCATGAAAAGGTATATTCTTGAAGGACTTTGCATTTTTTCCTTGCTAATGATTCCCAAAGTTCAGTTAACTGCAAAGGTCTCCCTACTTGCTCTTATTAGCTGAACTGTATTACTCATGTGACTACCCTCCTCTCTCCCCTTTGCACATTACTACTGAAATGAAAAGATATACAACAACCTAGCTCTGCTATAAAAATATATATGTAAATATTTAGGAAATACGTATACCAGAAAGAAATGTTTGCTAAGTGGCTGTCTGTCCTGTTCCTCCTTTCTGTAACACACACCAAGGTCAGAGTGTACTAAAGACCTTGGATTTTTATCTGCCAAGTATTTTTTCCCTGTTTAGTACTTCATCGGCAGACACTCCACAGTTAATCAGATCCAACACTTGCTGCATCGCTACTGTAGCTCCCTGACTGGAAGTTACAGTGTGGTCTGAAGACATCCAGAACCATCCTGAACAGCTCAGCATGTGACCGGGATGATGAGGGGCCCAGAGCAAGAAGGGTGTTGGGCTCCTCTCGTCAACTCTGTTGACCCTTGTGCTGTAAAATGGAAACAAAAATCCACCCAGGCACCTGAATGGTTCATATACAAAACGGAATGATAATTGCCTTAATATGGTCACAGGGAAAAGAGTAAGAGAAATAAGTGCCAGGAAATAGGAACAAAGACACAGAAAACAGGAAACAAGTAAATGACTGCTCTACTACTGTGTTGCATTTCGTATCTGCAAAAGAAGTTAGAGTTCAACAATTTCAAGGGAAAGTATATGCAGAGTTTCATAATTTCCTCTCACAGCTGTACAGCTTGAAGAAGAAAGCGTTCGGCTTTCCTTTCTTGAGAGCTACAACCACCCTTCTCCCCACAGAGATGCACTAGCAATGAAAGCAGTGACAATGGAAACACCCAAAGGGCGTACATATGAAAATATCTTGTAAACACAACACTGCATGCAGTACAGAGGAACATTTATCACATGCTTGACTGAACAACCACACAAAATCTTGAACACCAACAAACCAAATAACAAAGTATGGAAAATGTTCAGGACAAATTACTGTCATTAACACTTAAGGTCTAATTTGAATGTTTTTATACATGAAGAAAGTAAAATGTAAGTGCCACAGAAAATATGACACTGAGATTAATCCAGATATCAGTACATTGTACTCATGCCAATTCTAGCAGTGAACCCTGTAAACACACGTGCACATACATGCACACACGTGGTCTGAGTACGTCTGGAGCGGCTGTCATAAAAAATTTAAAAATACTAGCAATGACTTTTTAGAATACAGGTGTTTTCATTGCAGTCTTAGGAAGTATGCTCCAGTCTTCAAGTTTAAAGCCATATATATACACACACATATATACAAACACACCCACACGCTCATAACGTTTTTAAAAAATCTATATATACACATCCACATGAGCAGCC
Organism: Athene noctua; assembly: GCF_965140245.1. Classification (NCBI taxonomy): domain Eukaryota; kingdom Metazoa; phylum Chordata; class Aves; order Strigiformes; family Strigidae; genus Athene; species Athene noctua. Next base: position 66,202,575 of record NC_134077.1, on the reverse strand, counting down.
ACATGTGCATGCACACACACACACACACACGAAGAGAGAGAGAGAATATGTACCTATATCTGGATATATCCCTGACATTACTATGGATGTCATAAAAGCATGGAATGGTATTACAGACACGTTGCAACACAGAGCCATAATGAGTTTCTGAATCGCCAATACTCACACATAACAGAGGGCCTGATCATCAGCAGGTGCTGGAGAAGATCTAGAATGTGAAGCATATGATGCAGCATCTTTTTACAATGGTGTTAACAAATGTCAGTGTCTCATGCTGAATGTGAGAGGCATACTTAACATAGTTAAAAGTTGCCTTTTTTATTTTTCTTTTTTTTTCCAACCTCTGCTCCATATACACCTCCCCCAGAAATTATGTCCTCTATTACTGTCTATAGCAGTGATTATTAACAATCTTGGAAAATAGAATTGCAATCTGTCTTTTATTTCTTGATCAAGAATTCATTCCCACACTTTAGGCAGGTGAATTCTGATTCAGCTCTGTAATTATCTAACAGATGTTACAAGCAGCTGCTGCTGAGCACAAATCCCTGGCTACTGTAACAGATATATAAGAGCTCCTGGCAAGGTGGAGTAAGAAGTGAAATAGAAAGCATTCTGGTAAGACCACACATCTCGTTTACCACACACAAAGGGAGGAAAAATTAAGTATATAGGTCTGAAACTCAGATTGCTGATTCTTGAACTATACAAAATTAAATTTCCTTTAATAAAATAAAACAAAGCCTTTATATGACAAGGACATCTTATTACATTTTATCAGAAAATAATGTTTGCCACTGAAATACAGCTCTGAAATTAAAATACTTATGCTTAAGCACCTTTTGGGGCACTCTGCTACCCAAAAAAATCTCAGTCTAAAAGTTAAGGTCCCAACTTTGCAGCCCTGTCTGGATAAAGAGGAATGATATATTGATTGCAACACCTGAGTGTTTGTGCACCCTTGTTCTCAAGGAAGACATCAAAGAGACTCAACTTGTTTATTATAAATGCTGGCTCTTGTATCACAAATCCTGCAAGGGGGTCCACCAAACTGGCTCTGAGATGACATCTATATAGCTGCATATCCCTCTCAGCAAACAAGAACTATGATGAGATAATGCTCCATATCTCCAAATTCTTGATTTGGGACTTTACCCACATGATTATATCATATTTTTCTGGGATCCTGTACTGCTTCTGAAGGTTAAAATTACAGAAAAGTTTAATTATGCTTATCAGTTTTCTATCAAAACTACATAGGCCCAAAAATATTGTCCTTATACTTCCAAGACTCCTTTAGAAGCTACCAAATGATTTGGTCTTTCAGTTTTGAGGTACACAAGCCTGCTTCACTTCATAACAGGAATGCACTGAAGAACATAAATATAAAATGAAAGACAAAAATCTTTAGTAAGAATATGAATAGCAACTGTCCCTTTTCTGTGAGATCTTTCAGAGAGGGGATGCACTTTTCTCTGGTAGATCTGAATATTCATGTCTAAGACAAGATTTGGTATTTCTGACATATCTGCAAAAGACTAAGACTACAAAACAAAGCTTATACTCACATAGTGTAAAATGCAGCAGCTATAAAAGGCTAAGCATAAATAGCAAACACATCTGTGTTTGATCACATAACTACAGCACTAATAAAAGACTCCTCACAGAAGAACAGTGCTGTAGCATTTGTGTATCTAAGCAGACATACACACACATGCATGCGCACATTCCAACTAATTTCATCATGGCAGTCAGAATTATAATACAGTTTGAAAGCCTACAATAATAATCAATGTCACATTTAATCAACACTGACTTGCTCGTATTCATGACAGCATTGACAATAAGGTTATTCAATACATGAGCATATCCCATTATTTAAACAAGCTTACATTAAATCATAATCCTAAATGTATGACAGCTATGAGTCAGACAATTAAATCTACCACTTACAGTGAAGATGTGTTCACCTGTTCACAAAATGCCATGTCGCTTCACAGTTAGATTACTTGTGGGAAAGAACAGAACACCCTGCAATCCATTTTGAACTGACAAAAACCAGTGTTACCTGGAACTGCATAGGCACTGAGATATCCTTTTCAAGTTCACTCTCTTAAATAAGAAGAGGCTTCTATTACCAACAGCTCCATTAATCCCTTTTGCAGATCTGACCCAATGCATGTCAGTATGGGTTTGAGAAAAACAACTAATAGATTTTTAGAGCTGTAAACCCAGCACTGGTGTGTCTAGAGCACCATCCACAAGATTAGAAACACCCTCATTTCTAGACGGTGCATGTAGGCAAAGTTAACTTCACAACCATGACATTTAGAAAGAATTGTACTCTAAGGGAAGGTTAATATTCTTTAAATTGACTGAAGTTGAGAACAAGAAACTGTCTCATGAAGGAGGTGAATTTTCCGAAACTTGTATTAATTACTGCAAGTTTAAAGTAGTACTCCCAAGAGAAGATATTTATGCACCAGAACAGCTCCTTCGTACATACTAATAATTTGTGACTTCACAAAACAGACTGTTTCTGCCGTTTGTCACAGATGTACTGAAAATGTTTTAAGTGTTATTTTTCTGCATTAACATCATGCGTCATACTTTCTGACTGGCAGCTAAAACAATAATCCATTACAAAGATCTCCATCAAATGAAATCACTTGTGCAATGGCCAGGACAGTCCACCTTTGAGAAACACCTTGAGGAAATCATTACTTTCTTTAGAAAAGTCACACTATGAGTGCAAAACTCTAACTAATCCCATTCCTCCAATAAAACCAGGCAAGGTAGTAATGATGATGATTACTGAAGACAGTAATAACTTTTCTAAGAACATCCAAAGTCTCTCACGCAAGTGATTTTATCTTTCAAACCCGTGAAGATGTAATCTGAAGGTGAATTATCCATCTGAAGCTGTAACTTAAAGGTAAATTCATGTTGTAAAAACTAACAAGATTTTTATTTAGAATACTTGCATAAATAATGAAATTTTTATTATTAGCCTCTTCCCACCACAATTTATCATCTAGCTTAACCTACTTTATATCTGGTCCAATGAGTGAATGCCTCCTTAGCATAGCCCGGGCTTGTGCATTGGTTAAGTTAGTGGTTGACTCTTCGTTAATGGAGAGGATGCAGTCCCCCACACCAATCCGTCCATCACGACTTATCGAGCCTCCATGGATGATGCTGCGGACTATCATTCCTGAGCCATCTTTATTGGAACTTACCGTCATCCCTATAGTGAAAAACACACGAAACAGAGTATCTTTGAGCCCCAGCTCTGTGTACCAAGAAAAAGAAATGTAAATGGCACAGGGAAGGTAAGCTGGCCAGCTAGCCAGCCTAACAGTGCCAGCAAGCCTATAAATATTGCTCTCACTCCCCCCTGCATTTCCGTCTTTCCAACAAGGGACAGCAGTTACAAAACACAATCACAACATCGTTACTTTACCTTGTGTCACTTCACATACCATGCTCAATATAAAAAAACCTAAGTCAGTTGAAAATTTAAGCAGAAAGTAAACAAGGTAATCCTATTGCTTCTAAGTCAAATTTACCACTCTTCTGGATGGTTCACACATTTCGGTTTAGTTTATGATGGGTCTCTTTGGAAAGGAGGTGAAATAATTAAACAGTTAATTAGGAGCATAAGGCCAATACAACCACACGCTTATTTTCAACAGAAAGCCTGAAGCAGATCCCACTGAGATAGTGGCTGCCTTTCTGCTCTCCTAGGTGGGCCATCGCGTAGACCCAGAAGGGCATCCTCACTTCTGTGAGAGCCTGCACACTACTGATGGATACAGTGGACTACTTGAGTTACACCACAACCCCACCTGTGGCACAGCAGGACACTACTTTTCAGTGTTTATACACACTATTTAACTCTACTTTCTTTTCACAGCAGTCTTCTTCCCCATTTTCCCCCACAGAGACTTACTTGTGGTCTTTGTGACTGCTGTTACATGCATGAGTTGTCACTTATTTTCAGGGGAGTTGATGCTCATGAAATCAACCCCAATGACAGTTCCAGGAAAAGCTTCACTAAGGCAATGGAAAGGTAGCTGAAGGGCCAGAACACTTTTTAATACTGTCAAACTCCTTTTCATTCTTTTTTGTGTGCTAACATGGAAGCTTTCTTTTACTAGCAAGATAAAGCCACTGAAGTAAGAGTGCATTATAGAGGAATATCTACTGGAGAAGGAGGCAGTGACTACCTAACTCTGTGTTCTCCTGGTTTTACATGTAAACGTCAGGCTAGCGGGTGCAGTTGTGTGTTTGCAAGCTCCTACCTTGTTGTCCAGACTGTGAGTGCAAGTAAAATGATAGCTACCCAGAGCAAAACCTCCAATGATACTGACTATGAAAAAACTCTAACCACTTATATACAAACATGGCTACAAAAGACAAGTGACTGAACGCTCTGCTCTGTGACCTTAGACCTTGAGAGGCAGACTGGCTGAACAGAATTTAGAAGGCAGCTATAAGCCCCAGGCTACCGAGACTCAGTCAAACGATACAAACATCTGCCTATATATCCTTCTCAGAGACAAAAATAAAATACTGTAGCCATTTAAAGAACAACACTAATCCAGATACTAGTTTGTGCTTTTTAGGACTCCTTCCAGAAAATAAAAATCACTTAAGAGTGTTGGCTCCTCACACCCACTTGTAGTTGAGATCAACATAGGTCTCTAAAGTATGAGAAGGTGGCCCTGACTAGCAAGAACTGCCCAATAAGCTTCTTAGACACAGGAATACATGCACCTCCCTGGTTTGGTATAAGAAAACCAAGGTTTACCTTTTGGAAAAACTGTAAAACCCATATGCATGGTGGCACTTTATATTAAACTGATGAAAGAATATGGTGTTACCATTGACTGGAGACTTGTATTTATGATTTGCTAGGTAATGACGACAGCTATGGTCAGGCATAATTTAAACACGGGTGTATCAGACACGCAATGCCACTGATGTACTGCCTTGCTATTAAGAAAAGAAGAGGTAAACTGCTTGTCACCTACCCCTCAGATTCATAACATTACAATGTTGAGCACATCACAAATGGCACTTACAGGTACTGTCCTGAGGTGAATGCCCCAGCATTTACATTCACATACTCCTTTGAACATCTCGTGACAGATCTGCTCACACAGGTTACTCAGATCAGAATACGCAAGAGTGGTCTCCACCGGAATACAGGCGGTGCGCACAAAAAAGCAAACTGCCAAGGAAACAGCTGAAATGTGGTTTGAAATTCTGAACCTAACTTTCCTGCTTGGTTAAGCCAGTAACAAACAGTAGTGATACTGAGGCTAGTGTAACAGCACTTTAGAAAAACATCACCCTGGGTTTCTATGCTGACATTCTTATTACAACAGATCTGCAAGGCTGATGTCACACTTTGGACAGCTACAGTTTCAGGTTAAAAATGCAAATGTCACTGTCAAGTTGCCAAATGAATCACACAGGACAAGGGCTTTTCAGCTCTTGCATGTGGGTGCTCCATCCTCTTACCTTTTAAAAATCACAATGAAAAGGTTAGAGCTCCAGCTGTGGCTGTATTTGAAGAGCTGCTGCAAGCTATGGGTGACATCATTTAAAAGGAAAGAAAAAAGTGCCAGTTCTCAACTGAAATAATTGATGCAGCTGCAGCTTTCAACATCATTCACAGCTCTTGATTTAGCTCCTTTTGTAAAAATGGAAGTTAAAAGCAGTGCAGTCATGTGTGTAAATTGGTCACTGTGCCCAGGCAGCTTCCCAGGCCAGAGCACACACAGACCGACTGTAGTGTTTTTATTCCAAAAGCCAGGAAAAAGCATTATTCACATTAATAGTATGGATACAAGAGAGGCTAGTCTTACTTTTATGCATGTAAAGTCTGTACATATGCACCCTACCCCAAGTTTGTATTATTATGCTGTATTACACTTGACATGAAATTTGCTTTGTATGTTCACTGCACTTAACATACTTACAGACACACATGAAAAACACTGTTTCACTGAGTTAAGAGGTTCTTGGAAACAAAGGTTTTTTAACAAAATCCCAATGCCTGGAACTGCACTGTGACCTGCGCTTTGTACAGCCTGGCAATGAGGCAAGTAAAGGCAGGAGTTATCCAAGCACCTCCTAACAATGAAAGTCAAAACTTACACCCACTCAGCCTTGCCTAGAGCTTTGTATGCTGGGGAGGCTGATTTTAAGATAGATCAGTTCCCAACCCAGTTTGGAGGCTGGCTGTATCATGAAGGAGCTGGTGATACGGCGCAGACTGAGCTCCCAGCCATGACTCAGGGCAAACTATTTCAGGTGGAAGTGCCCACTGAATTACAGCATCACATCACCCTACCCACCTCTGAACAGCAAGGGAGTCTCCAGTGGTAGCTGTTAATGAACAAGGGGCCCATGGGCTGCTTTCAAGGTGCTTTCTGTGGACAACGAACTCTACATTTTGAGTGACTGCAAACAGCCAGTGCCCACACAAACTCCTTTGCTACCAACACCAGAGAGCCTTCAAGGACATGCGGCTGGCTGGAAGAAATGGCACTAGGAACCTAAACCAAAGCAAATGAAACACACTGGAAGGGGAGCACCACTGCCTCCCACCACAAAGTCTCCCATGCACTGGCTCTGGGCACTGACCTAGGAGGATGCTATCCCCATGCTCCCCCTCATACTGCTCAGGGCTGCACCAGAGATCAGAGATGGATACTGAAAAACATTTCCATTTGTTGTGACTATTCACTCCAAAATATGCCTCTAGTCAGAATGCTCAGGAAGTTGCAGACTGCACATATTCAAAACTCTGAAATTCTCTACCAAATTATAATATAATTGAGCTAAAAATAATAGCTATTAAATGTCTCTTTTATCTGATTTTCAGAAATACTGAGGCATTTAAGATACTAATATGTAACAAGGAAGGGAACAGCTTGTTTAGACCCTTTTCACCATCATCAGAAAGCAAGATCATTTTGTGTTCACATGTATTTGAAAGTCTAGTCTGCAGCTTTTTAACCAAAGTGTTTTTCTACAGCATCCCTTGGCTATATCTAGTTTTTCCACTATATTATATAAACATATGGATATTAAAAAACAGTGTATTAAAATTGTTATATTAACTTTTAAGAATGACTAAACTCCTTTACAGGAAAAAAAAAATCTCAGTGAGACTGACATTTTACTTTTGTAAAGTAAATATTTGTATTTACAAATTTTTGTAAAGTTCATAGTGACAGCAAATTGATCCACTGACATCACAAAGAGGGTAAGAGCAGTAAAGGATTAATATCCTATTATGCTTTCCCCACTGACACAAGGAAATGATCACCTACTTTGCAACTTATTTACTTACAGTAACTTATAATAATTTCTGAATATTACTTAATAATCCTGCTTGCCCTGACTGTTCTGTGGAAGCTTACCAAGGGCTATTGATACTGTGTTCATCAAAACAAAGCAGTTTTCTGTGGAAACTTACCAAGAATTACTGTGTTCAGCAAAAATATGTTTCTTGTCCTTGGAAAGCAGATGGGTTCTAATTAGTTTAGTCTTTGTAATGAATAGACAGCCACATATGGACAGTAGAAATTGATACACTGGTACTTTTAAATAAGACTGAATGAGTAAGCCAGCTGAAACCACTCTTGTGGTTCAAGAAATTGGCCACGACAATCTGCACATGCTCCGAGGAAAAGTACAAGGTGAGAAAGACAGCGAGCCTTCTTCCCAAAGACCCCTGAAGACGACCACCAGGAGGCAATGCGCAGGTGCAAGGAGAACATAAACTGCTGACACCAGCCTCTAGGACTAACCCAGCCCTACTTATGCATATGTATGTTTGTGTTATGCAATCCAGTGAATATGTATATACACACTCTATGAGTTTTTGGGAAAATGTGCTGTGTGTGTGTGTGTGTGTGTGTGTGTGCAAGCTTTGTGGAGAAATCACCTTGCACCCCGGTGCCAGAGTATGCATGCCTGCTTTATAACTCTCTGAGTTGTAGAGTCTGTTTCCGCAAATCACCACTAAAAGGAAAATGTTTAGTCTTTACTAATAAACCAGAAAACATATACGAAAAACATAAAGCCATGATCCTGAACAGGTTACAAAAAATTTTAGCTACCTTACCTAGACTTGAATTGCCTTTTGCAATAGTGATAGTCTTCTCATACATGTTTTTGACTGAATTTGGGGCTGTGGAACTGCCCTCCAAAGATACTGGGCACCCCTTTTCCATTAAAAGCACTTGGTCCTAACACAAGAGAAAATAACATCAGTTCAGAATACAGAGATAAAAATACGGTTGAACATACTGACTGAACTCATCTCATACAAAAAAATAGGTGCATAATTAATCCAGATTCCTTGTACAGACACATTGGTATAGTCAGTCCATCAAAGATCAAATTGACATACATGACATTTCTGTTTTCATTCAGGTAATATAGCAAATCTACCACAAAGTATGCTTTTAACTTACAGACATCAGTTACACTCTTAAAATTAGTGTGATGAATTCAAGGGCTCTCAAACTCATTCACCACACATGTCTGACAATCTGCGAATGCTAAAGTAACAAATCTTTTAAGAAATTGAACCTCTTCTAAGAATTTCTTAATAAAGAGACACATCACAGGGACTGTCATGTAAAGGAATATTATGTTTGCACACTGTAGTCAAACTGCACAGGCTTATGCAAACATCGGGATGGCAAGACTTTCATACCACTCCCCCTTGGCTTCCCAGACCTGGTTTGCAGCTGTCCACCTCCGCCTTGAGCCTACACCTCTGTTTAGGTGATAAAAAAAGCCCCCTGGCTTGCCCAGGTACACTGTATCCTGCAGCATCTACTGCTATGAGGTACGAGCAGCCTTTATATACACCTGTATGGCCAGTCTCTGGGAGATGACTATCCTGATACTTTAAATTATCTCCTGTTTTGGATAGGTCTAAATCCGTAAGTTTTGATGTGAGTTAGCACATCTGATGGACATTCATAATCAAAGAATCATACACAGCTGTTGGCCATTGCCAACTTCTGTAGGAGATTCTACAGTATAACCTGGCCTTTCCGTATATTTCTTTAATTATTTTTTTAAAAGTAATAAAATCTTTACTTTTCCAGTGGGATCAAGCTGCATGCTAGTAGCAAGGCTTGTACTCTGTGCAATTTCTGCAGTTGTCTGAGATGCAGGCCACGTTGCTCTGTTTTCACTTTCATTTTGGTTGATATCCGAAACATCCAGAGGCAGAAGATCCTTTTCAGTAAAAGCAATTGCAGTTTCCGGACTACTACCCACTACAGACTTTTGCTCTCTCACTCTCTGATTCAGATTCATGTCATACAGATTCTCATCAAATACACAGAAAGCAGCTGTAGCATTTGAACATTCCTCGCCAGCAGACTGTTAAGCACAGGAGACAAAAAACAATCAAAATTTTTCGTAGTATAATTAAAAAGTATATTTCACACTAAAATCTTAAACAGAAGCTAATTTACAGAATTTAAACGTATTTTTGGTAACATCAGTGTCTTCAGCAGATCCCTGCAAGCATTTTACTGTAAAATTTACTTGATTTCTCAGACAATTTCTTCTGTTTTAAAATAGCAGGAATCAATGCAATTAAGTTACTGCTAAAGGCAGAATTCTAATTCATCAATGACTCTCCACTAACTTCAGCAAACACCCACTCATACATTCTCAAACTAGACATAACTCCACCAAATTATTAAAATTAAAAGCTTCCAATTGTCTTTCTCAGGTGGAAGAACTTTGCAAGACCAAGATCTTACTCTCAAAACACTTAGCAAGCAAAGAGCAATTTCAAGAAGCTCAGACAATAAGCATGCAATCAAATAATTCATTTATCTGAGCAGAAATGTAGCCTTGCAGCCCCTACAAACGTTTCTCATCAAGCACAAGGACCACTAATCGCTGGCTCCATTGTGTAAGCCCCATGCTTTGTGGCTCTACTGTGTAAACCTGGTATGATCCAGGCCTTGCAAACGACTTCACCATTAAAGAGGAGATAAAGACCGATAAGAGGTGAGCATCCTGCTCCAGAAGATGCCAGAGGCTGAATGATTCCCCAAGAAACATGAAGTCAGCAAAAATCTGTGGAAACCAGGGGAGAGATAAAGGTGACAGTGGAGGATTGTGATCACTGACTCAATTCAAGACCAAAAAACTTCCCCCTCTTCAAGCATGCACACTAACTTACACAGCAAGTGACGCCAATTTAAATATAACTAACCAACAGCAGGTGGAATGGTAATTACAGACCAATGAATGTAAAATTAGATGAGTTTTTACTAATCATGTAATAGGATAAATAGGCTGCAGTTCCTTTGTGTGGTGTGCTAGCTTTGTGGAATTACCCCTTAGCACCCATCTTTGAGCAACTATGGAATAAACTAGTATGTCGGCTCTGTGTGTGAGATTGGATTTAACATAGCAGGTAATGAACCCTGTTTGAGGGACAACAGAAACATATTTAGATATACCTTCCACACAATGAGAGAAACATGAAAAAGCGGTCAAATCTCAGCAAAAAATGAACATGGAGGTTTTGAAGTATGACAACAATGAAATACAATGATGTAGTTACAGAAGCTCAGCAGTTAGTACTTACTGCAAGTGTATCAATTACAACTGCAATTTTCAAGATTCCAAGATACTGTACTTCAAATATTTAAGGGATTTCAATAATCACCATCTTCTAAAAAAAATCTTCAAATATTCTCTAGCTGAGCTTTCACAGTAAGTAATTTTAAAAACATGTAGGCCAATAGATATTAGAAGGATAATCAAGCATTTGTGGCTCTGTAGCAATATGAGGGATTTTCTCTGAAATCTAGTAAATACAATCACAAGAACGGCTACCTCTGTCTTAGCTGTTATTCACTGGTCCTACTAATTCTCCTATTCCTTTTCCAAAAAGTGGGGAAAACATGTTTCCCATGATTTTGACATATTTTGGAATGTTTTGTATCAAGGGATTTAGAATTTAGGTTTTTTCATCTTTCATGAAGTGCATACATGAAAGATCCATCCCCAGATAATCATCAAGAAAGGTTCACCTGTAAATAAGTGGTTTAAGTAACATCTGAGAAGATAATTGAGCAAAGCCTAAATAAAACTAATCTGCATGATGCAATCAATGAAATAATTTCCTACCTTTTGAAGAGCAGAACATCAGGACTATAATCTATTTACATTATTTCAAAGACAGCTGGGAAATCTGCTTTTAAGTCTGTTTTGTATCTATTTTCAAATCAATGAAAATAAGATCCAGATCATACTCCACTTTATTCCATATGCCACATATACATATTAGAGTTGCAGCATATGCCCATTTTTATTTGTGTTTCACTTACAGAAAAGCCAATGCTCTAATTTTGGAAGACAAACATGATTTCAGGAATTTGTAACTTCAGCAACATGTGGCCTCATTAGAGCATTTACATTACTTTAAGCATTTTTTCACCACCTGTTTTAAAAGAGACACCAAAGGCATTCAGAACCTGCCAACTGCCCTGCAGTCAGAAAAAGTTTGAATACTTCTGCATTCCTCATAGCATCAAATAGCAATTCTTTTCATTTTTGCTGCATATCACTTGCTTCAAAAGAGTTCTTTTATGAACAGATTTTCTCATTATATTTACTTTGTGAAGTAACTTGTAACTACAGAGTATAAAACGTTACTGGACGAAAACTTCCCACTTCATACTGGTGCACAGAGAAGAACACTGAGAAGTCAGTAACATCATCTTTAAAAAAACACGTAAAGTGAAGTAATCTTTTAAACTAATGTGGAAAATAAGACTTTCTAGAGCCCTCACGAGACATATAATGTAAATACCGCCTCTAACTCATAAAATGCTTCTCAGCATGCAAAATGAATAATCCGTTTAAGTAACAATTACAGAGTTAAACAATGCAATCTGTCCCATTGTCACAGCAGAAATGTGTTCTTCTGTGGATAAGGAGAAACCATTAGAAGATGAATTCAGCTTTCCAACCAGTGCCTCATAAGGGCTTAAAATATTCCAGAAGGGATAAAGAGAGCTCAGGTGTGGAGGAAAAAAACAGCAGCTACTGTATTCAAGAGCACTATGCAAACCCTGAAAGAAATCCCTACAGTGTTTCTTTCAAAGATGAATGTTAAGAGAAATGACTTGGAAGACTCTGGATTAGCAAGATAAATCTATAGATTTAAGCCAAGAAAAAAGAAGAGCATGAAAAACCATGGAGAGAAACAAAACACCAACTCTGCTAAAATCAAATCATCATGGATATGTGACCAGCAAGGAAAAAGATACTAATCTTTGTAATACTCCTAAAGAATTTCCTTTAGTGACTTTTGAGAAATTATTAGCAGAGGTTTCATATATACATACTTTTAATTACAGTATCCTTATGAATATTTAATTCAAGAACACAGTAAATGAATTAGCGAACTTATTAACAATGAAGCATAAAAGCAAATCTCAGGAGGAAAACTTACTCTTGCTTTTCATACCTAAAATATAGAATACAGTTTTTGTGTTACCACTCTTTACTGTACTCTGAAGTAGTAACAATTCAGTTTTTGTAGCAGACTGTTCACCACAGCTTTAACACTACAAACAGCTCACCATACTTTTATCTGGCTATACAAAACACAAATCCAAATTTTCAACCTTCTAGCTGCTTCTCTCTTCAGCAGAGAAGTCTGAAGGACACCAGCACCTTAACTGCACTTTAATCCCGTAACAAATAGTGCAGTTTGAACCAGGATGACATAAAACATTTATATCTAATAACACAGCCTTTTCACATGTATAATCAAAGTTTGTTGTCAATAAAACCATCCTCCTTTTTACCTTGGGAGTTGACAATGGAAGAGCGAAGCTGTAGTCCAGCTCACTGCTACAGGCACTGCCATGCAGAGCTATCATTGAAGCCTGAAAGACGTCACTCTCTGGCAAATACTGAGATTCAAAGGTGGACTCATCTGCTAGATCTGCCTCGCTGGAGTCCACCTAACAACAAAAGCAATTCAATTAGCCAGGCTATTTGTTAGCTTCAGATCACATAAATCCTTAGCGCATGTACCTCAGCTGCTACATACTGACTGACACTTTCCTTCTTTTTTTTCCACTCCATGTTTTGCACTGAAGTTATATTTGCACAGCACAGTAGGAAAAAAACTGTGCTTCCAGTTATAATTCATGTTACTACAGTTTCAGAGGTTGCAATGAATATCTGAAATAAATTGAGAGTCTCAAATGAAATGAGTTGCATTTGAGGGCTGAGGCAAGCCCGTGCCTGTCAACAGAAGTAAGAGATGTTAGGAGAAGTCTGCTGTACTGCCTGGCATCAATATTTTGATTTTTAAAGGCCTTTTTTCAGTTTTCGTTTACAAGAATTAGCACTGAAAAAATAATGAGTTTCACTTAGTGCCACCTCTGAGGAATGTCAGGAATGTTCCCTCCACCCAGCTTCATAGGTTCAGTTGTTTTTAAAAGGGTACAAAAAACAATCCTCTGGAAACTGCAATGATTTCACATATATTTATAAGAAACATTTATGACATGATATTTTATTATTTCCAAACTATGTCATATTTGATAACAAGATTAATATGAACAATTCTGCTGTCTCACATGACAAATAAATTTTTTAAAAAGTTTCAGACATGGACATGGGCAGTACTTTTTGCCTTTTTTTTTTTCTTAAACAAAATATAATTTTTTTCCAAGACTCATATACTTTCAAATACTAGAATAAAATTAAGTCCTAAAAGACTTATTTATGGCGCTTCATATACCCCACTTTGATTATAATTCAATCTCCCCTGGCAGAGCTCAAGAAAACAGTGTATGCTAATAAAACTGATCAATCAGTTCAGAGCCATGACCATACCATAAACTTGTATGAAGCAGCCAAGTGTACCCATCTGCAGAGATGGGACCTAACTGTTATTTTTTAGACTTTATGGTTAATCATATTATGAATCCATTATGTCAGATTAACAACAGCAAAAGCAACAATCTGCAGTGACTGAACATACTGATTCCGTTTTGCGGTACAAATGATGAATTTTTTTATTGTCTCAACCATAAATACTTAACAGCTAATTCAAACTGCTCCTTTGGTGTAACTTACTCTCAGCCCATCCTCTGCAAAATGCAGACTAGTTACAAAAGTTATGCCCTGAAAAAAGTGAAAAACAGGGACAGACCTGTAGAATATAAGTGTAGATTTATCTATGGAAAACAGTATCTCACGAGGGCACTATGCAAACACATCTTTAACTGTGTGACTGTACAATCAGTTCCCATATTTTGCACATTTAGACAGTTCACAGAGTTGACAATTCAACCATATTATTATCTGCCATACCTTTCCATTGTTCTTTCACAATTTTTTATATGAATCACAGACAGAAGTCAAATTTTTAAATACTTAAGTTTCAATCTGATCTTTTCAACACATCTTTAATTAAAGGATATTTACATATTTATACACAGGATATATAACCTGGCTTCTTCATACTCCTCACTGAATAGAATAAGGCAAATCCTATTATCTAACTACTATACCAAGGTAACAAACCACAGAAGAAAAAACAGGTAGTCTTGTTTAAAAGCAAGTTATTAAAACCATCTCATCATTTGCAAATGTGAAAAAACAGCAAACATACTGGAATCAGTAATTCAGAGATTTTTGCCTTGGAAGGATCCATTTCAGGCTTTTGTTTGATTTTTCTTTTTTTTTTTTCTAATGAATTAAGTTCTGGTGTTTAGTAGAAACTACTTCCATACTCATGTGTCCAGAAAATGAGGGCCAAATAACTTTAACATCAGACCTAGATCAGTACAAATAACCATAAGAAGAGACTCCTGGAATATATTTAAATTCTGATTGTTTGGATTTTTTGGGGGGGGTTGGGTGGGGTTTTTTTGGTAGTCCTATTTCCTTTGTCTTTTGTATTTCAGTTTTTATTGGTAACTTATAGGCTATGTAAGGCACTGAATGCTCAGGTAAGCCACATGGTTTATACAAGTAACACCTTTTGACCTTTCAAATCTCATAATCACTGATTGATGCTGAAGTCTAAAGAACACTATTAGGAGGAAGCATTGGCAGCTTTTGAAGATGGACAGCATTCCTTGTAAGACCGACTTACATGCAAAAAGAGAGTTTCAAAAACTTTTCAAGGTAGAGAAGTGATGTATTATGATAGAATTGACGTACCACTGATATAGGTGAAGAGATTTATTTACAAAATAAGCACATGAATACTTCTCTACATAAGGTGAGATTTTCAAAGGAATACTTAGTGCATGCAAGCAGAAGTGGGGAGCCATGCACTTTTGAAAATCTCTGCAAAATACTTCCTTTTTTCCCAGCAACTAACATATGATAGGCCAGATTCACAGCTCATGCAAACAGCCAAAATCTCCAGATGTCAGACTACCATGCAGGGATCCATCCCAACTATGGTGGATGAGTAATCTGGTGACAGTAAGCACTAAAAATTAAGCATGAACAGTGACAAAACAACCCCTTTCATTACAAAATGCAAAGGCTTAAGAAATCTTTGGTAAGTTGGGCCACTAACCAGAGCCAGCTCAGCATGGAAGAGGGCTGCATCAGCTGGCCCCTCCTCCTCAAGTGACTGGGCAGTGTAGAAAAAGCAATCTTCCTTAGCAGAGACATAGCCCTCCTCTGGTGAAAGCTGCAGAAAGAATGAAGCTCTGAGTTGGATGAGTGGCTAGGACACAGGGCGTGCAGAGTGTATTATGTGTGAGGCTTTAGAGAGAAATATGAATTCCAAGTGCAGCAAAGAGTTCCTTTCAATCACACTCAGTGTTGGATAGGTAGAGACAACTGTTTGTTTTCAAATCTACCTGAATTGATTCTGCTTTGCATCCCATTTACATCCCCAAGTAATGAAAAAGGCCTATCCACCAGCAATACCACAGAGCCCATAACTTAGCCTAAATTAATTTTCCATTTCTGCTGTTATTGAACATATGCTAAAACTGCCATCAGAGCTGCCACCAAGGGAAGAGCCTAACAGCAGAGACCTTTACAGCCTTGCTATCCACAGAGTAATCTTTTTAGCAGGCAGGAAGACTGCATCCACTATCTGTGTTTTAAGATTGTATCTGACAGGTAGAACAGCCTCAAGAGGACAAAACATAGTTCTGTCTATAAACCAGTAGTTATTTCCAACATAATTTCATGTTAGGTGCATTCATCCAGTACTGCAAAAAAAGCCAGTGATTATTCACAATCTTTAATTAATTGGTAAGCATAATACATGAAATATTAAAGTGCAAATGCTGAATGTTTACAAACTTCTGGGAACAGAACCAAAGCCCTCACACATTGTGTCTTTTAGAGTGACATCTTCTAAAGAATGAAAATGCTGATATGCAAGACATTTTAGTATGTAATACTCTCCGCTACAAAAAAATGAATTTAACAAAGCAAGTTAAAAAAGTACCCTCTTACAATGAAAAGCAAAGTTTCTAGTAAATTAAACATTAGCCATTCCCTCCCACCCTCTCCACAAAGATCTACTAAGAATGAAAAACTGATATCTGTATTCACAAGGTTTACAAGATTATCACTTTATGAAAAGTAAAAATGAACCCTGAAGACTGCACTTGGGCTTACAAATATAGTGAAAGGTATCTTCTTTGTATGTCTGAACTGAGGCCATTCTACTGGTTTTAATTTAACACACCAGGGACACTAGTCCACTAGCATCCTTAATGATACACTATTTCTGTAACCCTAGGTCTCCTTCAACCTCATTCTTCTAATTATTACAGACTACCCTCTAAAACCAAGCCTGAAATTATTTATGGCTATGCTAAAGTAACCAGTTTGAGGTATATGAACTGAAGACTACTCATCACTGTTTAAACATAAAATCTGCAGTCTAAATACAAAGACTGCATAAGTACTATATGTTGGAAGGCAAAGGAATAGGCAAATTCCAGGCAAATTCCATAAAAATGACTTTATGTCTTCATCTCACACACTCAAGAGAATCTTGTAAAGTGTACAAAATTATGCCTGGCAACTTGCAGCCCTAAAAGACTGTGCTGGTTGCAAGATGCTTCATTGTTTTCTCAGCTGCGAAACAGGTGTGCTAGGCCCTGCAATCACTACACCAGTCATTCACTACACAGGTTACTCCTACATGCAAGGAGATACAGGCATCTGTTAAAGACAGTTTCTGAATGTTTTGAGCCACCCAGCTGTACCCCAGAGCATACAAAGTGCATACAGATGAAAAGTACCCATCAAATTCCCAAATCCTTACAGGCAGTGGTTTGGCAACTCCTATTTTAACTGTTCCTGTTGGGGCTCCTTTCAGTGCTTGTACTGCTTCCTCCAGGCTGCCATTTTCCAAGTTGATATCATTGACAAACATAAGTCGATCTCCAGGAAGAAGTCTACCATCTTGCTCAGCCACACCCCCAGGAACTAATGAGCGAATCACAATTACTGTGTTTGCTGGATCAACAGGATCCTAATTAAGCAAAAACAAGAAAAGCATTTCATTTTATTTACTCCTTTATGTCCTGAGCGGCTAAATCTTATGCATGAGCTTTTAATAACCCCAGAGAGGAGTGTTATTAAAAGAGTTGGAGCTCTGCTCCAGATGAAGCCTTCTGCAGGAATGTACCCAGCTGTCCGTACTGGTCATACATTTAGACTTTCACCTATTTTTGATTCTTAAATGTGAAAATTATTACCCCTTTCTAGGTGATGTCCCATTATATATCCTCAGAATAAAATAGTGCTAAATCGCAGAGTGCTGTTCATACTGTAATGAGATTTACACACCAGAAATTCAAATACCTCCTGCTGCAGTGACAGTATTGCAGACTTTATCCTGCCTTACATGTTTGGGAATACAGCTGTGCAATCTTAGATACCACAGTCTTAGACAGAAGCAAAAACTTTAGTGACAAACTGAAATGTTTTAACCACATGTCAAAGGAAAGAACATAGGACACACCACAAACATGACAACATCAAAAAAGAGGTCAGTTTCAGAAAGCTGACTAGAGCTGCAGGATATAAACAAACGTACATTTGTAAAATATGTAAAACTATTTAAGGTACTTCACACAACCCTCCAATATTACTATCCATAAAATTCAGTAACTAACCACATAGGCAACCACTGTTTGTGTCAATGCTACAGAAGAGGCTGAAGCAAAACCTGCCTTACTTTGTGCTGACATGGACTCCAAATACTCAGGCTCAGCTATGGTGTCTCACTGCAGAGTATCATGAGTAACACACTAAAATGTAATCACTATTTCATAATTCAGATACTTGACTGTGCCTTTATCCTTCAGATTATTAAACTACACTGCCCTTCACCTTTATCAGTGTGCAAATGCAAAATACTACCGAGGCTTAGATTAATTCTAAGCAGTGCCCTGTGGGCATAATTTCTACCTGGATGTCACCTCCACATGCAAATGCATTTACTCTTAGTGACAAGATCCAGCAGAGAGCTGGGAGAAGACTGGGTCCTGCAGCGCCACCAAAGAGCCAGACAAAAACCTGTGCTGCCTGCAGGGAGAAATTACTTGATGCCAGATTAAAAATTATCCACTGTGACAACTGGGAACAGGAGGAACATTTGTTCTGGGATCCTGACCAAAAGCCGGCAGGAGGCAGGCACTGAGCTGTTCATCAGGACACACCAAGAGTCACGGCTTGAGAGACCCAGAAATTCTGAAGTCAAACACAAAATGAATGGGGGCATTTAGGCACATCCTGAACAGACAGCAGCTAAGCAAAGGATTTCAGAATTGCAGTTCTGGATTTTAGTAAATCCTGCTTTAAGCACCTAAGTCCTTTATTGGATCTTGCCCTAAGCACCTCAATGCAGGTGCAAAATACATAGCTAAATGCCTGAATATTCTAACTACATCATTCATTGCCCCTGGGGCACTAGAAGGTGAGCTTTCTGAAGACCCTAGTATATTACAGATTACCTGGTTTTCTGGACCAGTATTACCATTATCATTAGAACCTGTAGTCTTAATACAGTAAGAGGAATAAGTAATGTAGCTAGTGGGATGCCTACGAGTAGCAATATCCACTTAGCTTTACTCTATTGCTTGGTTTCCATTAACATTTACCCTTAAAATACATATTTAGATCTTATTGCACGATTCAATCAATACAAAGTATTTTGTCCTCTTCTTAAAGAAAGAAGTGCAGAAGTTACCTGGTAGTCCAATATGCTAAATCCAAGTCCTGTACTTCCTTTTTCTAGCTCAATGCACTGTACTTCTGTTTCCCACATCGCCAAAGATGAGCTTTGCATCTCTTCTGTACTCTGACCCTCATCAGCTATTTCCAAAGCTGTTCCCTCTGTGTCTGAGGAGCCAATGAATCCAAGTTCTATGTGAGTCTGAGAAAAACAAATGTTACCAGTGAAATGTAAATGTTTGTGAATCTGCAGACAAAACTCTGTTCAAGAAGAACAAGATGAAAACTAACTGATATGTCTCTAAACATAGAGAAAATGCACTCAGCAGCTACCAAACGAGTCTGACAAACCTAGCACAGAATTCACGTATCCTTGTAACAAAATATTTCCAAAATGTCTGTCAAACTAAAAACTTCAGAAATCCTCTTAACACGTTTAAATATACATAAAATATTCATTATTAAATGGTATATCTAAAAATATGCCTCAATCTAAACATAGCACTGACAGGAGTCAGAACATTTAATAAAGAATACACACAAACTCACATACATACACATGTATATATGTTCTTCATTTCCCTTGGTTTCATAGAAAAGCTTAGAAACTATAAACTGAATTTGGTGCTTGCCCAGAACTCAGAATTAACAGCGTATCTTTTCATACAAATGCTATTGCCTTGTACACTACACTGCAGGCCATTCTGACACCTTTAGTTCATCAGCCTGCCCAGAGCTTTGCACTTATGAGTGACAGAAGTGTGTCTGCTCATGAACACACACATAGTTCTGCACAACACAAACCCAGAAAGCAAAGTTCAAAACCAGATTAAATATATTCAGATTGTAAAGAACACACAGTTGAGTTTGCTGTAAATCCACGCCCATTTGCAGAAGAGAAGTATCTGGGTAAATAGACCCATGTCCCAGACCTACCAGGATTGACATCTTCTAGTGGCCTAAAGTATAGCTGATGAACATAAATTGCCTTTTTCTATTTTTCTGGTTCTAAATCCTAAAATATTAAAATGTATTTCTTATCTTGTACAAGAACTTTATGGTTTTTTCTCAAGGAAACAGTTATTTTCTGTGATTTTTTAAAGACAAAATACCTTTTCTGTGAGCTGAACCTCAGACAGACTTAGACTCTCCAGTTCTTCTGGGTGAGTGATGGGGGTAGCTACTGGACGACAGCACACCATTGTCACCTTAATAGGCAGTTCTTTCAAGATACTGACCACATCCTTGTGGTTTTCTCCAAGCAAAGAGATCTCATTCACCTCAATAAATAAAGAGCACACAGTATTGAGAATTGCACACAGTGCTTAAAAGTAACATAACAAAAAAGGGTAAAAAACCCCACCAACTCACTAATCACCCAATTTAAAAAAAAAAAAAAAAAAACAACAAAAAACGAAATACAAAAAGCATGCTAATGGACACTATCAACCCTTAATTTTTACTCAGTCTGGTGCGCAGAATCAGCACCAAAATACATTCTGAACTGAACAGATAGTCTCATAAATTGCATGACAGCACCCTACTAACACCACACACTCTGTCACTTCATGCGGAAGAAATTCACATCTTATTTCTAAGAAAAAGATTTAGAAGAGTAAATAGGTGTTCAGTCCCTTCACTGTGTAGGGATATTCCTATTAAATCTTAATATTTTTCCTGGGTATTCTTATTTGGTGACCTTGAACTGTATCTGAAAGATCTGCTATCAGCCAAGAAATGCATGTAAGCATATGCATTCACATAAATATACGTAAGTACATATGAAGCGATGGCTCAAGCACTTCTGGTTACAGCTGTATGCAAGTTACATGTGCTACATTCCCAAGTCACAACCTGTGAGAAGCAAGTCACTGCTCAAAAATTTTTTCTTACTTCCAGCAGCTCATCTCCACTGAACAGCTTGCCGCTTTGTCCAACTGGCCCTTCTGGTAACACAGATCTGATGAAATGATGTCCCACTGTAGCTTCAAGGCTTATCCCTAATCCACTGCTTTCGCTAAATTTGTTAACTACAGCCACCTAAAATAAGATTAAGAAACAGTTACTTTTGGCATATTACAGCCGTACCAGTTTCCATTTCAATTTACATATAATGAGGTGAATATTCCAGAGGGGAGAAACCAGAAATATTGTCACATGTAATTATCACAGTCAGGTAAAAACTGAAACTTCGATCACTTACCACTTCAGCATAAACAAGTGAGAACTGTATATGACAACAATGTATCTAATAATACCTACTTCTGCAAAGACTAGTTCAAAATAAAGTTCTAAACTCAGATACAGCTTTTCAAATGTATCTACAGTAAATGTTCTATGCATTATTTAGATTATTACATCAAACAATTCATTCAGTATGCAGAATGGGTAAGAAGTTTCAAGCACTAGCTCCAAATTCTGGCTAATGAAGGGAGCTCTGAAGCTGACCTTAAAAATTTTTCCTCTAATACACATTTATCCTCTTGAAGCTAGGAAATCTGTGAACAATACTCACAGGCACAGTAACCTAAGAGTTTTGTAATTATTTTGCTAAAATGAACACAGAAAAAGAAATATTTATATTCATAATTTATAATAAAAATAAATTAATCTCAACAGATTAAGAAGCATATGTATGATTTTTATAAATTCAGGAACAAATATAATACAAACATAATTCTACCAGTATGTCAGCAACATAACAGGTGGACAGACCAATATTTATTAATAGTAATCAAAGTTTACCTACCACTATTTCATAATTTGAACCCATAATCCTCTGCCACTTTGCCTTTGTAGCTGCTTCTTCTGTAGTAGTTAGCTGAAAATCTAAAAGTTATGTCTGAGATTACTGTGGCAAAAAGTGAAACATCCTGTCAATTCCTATAACTGATAAAGTATATGGAACATGCAAGACTATGCAATCATTCCCATGATGCCAGAACTTTCCTAAATATTGGCATGTTTTGTCTCACCAGGCTTCAGTTTACCAGAGAAAAATCTTGCAAAATAGTGTTAGATCCCAACCCCCCAAAACGAACTGTACTTTGAAAGACATGAACTTTAGTCAAAAAGTTTGGTGTGCATGGCTGGGAAGAAAGGATACATATTTAAGCTAGCCTCAGTGTTGAGTGAATTTAATGCAACTTTACAATATAATGAGCACAAAGCAAACGACAAAGTTAGAAGCATGACTCAGGCATCTGTTAAACCAGACTGTATGTGGGCTGATAGTTCATTCAGAGAGATGGCCGAAATATTTACATATGTGATATTGCATACTGATCCTGCATTTTACAGAATGTCCAAGGAAATTTTTCAAACAAAATCTGAAGGTTTTGTACTTTCAGAAATATGAGCACAACTGTAAAAGATTTTTTTTCAAACTGTAGGCCCTAGAGGGCAGTGAGACAATGCAAGTCCTAGCTCTTTTTCTTTCTTCCTTTTTTTGGCTAGATTCACATACTTGCATATATACAAGGAGAAATAATTCTAACAGCTAAAGAGCAGCAATGAAATCGGAAGGGAAGGAGGAGAGAAAAGCAGTAACGCTGTGAAAAATACAATGACAGGCTAGGCAGCAAATTGCAGCAACTCTTGATTGAAAGTGTATCTGTAAGCTGAAAAAACAGAGAAAAGCTTTTCTTCTGCTCGTTTTCCCTTCACTCATACTGTTTCAATTCTAGAGCAGGAAATAAAATGCAGTATTTAGATAAAACAGCCAGCAAACACAACAAATTTAACAGGACCCTACATATTCAAGTTCCATGTCTGTTCTGTGCCTACAGTAAGTATCAGAAGAAACTTTAGATCTGAATGCCCATCACAGGCAAAGACTAATATCTTCACCACAAGTTTAAGTTTCCAACTCCCACTGACTTTTAGCAAGAATTCAAAGTGACTAACAGCCTCAGACAGTGTTTTAAATCTAGCCATTGCTCAGAAACATTATTAAAAATGAAGGCATTCAAATATGACAGTACTTCCCCAAAGTAGAGAACCAGCAGTATCTGGAGGAAATGTGTTAAAAAGAAATTCTTCAGCTATCCGAGATAATAGAAAGCATTAT
The DNA here is from genome assembly GCF_965140245.1 of Athene noctua. Lineage (NCBI taxonomy): Eukaryota > Metazoa > Chordata > Aves > Strigiformes > Strigidae > Athene > Athene noctua. The sequence goes on along the minus strand of NC_134077.1, from coordinate 66,179,243 downwards.
GTTATGAAAAGATACATATTACAGAACTCATATGGGTCATCCTGTTCAGTTTCCCTCAAGCTCTGGAAGCAGGGAAGTGTTAGAAAACACATCAAGTGCCACCTCATTCTGGAAAACATATCATCACATTGGACCTCTGAAACGCAGCACAGTACCCTAACAGCTCAAAAGGGAAGGGGAAATACCCATTAGAAAATAAGAATTTCCATTACGATTATGGGAAAGGGAAGGCTGTATAGTGCACCAGAACCGACTGAATTTCAAACATTAACAGAGAATGCAGATTGAAATGAATGCAAGCTCAGGAATTTGTGAAAAGAAAGTTTATCAGAAGAGGTAAAAGTTCTGAAACTGCAGCTGGGCAGCTGCAGGCAGTTGGAAAGATAAGGTATGTTGGGGAACAAGGAGGGAAAAGGCTTAATACACAGCTAGACTAAAAAGAGTAAAAATACAAAACTAGACTAAAAACAGGGCTGAGCATGTAGCAAAAGCAGACTGCTTCATGTGACATCTTTGACACATAATTATTTTTAGACACATAGCCAATGATCTTACAGCACTCAAGAGTACATGTGTACACATATGATTCCTTTCACTTTCTAGCTGTACGTTCTACCTCAGCTACACACCATACAGGAGATAGACAGGCACACAATACAGCTGATCTTTGGGTAAGCACACTCATGTGCACTTTCACAGAAAAAAATATTAAATGTTGAGAACCTGTTTCCTGTTGTTTCATGTCCTTTCCAATATTTACCACATTGTCACTGCATGGTAGTGATGGGGATCCCTGTTCTGTTTCACTGTTACCTGGAAAAAGAAGAAGCAGGTTTTTCAGCTATTTAATGCACTGTGATATTTTTCAAGCTCACAGGCATGCTTAAGGCCACTGACTCTCTCTTACACTGGACTTCCATATTTGGATCCATATGGATCCATGTTTGGTGAATAGAATCTGGCATAAAGGGCCCAGAAGAAATACTATATTTTAAAGACATTTTGTCTTCTGTTAATGCTTTGCCTTCTCCAGTGAATTTTTCAATGAAACGAGAAAAAAAAAAAGCACAAATATCAGTAGCTGCATCTCTATGACTGAAAGAAAAGTTACTGGAAAACATATAACATTCTTTAGTACTCTTTTATTACCTTTTTCTTTTTTTTTGTCTTCCTCTACTTTGTGCAATTCAGGAAGCTGACACTAAAAAAATGAGGACTTGGAGACCTGCATACCTGACAGACTTTTCACTTGTAGAAAGCCTATCCTACCACAGAGTTCTATTAGGTATGTTGCCGGCTGTCAGCTGTCTTGAACACCTTTAGGCTAGAGAAACAGCATTTTTTGAGCATTTCCTTTGTAATTTTTACTAAAGGTGGGAATGAGAGGGTGTCATACAGACAGCATACTACTGGGTCTTTCGAAATCTTGTTCAAGGTGGGTATTATGCCTCAGTCTATGAGTTGGATATACTTCTGCTGACATAAACCTGTAACACAAGTAGCTGAAAAAAGTCTCTGTATCCAGCTTCTGTGCAGATATTCTGTTCAAACACACTGATTTTCAAAATCTGGCACATATACTTCAAGATGTGCACATTGTAATATTGAGCTTCACTAATCTCATCTCGTCAGTAGCAAAATTAATATTGGTCATTGGTTTCTGAACTTTGTACACATATACAGTTAATGCCCTATCAGATTATTAATAACATCTAGATACAGGCCACTCCTCTCATACTTCAAGCTTGTGACACTGACATGCAGGAGTGAAAGGAACTGAGACTTGCTTTTGCTTATTGTGGAGGGTAATCTCTTTGCTTGCTCTTGAATGCAGCTTCTCACCCTTGAGCATGAATAAAACATTCACTGCCGCCTTACCACTTGAAGATTTGAAGGATCAAAGTGCTGAAGCAACTCAGCCAGAAGTGCAAAGCACTGTAGAGCTTTCAATGCTCACTTTGAAAACGTAGCAAATTATACCATTGTGTCTAACAGATTAATCAAACTAAGTAGACCAAATTCTCCCCCCCATGTACAACAGTTCTGCCATCAGTAATAGCTACCCAAAATGAATCTGGCCCATTGTATTTCCACTTTGCAATTGAGAAGAAAAATGTTTCAAGTCAATTTTAAAGCAAAGACAGTTTTAATTACCTTTGGCTGTGCTACTATCCGTTGTTTGGAACAGTAAGTCCTTTTCAACAGCAGCACAGAAGTCCTCCTGGGGCTGAATATGATTTTCCTGCTTAAGCCCTCTTCTGATCAAAGTGAGCCGAACTGTTTGTCCCGTGTGCCGCAGAACATCAACTGCTTGCTGGTTAGTAAAACCCTGAAGATTTGTTCCATCCACCTGCAGGATTAAGCAGCTTTTCAGCCCAAAAGACACCACCCAGAAAAAAAATGTCTAGGGCAAAATAATATGGTGAGCTCTCAGCATCTGTAAGCCTGAGCACAAAGCACGTGATGACCTAACAACATTGGACATGCTAAGCACTTTCACTGGAGTACCGCACAGTAAGGTTACAATCAGTACCACAGCAAAGTGGAGAAAAGTGCTTTAGGTGCCCACCATCACAGTGGGGTCAGGCAGACCTGCTCTGCGAGGTGGGAGAGAACAGCAGCACGTGCTACGCTGGGCATGTTGTGCAGCCTGCCTGCTTAAACACTTCAGTCACCCCCTCCTCTGAGGAGAAAATACTGGGTAAATAAACCAACACAGTCATCACCAGGACAGCTGGGGAGGGGAGGGTGAGGAAAGACCCATCTGTCCACTGTGGTAGAAAGAACTACAGATTGCAGCCACACTGAGGCCAAGTAACCTCAGACACAGTGGAGTCTACTACTGAACACTATGAAGTCCAATTTCCCAATCAAACACTGTTCCAGCCAGCCAGATGTTATCTCTGGTCCACCATTTTAATATTTTAAAGAACAAGATTTTGGCCTCTTCTGTCTGAAACTACACCATTATCTCACTAACTCAGGGTTTCTTCTGAAACTCAAGACTTTGGCATTACTTAATTTCATCCCATAATCCCTAGTACATGCCACTTTTTATTCTCATCCTTGCAAACTCCGTATCATCCCACTCTTTCTCTGTCTCACCCCTTGGTACCTTTAATTTCTGAAATACTTCTAAGAATACTATATTCCTTGACTCCAGTAGTTGTTTCAGTGTATCTATACAACACATATATTCCATTATTTTAATTCCTTCCGCATGAAGAATGACTTCCCCCAGACCCTTAATCATTCTGTTGCCCTTCTCTGAACTTCCTCCAACTCTGGTGTCTAAATACAAAGTAATTAAGAGTGAGGTGGGGTTGTTTAATCTTTCCTCCACACTTCAGCAAATGATACTGAAAAATGTTTATTCTTTTGTCTGAGTTCACTCAAATGTTCTTATTCTTCTGCACCTGCAGTAGTAGAAGAAATCAACTTTGGAATAATCATTTTTTGCCATTTGTACTCAGCAGTTAAATCATTTTAAAAATCCTATATACCTCCACAAACCCATTCATACTCGGAAGGAGACCATAAGTTGTTTATTGATGCCTTCACACAAATGCGAGGACGGATCTGTGACAGCCACAAAAAAGAGGTTCCAGCACTCATGACCTGATTTTCACCACACAACTAATATTTTATGAATTAAAATATTTTCTTTTAAAAATAATTTTGAAAACAGTTGTTTAATTTCAATCAAACAGTGAAATTTTGCCTTTACTAAGCAGTCCCAAAACTCCTACTGATCAGATACACACATAAAACAGATTTTCTTAAGAAACATGTTTCACACAGGCAGCATAATCAGAGAGATAATGAGATCAAAGGCTCAGTCAAAAAAAGGACTCACCATTTCAACTCCAATCCTAAATGTTTTAAACAAGTACTATATAAGCACTTCTTTACAACTTAAAGGAGTTTTGCAGACAAATGAACTTCTTCTTGTGTTTACTTACAACTATAATTTGATCTCCCACATGGATTCTGCCATCATGTTCAACAGCACTGCCTTTTGTGATGCTTTTCACAAAGATACCAGAAGGTTCTTGGAGAGAGAAACAGAGAAAATAAAATTAACTAATTTAATAAGAAACAATTTAAATAACGCAACAATCTCCCACTAATGCCACGAGCCAAAGGGAGAAAAAGAAAGAAAAAACAATCTCCAAGATAAAGAAAGAATCATCAATAAAGTATATGCTTTAGGAAAATAATACTATATGTTTTACTTAAAGGATGAACTTGATTAATGTCAGCTTGTGTTGGACCAGATTTCATTCAAAATTTTACAATGTCCAATTCCAATTCTTGCTGCAAAAGAAGACATAGTCTAACTTATTTTTATCTAAATGTTGAAACCAGCATCAACAGAAAACATATTTCTGACTTTTGGTCAGATTTAAAACTGCAGGACAGAAAATTCAGTTTGAGTACACTAACCTGATAAAATATGTATTTTCTATGTACTTAAGAACTGCTCAACAAAATGCATGCTTGGATAACCAAATGTAGAAAATTATAAGCAAATAGGACAACATAAACTTGAACCAGTTTTTAAGTACAGCTGTAAGTCAGTATTTGATCCAGTAAAAAAAAAAACACCACACACACACACAAAAAAAAAAATCCCCAAAATAGAAACATTTTAGACAGGTACCGATTTTGAATCAGAAGGAAAAGTCATACATATAAAACACCTACAGAAGGGACATTAATACAAAAAGAAATCCATTTCAGGAAAAACACATTGGAATTTTAAACTTCAATAGCTCATTAAAGTGAAAACCTATGGAGTTCCTACATATGGATTTTGCATAGTACACATGAAATCAACAAAAATACCAGCATGAAGTGTCACGGAATTAGGTCTGAGGGTCACAGGCCTGCTACACTGGTGTAAGAAATCTTAACAGAATCTACTTTCTCTCAACAGAAGTTAAGAAATTCATTTAAGTCTGTTAAATAAATACATTTGATGGGAAAATAATCCATTAAAAAATGGGGTTTTACATCTGTCGAGACATCCCAGTGCCTCTGCAGATCTGAAACTCATCTTTTATACGACAAAAGTTAGTAGGAAGAAGGGCTAAACCTATATTTTCGTTTAATGACTATATTCAGCTTAGGAGGAGTAAGAGTACAAATATATTTCAGTCTTGACATTGACAATTCTTTTCTGTTTTTTCTTAACTTGTTGTTTCTCCAGGTTTTTGTGAATAATTAAATGACTGTTCTTACTAACTTCCAAATGTTTTTGTATTTTGTAACAGCTGTATGACAACATGACATTGCTACTTCTCACTCATGAAAGATTCAGTGGCAGATCTTGTTGTCCAGTAGTTTGATTGCTGCTTCTCTGACAGCAAAGTTGTACTTTAAGTGTTAAGTAACAAAATTAAGTGAGATTCCCAATTAGTTTCTAAGGCAAGATTATCTTCTAATGCAGTAATATGTAGCACAATAATTTAAAGTTGAAGATTGGTGATACTCCAACACTGAATCAGTTAAAATATGCTATGTCCTGGTTCAGCTAGGATAGGGTTAAGTTTCCCCAGCAGAGAGAGAGAGGGAAGGGATCTCCAGTCGGTTTATTCATATCATACTGACTCAGATCCAGCACAGGAGCCCGGGAAATTTTTCCTTTGAGGCTTTGGTGACAGTGAGCAAACGAGCGAGCTGTCTGTAACCATTGCGGTATTTCTCTGTATATCTTTTGTCTTCTTTACTGTTATTGCTGTTTATTGTTGTTATCATTGCTACTGTTGTTATTCAGATTGCTCATTACACTGGTGTATTAAATTTCTTCCTATTTTAACCCGGGGTTTGTGCCCTAATTGTGTCCGAGGATGGGGAAGGGGCAACAGCAACGTGGTCTCTGGTCCCAGCAGAGCCTAAACCAACACAGCCTTTTTGGCACACCAACGTGGGGCACAAGAGGGCTGAAATAAGAATCAAAAAGGGACAGACCCTGACCAGAGTGTGTGAGAGCAATCTGTTATGTACAGTTTTTTCTGTTTGTATTCGTACTGTTTGATAAGAAAATGTTTGCAATGCTGGCCCACTTGCATGGTGGGGCTGGATTATTCCTTACATCCACTGTGTGTTCCCAGTGCTGGTGTTTGTTGTCAGTGGAAAATGTATAAAGGGGATTGTTTTGTCATACTGGCTACTGACGGCTTATAATGTGTTTGTATCGTTATGTGGGGGGGTGGGCCGGTACCTGTTTGCTGCCTGGGCTTTTGTTAGGGGTCTCACCCCCTCTATGGGTGAGCCAGGGGAAGAGATCCTCTCGGGTTTTGAGAGTTTCAATTATCCTTGGAGCCTGCAGGCCAGTCTGATTGTGGCACAATGCCTTCTGAATGCCTGCCTGATTTCGGTTTTGGCCATGCGGCACTTCTCTAACAATAGCAGTGCCCGGAAACCTGCCCCGAGGTCAGATAATAGTGAGTGGCAAGGGGTGTGGGAAAAGATGGGCAAAGGCCTGAGTCGGTGGGCACCACTAATGCTTTGGAATTTCACTCCCGAACAAATGCAGAGCCCTGATAAACTGATGGAGTGCTTACAAAGGGTGTGTTACCAAGCGGGCAAAACCCAGGAGACACAACTCGCTGCAATGTGTTGGGGACTTGCCCATGCCTACCGTGTCCTCTTTAATACCACCCACTGCCCTCAAGGGGGAGAAAGGGCTGCAGGATCTGAGAGTGAATTTACTGGTACAGCAGCTGGGCCGGGGGAACAGGCAGAGCCAGTATCAGTTGCCTCCACCAGCACAGCAGCTGAGCCAGAGAGCCAGCCAGTGCCGGTATCAGTCGCCCCGATACAGAAAGCAAAATATACCAGAAAGTCAGCTCACAAAGTGGGGGATGGGGATGAGCCAGGCCCATCACAGGAACAGGAGGAAGGGCCAGAGGTGATTGTCCGATCTCTATCCCTGACTGAGCTGCGAGATATGCGGAGAGGTTTCAGCCGCCTCCCAGGCGAGCAGATTTGCCCCTGGCTACTCCGATGCTGGGACAATGCAGCCAGTGCTTTTGAAATGGAGGGGAGAGAGGCCAAGCAGCTGGGATCTTTGGCCAAGGATGCTGGCATTGATAGGGAAATAGGGAAACAGACTCAAACCCTCAGCCTTTGGAAGCAACTCCTGCTCAGTGTAAGGGAGAGGCACCCCTACAAGGATGATATCCTATGTCAGCTAAGCCAATGGACCAGCATTGAGAAAGGCATCCAGAACCTCAGGGAACTGGCTGTGTTTGAGATGATCTATGGTGATCTGAATGATGAGCAGTCACCCATGGACCCAGATCAGGCCCCTTGCACACACCTGATGTGGCAAAAGTTCCTGAAGAGCGCACCAGAAGCACACTCGAAAGCATTGGCAATAGTGTCCTGGTGGACAGACACCCACACTCTAACAGTGGATGGAGTGGTTGGCAAGCTCCGGCAATATGAGGGAAATCTCCCTTCATCTCAGCATTCCTGGGTCTCAGCTGTGGAGAACTGTTTCAGAGGGTCCAGAAAATGGAAGAGGACGTGTCCTACATTCCACCTACACAGGCTGATGTCTCAGCCATTAGAAGTAAACGTTTCCCCACAGAAGAGAAAGGCAGCAGAAGGCACACACCACGAGGCACCCTGTGGTTTTTCCTCCGTGACCATGGAGAAAACATGAGGAGGTGGGATGGACAGCCCACTGCCGCCCTAGCTGCATGAGTAGAGCAGCTGAAAGGGAACACCATTCCAAAAGGGGAGTCCTCTGAGAAAAGCGCAGCTCAAGTGTCCAGTCAGAAATCCCCCAGGCAGAATAGAATGGTGAACATTATGTCTGACCCTCTTGAGGGGACCAGTAAATCATTCTTGCAAGAAGTGAGTGATGCTGAGCAGGATTAGAGGGGCCCTGCCTCCAGCCAGGTGGAGGAAAGGGATAATCGGATTTACTGGACAGTGTGGATCCGATGGCCTGGCACGTCAGACCCACAAGAGTATAAGGCTTTGGTGGACACTGGCGCTCAGTGCACCCTGATGCCATCGAGCTGCAGTGGGGTTGAATCCATCTGCATCTCCGGAGTGACAGGGGGATCCCAACAGCTGACCCTACTGGAAGCTGAAGTGAGCCTGACTGGGAAGGACTGGCATAAGCATCCCATTGTGACTGGCCCAGATGCCCCGTGCATCCTGGGCATAGACTATCTCAGGAGAGGTACTTCACAGACCCAAAAGGGTACCGGTGGGCTCTTGGTGCAGCTGCCCTGGAGGAGGTTGAACAGTTGTCCACCTTACCCGGCCTCTCAGAGGATCCCTCAGTGGTGGGGCGGCTTAAGGTTGAGGAGCAGCGAGTGCTGATTGCTACCAGGACGGCGCACCGGCAGCAGTGCCGCACCAACCGAGATTCCCTGGTCCCCATCCATCAGCTGATCCGCCAACTAGAAAGCCAGAAGGTGACCAGCAAAACTCACTCACCCTTCAACAGCCCTATATGGCCAGTGAGAAAGCCTGATGGCGAATGGAGGCTAACTGTGGACTACCGTGGCCTGAATGGAGTTATGCCAGCAATGAGTGCTGCAGTGCCGGACATGCTAGAGCTCCAGTATGAACTGGAGTCGAAGGCAGCCAAGTGGTACGCCACGACTGACATTGCTAACGCGTTCTTCTCCATTCCGATAGCGCCAGAGTGCAGGTCACAGTTTGCGTTCACTTGGAGAGGCATCCAGTACACCTGGAATCGATTGCCCCAGGGGTGGAACCACAGCTCCACCATTTGCCATGGACTGGTCCATACTGCACTGGAGAAAGGTGGGGCTCCAGAACACCTGCAGTACATTGATGATATCATTGTATGGGGGAACACAGCCGAGGAAGTGTTTGAGAAAGGGAGTAAGATAACTGAAATCCTCCTGAAGGCCGGCTTTGCCATTAAGGAAAAGAAAGTTAAGGGGCCTGCAAGGGAAATTCATTTCGTAGGAATAAAATGGCAAGATGGGCGTCGCCACATCCCAGTGGAGGTGATAAACAAGATAACAGCCATGGCCCCACCAACCTCTAAAAAAGAGGCTCAGTCTTGCCTGGGCGCTGTGGGGTTCTGGAGGATGCACATCCCAAACTACAGCCTGATTGTGAGCCCTCTCTACTATGTAACCCAGAAGAAGAACGATTTTGAATGAGGCCCTGAACAACAACAATCCTTTGAACAAATTAAGCGGGAGATTGCCCAAGCAGTAGCCCTCGGGCCAGTCCGGGAAGGGCAGGAGGTTAAGAACATGCTCTACACCACAGCCGGGGAGAATGGCCCTACCTGGAGCCTCTGGCAGAGAGCACCTGGGGAAACCCGAGGCCGACCTCTGGGCTTTTGGAGCCGGGGATACAAAGGCTCTGAAGCTAATAATACACCAACTGAGAAGGAGATACTGGCAGCGTACGAAGGAGTTTGGGCTGCCTCAGAAGTGGTCAGCACTGAAACACAGCTCCTCCTGGAACCCCGACTGCAGGTGCTGGGGTGGATGTTCAGAGAAAAGGCCTCCTCCACACATCATGCAACAGATGCCACGTGGAGTAAATGGGTTGCGTTGATAACACAACGGGCTTGAATAGGGAACCCCAGCTGCCCAGGGATATTAGAGGTGATCATGAACTGGCCAGAGAACAAAGATTCCGGGATGTCACCAGAACAGGAGGTGACACGTGCTAAGGAGGCCCCACCATATAACGAGCTGCCGGATGAGGAGAAGCGATATGCCCTGTTCACTGATGGGTCTTGTCACATTGTGGGAAAACATCGACGATGGAAGGCTGCTGTATGGAGTCCCACACGACGGGTCACTGAAGCTGCAGAGGGACAGGGTGAATCGAGCCAGTTTGCAGAGGTGAAAGCCATTCAGCTTGCTTTGGATATTGCTGAGCAAGAAAAGTGGCCAAGGCTCTACCACCTCCACACCGACTCGTGGGCAGTGGCGAATACCCTGTGGAAATGGTTGCAGCAATGGAAGCAGAGTAACTGGCAACGTAAGGGTAAAACCGTCTGGGCTGCTGAAGTATGGCAGGACATTGCAGCCCGGGTGGAAAACCTCGTTGTGAAGGTGCGCCATGTGGATGCCCATGTACCCAAGAGTCGGGCCACTGATGAACATCGACACAACCAGCAGGCAGACCAAGCTGCTAAGATCAGAGTGGCTCAGGTGGACTTGGACTGGCAGCGCAAAGGTGAACTGTTCATAGCCCGGTGGGCCCACGAGACCTCAGGCCACCGAGGTAGAGATGCAACATACAGGTGTGCTCGAGATCCAGGGGTGGACCTCACCATTGACACCATGGCAGAGATCATCCACGGATGTGAGACATGTGCTGCAATCAAACATGCCAAGCGGGTGAAGCCCCAGCGAAATGGAGAGCGATGGCTGAAATAGAGATATGGAGAGGCCTGGCAGATCGACTACATCACACTGCCACAGACCCGCCACAGGAAGCGCCACGTGCTCGCAATGGTGGAAGTAACCACTGGATGGCTGGAAACTCACCCAGCGCCCCACGCCACCGCCCAGAACACCATCCTGGGCCTTGAAACCCAAGTCCTGTGGCGACACGGCCCCCCAGAGAGAATTGAGTCAGACAACGGGATCCACTTCCAAAACTGCCTGGGCAGAAGAACACGGCATCAAGGGGGTCTACCATATCCCCTACCACGCACCAGCCTCTGGGAAGATCGAGCGCTACAATGGACTGTTAAAAACCACATTGAAAGCACTGGGAGGTGGGACCTTCAAAGAGTGGGACATGCATCTAGCAAAGGCCACCTGGCTAGTCAACACAAGAGGATCTGCCAGTCGAGCTGGCCCGGATCAGTCAAAACCTCCACGTGCTGTAGATGGGGCTAAAGTCCCTGTGGTGCGCATGAGGAATATATTGGGAAAAATGGTCTGGTTTAGTCCTGCTCCAGGCAAAGGTAAAGGCAAACCCATCCACGGGATTGCTTTTGCCCAAGGACATGGGTGTACCTGGTGGGTGATGCAGGACGATGGAGAGGTCCGATGCGTACCACAGGGGGACTTGATTCTGGGTGAGAACATGCCGTGAATTATGCTGTGCCCTTGTTAACTGTTGGTTTGTTATTGTTAACTGCTAAATGGCAGCTGGACATGACGCAGATGGTATAGAATGAAGGGGTGGATTATGTCCTGGTTCAGCTAGGATAGGGTTAAGTTTCCCCAGCGAGAGGGGGAAGGGATCTCCAGCCGGATTATTCATACCATGCTGACTCAGGTCTGCTGTGGCAGCCTGGGAACGGTTTCCTTTGTGGCTTTGTGTCGCGGGGAGCAGGCAAAAGAGCTGTAACGAGCTGTCTGTAACCATTGCGGTATTTCTCTGTATATCTTTTGTCTTGTTTACTGTTATTGCTGTTTATTGTTGCTATCATTGCTACTGCTGTTGTTCAGATTGTTTATCACACTGCTGTATTAAATTTCTTCTTATTTTAACCAGGGGTTTGTGCCTCACTTCCAGCCTGACCGGTTGAGGGTGGGGGAGAGACAACAGCAACGTGTCTCTGGTCCCAGCAGGGCTTAAAACCATCACGTGCTATCAGATCTCACACATTCTACAGTTCAATTTGCCTTTTAAAGATTCAACTGGAAACTGCTAGAAAGCAGACTTACACAAACTGTGACCATCCTGTTCTATGGAACATATTGTTAAAATTTAGTCCAGCTTCTCAAAGTCAACAAATTATGTCTATAAACTGCTAATAACATAGGATATATCTATCCATACATTTCTCTAACAATATATACATGGGTAAAAGTCAAATGAACATCTCTTTGAGAAATTTTACAACACATTCAAGAACCGTCCCTTCCCTACAGTATTGCATTTACCAAATCCCTCACAGGGATGCCTAACAGAGTTCTGGATCATTTTTCTGAAAAATGTAGTGGAAATTACAAAATAAAAATACACAATTGTACATGAACATGAACTGTAGCTTTTCTATATTTAAATTATTTATTGGCTGCAACAGCCCAGAGGTCAACAAACATTTATTATATTCAGGTCACTAAGGAATTCTTGATCTGCCAGCAGTACTACACACATTGTTTAAAAAGTATAATAATAATACCTCCTAAAACTACTCAGACTAGTAAGGTATAATCTTGTAGAAGCCTTTTGAAAATGAAAATATAATTTTAAAATCCAGCTCGTTCTAATAAAAATGGCTCAAGCTATTTTAGATTTGCTTTGCAAACACATATAAGCACAAGCTTTAGACAAGAGTGAATATAAAAACTGATTAAAAAATGTTGAGGTGGAATTTTATAATAAAACTGATTCCTTCTGATCTGAATGTCCTTCTCACAAAAGGATAACAATTACTTTTTCTTCACAAACTTTAAAAATATTGTAGATGGTCAAGGATTTTTTAGAGATGCTATATGAAAACTAAAATTAAGTCTTTGATGCACATAAACCATAGCACACAACAAATTGTAAATTGCAGGAATCAATAAATACCTGATGTTTTGTCTCCAATGTAACCAGCAATCGTTATTCCTAATCCCTGGTTGTTTTTAGTGAGTTCAACACTGAATTTCTCCCCATCTTCAGAGCTATCAACAGAAGTATCTGCCTAATAAGAAAAGCATGATTAGAAAGTAAGCTTTTTTTCTTTTATGTCATTAACGCCACCACATTCTTTTCTGTCATTAACATGTAAAACTAGACACAAATGTAAAAAAGAACAACTTTGTTTCTCCTCTTATTTAGTGTTCAGGAGAGAAACTAGATATAGGCTACATTCCTCACTGTAAAGCAAAGCAGGTAATATCCTGCCCCACTGCCCCTGGCATATTAACCCTATAATATCTAACCCATAAAAACATTATTCTATTACTAAAATGACTGATGAGATTAATGCAAAGTGAACAATGAACCTCTTGTACACTAAGATACACAAACCATGCTTAAAATATTAGAATATGCATCTTGTTGCCCTTCTGGGACCTCCTCAGACCCAGCTTTAGACTGCTGTGTTATTAAAAAAGAAGAAAAATAGACCAAAATTATATTTTGTATTCTACTTGTTTAAATTCCTGGTCAATAACTATAGCTATTTTTTTCCCTATGCATGTTTAAAACATAATAAAAGCTGTTACTAGTGAGGCAATTATGTTTCTTGTTTTTGAAAGACTTAAAAATTCTGGTTTAGAAAGTAGCAATTATACTGCCAGATAGTTAAATAATGACAATCTCTGCTAATATCTACTAGAAACCTTCAAATTTCAACAAAGAATTTTGGGGATAATGAATTCATTTATTTATTTTTAATGAAGGTACAATACATATTAAAACCCCATTTCAGCTATACCGCTTTCATATTAAAAGAAAAAAGATCCACTTTTAAAAATTAATTTCAACTTTTAAAAAAGTGGTTTTTTTAGTTTTTCATCTTTCAGCTGCCTAAACCAGGTAGCCACTGGCCACTTTCATAGCTGATATATATCAGTGTATGATTACATATACAAGGCTTCAATTTCATTGTATTGATATGGACATCAATATTTATGCACATACTTAAAATAGAAATTCATAAATATAGTACAAACCTATCAAGATGCTGCTATACTCCTATTTTATTCTGTCTCCTGCATGACAAATAGAAGCTAGTATTTTTTAAAGTGCCAGTACAGCAACCAGGTAGACACTTAACTAAACCCAGTTTGACTAGATGAGTATGCACGTCCCAAAAAATAGAAGACTTCAGAGAGCTATGATGCTACTTGCCAAATGAGAATCTGACTTCAGTTCTTTATCTGAACAACTCCACCCAAAACCACAATAAACACAAGAAAAATACATTTCTACTGCTTTAACCACCTCTCTGCTTAACAATATAGGATTATTTGGCCACAGGTAATGCCCCTAAAAAACTGCTCTGATTTCTACAGTCTCATGAATTTTTACAGGATAAACTTCTACCAGGGACATTATGAGAAGTGCCTATTTTGGAAAGCCATTCTGCTCTCACTAATACCTTTAAGAGCATCAATGAAGTCTTCAGCCACCCTGTATTTATCAGAAGGAAACAGAAAAACTAAACTGTCTCCATCACAATCTTCACTCCAGACCCAAACTAATGAGGCTTGCAGCACCATTAACTGGGTGTACCCTCCGAGATCAAGACTTGTGCAGGCAGAATCAATTTTAAAATAGTCTGCCTCCTGCCAGGAGAGATGTACCAGGAACAAGGTACTGAGAAGGATAAAAACAGAAAGGAAGATGGCAAAAAAGTCAATTTTTGCTACTTGGTGACTTTGAACTATTTCTTTGGTACTAGAAATGCCATACATATTGCAGCTGCAGACATAGGCTTCAACACTGCATCACAGAACCTCAGAAATGAAAACAGTGAAGAAGTATACAGATTAAATTATCAAATTCAGCTTCTCTTTTGAGACTGCTGCTTTTCCAAGAAATAATATTTGGACGAGATATTGATCCCTTTATCTAAAATACAGCCAGGTTTTCATGCCTCCTTCATGTCTTTAGAGACACAACAGTACCAGTTTGTCACTCCACTCAGATGCTCAGAAGACTCCATGTTAAGATTAACTTTCTTTGCCTTATACAGAAAAAAGGGGATGAATACATGTTTCTTTTCTACAGATACCACTACAATGGATAGAGGCAAAATAATGGTAATCATTCAAGAATCGTTAAGTCTTTTTTAATTCCCAAATGATCTATTTGAAATGTAATTTGTAACTGGGAAGAAAATGCCTAGAAATACAACAGCAAAAAGTAAAACAAAACATTATTTGTAAGTCACAAATTCTGTCTGGTTGTAGGCTCAAAAACAGCCACCAATTTTTTTTTTTCTTTCATTCACTTACTCCACGAAATCACATTTAAATGTATCTGGTCATAATTATACATGAAAAACATTACTTCCTGGCTCCCATTAAATTACCAGGCTTTGATGCAAACATGCAAATGACCTATTTTGTAGAGGTTTTGAGCTGACAAGACATGATAATATTTACAGCATTTTTAAAGTGGTTTGTAGAGGAGAAACAGCACAGAGAGCACAGTCATCAGCAAGGGAATAAGGGCAGCAGTTTTTGTGGAAGATTCTAGCAAACGAGCAATGGCAAGTGATGTAGGAAAGAAGTGTCATCTGTGGGCTGGCTGGAACAGGGAGGAACTGTCTGATGGATGGCTGCAGTGATATGGAAATAAGAAATGCTCCCAGAGACAAAAAAGGACAGGCGGAAAGAGAAATGCTACAGAGCCAGCTTGCTCTGTCTGAACACTGCAAGGTTTCAGTTGCTCCCCAAGTATTATAGAACAATCACAAGCAACCCAAAACCAGATGTTATTCAGATCACGCTTATGGAAGTCCGAAGTCTTGATTCTAAAATGCTTCAGGTGTATAGTTCCTTGCATTGTGGACTCACAACAATTAACTTCTCCCAGACAGTTAGCTAAGAACCCTACTGGGAAAGAAAATCCTGGCTTTTAAGAACATAAGTGTGAAAGGCATTCAAACAGCAGTTAAAAGAAAAGGAAGTTTGAATTCAAAGTTTGCCATGAGTTAAGTATATTCACTGATGCTTACCTGTTTCTCTGGTGTGGAGATGGGAACTGGTGTACCTGGAGGACCTGCTGGTGGAGGTGGCTCCTCAACAGGACCTCTTGCAATTACCAGTTTCACACGATTTCCACACTGCCTCAGAACTTGCGCCACCTGCTCACTGCTCATTCCAGCAAGATCCGTATCACCGATTTTCAAGATGTGGTCTCCACTACACAATCTCCCATGCTAGAGAAAGAATAATGATAAAAGAACTCTACTAACATCCTGCCATTTCTCCCAAATACCATACAATTAGAAAAAACCCCACATAGCTTTAGTCAGTTTTAATACATATGAATCAGGTGACATTTTTTGGGTGCCAAGTCAATATCATGATAACATGGAGAAGGAAAGTAGGTTGCCTAATACTACACTAATTTTACTGGAAATTTCTCCAGAAATATCCAGGACATCCTTTTTCAAGCGGTCAGTCAGCTGAGCACAGAAAAAAATTCATATAGTTATGGTTACTACCTACCAGTATTTAACAGCTACACATTGTAGTTCAGGTTTCATTTCCAAACACACTTCCAAAAGACAGCATACAAATACATATTCACCTTTGCACTTCTGTTTGAAAACTGGTCCTCAGGATTAACCATAACTTCAAAATAAAACACATTTCTCTCCCTCAGCATGATCCAGTTTTTTATAATGCTATACACTGGTTTACTCTCTTACTGATTTACCGTCAAATCAATAGAAAAGCTTCACATTAGCCCATATGAAGTGTATTAAAGAGACAGGTCTGTAAAAGGAACCCATCTACCTGCTCAGGAAAGGAGTGCATCAGTAAATCCTGTCCATACATCTCCAGGCCCTGTTATCAGGTCACCACTTCCATGACTGGAAGACCGACCAGTATAATGTAACAGTTTTGAAAATGTGATTTAGAGCCTAATCCAGCTTCTACACTCAAATGCACAGGTCTCCTGCACTAAACACACCTTTACTGAAGATAAATTTCACCACTTACTCTCTCTTTTTTACACTTATGAGGAAAAAAGCTACCAGTACTTCACATGATTATCAAAGTAAAGAGTAACTTCACATCCTACTGAAGAGTAAACAGAAGGGTAGGTTGAATTTACCTGATCAGCCACCCCTCCTGGAAGGATCGTTTTAACAATCACTCCAGTTGACTTTCCTCCCACTATCCCAAATCCCAGACCCGAGCCATCATTCACCAACTCAATGGTCTCCACATGCTGCCAGTGAACCTAAAACGAATAAATACAAGCTTTCAAATGACTAAAATAAGGACATATGTATTAAAATTCGCAAAACAGTTTCTCTTATTTTTTGGGTATGTTTCTGAATAAAGTAAGGTGGAAATATGGGACCTTTCTAACAATTACTATTAAGATTATGTAATATTTAAGCAATAAATTGCTCATTTCATAACATTTGGAATTTTTCTGGTACAAACCAGAGCTGGTTAGTGTATCAGGCCTTTCAAAACCTTACTGAATGAATTTAAGCATCAACCTAGGACTCTCCACCTTCATGTCTCATTGCAGTCAGCAGGAAAAATACTGCTGCTAGGAAATCTCACAAGACTGGAAATCAAAACCTTCAGATAAGTGCACGTTCACATCAGCCATTATAACAAAGCACTGGAGAAAGTATAAATCCCATTCAGAGGTTAACGCTGAAGGTAGCACCAGGTATTGCAAGGTAGGTTAGCAAAACTGCCCCCTGTGTAATGAACAAAGATTTCCCTGTTGTTCAATGTCAACAGCACTGCAATGAAATAGCTCTGATGGCAGGCTTCATGTTCTGACAAGCGCTCTGAAAGACGAATGCTAGGTTGCTCACATGGGGCAGTACTGACGGGATGACTGGAAGTTCCTGGTATTGTTTCTCCTGAAGAACAAACCATACCATAAACTCATCTGAACTTTAAAACTGCAGCTTGTGGTCCACCAGGTAGAATCTTGAAAATAAGCAGTTACTTTGGAATAATCAAGGTACTGCAAATTCAAAGCCCTGTAGTACCTGTTTGGGGATCTGCAGTCTTAACATAAACCAATGATGAGCAAGCAAAGACTGAAGGAAAAAGAATGCCTCCAGATAAGCTGCTCTGCTCCCTTATTTGAAAACAAAGGGAATAAAACATCTGGGAAACGCATGCATAAAGAAAGAAAAGGAACTGTGGTAGATTTGAAAGAAACATTTTTTCAAGCAAAGGAATATGTAGGCAATCACACAGAGAAAGAAGTGTGTCACACAAATAGTGGAAGAGAGAAGGCCTCTCCTATGTTCTGAAAGGAAAAGTTAGGCCAATCAGTTTTATTCCTGCACACAGAAGAAAAGAATAATTCTGAAATTTCTTCACAAAAAGTTTTATGCTAATGATTAAAATAAACACTAAAACAGCTGCTTTATCCAGACTGATTGCTCCACATACTTCTGACTATCAACTCCCTTAAAGGAAGAGCTACTGATGAATGAATAGCTAAACCTACAGAAACTGAAGACAGGCTGTTTCCTCTCAGGACAAGTCATTACCTGACTAAGGTACCAGGAAGAGAAAGTACAGTTAATACCACTATGTTTCCGAGCTATGTTCTCTACACCTGGATGTGCAAAATTTTTCAAAAGAAAGGAAATGTAGCAGGAAAGGAAATGTATTTTCAGGGGGTCCTCAAGTATGTTCCTATACACGGCATTTTGATGGCTCTCTTGTTGCTTTAATTGAGCCTCACTGCTAACAGACAACAGAGAAGCACACATCTACCTGGTGGTGCCGATCGGATTACAATGCCTGAAAAACTTCTGTTTGCCCAAGCAGAAGGCAAAGAGAAAAAAAGATCCTCTTTTCTGCTACCTCAAAATAAAGCTTCATAAAATAAGGTAAACATGCTCTATTGGCATGAGTGGATACAGAGAATTTGGCAGATGGGAAGAAGGAATACGTCCAAGATCAAGATTCCCCCCCAAGCAAGCCTGAATATTTTCTCCTCCTTGCATGGGAAAAGGTACAACAAAAATAGACAAAAAAATATAAAGAACTGTGAAGTACATACAAGTTACAAAAAAAGTCTCAAAATACTAGATGCAGGAAGTGCATACATGCCCAGAACTGAATACACAGACATCTGGGGTATACTTACCGGGTTGGAATGGGCTGAAACTGTGCTAGCAGCAGATGGAGACCGGGAAACTACAGGACTGATGAGCTGAGGGAAAGTGCCCCTGGCCACAACTAGCTGGACATTATCTTTTGCTTTCTGTAGGATGCTGATAGCCTGTTGATGTGTAATTGTCTGATCAAGGGGTTGTCCGTTAATAGCAAGGATTTGATCTGCTTCCTTCAGCTTTCCATCTCTGTCACACATGTGTAAACAGGGAAGGAGGAAAACAAAATAAACAAACAAGAAAAACCAAAGAAGTGTTGCCACAAGAATTACAGTATTTTGACAATTTTCCAGTACTTTTAATAACCTGTTTTCTATTTCCCCCACTTCTTAATCTCTCCCCGCAGTTTTGCTGAAAGGAGCTGATGCAGCACCCTAGTGATTGCTTCCTTTGAAGCTAATCCCACTGCCACTCTCCCCTGGCTACTACCCCCCAGCTAGCTTTCTTCTCCCAGTACCCCCATGCGAGACTAAGCATATTAGATCTCAGTCACTCCCAACCACAGCCTGGGAAGTTAAGTTTATTCTTGACTTTGAGCCTCTTGCTTAACAGACCAAGTGCTCCGCTTTGTTCAGCGCACCCATTCTGAATATTCACCAAACCGTACAGTGGAACATGCTTTCATCAAGATGTTACAGAAACAAATTTTGTTTTGCACAAAACAAAGGGGGGGGGGGGGGGGGGGGGGGTGTGTGTCAAAAAAGAAGGTGAGGCAGAGAGAAAAACAGAAAGAAAATGACAAAACAGATACCTTTTAAATGAGGGGGAAAAAAGCCCTGAACAAATTTTTTAAATCACTTCATATTCTGTCAAAGGAAGGACTACTGTAAAATTACATAATGAGCCCTCCCTCAGACCTACTTCAAAGCAACTGTATAAAGCCTAAACAGATCAGTTACCCTCTGCATTCTCTACCGCTTCTATTTCTTCTGCAACAAACCAGCGAAATTTCTGGAGTCCTGTCTCCAAAATCCCGAAGTGGCAATGCTTTGTAAACCAAGGGCAGCAATGAAAACAATGACGTCTATTACGCCAGCTTCTGTGAGCACCTGCAGTGTAAAAGCCAAGGTACTCAACAGCATTCAGGAGAAGCACTATTTAGCTTCAGCCCATAATATTTCACTTCTGAATCTGAACTGTTTTTCAGAACACTCTCAAAGACTTATTATTGCCAGGTCTTTTCTGATTTATGAACCCTTACTCATCAGAGTCAGACAGGGCCTGATTCAGTAAAGATAGGTGTTCAGACCACAAATAATCAGAAAATTTCTCCCTACAGTACAGTGAGAAATAGCTCCGAGATGACTCAGCAGCCCTACACAACATACAGAGTACACCATGCGGTGGGATCCTGAATGGCAAATCCACACACAGTGATACACCCCACCAGTCTGCAATGAACCAGTGCTGCTGCCATTCACCACTGAGTTTGTTCCCTCAGGTTCTTCTCACAGCAGAAATACATTTCCTCAACACTACCTGTGGAATCAGGATTGAAGTCTAAAGCATAATTTCAGCAGGCTACTATTATTGCTGAGTTTCTGATAACAGTCCAACAACTTTAGGTCAAGCCTTGCTTGACTTAAAAGCTGGGTTTCACACCTGCTCAGTGGGACCCTACCTAAGAAACAGCCCCACTAGTTACACCCAATTTTTTTCTACCAAATTGTTTTTCAACGCATTCAAGGATGGCAAAATCTGTATTTCAGCTTTAGAAGCCATGACACAGAACAGTAACCTCCTCATTTTCCCTCTTGGAAAGGAGATATAAACAAACCACAGAGAAACTACATCTGTAGTTTCTAGAAATTCAGAACAGATCATACACTGCCCTGTTCCAACATTACATAAATTGAAGTGATAAGTAATTTTAAGCCTGCTATGATATATGGCTTAGAATATGAGAGAAAGGTCCCCTTGTATCACAAAAACAACCACAATAACACAACTGAACTGCAGTGTCAGTTAACACTCAGTACACTAAATATTCCAGTAGTAATCTTACCTATGTGCTACACTTCCCTCCTGGATTTCTTGCACAAATATTCCCAGTTCTCCCCTGTTTTCACTCTTGAGACCCACGACACTGAAGCCCAGACCACCACTTAGAGGTTTAATAAGCTCAATGGTCTCAACAAGGCGACCCTGTTCAGTAGGAGGAAAAAAAAAAAAAAGGGGGTACAAATGTTTAAAATGTTGAAAAGCAGCATTAATGAATGTGATAAACAACTTGGAAATGAGTTTCTAATTTGACAGCTACAGCTGGACAAGGCTACGCTAGCTAATAACTGAAACATAGTTATTCAGTTCTGATTTCTTCCTATCATGCAGAAGAGTGTAATTGTCACTTATGAAAGATCTGAGAACTAAAGATTATTACAGCCCAGAAGAGGAAATTAGGAAACACCAGGTAAATATACACACTTAAGGCTTAGTAGTTACTAAACCAGGATATGCATCTAAAAAATTTTAGAGGGTACAGGCCAACTCTCAAGTAGAACTCGAAAACTTCAGAAAGAGGGAAAAAGTAGGACTATGAAAAAGGCTCTCCAGGAGAGTAGCAGAAGACTTCCTCTGTCTGGCTGTATTACAAATTAATTAGAAAAATGCTAGAATATATGCTTGGCCATGCCCAGCTTCAGCCACTGAAAGGACTCATACACCATTTCTGCCTACCACAGGAAAGCAGTAAGATTACAGAACAATGCTAGCAAAGCCAAAAAGGAATTTTCCATCTTATTTCCAAGCAAGCCACAAAACCAGCTTTCATTAGTTATGCATACAAAAGCATGCTCTGACAAAGCATATCCTTCACACACAGAGCGCCAATCCTACAATGAGCATGAGAAGATAATGGCATGCTGATCTGAGAGAGACACACTGCCCAGCTAAGGACAATAACTCAGCACCAACAATGCCAAGGCTACTCTTCCAACTGTTTTCTCATTGGCCAATTGTTTCTCAAATTAAAAGGTTATTTTTGTTTTACATAGCAAATGAGCTCTGGTTTGCTTAGTAACTCAACTGCTTTTAAATAAACATGCATTTATTTTAATCATCCAGATAATCAGTGATCCACATTTCATGGACATACTTACCTGGGACATATTTCTGACTAGCTGCTCAAAGTCATCACTACAGGACTTCCCATTAATCTGAGAAGTAATGGATCTCATCGATGCTTCTAGCACATTAGCTGGGCTGCCATTCTGCTGAGCCAACAAATATGACTCATTATGTGGCAAGGACCCCACGTTCATGCCATGATGGAGAAGCTGGGGGAATTCACTAGTGGAATGTATGGAAGGTGTAATATTTACCTGCAAAAGATTGATGACAACACAGATCTATAGACACAGCAGAAACCTCCTCCTCAACCAAGAGCATCATAATAGACCAACTTCTTGTTAAAAATATTTGAAATCCCAATTTGCAATTTTAAAAAGACATTTTTAAAAGAAAAATTATCTTTAATATTTATAATCAATGTAAATTTGTTAATTATGAAAATAAAACATGACAGAAATTGATGAAAATAAACAAATTATTTTCCATACTCTGTCTAAAATTCTTTTGCTCATATCAGCATAGCAGCTTGAAGCACTCCAACACAACGGCAGATGTAAACAAGTATGAACAAGCTTTTTCTACAGTACCAGTATTTTTAAAAACAAATTTATCAACTATTTTAGAAGCAAATTAAAAAAAAAAAAAAAAAGTATGTGTATTTTGATGAAAAAAGAAAGAAACCTCACCAGCTACATAAGGAAAAAATGTCACCTGTCAGGGTTTCTGCATCACTATGCACTACAGCTGCCAACATGACTCTCTGCATGAGCTAGAATTAAATACAGAATTACTGAACAAGTCTAAAATCAGCAGGTTGATCCGAAAACCACAGCCGTGCCTTTACATGGACAGCCTTGACAATACAATTCTCTTACAGCAGAAAATAAGAAAATTCTCTGCTTTGCCCAGCCACAGTAAAGTACCTATTTTCAAGCAAGTCTCTACCAACCAGTCTAATAAATGGCTAGTGGTGGTATAAAGATCAGGTGAACCAGCAGCTCTCATTTGGCTGTTGTTCCGCCTGTCTGTTCACTGTCAACAGGCACCGTTTCACTTCACACTGATGTGTTTCACACTTGCCTGGCATACTAACCACAATTTAGGACCACAATATTGAAGCCTCAAATGCTTTCATTATTCTACAGTGCAAATCTTCTAGCATTCTGCACCACAGTACGAAAGACTGGTATTTCCCTTCCTTGAAGCCTTATTTTTAAACTTCTAGTATCAACAAAAAAATCCAAAATGTAAATGTATTTTAAAATGTCTACTGCACCAGTATCAACTGTTTAAGAATGCTACTTCCATTAGGTTTAGCACATCATTCTCCCAACAGTCTGGACATTAAAAGGTCAGTATTGTCCTTCATCACACAATCTCATCTGAGTGCTTTAGGAAAATAAAATAGAACAAACATTATTTGTTATACACCTTATGTGCCTGGGAAGACCCTTAAGTTATAGAAAAAACACCACAACACAGCACTGAAAAGTCCTCAACAGCACTTATCCAGATCTGACATAAAAAAACTACAAAGAAGAAAATCAGGATGCGTGGAACTCAGTGATTTCCACCACAGTGTGATTACATTCTATTGTCCGTATTTGTGAGGAATCACTTGGGTTATGCTTTAAACAAATCATAATGCCTAAAATGTGCACACATGCACTTTCTTCAATCACATACAGCCATTTCAGCAAGCCTGTAAGGAACATGTAGATAAGCGTTGTTTCACAGTTAATTACATGTAACAACACCCAGATACATAATCACATTCTTTCAATGAACTCTACATTTCCTCTTACATTATATTCATGGATTTGATACTACTGAAATCTATACCATACTGTTTCTTATCTGAATGAGTCCATATAATAGGTTAATTCACTTCCACCTTCCCAATGTCATTTGTAACATTCATACTATACTAAAAATCTTATTTTTCTCTAAAAGACAAAAAAACACTTTCCTGTATGCACAAACAGCAAAGAAAAAAAAGAAAATTAGCTACACATCAAAAATAAAAGGTTACTGAGTATGACACACTGCTCTTACAGTAAGTTGTATTATATACCTTCTCTGAATCCAAAATACTTCTTGTACTACTCAATATCCCATACAGCACAACCTTCGGTACGCAGAGGAGCTCTATGCCCATTCTGTACTATGTCCCATATATGTTCTGCTAGTACTGCTAAACAAGAGGACTGCTTTGGGCAGCT
Organism: Athene noctua; assembly: GCF_965140245.1. Taxonomy (NCBI): domain Eukaryota; kingdom Metazoa; phylum Chordata; class Aves; order Strigiformes; family Strigidae; genus Athene; species Athene noctua. The sequence goes on along the minus strand of NC_134077.1, from coordinate 66,155,189 downwards.
TATTTCACTGTTTGCAATGTTCAAATGGCAGGCTAGCCATGATGGACAAAACCAGAAGATGGAAGTTGTTCATGTTTTTCTAGGACATTTGACGTAACTAATTATTAACTCTATTATTCTGAAGACACTGGTTTTTATTTGCATGATGACTGAAATACCACTGAAATGAATTGCTGCACACTACATATAGCAGGAAAAGGTAAAAAATAACCCTCCAATCCACACCAGTTTAACCAGAACTTTTTAAAAGTTCTAGTTAAACCTCAAATCTTCAGTGCAACTGTGATTCCAGCACAGCTACAATGCAGTATCAAACATCACCTCTTCAACAGCAATTGATAGCAACATCTCATTTTCATCACATCTTTTTTAAACAAACACAGCTACATGTTCAATGGAGCATATGCTTAACATGGCAAGTCTACCTCACATAAAGTGGCTTCTGACTTCTGAGAGCAAGAAAAATCAATGAAACTCTAAGAAAAAATGTCAAACTGTTAAGAAAGTTCTGTGAATATGCAAAAAGCTTAGTTTTCAGAATGTCTGCTCTCCCGAAGCACACACTTACACTTTAGAAACATTTCTGTTTTATTATGATATTTATAATGATCCTGAAGGTAGAAGTTCAGAATCCCCAGAAAAATTACAAGCAGAAACGCAACAATCACTCTCTCCTGTTCCCCCTGAAATACACGCTTATAGCATGCAAAGGTTGAGAAGAACTGGCATATATTCTTGCTAACCACAGAAGTATAGGTCATTCCAGGGGGAGTAATAAACTACAAGTGGAAATCTTAGATAATGCTCTTGTGGTTGTATGAAATATTTTTCATAACATATAAACTGCACTACTTTGTAGTGATCACTGTAATTCCATCAAAAAGAAGCTTTATTGCACTGCGATTGTGTGAGCACCATATGAAAGAATATTGCTTTGTCTAATAATTTGGCTTATGCTGACAAACCTTCCTTAACTGACTTTCTCCATACTGTATGTAATCTCTGCAATGTGGACATAATTTGGCATAAGATAAAAATTCACAAATAGCACTGAGTACAACAAAACTTATGTTACAGACACTAAATGCAATCAAACAGTGCTTACATGCAGTTGCTCAAAATATCTTTAACAAAAACAGAGCTACCAAAGCCATGTCTGCAGTGAATCACATGTATAGCAATATAATCAGCATTCCTAGGTCTCAGTTTAGACAAGAACAATTCCTTGGTGTTTCTGCACTTCAGCCATTGAGCCCCGGTTCCTGGAAACCCCACAAGCACAGGGCAGTACTTCAGCTGAGAGAAAGTGACCTGAGCAACAAAAAGGGCAGCTGCCAACAGCGACCGCCCTGGAAGCGATGGAAGCGCAAGCCGGCCGCCGTGCAAGCCTTGCACGCTGCCGGGCACCCTCCCCTCTACTGCCCTGCCCGGCGCTGCCTGTACCCCAGGGGAAGCCCCCGGTCCCCCAGGGAACAGGCACCGGCACCAGCACTGCTCCAGCACCGCCCTGCCGGCTGCTCCTCTGCGGCTCCATCCTGGGGGCGGGGAAAGCTGACCCCAAATCAGCATCTCAGAAGTATTTTGTTTCAAAACACAGAGCAAACAGCGTTGCTGCAGAGAGGGGTTCTGGTTAGGAACAAAAGGTCTCCTCTACTTGTGCAAGCCACAGAGTTAAGCGAGTGTTCACAGGCAATATGAAAAGGCAGCTTCTCCACTTCTCCCCTAAATCTGCTCTAGCGCTGACACCCAGCTATCCCGTGCATCCCAGTATGTGCTGCACCGTCGGAGGACTCTCCCCCACGACTGCATTGTGAACGAAAAAATATGGTCAAACTCACAAGCATAAAAAAATCTGAGGAATGCAGCCCAGCCAGGAGAAGGGTATTTTGTTCTGGCAGAGCCCTGTGTGGAGTGAAGACAGGAGGAGGAGGGAAGGAGATGACTAGGGAGAGACAATAAGGAAAGGAAGAGAAGGGGGAAGAGGAAGAGGACTGACAGCACTTAAAAATATTTTATGAAGAAAATACCACTGAAAAGTTCAAAACATCACAATCTCTTCAAATTATGAGACTGCTCTTCAGCATAAGAAAACAAGCATTCATTGAAGAATAAGTATACAAATAAGCAGAAAAAAAAATGGCTCCTTTGATGTTCTTCAAGTGACTAGTGGAGTCAGGACAGTAATTCTCAAAAAAAATCCCTTTGCTGTCCCTAGAATTTTCTCACTCCAGTTCTTAACTTTGCGGTGACAGATTTGCAGTGCAAACAAATCCTGCTTGCTTGTTTAAGGAAAAAAAACTTTAAGGCACCTACCAATAAGCACCAAAGCATCAGACTGGATGACTTTACCATCATGCCTCACCAACATTCAGATGAAGGAACACACCACTCAGTCCACACCACTGCACGTAACACAAATGCAAACCAAGAGGATCTTGTTAAGCACGCAACAACAGTGAAGGGTAACAACTTCCAGTTAACACAACAGAAGCTTTAAGGAAATGGGACTGCAAATCTGAAACACCTTTATGCATGCAAAAACACACTTTTTCAGATTTTTTTTAGTGCTCAGAAGATCACTCATAAGAGAAAAAAAAAAAGTCTACTATTTTAGACCATAAAAAATTGCAGTAACTCTCACTGGAATGCAAGGAATATTTCTCTGCTATACCCAATCTGCATGTGCAAGTGTTCACATAAGCACGTATCAAGAAGAGAATTGACATCCAAGTAGCTTCCCTGTCAGCTAGACTGGCTATGTACCATGCAACATGTACAGGCTACCGAAGTTACTGCACAGATAAACCTGCAGGGTTAGGTCTGAGGGTAAAATTATTATTTGCTTTTAAAAAATACACATCTGAAATTACCCACCTGCAGTATCAGCTGCTTCATTTTACTAATTTGGGTGACTGTATTTAAAAACAGAAACAACCTTTAACTATACAGTTAATGTCTGTAAGTGAAAATTTAATTTGACTTTTCACCAAACTCCTGTTAATGCTTCAGACACACTTTAATTTCTCACTACATATTCCCAGGGTCATCACCACATAGTTCACACCATTTCTGGATCTCACTGGTAAATTCTCCTTTTCAAACAGCAAAGCAAACAAACCCTCAAAACAGCTTTTTTTCTAGCTTTTTTTAAATCACTCCAATGTCATCCAGTGTCTACATACCAAACATGCAAAATCTGAAATACATGCTCACATATAGCACTGTAGACACCATTCTAACTTATTTCTTGTCTGTGCAAAATAGCATCAAGATGATCCACAAGAAGCAATAAAGGGCCAGTCTGTGCTCTTCTGCCACACAGCTGAAGTAGCATCAAGACTGTAAGGACTCTTCACCACCTGCAGTTCGGCCAGAGACCAGATGTGACTCCACGCTGACAGTAAGGTCAGCTGGTGACAGTAAGATCAGCTGCATTCTCCCACTTCTCCATTTCTGCATGCCAAGCACAGAGCTGCCCATCTTGCAGGAGTCTACAGGAACAACTATTTGCAAAGCCAGGTACACAGTTTAGTCCTAATTCAGTTATTGAACTACTTTTTATATTCTTCAAGTTCTTACGCTGCTGACAAGGAAATTAAATTACAGTAATAAATAATCAAGTCAATATAGCTGAGTTGCTGTGCCTTTTCTCATCCTCACCAAAGAAATAAAGAGAAACCAGAGAAGTAATACTTTTACTTAAAACCCTGAGCAAGGAAAAAGGAGGTAGGAGCTCTTACTTCTCTTTGATCTTTTATTCCTATAAGACACAAGAGAGCAATAAAATGCTCTTAGGAATAAAATCCTAAGACCTCATAAAACACATGTTCCTTTTGAACGGTAGAGACAGAAAACCTTATGTTAACTCTCCATGCAGTATCACTATTTCCCTACCGCACACGCTGTAACAAGCATATATACCAAAAAAAAAAAAAAACAATACACAGACTATGGGCCTTAACAAAGCCCAGAAAAGTCAATGGGTATATTCCCCTCAGTTCCCTGAAGCTTTGGATCAGATATTTAATTTAGACTATTTGATTTCACTATTCAACATGTAGAGACACATATATTTTTTGCTCCTTCTTAGCCACTTTTCTCTTGCGCATGGAAGGCTACTTTCCCTACCTGATCTCTCAGTTGTTGAACAGAAGTCTGAAGGTTGAGAATTTGGTTAAAGAGAGGACTCTGAAGCACTGATTTTAATAAGCTCAATTTCTCCTCGTTTGCAATGTCACCTCGATCCCGAAGTTTTGCCTGTAAGCGTTCCATAGCCTGGAGGGCCCGATGTGTATCTGTAGCAATAATAATTCCTAGTCAGTAACAGTTTAGAAACAGCCACATACAAGGGGATAACAGCTTTAAATGCATCGCTCTCCACTGTTTAAACTACAGAGGACTTGAATTGTCCATTTCTGAACAAAAATCCCAACCCAAACATGTCTAATGAATCAGAAAGCCAAGTGCACAGCACAAAAAAAGAAGCCAAAGAAAATTACATTTTTGTCCATCAAGAACTGAGTTACAAAAGTGAAAGAGTCTTCATTAAAATTCAGTTACAGGAACTGTGGCTGCAGATCACTGTAAATAAGCAGCGACCAAAACAGCCATAATAGAGAACATTTGGGTCTTTTCATACAAACTTTTAAAATTCTAGTAAAGATTAAAACAGTGAAATCAAGATGAGAGCCTAAATATTAAATACACTAAACAAATGATGGTACACCTTTCGTTTTCAAATACCAAATACAAAAACCCAAATGCACCATGTATTTCTAAGCACAGTACATATTTTTTACAGAACCACTCTCAGCAGTATATACCAATAACCTAAATCTATCATGTACATTTTATATGGCCACAAAAATATAGTGAGAGAAATAAAAAAAAAAAGATTACCAATCGTTTCCAACATGTTTTCTGCTTCTCAGCTTCTATTCCAATAATGGTAAGAGGCAGCAAATAGAGTATTTCCCTGAAAAATAACAGAAAGGGAAAAGGGTCACATTTACAGAAGCACTAAGCTCTGAAGAAAAAAGAAGCTTTACTTCTGAAAACAAGAAACAGCCCCATAAAATAACAATCTACAAAACCTGTATCTCCTTAGATAATTAAAATAACCTAAGAAGTGACCATATTCTGAGTCTCTTTGGAGCTTAAAACCTGCCTGAAAATTGCTTTTAGGAATATACTTTGTAATATTTTCGCATTTCCATATCAAAGCTGCTGTCTGCATACTATTGCACAACACGTCCTGCACTGCCTTCATCAGAAGCTATGAATCACAGCTGTCACAGATACTTTACAGAGTTCCATTGCTTCCCTTTTCAGTGATTCATAAAAAACATTCCCTGCAGGACCAGTTTTCAAGCTCTATGTTGACCATTTCACGTTCATGAGCCATAGCACATTTTTTTAAATCTCTCTTTAAAAAGAAAAGTCACAGAGTCTTTCATGCCATGCAGGCTTGCAGGACACCCACACTACAGCCTCCACTATTAATGCCTAGGGTAGCTGGGACTCGGATCTGGATGACGGCTGGGTTTTCATCAGTGTGGATTTCCAGGCAGGAAATTTTAGACTGGGAGGAAAAAATTCGGAATTGCTCTGTTTATTCTTTTTCATTTTTTGGGGGGTAGGGGTTTTTTTTCAACAGAGTACCTGCAATTGCTCAGAAATTTCTAGTGACAGAACGTGTCTGATGGAAATGGATAGCTGAGGAGAAGTGAGGAGTTCAAATATCATTGCAAGTGCATGAACTGAGCTGTGTATTTTATTGTCTTATCCTTCACAACTGTTCCTTTGTTTTACTGATAATAGGAAAGCACTTCAGTACAGCATCCTGACTTAAATCTCTTTACCAATATGCAGACAGCTGTGATCTCTAAGCACACAAGAAAAATAAGTCTTCCTTGAAACTTTTGAGAAAATAGGAAAAGGAATGGCGTTGACAGATCTCTCAGTAAGACAGCCTAACTAGAATTCAGCAGAACCATTAGTTATACAACCTGAGCAGGACAAGCATGAATTGTTCCTCACAATAAAAGCAAGAAAACAGTTGTAAACATATATTCACTTAGAAGGAACAAAAGCCAGGATCAACATTTTGACAAGCCTTATTATTTGCAGCTTGTGTAGAAAACCCAAATCAAGTGGGTTTAAAATGGTTTCAAATTCCATTGCCAAGACCTCCCTAGTTTTGATATGACTGAGGCTTCATATCAGTCTATTTTATTGCATTTGAATTTGCGCATAGATTGGTACAAAATCACAGATCATCCATTTTAAGACAATGTACCACTTAGGGACAGATGTTCAAATCCTCTGAATTTGACTTTGTCAAAGTAACTTTATTCCATGATCCAACTCGTGCATATCAGTAGTAAATAAAAACAAGCCTTTACGAATTTGTTTTCACACTTGGCAAGGCAAATCCCAGCATGTGATCACCACATCTGAAAATCAAACCAAGTACCTTGCATTTTCACCTTGTCGCTCTAAAAAACAAGACAAAAAATGTCTATTTTCCATGAGGAGGGCTGGATGAGATTTAAACATTATGACGGAAGCTGGCTTACCCAAACCTTAATCACTGATAGCTTCTCCTTCTAGATTAATAAACTGCTATCACTTTTCTATTCAGAGCCCTTATTTACAAATAGAGGCATTTATGTCATGTTCACAGCTGTTTTTCTCAGTGGCAATGCCAACCAAAGCAGTTCTTTCCTGTTTCACTATTCAGGGCTTCATTCACAGCTACCCAGGGCTGTGTTGTGGATGCAACAGAGAACTGTGTGAAAAAAAGACATGGAGTATGTTTCAGTCATTTCAGTGCCATGACCCTGTTTATCACAGCACTATACAAGCACATAGTATTGTACGTTCAACTCATCTTCTGAGGAAACTACTCAGGAAAAATACAGGGATACTGTTCTTCTGCTTTAGTTCCCCGAGAATCTCAAGAAGAGATGCAGCTGTAAAAAGTCTGTATCTTTTGGAGTAGCTGTATATTGCTTTATATTATGATTCAACTTGCCGAAAATCTTATTCTTGGTGTGCTGTGAAAAGCATGTTTTACAAATGACAGAACAGACAAGGTCACCACTGTGTTTGTGCAATCCTAGAGGTACAAACTCTGATGGTTTATAATGGAAGCTTTCTAAAAGCAGGCACAAGTCCTGAACACACTCTATAGATGGAGATGATCCTGCCTAATTTGCAATGAAAAGAAGTCCTCAGCTAAGACACTCACGATATACTTTTTAATTACCTCAGGCTTTAGAGGTCAAAATACTGCTCCAGAGCTATCTCAGTGTTAGCAAATCCATTTTTAACTCTCAGTTTAATTCTCTGTATTTTGTGTTTATATTAGCAGGGAATTCCTCCTCAGCTGACCAGCTTAATGCTTTTGTCAATTGTGTTACTAAGAAGGAACATGACCAAAACTGCCATCAGGATGTTTTCCTTCGGGACACTTCCTCTGACGCAAAAGCAATGCATTCAGGCACACCAGCATTTCTACATGCCGCAGTCTGAGATGACCCATTTTCTCTGCCTGCAGTTTGAAATGGTGAAAAACTACCTGACTGTGCTCCTGCTGTGCCACATCCATGATCTGTCACCACCAGTTTAGGGGCACATTCACATAGCCGAAGTACAGCAGAAGCAAGCACACATCTGTCCAACATGCACCACAGAGGCACACCATAACCACCACCACCATCCACTACAGCCGCAAGCCCTGGCCTTTAAACCAGCTTGCTGCTAGGTATTTTAACAATAACACACTGCTGAAGAGTATGGAGACATGCATGATTATTTATTGAAAGGAAGAAGTCTATCATTTGCTATAGTGTATATTTTCATAATGCCATCACTTTTAGATGCACAAATGGGAAGTTTAGTTCTGATTCTCTCATTTTGCATACTCCTGGCAGCCTGTACCAGAGGAGTCGGAAGCCAAAACCAGCCCTTTTATACATGATACAAATACTGTTCACACCTCAAAGAGCTTACTAGCTTAGCTCAAAGTAGCTTTAACTATTTTTGCATTTCACTGCTAAAGTTCGCTAAAGTTCATTAATCTCTTTACAGTAATAAGAACACAGACTGAGTTAGACTTTTTTACTGGCAAGTTGAAGAAATACTGCTAAATGAATAGCAAGTTAAACTCACTTTCAAGTTTTTAAAGGCACAGTTACTTCAAAGTTGTGGCCAAAAAAAAAAAAAAAAAAAAAAAAAAAAAGCACGTTCTCTTTTTCCTCCTGTATTATAACAGGAAAGTAGAAAACACAAGTAATTTTGGGCAGGTACATGGTGAGAAACATTACATCTTCTACTACGCATTCAAAAAAGTTAAAGATGATCCCTTTAATACTTGCACATCTGAAATGTGATTCTTCCCATGCTAACAAAGATGTGTTTTATACACATTTCTCCACTATTTATGCTGCCCTTCTACAAAATCAGTTGCCAGAAAACAGCTGGCATGCTGCAGCTCTGTTTTCTTTAAGCCTGCTCCTAAAACACTAAAATCCACAGGTGTCAGAATTTAAAAAAATAGACATGAAAATTAAGTTGATCACCTCCTTTACACTGCAACCATGCAAGCCACTTAGCTAAACAACAAAAAGATACATGAAAAGTGAAAGATAATCCACTTCCAATCATTACTCTTTCACAGCCGATCGTATAGTTCCTACAAGAAAACTTACTCTGTTTCATTGACAGATACTCCATCTACTATTCCACAAAGCTATTTCAGATAATTCCCTAGAAACTAATGCTCACAGCACTGGATTAGCAAACATGCGATGCCAAAGATAGAAAACACAGTAATAGGCTTTGCCCTGTAGCTCCTGCATTACCTGAAGTGCTCTGAGGATGCAGAGGAAATGCCTATCTTAAGAGTGATCTCTAGGACCAAACTTTGACTAGGAATTACTTGAGATTAAAACGGAATCCATTTCAATTACACAGCACAGTAATCACAACATGCATTTTATAGCTGCTAAAGAGATTTTCAGAACTTCTGAATTTCAACACCCGGACCTGGATTTGTCTGAGCTAGAGGTATCCTTTCATAACTAATTTTTATTCCATGTCACTTTCCTCCCCTACGTTCTAGCTATCACTCAAACAGGCATGTAGTGTTACCACTGCCTGGCATGGGAACAGAAACCAAACTGCACAGGAAGTGGAAGATACTAATTACCGCTAAACCTTCTGCTTTGCCTGGTATTTCCAGGAGCTCTTCCGTTTTGCCCAGTTTTGCCCAGTTACCTCCCACACGCTAGCTACCATTCCTAGGAGGAAAACTAAGGTGATTCCCAGAGTCCCTGGGGAGAGTCTTGTCAATATAAATGCAGCAGAAACCATTCATGGTAAATTGAAAGATCTCACGCTTTTCTATCTATTCTTTCACTGTCACAAAGGCAATTTTGCTGTCGCATACAGCACTTTCTAGGATTACAAGCAGTATTACAAGGACTTGACAACTACAGCCTGACTGGTATAGCATTCACTGCCCGTAATGAAAAGAGATACGCATACCTGCACACACAGCAAAAGGGTGTGGAAGTAAATGTGGGAGAACAGGGACCAAGAGGGAAAGGAGAATAAACAAAAACTGGAAACAAAGAAAGGAGTAAAAAGGCTAACCTGTCGTTCTGACAGGACATGAGCTTGCCAAATTAACATCAACCACTTGGTTTCATCAGCCAAGAGACCCTGGACTGCATGCTTCTGAATGACAGAAGAGAGAACTGACTCAAATTAAGGATTTTATACAAGCAAAATTAACATGCTCTGTTTCACAAAGAACAAAGCAGATTTCAACTGACTACCTGGAATGTAACAGGCAAGCAGGAGAAGACTGACATCTACATTTAAGAGCTATGCTAATGAAAATTGTTCTGAAACATTCGAAGCATAAATAAAGAGGCAGTTCAGAAACTAACGCACAGCCTATATTAAGACTATAAGCAGTTTTGTTTGGAAAGTAACATTACTAACCTCCTGTTAGCACAATGCTGAATGCATCAAAGAGGTGTAAAGAGATGATAGTAGTGGCTCTATGTTAGAGAAAAGTACTGTGATAGAGCGGAACAGCATTATGTATTTTAAAGTAACTATGAAAATAGAATTATGAAATTCAACTGTTTTTAAGTGCTGTACGCATCACATTAATGTATTAAGGAAACTTACAATGCTTTTGGATGAACAAGCAATCTCGTTGCTGTGTTTAATTAATAATGTTCTGCAACACTTCAAGGAGTCCTACATGAGCCTAATATCCATGTCAGCTGACGTGCAAGTTACAACTGCAACTGGGAAATAGGCCTAAACTATACTTAACGCATTCACCTGCTGATAAATGTGTGATACTGAGTACTCAAAAGGAATTTGTAAAGAGTACTGCAGAAACAACAACATAGCAGGGAAAATTCTTCTGGTGAGATTTTTTTGTTTTGTTTAGTTTTTTTTTTTTTCTTAAGAAAACTAAGATTATCCCTTTACAAAAAAAAAAAAAAAAGAAAAAGAAAAAAGATCTTTCATTAAATATTTTAAACTGAGATTTTGAATCACTTTCTTCTAACTTTTGAAATACAGGACTATCCTCAGAAACTGAAAAGCAACTTTTTACTATATGCAGAATATATGCAACACTACATATACTGAATTAACGTATGAAACCCAGGCATGGTTATTATTGCCTCTTTATGTTTTCAGGATAGACAATTGATTAACATATTCATTAAACTCAGTTAAACCTGATGAAACATAGTTTCTACAACAATCGCACTTCTTCAGGTATACTGGATTCTTCAGAGAAGCGACAACAGCATACATAAGTGAATAAATAAGAAGCCCCACTGAACAGCTGCCAGTAAACTTCGATGAAGAGCTGCCATTTTCCTCACAAACTGAAAACACAAATTTTTCATTGTATCTTGTGACAATAATGGGTGAGTAACGCAGAAAATCATTACAGCATGTAACAAGACTACAGTGCAAGGTGTCTCAGATGCAAGGACGGGGTCTTAAACGCCTACAAAATACTCCAGTACTGTCTAGGCAGAAATGGTATATTTATATATTCACCTGTTTGGAATGTCAATAGCAAATCAAAACTGTCCTTACCAATGATGATACAGCATACTGCCAGCATGGCATTGTATTGGCTTAAACTGCTTTAGCTGGGTGCTCAAATATAAAGCTAATTAGAAAATTTACTGGATACCTCCACAGAATTTTAAATTTTCTTACATGAAACATAGAGCAGATGATTTAAAAGGTCTTTATAATGGTTCTCAATGCACTGATTAAAGTGTTATCTATTAAAACTATTTACAGCTATCTGTGGGACTGAGAAGTTGTACGGCATTCCTCTCTGAAGAATTCACAGACTCAGAGCCAGATGGAATATAAAGATCACCCATTAGTATGTAAGTAGTGCAGTTCTCTTTTCTCTAGTGCTGATACTGATCGAACTTTGCTAGTGCACTTTTGTGCAGAGAGTAATGTCTCCAGTTCCTGAGGAAAAAGCTTTCTGAAAGCACAAAGGAAGCCATTAGAAACACCAGTGCTAATCACTAAAGACTATATGCATGTTATTGTTAACAAGATGAAAGATAAAAAAAAACATGTATACTAAAAATGGGTTACATTTTTTAAAAGGAAAAAAAGTACAGTGATGTATTCTGTCACAAAAAATGTTCTCATTCTGCATTCTTTTCTTCTAATGTTACATTACTTTCCATTTCCACCTGAGCATTAAACATTTCCAAAAGATATTTTACCACTTTCCCCTTTTCCAGTTTAGATTCTTCCTTCCCAACGAGTTGTTCTTATCTTGGAAAATGCAGTAGTGATATGGAAACCACAAGGCATTACATAATAGACTTCCGCGACGGCAGAATTCAGACCCTTCAGCTTGATTACAGCAGATCGCTGCTCTGCTCCCGGCAAGAGACTCTCCTACTATCCTTTCTGGCACCAAAGCCAGTAAGGACGTTTTCTGTCAACAACTTATACTAACAAAATCTTCTGCATGTGTTAGAAAGAAAAAATACAAAGGGATGAGGCAGTATTTATCAAAAGCAGGAAGAGAAGTTAAAAAAAAAAAGAACACAACATTGTTCAGCAAATCAAATCTGTTAAATGTGGTACACGGAGTTCAAACGGCCGGCTTTGTGAGAGTTCTCCTTTTATCTCTTTCCTCCCTGTTATTTCTTTCAGTAAGGTAAGGAGGTACCGGCAGCAATGGGGGGCCACCACACGAGAAACAAACCATCCCGCAAAGCAGACCCCTTCCTTCGCACATCCAGACCCATTCGAGGGCACGCACAGCTGAGGCTTGCGCCTTTCCCCTCCACTCCCACTCTGCCAAGACGGTCACGTTCCAATGCAGACCGGGGGGATGCCGGAGACCCACAGCGGGGTCCGGACGCGCGAAGAGCGCCAACGCGTGCGCGGCTGCAGGGACCGGCACGGGCACCCGAGCGAGGACCCGCGGCCGCCGCCGCACCGGGACCCCGCGCACCGGCCGCAGAGGAATCGCCGGTCTCGCTCGGGCCTCCGGGCCGGCCACGGCTCCGGGCGAAGTCTCCGCGTCGCCGTCCGCGAGCGCCGGGCGAGGGCCGCTGCGCCCGGGAGCCCCCCCGGGCCGCGGCCGCCCGCGGGTCTGTGGCGGCAGCAGGCGAGGGAACCTCGCCCGGCACGAAGCACTGCCGCTGGGGTTAGAACAGGGGGGAGGGAGGAGGGGGCGAGCAGAGCGCCCGGCAGCAGCCGGGGGACGCGCGGCTTTTGTTTACGCTCGGCCGCCGCCCCCCGCCAGGCCGGCTGAGCCCGCGGAGCGCCCGCCGCAGGCCGGAGCCGCGGCCCAGACCCCTGGGCCGCCGTCCGCGGACAGCTCGGCCCGGGGCGAGGGGCAAGCAACAGGCTCAGCGCCCCCCGCGGCTCCACGGCCTCCGTCCTCCTCCAACCGCCCGCCACCCCCGGCCCCGGCAAACCCTGGCAGATGAGCAAAGAATTATAAATAAAAGTTGGCGAGGTAAATACGTTTCAAAAGGCGGCTCAAAACTCCAGCGACACCGCGGGCCCCTCCCGCCCTGCCCGCATCCCCGGAGGACGACGCGGCAGGCTCGCCCCGCTGCCCGGCCCCACACCCCGCTTACCCCGGCGGGCCCCTCGGCACGGCCCCGCTCTCCGCCTTCGCCCTCCCCGCCCCCAAGTAACGGCGCCGAGCCGCGCCGCGGGGGAAGCGCGCTCAGGCACGCCCCGGCGGCCTGAAACCTAATCCAGCCCCGCCGCCCCCCCGCCCCGGCCCGGCCCCGGCCCCGGCCCCCCCTCCCCGCCGGGTCACCGGGCGCCGCGCCCTCCGGGGCTGGCTCGGGCGGCCGCCCGCAGCGTGGATGCCGCCGCGCGGAGCGGGTCTGCGGCCCCATCCCGGCGGCGGGGGGCAGGGATACGGGGGAGCTGGAGGGGGCACGTTTGAGAGCTTCCCGCCCCGCTCGCTCCCCGCCGCGCCGCGCCGCGCCGCGCCGCAGCCATTCCAGCAGAGTTTCTCTCCCGGCGGCTGCAGGCGAAGCGGCAGACGGGGCCGAGCGGCGGAGCGCACGCCTTGCCGGGGACGACACCGGGGAGCCGCGCTGCCCTGGTTTTCCCTCCCAGCTTGCCGGGCTGACAGGGGGAACGCCCGTGGCATGGAGGAGGCGGCACGCTGACCCCTGCCCCTCTCGGGTGGTGCCCTGCCTCCTGCGGCTGGGCCCGGCCCCGTCTTGCTGCCCCAGGAGCCACCGGCTTCGAGTTCGACAAGATGAGCCTCGGCTGGAAATCTTAAAAAAACCCAACAGCAAACAACATGAAGTTAGACAAAATGGTAAATAAGGTCATAGGGCTAATGATGATTTTCCATCTAAGAAACAGCTCATTAGTGTCTTAAGATGCTGTGTACCGTTTACATCATGAGAATGAAGCACATAATACAGAAGTGTTTGCAGTGACCACAGAAAAATAAATTCTGCAAAAAGTGGAAGGATTTTGATGTTTGTTAACTTTGCTTCACCTAGTGAATATTATCAGGGTCACGGCCTCCCCTTTTCCTTGCTATAACGGTGTTGTAGATGTGCTTCCGCGGCTCCGTTGAGGTAACACCGTGCACAGAGACGGGAATCCAGGACACAGCGGCCCTGGCTCTGCAGCCACTCAGTGCACTCTTCATTCTTGCCTTCTGATTTGGTTTGATTCTTCCTCCAAATGAATTTTAACTGTAAGCATCGTCATCTTCAAGTGATAGTTGTTTGGGGTGGTTTTTGTCCCACAAAGAATTCATTGTTTTGGAGATAGAATGGAATACTGCAGTATTTATTTGAGAGAGGATCAGTAAGTGCAATCCAGGTAAAAACAGTTTAACAAGCAGAACATTCATCATGTAAACTTTAAGAAACGCGGCTCTTTCTTCATTTCATCTTTTTTTTAAAAAAAATTTAGAAGATTAACTTCTGAAAAAAGTTGACCCTACTAAGATACTTCTCTTTATTATAGTTGGCAGATTGAAGAACTCCAAATGATTAGCTACCTTTCCTTCTGTTGTATGTTAAAATATGCGTGTAATTACACCTATTTAACAATCATTCTTCCACTTCTCAACTAAGAAAAAATAATTTTCAAGATTTTATTCAGTTCAAGATTTTATACAGTTGACACTGTTGGATCCAGTGTTTGTTGGTGAGCATATTGCTTTTTAAAATCAAATATAGATGCTCTGTTTGCTATAGCTAGGATATTGAACGCTCTATAACTTGTCCCACCAGCTTTCTGTGTTACACAAGCCTTTACAGGATCCAAAATAAAATCTTAAAAAAAAAAAAAGGTATAATTTGTTTGCATGTATCATTGTTCAATAAATAAGTCACAGTGGATTAGATAGGTGCAAAATCAGACAGCTATTGTTATTTTTTCTGTTGCTCAGGCTTTAACCATGGCATTCCAATGAAAAAAAATTACTCTAGTAAGATTGTTTGGAGCTAAAACAGGTCAAAATTAGGTGCAATGGTACTTTACTTCTGATGAATAACATCAACTGTGTTCTTCCCAGTGCAGCTTCTGTTTGTATGGTTATACCTCTCAGATAATATTTTAACTGCTATTCTCAAATAGAATTAGATTTTCAGTTAGATTTTGTGAAGTCCTATGAAGCATATATGAGGTAGATTATACCTACTGAAGGTCAAAACATCATGCTACCTTATACCTTACCTGTATTAAAAATATTTGCATGGGTATAATTATGCTAACATAGCTGTACCCACAAACTCTCCGTAAACATGCAACATGTATGTAACAGGAATTTGCATCGCAGTAACATAAAGAGCTCTTGTGTACAGTAGCTGATGACTCTGATCATGCAGCCACAGTTCTAGCAAATAGTAAAGCAAACTATTAGGAGTTGGAGTACGCTAGTGGTCTTGTGGCTATATCTGGTAGTAGATTCAGAAAGATAACTAGACAGGCATCAGTAATTACTTTTTACTTATTGCTTCTTTTTGCCAGAAGTGTTATAAAGTAGGACAAAAAGACAGTCATTCACTGGTTCCACAATGAGGAAACAATGTTACCTCTCCAGCCCCTTCACAGAAATAAAGGTCTCCCAAGTATTGTTTCCCCAGTGTGGTTTAGGTGATGCACGACACACAATGTTATTTACATAATGTTACTTACACTAACACGATGTTACTTACACTAATGGCTTCATTAGTGTAAGTAGCATGGCTATTAATAAGAGATCCTGTCCTTAAAATGTCCTTAAAATGTGAGGAAAGAGAATTTACTTTGTACTTCAAGTCTAAATGTGTTTACAGACTAAAAAAGTAATTGATATATGTACATAAATTTATCCATGTGATTTTAAATAAAAACTCCAAGCAGTTTTTTTTAAAACATAAGCTTTCTTCAAAAGACTATTATGACCAGAAAACCCACAATATAATATTCTGTCAGAAAGGGCTACTAAGGAGGAGATGAAGGGAAAATTAATAATAATAATAATAATAATAATAATAATAATAATAATAATAATAATAAAAATGCTATGTTCTCCAGTATTAATCTCCAGGAAGATTTAATTTCTCTGGCTGATTTATAATATCCTCATGGTAGGAATATCAATATTGGATAAGATGTCTGCCTTCCTGATTTACTTACTGCTGGTAAAATATCAGCAATTAATATTAATGATGTGCTGGCTAGGTTTATTAGAGAACATAAAGGAGAAGTAAACTGAAGAAGAAAAAGTCTTTATAAAGGTAACAGGGAGGACTAAAAACAAGTCTATGTGTCCATTAAATCATTCATCAGACCGCTGTTGGGAATACAGTTTTTTTAAACAGTAATGAGAACAGGAACTAGCAAATGAAATGAAAGTCTGATTCTGCTCTTATCCGAGTCATGAACATTGACTTCACTGTGAGAAGGATATTGCCTGTGAAACACATTTGACAACATTCATGGCACAAGTCAATTTATTTCCTAACAAAAAAAGATGCATCCGCAGCAGTAATTGTTTAGTTTCATCACTCTGGGTATTATATTTTGGTATGGGCATTGGTATGGTGGTGGAATATATATTTTAGGGACCTAGAAGAATTCTGAGGACTCAGAAATATTTACATATTTTATATTTATGCTTGAAAAATTCCATCTCTTAACTTAGAATAGCGCATAAAAAGAGACCAATAAACCCTTTTCATAATCACTACCTAAATTAAAAATGGAATACATCTCTGCTTTTATAACCTTATTCTTCAATATTACCGCATAATTTTGTTTATGTATACTCATGTATTTACAATATATAGACATATTACACTTTTCAGCAGAGCATTTACTCTGCTTTTTTAGGTTAAATACAGCTAATAACAATATTTCTAGTTAGAAAATGGTAATAATTATTATAGATCAAATTATATTGCCCAGTGTGTAAACCAAGAGTAATCCATTGCATTAAGTGGAATTAAACTGTAGAAAACCAAGCTGAGATCAAAGGTAATTATGATCCTAATTGCTATAGCTGCTAATCTAAATATATTAAGTATGTGGTTATGCATGCTATCCTCATTAGTCCAAATACAGCTGGATCACCATCTTTCTTTTTCATGGAGCTCTTTAGAATACAATACTTTTGACTACATTTTCCCGAAGTTCTACTAGCAGAAGCATACAGTCAAATTAAATACAATACGCTTCTCCGTCACTTCAACATAAAAATTACACTTCAAAAGTCAGATGGCAAGAAGTAACTATGCAGTTGGAGGTAACACCATCCATGTTGTTATGCAGAGTTAAAATTAGAACTTTATCTTAACTTTGGTCCTTGGAATTTATTCAATTTTTGGTTTATTATGCTGGCAAGTACAGAATATTAGTTTCACTTACTGGAGCATACATGTTGGCAAGAATGGTGCATAGATTTACATTTTAAAGGTTTTTAGGGAAATTGTCTCCCCTGGGGACATACTTCATAACTGTTATTTTTGCTATTGGAGGTTACACATGTGCGTAGAAGAGAAAGTATGCCCCATAAGGTAAAAGAGAGTAGAAAAATCATAAAAGGTATGTTAATTATTTATAACTACAACACAAGATACTTGAAATTATGGCAAATTAGAAGGGCATTTATTTACACACAAACAAGATTGTTTAAAACCACAGGCCTTCCCCATAGCAGGGAATTGAAGCCAAATAAATGACAAAGCATATTAACCTTATCGCAGATTTTTCAGACACATAATACCTCCAAGGAGAGTCTGGTTTTGTCAGATTAAGGCTTTTTTCAAATATTGTGTTTTGCTGAAGATGGCCACATATTTGACAGATGCCACTCTCGGAAAATCTAATTTAAAAGGCTTTTCTTGGAAGTGCCTCAAAGGATACAGTGCAGAGCAACATGTGATCTGGGGTACTTGTCATGCAACAGTTGTTCCAGTATTTGAAAAGATAAGACAATATCTCATTAATAAATTTTGTGTTAGAAAAATTGGTAGATCCTACATGAGGTTTCCTTGAGTTTTAAAAATTTCAGAATGGGAGGAACTGAACTGACAAGCTCAGGAATTTGTATGCAGTTGATCATGTTAATGTTGTGTATTGGAAATGATAGCAGCTCTTCCCTAAGTGTTGGTATATCACAACAGTGATCTAAGTTTATCTGAAAAAATGCCATGTAATTAACCAGTTTTAGAGCCAGGTAGACTACAGTACATTAGATGGGAGGGAGCCATGTTTATAGAAAGAAAAGGAAATAGTTATCTGGCAGGATGATTTATTTTCAGAATAAATCCTCTTGAAGATGAATTGCTGAAAATAAAGTAAAGCAGAGCAGTATGTACAGATCAATTTGTCGTATGGCTCTGCAGTTTATCACTGTCCAAATAGCTTGTATTTTCCTCTGTATGCACCATTTAGCTAATCAGTATGACAGAGATCCTACCGTATACGATGTATGATGCAGACTAGCTTTAGAGTACATGTCATCTTCAATTTTTTGCTTCTGATCCAAGATGTGAAATTGGAGAGGTATTTCTGTTTTGGTGGTTTTCAGAGTTAAAAGCTTAGGAAACTTACAGCTCTGCATTTGCAGTCTTGAGCCTTTTGTTCCCAAAACAAGTCATGATATTCCCATTTTGGATGAACAGTTCCCTACCTACTGGACCACCAGAATGGTGTCTCCCAGTCCCAGACAAGAACCAGCATCAGAGTTGTATTCTGTTTGAGAGGGCAGTGAAGATTTACAGATCATTTTGCCAAGTCATCACGTGTACAGAGAGACCTTGCAAACAACCTTTCTCCATGACCTTCCACAAATGCTTTTCCAAAGGCACTCTTTCCACATGGCTCTGCGTGATCTCTCTCAGTTTTAAGTTACGTGTAAAAGAAGAGGCCAAAATGTACATCTGTGTCCTTCTTTCACCTTATTTATGGTTTAGCTGCACTTTGGTTTAGGACTAAAACTATTAGTATTACTAGTATTATTAACTGCAGTTAATGTCATTAATACATAGTTGAGTCGAATATCTGATTATTACAGACTAGAAATTACCAACACAGTGTTGGTTTTGGTGTCAGTATGGAAATTTTGAGTCTAAAATCCAAACATGCGAAGTGCATGTCCCTCTGCCTAGAAACTTGAAAACTACATATTGCTCATTCACATCAGCCCAGTCGTTTGTGGATGGCAAGTGACATCTCTGAAGATAATAGCTCTGATCTCATGGAGAGGCTACCCCAATAAAAGGCTTTATTAGCCATTATCCCTTTCATCCTACACTAGTGCTATTTTGTCAAGCAAAATCAGCACCTGTAAAAACAGGAAGAGTGGGGGGAACATTTCCCATAGAATATCTCCTATTCAGTAAGCTGGGTGAAAGGAGGAAACTTTGGGTGCTTTATGCTACAGACTGTTGGCCCAGATGTGAATGAGCATGTCTGTAACTGGCTGAATTTTTAAGGTCTCAGACATGTTCACTGATGTAAAAAAATTACAGTTTGCTTCGATTGATACTCAGTGCTCAACTTGTCATCCTCTCCACATGCTCAGCCACTGCAAAGGAGTTCACTGTTCCTACATGCCACCAATAAATTACTAAGAAAAACTCTAAAAACACAGAAATGAAAGAGGTTTGCACTGTCTAAAAAGTTGAAAAGGTTGGCATTTCTGGAATTAGCCCATTTATATAAGTATCTGACAACTGTAATGTCCATTTTACTTCATTCTTGCATAAGAATTTAGTACTAAGTGAAAATCACTTTAGCAAATGAAACAAACATAAATTTAGTTCAACTATACTCTCATCAACATTAAAAAATCTGTGTTAGAGAAGGCTGATTCTGTAAATCCCTTTTTCTGTTAAAATGCTCTTTGGTTTAGGTCAGCTGCTTTTCTTATTGATAAGGGTTCCTTCTCTCGGTGATATTGCAGTGAGAAACTCTTAAAGACTTTGATATAATGTGTGCAAATTTGCCCTTAGTAAATGCCAGAAAATTCCATCATCAGTAAAAATAAGGATAAATATTCTGTATAAAAATGCACAACTATAGTAAGCTGAATCCCCTCATTTTCAGCAGTAAAATGATTGCCCATCTGTACTCACAACTTTTTATGCAGAAAACACTTAATTTTCTAGCTAGTTAGTGTTGCCACTGTCATTGGATAAGTATATTTTTTTTCTCCAACCTTTTAAAGATTCATACAGTGTGCAGTGCACAGGACAAGATCTCAAGGCAGTCATAAGCTTCCTTCTAAGTCTTCTTCTTCGCTTGAGACAACATCAAGTCTACAACCAGTCAGAATCTCAAAATGCATTATGCAAAGATAGGCTCAGATGAGCTGCAATTTGTTTTTAATCATATGGTTGCCTTTTAATTTTTGTTGCCAAAGGGATAAACCAAGAGGAAATGGATTTAATAACTGCAAAGGGATGAATTTAAAAGCTGTTAGTAATATTTGAAGTCTGAATCTAATTTGTATGCAGGAAGAATGAAGAATAACGATGTCACTTCAGAAAATAAACTAAACAAAAATCATCCTTTCTGTCTTGTGCTCTTCTCTCTCTTGTTCATATAATTTGAGAACTTGAGCCTTGAAAAACAGAACTCTAAGTGCCCAGGCAACTACAGAAACATAGGAAGGTAAAGGGCACAGAAATATTGAACCTATTATATCTCATAACCTTGTATTACCTTAATATATGTAGATGTTCCTGAACATGAAGAAGGGCCAAAATGTACATCTGGTTTGTAAAATGCTACTGTAACAGCAGAAAGGAGTTGTTGCAGACAGCAAGAGAGACGTTTCTACATCTCCTCCTCCCCCTTGAGTGTTTTTTAATAGGAAAGACTTGACAAGAGAGACAGGAGTGAAGCTGGCATCAGGAAAAAGCCTTGTAGCTTTTAGGACTGCTTTCTGCATAAACTAGGTGGAACTTAGATCACTAGTTTGCATACAACTCCCTGCCTCACAGCACAGAGCCCATCATCCTGCTCATGAGACTACAAGAAGATTTTCTCCTTTCCTGTTCCAGGTTACTGTGTGTGTTCTCCTTTTCTGGGTTAACTCACATGGATTTCACTGCAGAAACATTGCTGGTGCCTTCAGACATCTGTGCCTGCAAGATCACCCTCACTGTAGAAGTCTTCTGCAGATGCTTTTTCTAATAAAGCCACTGTCCATTCCTCTGTAGTGAAATAAATGTTGTACCTGGGTATTGAAACTATCCTCAGCAAAGTTAGAGAGAAACAGTTCTTACAGAATTTCCTCAAGCTGGACAGATCAGAAAGCTTTTTTCCAGATCTGTGCAAGTACCTAGAGAAAGCTACCGGTATTGTTACACCTAACAGTCAGCCCCATCCAAGTTTGCTGCCTGGGTCTTCACACCTTGAGATCTGTCAGCATTACATTTGTAACATTGAAATTACCTAGATGATTCCATCTTTGTTTGATGATATACTTTTGGTCTACCCTCAGGTAAGCCCTGCCAGAATTCATAAACCAGACTTCCTTCTGTCTGATTTTGAGGACTATACCCAGACTTTGCTGTTAGAAGATACTTTTCTGCCTGGCTATCACAATGACTAAAGGCATCCCTTCTTGACTGTTTTTAAGAAAGAATTTGGCACTGAAAAATATTAATTGAGAACCTTCTTGGAAGAGATTTAAGCTCATATTTCTTGCAAAAATAACCTAGACTATCCTAGCTAATGGTATGCTGAGTTGGGCACAGTCTCTGCATTTGACACTGTGCTCATGCATGGCATTATTTGCATTTAAAAATAGAAGTCTTTAACCTAGCTCACTTCAGGAATGTCACAGTAGTGTCCTTGATCAGGACAGCCCTCAGTCCAAACAAAGGGAAGAATGAAAATTGATTCAGGGTCTGCTATGCTCCAGGTGGAGAGTCTGCCCACCGAACTATTCCAAGTATATGTGGACATCTCTACTCTGTATGAAAAAGAGTTAGTGTTTGTTTCAGGTATCAACTAGATGGAAAACTTCATGATCCATAAACCTTAAATGATAGAATATGCCTCAGTCCAAGGATGGAGAAAGATTTGAATATCATTGTCTAAGTTCTTCCTTGCTAAAGCAGCTTTTGTTCCAACATCATTTTGAAAGACAGAAAATGCTCTCTGCCCCTATCTATACTTCCATCAAGGCCCTGAAAGTCACAGCAAGGAGTAGACATCCAGTATATTTGCAAGCATATACCAAGCTGGACTAGTCACATTTCTCGGATCCAGATCCAGATTCGTTACCTTCTACTTTCTGTCTCAGGAGAAGATCCAAAGAGGTCTCTTACTTCATAAGAAGTCAACTTTGGGAACATCTTTATTTGAATCCTTTTGTATGAATTGTAAAGGAAGTGCTTGAAATAGAATCATAGAATCATTCAGGTTGGAAAAGACCCTTGGGATCATCAAGGCCAACCATCAGCCCTACTCTTCAAAGTTCTCCCCTACACCATATCCCCCAACATCTCATCTAAACGACCCTTAAACACATCCAGGGATGAGGACTCCACCACCTCTCTGGCAGCCTATTCCACTGCCTGACCACTCTTTCTGTGAAAAACTTTTTCCTAATGTCCAGCCTAAACCTCCCCTGTTGCAGTTTGAAGCCATTCCCTCTTGTTCTGTCACTAATCACCTGTGAGAAGAGACCAGCACCAGCCTCTCTACAATGTCCTTTCAGGTAGTTGCAGAGAGTGATGAGGTCTCCCCTCAGCCTTCTCCTCCTCAAACTGAACAGTCCCAGCTCCTTCAATCGCTCCTCACAGGATCTGTTCTCCAGGCCCTTCACCAGCTTCGTTGCCCTCCTCTGCACTCGCTCCAGCACCTCGAGATCTCTCTCGTATCTGATTGTTTTTTCACTTATGCAGTGAGGCAGGGGGGTGATCCCTGAGGGGGGCTCTCGCTTCTGGCACCAAGTGACAGGTGCGAGCTGGATGCGACCCACTCTGGGGACAGAGGCAGGTGGGGAGTTTGAGTGGGGTGGTACACCTGTCAAAGCATAACACAGGTGTCCTAAGGCGAGCTCAGGAACGATGGAAACCTCCCACAGAGCAGAAGGGCAAAAGCTCGCTTGATCTTGATTTTCAGTATGAATACAGACCATGAAAGCAGGGCCTCACAATCCTTCTGGCTTTTTGGGGTTTAAACAAGAGGTGTCAGAAAAGTCACCACAGGGATATCTGGCTTGTGGCAGCCAACTGTTCATAGTGATGTCTGTCTCTTTTTTATCCTTCGATGTTGGCTCTTCCTATAAATACTTTGAACAGGCAATTTTATTTTCCAAATAGTGTATCACTTGGCAATTTTATTCAAGAACAGTATGGTTATACCCAGTTATAAACAGTTTTGAGGGGGAAAAAAATATATATACCAGTGATTTTTCAACCTTGATGGGAGATTTGAGAAATTGGATTTTCTGTGGGAACATAAACACCTTATAGATACTGAAGACACTCATTAAGACCAGAGGGGAATTGTAAACTCTAGAAATTAAGGAGTTTGAACATCTGTTAAAATTCAGTAAGTGTTTCTCCAATGAGTGAAATAATAAATTGGACAGACTTTCAGCACAGAATCTTGGAGAGAATCAACAAAAGCGATTTATATTTCAAATTAATTTGGCAGATGGCTCAAAAAAGGGTTTCTTAATTTATCTTTGAAACTGTAAATACACCCAAGAGAAACTAAGAGAAATTTAAGGACTGCATTTACCAAGTGTCAGATGAAGAGGGGCATGTAGTGTAGTCGAGTATCCAACACTGCAACTTGCTGAACCTATTACAAGCTCATAAAGCTAGAAAGGCTTCAGATCCCTAGTGCTTTCTCTGCATAACTGGTCTCCATGGTGGTTCAAGATAGCCCTGGGACCAGTCCTGACTTCTTGTTGCTACCTTACATGTCAGATGTGCCTACATGCCACAATGCCTTTTTCAGTTTAAAACTGTTGCCCCTTGTGTTGTCGCTGCAGGCCCTGGTAAAAAGTCTCTCTTCATCTTTCTTATAAACACCACTTTAAGTACTGGAAGACCATGATAAAAGCCTTATCTTCTTCAGGCTGAACAACTGCAACTCTTTCAGACTTTCTTCACAGGAGAGGTATTTCAGCCCTCTGACCAATTTTTTTGACCTCCTCTGCACCCGCTCTAGCAGATCTAAAATCTGATGCCCCAGACTATAGATGAAGTCAGGCTGGCTTGCCTATGTGTGGTGGTTTTAGGCCCTGCCAGGACCCAAGACCACGTTGCCATTGTCCCTCCCCACCCTCAGACTGAATGGGGGAGGAAGTGAGGTACAAACCCCTGGGGTTGAGATAAGGAGAAATTTAATACAACAGTGTAACAAATAATAAACCGAACAACAACGATACTGATGGCAATAACAATAAACCGTGGTAACAATGAACAGGACAAGAAATAAACAAAGATATACCTCAAGGATAGAGCAATGAAGGGGAGCAATCGCGAACCAAAACTGTCGCTGCTCTTCCCACGCTTGGGTGTCTGGACCTGACGTCAGCATGGTATTGAATAACCCAGCTAGAGCTCCATCCCCACATGCTGGGGAAACTTAACCCTATCCTAGCTGAACCAGGACATAATCCACCCCTTTATTCTATACCATCTGCGTCATGTCCAGCTGCCATTTAGCAGTTAACAATAACAAACCAACAGTTAACAAGGGCACAGCATAATTCACGGCATGTTCTCACCCAGAATCAAGTCCCCCTGTGGTACGCATCGGACCTCTCCATTGTCCTGCATCACCCACCAGGTACACCCAGGTCCTTGGGCAAAAGCAATCCCATGGATGGGTTTGCCTTTGCCTTTGCCTGGAGCAGGACTAAACCAGACCATTTTTCCCAACACATTCCTCATGTGCACCACAGGGACTTAATCCCCGTCTACAGCATGTGGAAATTTTGACTGAGCTGGGCGAGCTCGACTGGCAGATGCTCTTGTGTTGACTAACCAGGTGGCCTTTGCCAAATGCGTGTTCCAGTGTTTGAGGTTCCACTTCCCAATGCTTTCAATGTGGTTTTTAACAGTCCATTGTAGCGCTCAATCTTCCCAGAGGCTGATGCCAGATTCCCAGAGGGGGATATGATAGACCCCGTCGATGTCGTGCTCTTCTGCCCAGGCATTTATGAGGTTGTCTTGGAAGTGGGTCCCGTTGTCTGACTCAATTCTCTCTGGGGTGCCATGTCGCCACAAGACTTGGGTTTCAAGGCCCAGGATGGTGTTCCGGGCGGTGGTGTGGGGCGCTGGGTAAGTTTCCAGCCATCCAGTGATTACTTCCACATTGTGAGCACGTGGCACTTACTGTGGCAGGTCTGTGGCAGTGTGATGTGTGATGTAGTCGATCTGCCAGGCCTCTCCATATCTCTATTTCAGCCATCGCTCTCCATTCCACTGAGGCTTCACCCGCTTGGCATGTTTGATTGCAGCACATGTCTCACATCCGTGGATGATCTCTGCAATGGTGTCAATGGTGAGGTCCACCCCTCGATCTCGAGCCCACCTGTATGTTGCATCCCTACCTTGGTGGCCCGAGGTCTCGTGGGCCCACCGGGCTATGAACAGTTCACCTTTGCGCTGCCAGTCCAAGTCCACCTGAGCCACTCTGATCTTAGCAGCTTGGTCTGCCTGCTGGTTGTGTCGATGTTCATCAGTGGCCCGACTCTTGGGTACATGGGCATCCACATGGCACACCTTCACAACGAGGTTTTCCACCCGGGCTGCAATGTCCTGCCATACTTCAGCAGCCCAGACGGTTTTACCCTTACGTTGCCAGTTACTCTGCTTCCATTGCTGCAACCATTTCCACAGGGTATTCACCACTGCCCACGAGTCGGTGTGGAGGTGGTAGAGCCTTGGCCACTTTTCTTGCTCAGCAATATCCAAAGCAAGCTGAATGGCTTTCACCTCTGCGAACTGGCTCGATTCACCCTGTCCCTCTGCAGCTTCAGTGACCCGTCGTGTGGGACTCCATACAGCAGCCTTCCATCGTCGATGTTTTCCCACAATGCGACAAGACCCATCAGTGAACAGGGCATATCGCTTCTCCTCATCCGGCAGCTCGTTATATGGTGGGGCCTCCTTAGCACATGTCACCTCCTGTTCTGGTGACATCCCGGAATCTTTGCTCTCTGGCCAGTTCGTAATCACCTCTAGTATCCCTGGGCAGCTGGGGTTCCCTATTTAAGCCCGTTGTGTTATCAACGCAACCCATTTACCCCACGTGGCATCTGTTCCACGATGTGTGGAGGAGGCCTTTCCTTTGAACATCCACCCCAGCACCCACAGTCGGGGTGCCAGGAGAAGCTGTGTTTCAGTGCCGAACACTTCTGAGGCAGCCCGAACTCCTTCGTACGCTGCCAGTATCTCCTTCTCAGTCGGTGTATAATTAGCTTCAGAGCCTTTGTATCCCCGGCTCCAAAAGCCTAGAGGTCGGCCTCGGGTTTCCCCAGGTGCTCTCTGCCAGAGGCTCCAGGTAGGGCCATTCTCCCCAGCTGCGGTGTAGAGCATGTTCTTAACCTCCTGCCCTTCCCGGGGGCTACTGCTTGGGCAATCTCCCGCTTAATTTGTTCAAAGGATTGTTGTTGCTCAGGGCCCCATTCAAAATGGTTCTTCTTACGGGTTACGTGGTAGAGAGGGCTCACAATCAGGCTGTAGTTTGGGATGTGCATCCTCCAGAACCCCACAGCGCCCAGTAAAGACTGAGTCTCCTTTTTAGAGGTTGGTGGGGCCATGGCTGTTATCTTGTTTATCACCTCCATTTGGTGAAAAAATTTCCTTTTTTAAAGACTTCCTCGGCTGTATCCCCCATACAATGACATTGTCAAGATATACCACAAGGATAGAGCAGTGAAGGGGAGCAATGGTGAACCAAAACTGTCACTGCTCTTCCCACGCTTGGGTGTCTGGACCTGACGTCAGCATGGTATTGAATAACCCAGCTAGAGCTCCCTCCCCACATGCTGGGAAAACTTAACCCTATCCTAGCTGAACCAGGACACTAAAGCTACCTCCATGGTCACGGCATCATTGAATTGACAAATTTGTGCTGGAATCCTTGTTTTGTTTAGTGACAGTCCTTCAAAAGTGGGTGTCAAGTCTACTGTCATAAAGTACATGGTAGATTTGACCATAGGTGGGAAAATTTTACAATAAATAAAGCACATGATGGAAAATTTAGTCATATAGGCGTTTAAGTGTGATATCAAATTATACGAAATGTTTCTAAAAACATCTGTAACAGCTTACCAGTATCCTCATTTTTGTCTCCTTTTACAAAGAACAAGCTCTACTGCAGTATTCTCACAGCTGGAAAATAAAAGGCAAACTGTAAGCCTGTTTATGGGAACAAAAATATCATTTTCACATATTTAGGTTTTCTAGTTACAGCAGCATTTCCATAATATCTTAAATGAAATCACTATTTGCAGCCTATAATGTCAGTTTAGATTTTCCATTATCACAGCCTTATGGATTATTGAATGATATGCAAGGATTGTTTTGTATTGAAAAATATAAAAAGAATGTAATTCTCATAAATTAACACTACAAAAGAACCATGTTTTTTAACTAATATTTATGTGATATGCAGTTGGAGGGCTCCAGCTAAAAGCTGCTTTTCATATCTTAATATCTATAGTAACAATAAATTAGTGTTTTAAATACCTTTTCAAAAACTATTTTTAAGTATCTTAAAATAATAACTGTTTATTTTAAATTATTTTATATTCCTAATGCCTTGCTCTAATGCCATATGGAGAACATGTCATGTCAAGATGATTAGACTGGGCCAGACTGCTTGTGATTTGTTGTAGTTTTAGAAAGCTATGCATCAGTAAAGGGAAGATATTTAACATGGCTAATGGTCATCAGTTCCTCTGAGCAAACTATAGTGAGTCATGTATCCTTATAATGACTGAAGCATAAAAGGATTTATCTAGTATAATTATGATATTTAATTTACAGAGAATATGAGATCTTCACATGTACAAAATATCTTCTTGTCCAAAGCTACTGGTAATCAAGACACCTGTTAGTATTTTCACCTCCCAAGTTAAGCATTTAATCACTTAGCAAGACTACTGATCCTCCATCTCAAACTTCATAATTTCTTGCTGTTTTGATAAAGTCCAGGGCCTGAGATAAAAAATATAATCACATTTAAGAAGTGCATAAAACTGTAGCTCCTCTCTGACTGCAGGTAAAATATAATTGTTTCAAGTGTTGCTCTGTTCAGCCTAGCATGATCCTGTAATGTGTTATACTGGTGTTTTGTGCATCTTGTCAATGAAGTACATTTAATGATGAGCATGGACAGAAAGCAACGAACAGCTGCTATATATAACCTGAAACTTTTATAATTAAATGGGCTATTCCACAGACCATTTCAAATATAATTTGAAAGACAAAGGGCACGTATTTCTTAATGAATCTCAGAGGATCTAATTTTTTAGTCTTTTTTTCTCCATTTTTGAACTGGCAAAGTACCAGTTGTGTCTCCCTCCTCTGGTCAAGACAAAAATGTTGCTCTGCAATCAGGGGTCTCAAACCAGAATTAGAGAGAACATTCCCAACAAATTATTTTTTGTGAAATGTGACTTGAAATCCAGTGATGAAACATTATTTTAAACGTGGTACCTTAGTATACCTTTTTCTTTGTCTGGTTTTGAGGAAGAAACATTTAAAATATAGGAAAAATTTTCTATTAGAAGGTTACAATCTCATGTTTGAAAAAAGACTGACATAGTCTCCATCATATATTAAATGGCTGAGGACACATTCCATTGGAAATTTTATTACGTTTAAAAGTTCTTGTGTTTTTGTGTTTTAAAGACATGATTTGAGAAGAACATTAATTCATTGTGTACTGTTCCCTGTCCATCAGCTTTTTAGCATACTCATTTCTATGGGATTCCATTCCATTTCATGATGTGCTTCACTGGCTATAATTTAAAAACTCCTCCAAGAAATGTCAGAATAACTTCAGTCAGAGGTGATTGCAGGATAGAGTTGGGTTCTCATGCAGACGCTGTGTTGTGGGATGTCAATACTGTCAGAGTGATAATACAGCAGTTCTGATGTAATTAACTAGGGCTATTTAAACTCTGACTCAGAAAACCTGTGCCAGCCATTAAATTTGTGTTCCATTCCTTTTACATCACTGCAATAGTATTTGTTTAGTACTGAATTAGCCATTAGCATTCCCAGTCCCTTTCAGTACATGACTATGGAGTGCTAAAAAAAAAAACCAAAATTTGTTGATATAACAACCAATCAAAATACCAACCAAAATACTCAGATTGTGACCTGGCAATAGTATATTTACTTACAATGAAAATTTAGTTCCTGAAAATGTATTCCATTATTAGCAAGATGTGAATACAATAGCATAGTTGGTTGTTTTAATAAAAAAATAAAAAAAAAAAAAAAGGAAAGCTAAAATAAGTACTTGCAGGGAGTGATGTTTTCTTATACCACAACTAACAAGCTTGTAATTTTCTACCTCAAATATCACACATAATAGTTAAAAATATTGTTATACCAGTAGATGTCAGTACAATCATTGAACTCAGCTACAATATAGCAGAGTATATTCTTCGTACTCACTGCTGCAGATGAATGGAAGTATATTGCTGAAAGTTAGTATATCATTAAACACTTAGTCCAACAGTTTTGGAGAAGATTGAGTCTGTACTTTTTAAATGGATTAATTTATAACATCAAGAGCCTGAAGAGATTTTCAGTGCTAAAAATTTCAAAGGTATTTTCTAGGCATCTTTACTTGCTGAATAGCAATTCTAATTTTCCATTTTCTTTCCAAACACATTTCATAACATTTATTGAAATAGGTACTGGGGCTTGGTTTTTTCCAACCAGAACCTGTGATTAGAAATCCATCAAAGGTAAGCGTAGTTTTCTCTGACCTTTCCAGATGAGTACAGAGAGCTGAGAGGATTACAACTCATGTTCCGTTAAGCCTATATTACAAAAGTTTCCTCTGACTTTCAAGAGGATGGGGAAGTTTAAATAAAGCTTGAGGTAGTCAATAGGAAGGGACCCTGGAACTGGTTAAACCTTGAAGAAAAGAGGAGGTCGGAATGGCATGATAATAGCCTTAACAAGTGCAGAACAAGACTGTTTCTACATCATATATTTGCACAGGAGCATGGCAAACTCCTGTTTACCAGCTCTGGTCTGGGAAGATTGTTTTCCCACAGTATTGTCATACTGTTTCACCTTCTTTCATTTTTAATATTTTGCTCCTTGGGTTGAAATCCTGACAAATCCCTACCCTCCAGCCAAACAAAAATCTGCATTTGGGGAAGTATACCATACTCACCCCACCAGTTCTCATAGTCTAATAGCTACAACAGCATACCACACCAAAAAAGAGTCTTTTCCTAGGTATGCTTACACATTCAATGATAGATGACCCTGCTGTTTAAAACAGTCTGGGTTCTGGATACAAACGTTATCAAGTGTCAATACACTGAACACTGAACCCTTAACACAGCTTGATTTTGCTTACCTTAGACCAAAACAGGCCACTACTATCCATCAAAATAAAGATTCCAGAATGAGATGTATCTTCTTAGTCAGCTGCTTTAGCTGCCGCAAACATAAAATCCTTTTCTAAGGCCTTCAAATGCCACCTAGACAAACTGATTGCTGGTCAGAAACAGAAGATATTAATTCACACAATGTTAAATTCAAGTTTACTTTCATGTCTTACATTTTCCTATTACATTCAACATGCTTATCCTCACCACCCTTCACAGAGATGCTGAAATAACCCAAGGAAATGAAAGTCACAGCTAAGCTGACTTCCAGGTGTCTGCATGTTGCTTGCTGTGGTTACTTTCCTGCAAGCACACTGACATCTCCTTGCCCTGGAGATAGGAAAAGAAAGATGTAGGGAAGTGGGGGAGAATATGATGGGTGCCTGGGTATTCCCAGTACGACACCCTGGGGCAGAATCAGGGTGTGAACTTCTATCTGAGCTAGCCTAAGAAAGACAAGAAGGCCAAGGAGGTAGCACAGGATTTCATTCCAATGCTTGTGCTGTCCTTCCTCCCTACTGGTGAATATTAATTGATCACTGTTATAATGGAATTCTTATCCTGGTACCAGTTTGGCTATTTTTAATGTATATGCTTTTAACTTTCCTCTTGTGGGACTTCTGTATCATTTACATGACTTTTTGATTTGGGGCACTTTGGGACAACTGTTGAAAAGAGTACTTGCACTTAACATGTGGCAGTGACCAGTTTCACCCTCTGTTCCTCCATGTGCAGAGCATGCACTTTTCTTGACTCTTTAGCTATCCTTGCATAGATGACAAACTGATCCACAGGAGACAAGATTGGAAATACAAAGGCCTGGCTTCTGTCTCTGGATTTGAACTGCTCTGACATCTATATGCCCTCCTGCTACTTTGTCATTTGAGGATAGCAAAGTGTTTTACAAACTGGAGGTAAAAATAACAAATGCTACAAGAGGCATGGTTAAGCCCTGTTTTTTCTCAGAGAGGAATTTACAAAGAAATTATATTCATGCAATCAAGCTAAACAGAAAGATTTTGCTTTAGTTTGAACACCACACACATATTTCACATTCTTGTTATATTTCTATACATACGTATCTTTTTTCACAAATATGCATGGGTATGGTGTCTTATATAGGCAGCTAAGTTGGTGGGACCAGATATTTTGAATTGGTAGATTTATAATCACATTAAAAAGTAAACAACTGACAGTGCTGTTCTACCTTATTTTAAGTTTTCATATACCAAGAATAGGATTCTTTGCTTTTTACTGCAATAACTGATGTTAGTCCTGACACCTAAAACAGAATGCAAAATTAATAGATTTCATAGAATGGTTTGGGTTGGAAGTACCTTCAAGACCATCTAGTTGCAAACCTCCTGCCATGGGCAGGGACACCTTCCACTAGCCCAGGTTGCTCAAAGCTCCGTCCAACCTGGCCTTGAACACTGCCAGGGAGGGGGCAGCCACAGCTGCTCTGGGCAACCTGTGCCAGTGCCTCACCACCCTCACAGTGAATAACTTCTTCCTTATATCTAAACTAAATTTACCCTCTTTCAGTTTAAAACTGTTACCCCCTCATCCTATCACTACACATCCTGATAAAGAGTGCCTCACCATCTTTCCTGTAGGCCCCATTTAAGTACTGAAAGGCCTCTATAAGGTCTCCCCAGAGCTTTCTCTTCTCTAGGCTGAACCCCAACAAATTAGATTCTCTCTGATGATTTGGGTGTTAGTGATGACATTAAATATTGACAGAGAAACAAAAAACTCACTCCAAAACCCGAAGTCCAAGGCCATCATTTAGAATGAAATCAGTTGAGATGTTTACCTAAAAACAAAGAAGGAGAAGCAGAGAGAAGAAAAAAGTCTACTAAACGACCCTTTTAAAATAAATGTGGACATAAACTATCAAATTAAACAAAATCATTATGGGCAAATTAGTCTGCTTCCTTAGAGTTTTAGGAACTCAGAACCCTCAAGGTAAAATGCAGACTGGAGTACATTGAAATGGAGGAATTTCAGCAAGGCACATGCTCCTATCTCCTCCCTCTGACTCCTGTTATCTGTGTCTTGACTGCGCACAAGTATCAGTTTTCTACAATGAAGTGAAATATTTCATGAATTATTTGAGAAATGCACATTGTTCTCTAAAGACGCCAGGGTAATCAGCAACAGGTCTGTTCTTGACTAATACACTTCTTGGCTTCATGAATCATAGAAAGTTTAACATCTCTTCATCAAACTTAACAGACTGTATTATTTACAATCTCCACAGTTCTTCTGAAAGTCAATAATCAGTCCCACATTGCTGATCATTAACAGATAGTTGGCATTAAGATGTATAAAGTACATAATATCCAGTACAGGAGGATGGTCTCAGAGCTTGGGATGAATATGCTTTGGTGACGTTAAGTTCTCTGACCAGATACATGAACAAGAAAGAGAGATGGAATGAGGCACTTAGGAGACTATAGTTAATATACAGCCTGGGAAATGTGGTTACGATCAAAGAAGGATAGATATTCTGTATTAAGGTATGGACTATCCTCTTAAAATCAACAGACCCTTGAAAGCAAATGGAAAGTAACACTGCAAAGCTTTTTGCCCATTTCTCCAGTACTTCAATTACAGCAATAGGTACTACATGAGAAAGGCTTGTCTCTGTGAAAGAGAAAAAAAAAATCCACTTGTTGATCTCTGAAGAGCCGAACATCTAAAATTAACTGTTTGGTTTTTTAACAAAATGTGAGAGAAAACTTGGTCCACTCAGTAACTAAAGTTAAAAAGAAAGATGAATTTTTATCAACATCAGACAGAAGATAAATTTCACATAATATAACACATCAAGTACAGATTTTCTGGGAGAGAGGTTTGTACTTAATTAAGCTCTATTGTGTTTTACTTGAACTTAAAAATAACTTTGAAAAGTGATAGGAGACTGCCTGTCTTGAATTGCCAGCCTGCATAATCATTCAGGCCTTGCTAATATTTTCCGTCTCAGTTGTTCACTTTGTCATGCCTTTGCTATACAAATGAGATCTTCATGCTATCGCATGTTGAAGAGCTTTTAGTGCTTTAATAACCCTTAGGTAGCTTGGCCTCTCCACTAGGTCACAAAATTCACTCCAATAGCGAAATCATAAAGTCAAAGAGAAATGCAGAGCATACATGCCTAGGTTCTCACTGCCAAATGCTGCTGCACCTGGGCAGCAACAACCCCCAGCAGCACTACAGGCTTGGGGAGGAGTGGCTGGAGAGCTGCCAGTCAGAGAGGGACCTGGGGGGGTTGATTGACAGCCCGATGAACAGGAGCCAGCAGTGTGCCCAGGGGGCCAAGAAGGCCAATGGCATCCTGGCTTGTGTCAGCAATAGCGTGGCCAGCAGGGACAGGAAAGGGATCTGACCCCTGTACTGGCACTGGGGAGGCCGCACCTCGATTCCTGTGTTCAGTTTTGGGCCCCTCACTCCAGAAAGGACATTGAATGACTCGAGCGTGTCCAGAGAAGGGCAACGGAGCTGGTGCAGGGTCTGGAGCACAGGTCGTACGGGGAGCGGCTGAGGGAACTGGGGGGGTTTAGTCTGGAGAAGAGGAGGCTGAGGGGAGACCTCATCGCCCTCTACAGCTACATGAAGGGAGGTTGCAGAGAGCTGGGGATGAGCCTCTTTAACCAAGTAATAAGTGACAGGACAAGAGGTAATGGCCTCAAGTTGCACCAGGGAAGGTTTAGACTGGATATTAGGAAGCATTTCTTTCCAGAAGGCGTTGTTAGGCGTTGGAATGGGCTGCCCAGGGAGGTGGTGGAGTTCCCATCCCTGAGAGTGTTTAAGAGTCAGGTTGACATAGTGCTGAGGGATCTGGTGTAGTTGGGAACTGTCAGTGTTAGGTGAATGGTTGGACTAGATCTTCAAGGTGCTTTCCAACCTAGATGATTCTGTGATTCTGTCACACATCTCCTCTGCTCACTGCTGAAGTGCCCGCTTTCCTTCACATACCCTAGGTGACCCTAACCCAGCTGTCCTGAACCTGGTTCCTAGAGGGGCATCTGTCCAGACACAGGTGAGCTGAGACCAAACCATAGCCTTCAAAGTGACTGCTTAGCTGGTGGAGGGTGTCATGACAATCTGTTGTGAAAAATGATAGCTCACCAGATGGTGGCATCGCTTAACAACATATGTGACTTGACTAAACCCTCCATCCTATTTATGTCTTTCCAGGAACTCAGCAAGTACCAATTGTGTCCCTACATGCTAATTCTGTGCTGCCATGAGATGGCAAGATGGCTCAATTTCTGTAGCTTTGCAATGAATACTTGACATAAAATGATGATATATGCAGCATTGCTAGCTTACTTAAAGGCTAAGTTGGAGCGGGCAGCCATGTGTTTCCCTACCCTCCATATTCATGGTAGTGTGGCAAAAAGTAAGGAAAGGTGAACTGAGTAGCATAAAGAAGGCAGCAGCTCTTCACTTCCTTTTTTCTCTGTTTTGAAGACTGATAGACCACTCCTTTTATTGAAAGGGATCTTTAGTGAGAGTTATGAGACACCTGTAAATGGGACATTAAAAGCAGCCTGCCCTAATAAAGCTCTTCATAACAACAGAAATAAACAATCCCTCTGGTGTCATCAGGAATTTTGCAGTGGTTTGTCTCAGTGGTACAGTGGCTTATGCAAAAACAATGCACTCATGGTGCCAAAAGGAAGGCCTTGAAGTTCAAATCCACGAAGCAGCGAGGCACTCTACTCGTAGCCCACAGTTGTTTGGAGAATTATGCACCTGTCCTTCAGTCAGGGCACAGAAAAAAATACATCAGCTGAGACAAGCACAAGGTTATGCAAATTAAGCACAGTAGCAAAAAAAGCACAAGAGAGCGCAAATCAGTAGCAAATGCAATGAGGACTTTGTCCTGTTACAGCCTCCTCTACTCCTTTTCCTAGACAGTACCAAGTGCCCAGATAATCAGGATTGACACACACAAGGGTGGGCAAGGTTAGCTTAGTCAAAGTTCAGTTTGCTCTCACAGTGCTTGGTGGTACCCTCAGGACTGCACTGTCATACTCCAACAGCTTGGCATCAATGAAGGGGTCACTTCTAAATACTAGGAATCAAACATACTAAAAGTATGTCATGAAAGTAATAGAATTGCATGAGTGTGAATTGATGGAAGTAATACAATGAGTTTGACTGCTGATATTTGCCAGACCCATAAGGCAAATTTATAAAATTAAAAAAAAATAATATCCACATTGTCTGACTTGAAATACAGATTACAGAATTCATGTCCATGGTAGAGCCAGCTCAATATTTTTTAATTCACAAAAGAATGAATAAAGTATATTATTTAGAGAGGACCAACTTATTCACAGATTAAATTAGTCAAAAATGTGGTTTTAAAAGACAGAAGAATCTTTATAGAATTTTGAGGAAAGGGAGTTTTTTAAAATAGAGAGTGGTTAACTGAAAACCACAGATGTAACTAAATATTGAAGGCATTTGGAAACCTAGCCCAGATGCAGATTTCGTCTTTGTGTTAGCAACAATCTAACCTAAAAGTGAGAAATGAATATCACTGAGTCTGGAGGTGAGGTAGTAATAGAAATCTGGGTGTGAATTCTATGATTCAGATGTGTGTCTTCATACACATTCTACTTTTCAGGACACCCCCATCTTTATGTAAATTATGGATTCCTAAAATGTGTACCATATGATTTGCAGAATGACAGTGCCCCAGTTTTGCATAAATTAAACAGCAGATCCCGATAACTAGGCTTTCCCATTTACATTAAGCCTCAGTTCCAAATCCATGGGATATAAATGAGAGCAGCATATGGTCCAGAAATGGGAAAGCTGTGGGACTTTCATGTACGCACCATGGGAGCAAATGGCTGTCCCACAGATGGTGAAGTGTTTAGATGCATCTCCTGTATGATGGATGCCAATGCGCAGGAAGATGAAGCCAGGAGCAGCCTCTAGAGGTCTCTGCTGGCTGGTATGACTAGGACAGATGCTAGTTCAAGACAAAGGGTTTGCAAGGATAGCTCTTCTTTTTATATCTTGGCTTTCCGTTTTCAGTGCTTGTCTGTATGGGGAAATTTACGGCATAGCTGAGTGATCTTTCCATTAAAACTGTGCTATAGTTAGAACTTGTCTGTGAGAGCACTAATAATAAAAATCATTTTATTTCAGATTAATTGCTTCTCTTCAGTTTTTTTCCATGAACAATGGGAGGAGCAAACAGATTTTTTTTCTCTCAGCCTGGGGCTGTGAAGAAAAATTCAGAAGGCATAGTGGATGATAAAGGTCTGAGAAGCTGCTCCCATATCCCACAGACTTCCGTAAGCACAAGTTATATGAAATGCTATTAGTACTGACAGAGGCAAGCATTTAGACACAGTCAACAGGGACAATATTACTGGAAGGAAAGTCAGAAAAATATTTATGTGGAGTAGATCAGTCCACTGGTATATTTTGAAATACCAAGCTCAATTATTTCGAAAAGACTTTTAAGATATTGGGGAAAAAAAAATAAAAAAACAAAACCAACCAACCAACCAAAAAAAAAAACCACAAAAAAACCCAAAACAAAACAAAACAAAAAAACAAAAAAACAAAACAAAAAAAAAACCAACAAAAAAAAAACCAAACACAAACACAACCCAAAACAAACTTTTATTTCAAAAATTACTTTGTATTTACCTGTGAACCCTTAGCTAGCTGTAACAATAAATGAGTAAGGCCATGGGGGCCCTAGCACTCTGGTGTATGTCCCATCAGCTCTAATCAAAGCAGATAAAATAAAATCAGCAGAAAACTGTCACAAGAAACAAATATGAAAATATTTGTGCCAAATGACGTTGCACTTACTAAAGCAAGGTACTGTGAGCATACAAAATTCCTCACCCAGGCCCTCCTCCCACAGCCGACCACATCTCCCACACCCTTCCCACTCCATGTGTACTCTTGTCCTGACCCCACTCCCATTGCCTCCTCCTACCCATGCTCCCTCTCCTTCTAGATGCTTGTGTGAATATTTTATACTATTGCTGGCATCAGATTACTTACCGCAGACTGGGAACTTGATCTCTTTTGATAATGCCTAGCTGGGCTGCAAGGGGCAGGATTCCACATGAGTTTTGGAGAGGGCAAGGGGTGGGAGCTAGGCCAGAAGCTGAAAGGATTGATCTTTTTCTGCTATCAGAATGGGGATTTCTGGGTCAGAGCCTGAGTAGCAGAAAGGAGAGCAGCAGTGTGCCAAACCAGGCATGGGTGCAGAGATGGGGGCAGCAGCAGAGCATATATGGGTGTCTCCATGTAGGGGGAGTGATGGTGTTGGGAGATACCTTCTGCTGATGCTGCTTAAGACCCCAAAATCTCTTCCAGCACAGCACTGCAGGAAGGGTGTTTCTTCATACTCTTGCTTCTTTACCCCTTACCCTTTCCCCCTGCCTTTTCCAAAATAGAATTTTCTTTTATGTCACAGTTAAAGTGAGTCAGTAACCTTCTCTGTAAGATATCATCTCAGCCCTTCAAGAAGCTATACCAGCACTTTCTAGGGGTAAGGGCAAGAAAGAGCAGAAACACTTCAGGATTTTTTCCCTTTGTACTGATATATCTAAAATCTCAGTTCATCCACAACATATAATAAGAACATAACAGGTAGAAGGAACATTTTATAAAATGCTATATTTAAGATCATCAGGTGTAGATCTCAGATCTCTCTCGCAGGTTCACTGCTCTAGTGGAATCCAAAGGACAAAGTTTTTATCTCTGGTCATTTTGTAAATCAATAGCATATGGTATGTATGTATGTTATAATGAGCTTAAATATTTATTTGTTTGTTGGGTTTGGTTTTCCTTGTCTTTCCTTTAGCTATTTCTCTGAAATTTTTATTCAATTTGTGCTTACAATTAATTTTATTAAGGACATTCCCCTTCATTATATTTTCTGTTCCAAATATCTGTTTTTCTGATTATACTTTGTTTTTTCCCCTTGTAAAGAGTGGTGAATCATTTTTCTTTCTCCGTCTTTCATCAGCCTTTTCTCCAAAGTATTTTGTGATTTTACAGAACTTCAGCCTTTCTGTGAAGGCCTTTTCCCCATTTCAATTTCCTTTTTGAAAACAAGTAAGTTCAGTCTCCCCTCTTCTCCCTTCTACTTTTTGGTCTTCAAAATCTCAGTTTTTACCATTAAAATGCCTTTCTAGAGATTACTTACTGAAAACAATACATATACACAGAGTGAAATGGTAAATTAAAATCAAACCCTGTGATTTATTACTCTCAATAAGAAGTCTGCTGGTCTGCAGCAGATACCATAAACACACATAGGTACCATATGCATATATATATGACATTGTACAATGTGGCATAGTGCTGCATACCTTGAAATTTCACAGTGCAATGTGCACGAGTGCATAAAGTCAGCTGCCCTCCCCACCCCCTCAATGCGTCCCATAGCGGAGCAAATTTATCCCTGTTGTAGATTCACAACAATCACTGGAGTAACACAGAAGAGAAATCTGGCACAGAGTGTTCTGGCACAGATCAAAGACCCATAAAAGATCTAAATTTATAAAGTATAATGAATGTTAAATATGAAAAATAATTACATGCATAACTGGTTACTTTTTTCTAATTATTTCATTTGTATTTATGCCAGTATATTTTATTGTTACGTTTACTCAATAAGATGTTCCAATTACATAGTTATACACATGAGAGCCTGACAAGTTGTATTCAATACAGGCAGTATCATGAGTTAATTTACTAAACATTTAATCATTAGACCAACTTTCACTATTAAAAAGAAAAAGAAAAAATGCATGAAAGTATAGCTAGATTGCTAGGCACTCACAATAAACTTCCAAATGAAAAATGTATCAGTTACAATGGTATAGATCAAAATGATGACCCTTTATTTTCACCACTTTAATTGAGAAGGGAATTAATCTTAGAACTTCTTTTTGCAGTTCTTTTGTTCTATATAAGATCACAAAGAGGTCAAAAACTTAAGTAGAGCCAGGACAAGTGACTTGTTTCTTAATATAGGAATTATCTTATAATAGCTCAAATGAAAAAAGAAGAAAATCCTGCTTGTCATGAAAATGTAGCAAATGAGCACTTGGCTTTCCCTGCATTTAATGTTCCAAGGTTTAAAGTTGACCTGTTTATTGGCACCCAAGTGAGTAATGGAGGAGTTTTATTTGGAAATACTTTTGGAAAGTATTCAACCCAGTTTTGGCAGCATTAATTTCACTGTAGTTTGGGGAGATTTTCACCTTTTTTGGAGTGTGTAACTTGCTGGCATTAACCCAGGTATAATCTACCAGAATCATGTAATCTAGTTTTTAAACATGTTCAATGAACATTTTGGGAAGAGTCACTGAAAAGCATACAATATCTGTTCTGGTTTGCATGTGGTATCTCAATGTTTTGTCTCAAATGAAAAATTTTAAGCCTTAAAAAGTACTCTCCATGGAATGTAACATTTTTCACAAATGTAAAAAGGAGCTGTCAAAATTTGGAGTTGATTTTACAACTACTCATTGCCCCCTATCTCACTGAAATTAACCTGTTCCAGAACAACTTCCAAAATGGAAAAAAGAATGCCATCTCTTGTGTAACTTATTTTTTCACACAGTTACTCCACCCCTTAAGTCCATTTTTTTTTTTGTTTATTAGAAACATAGAAATAATTTATTTTTCATTGGATTTTATAGTCTCAGTCACAGATCACAAAACCACAGTGTGGATGAGGCTGCCTAGCACCTCTGGAGATTGCCCAGTCCCACCCCTGCTTAGAGCAGAGTCAGCTACAGCAGGCTGCTCAGGGACATGTCCAGTTGGGTTTGATTATCTCCAAGGATGGAGACTCCACAGCCTCTCTGGCTGTTCCAGAGTTTGACTGTCATTGCAACAAGAAAAGTTTTTTCTTATATTTAAACAGTATTTACTGCATTTCAGTTTGTACCCGTTGTTCCTCATCCTGTCATTGAGCCCAGCTGAGAAGAACCTGTCTCCATCTTTTGCAGTTGCCCTATCGGGTGTTATACAATTAGGTAAGATTCCCCTGAGTCTGCTCCAGGATGAACAGTCCCAGCAGTCTCAGCCTGTCCTTGCATGGAAGATGCATCAGTCCATTCACCATTTTTGTGACCCTTCACTGGACCCATTCCATTATGTCCATGCCTCTGTTGCACTGGAGAGACCAGCACTGGACCCAGAACTCCAGTGGTGACCTCAGCAGTGCTGAGTGGAGGGAAAAGATCACATCCCTCCGCTTGCTGGCAATCAGTTTCCTGGCAAAACTGTCTGCTCGAGGCTTGGATGGGCACACACTTCGCTGGGTAAAAAACTGTCTGGATGGCCGGGCCCAGAGAGTTGTGGTGAACGGAGTTAAATCCAGTTGGTGGCTGGTCACGAGTGGTGTCCCCCAGAACTCAGTTTTGGGGCCACTCCTGTTTAACATCTTTATTGATGATCTAGACGAGGGGATCGAGGGCACCCTCAGTCAGTTTGCAGGTGACCCCAAGTTGGGTGGGAGTGTTGATGTGCTCGAGGGCAGGGAGGCTCTGCAGAGAGACCTGGACAGGCTGGAGCCATGGGCTGAGGCCAACTGTGTGAGTGTCAATAAGGGCAAATGCCGGGGGCTGCCCTTGGGCCACAACAACCCCCAGCAGCGCTACAGGCTTGGGGAGGAGTGGCTGGAGAGCTGCCAGTCAGAGAGGGACCTGGGGTGTTGATTGACAGCCGGCTGAATAGGAGCCAGCAGTGTGCCCAGGGGGCCAAGAAGGCCAATGGCATCCTGGCTTGTGTCAGCAATAGCGTGGCCAGCAGGGACAGGGAAGGGATCTGACCCCTTTACTGGCACTGGGGAGGCCGCCCCTCGATTCCTGTGTTCAGTTTTGGGCCCCTCACTCCAAAAAGGACATTGAATGATTCGAGCGTGTCCAGAGAAGGGCAACGAAGCTGGTGCAGGGTCTGGAGCACAGGTCGTACCAGGAGCGGCTGAGGGAACTGGGGGGGTTTAGTCTGGAGAAGAGGAGGCTGAGGGGAGACCTCATCGCCCTCTACAGCTCCCTGAAAGGAGGGTGCAGAGACCTGGGGATGAGCCTCTTTAACCAAGTAACAAGCGATAGGACAAGAGGGAATGGCCTCAAGTTGCACCAGGGAAGGTTTAGACTGGATATTAGGAAGCATTTCTTTCCAGAAGGGGTGGTTGGGCGTTGGAATGGGCTGCCCAGGGCAGTGGTGGAGTCCCCATGCCTGGAGGTGTTTAAGAGTTGGGTCGACTTAGTTCTGAGGGATATGGTGTAGTTGGGAAGGGTCAGCGTTAGGTCAGTTGTTGAACTGGATGACCTTCAGGGTCTTTTCCAACCTAGCTGATTCTGTGATTCTGTTAAACACCCCTTCTGATGAAGTCCCAGACACTGTTGGACTTTGTTGTGGGAAGGGCACATCACTGGCTCATTGTCAACTTGGTGTCCACCAGGACCCCCTGGGCTTCTGCAAAGCTGCTTTTCAGCTGGTCAGCCCCCAGTCTTTGCTGATACATGGAGTCATTCCTCACTAGGTGCAGACTGCATTTCCCTTTGTTGAACTTCATGGAGTTCCTGTCACCCTATTTCTCCAGTGTGTCCAGGTCCCTTTGAATGGCAACATGGCCATCTGATGTAATAGCCACTACTCCTGGTTTTGTATCATCAGCAAATTCGTTGAAGTTGCACTCTGTCACATGACTCAGGTAATTAAAGAAGGTGTTAAACAGTGTTGGACCCTG
Organism: Athene noctua; assembly: GCF_965140245.1. Classification (NCBI taxonomy): domain Eukaryota; kingdom Metazoa; phylum Chordata; class Aves; order Strigiformes; family Strigidae; genus Athene; species Athene noctua. The sequence goes on along the minus strand of NC_134077.1, from coordinate 66,112,782 downwards.
TATTGACCTGTGGAGTACATCAGTAGTGACTGGCTTGCATCTGGACCTTGTGCTGCTGTTCTCAACCTGTTAAGCCTAATTGTTTTTACAGTTTTCAATCCACCTCACTGTGCACCTACCTAGGTCATACCTCATCAGCTTGTCTGTGATGATGTTATGGGATACAGTGACAAAAGCCTTGCTAAGTCAAGCTAAACAGCATCCACTTCTTGCCTCTCATCCATTGAGCCATTTAGTTGTTTCATTGTAGAAGACCATGAGAGTGGTCAGACACAATCTTCCCTTTCTAAATCCATACTGTCTTTTCCAATCCCCCTCTTGTCCTCATTATGTTTGGAAATTGTTTCCAGGATTATTAGCTCCACAACCTTCCCAGGTACAGACATGAGGCCATTAGCCTGTAGTTCCCTGGATTTTCTTTCTTGCCCTTTTTAAAGACAGGAGTGACATTTGTTGTCTTCTAGTCATCAGGGATCTCCCCCAGTCACCATAACCAAGAGTGATTTCATAGTGACCTGGGCCAGCTCTCTCAGCACTTGTGGGTGTATTCCCCAAGGTCGCAGGAGCTTGTGTATGTCCAGTTCACTTAAATATACCCTAGCCTGATCCCCCTCCAGCGATGGTAAGATTTCTTTGTTCTATATACATGTCTGTTGTTTTTAACTGACTGCTCCTTAAACTTTAAATTAATTTTGTGAGGGGATTTAACCATATGACTCATGAAATTTAATAAGCACCATGAGGCAAAACCCCTACATCACTCCTTGAAAAATCACCATTAAAACATAGTGATACTAATTCTGTAATTTTTGGACAGAAAGTTAAGAGTTACCTAAATACAAAGGATTTTTCTGAGAAGAGTAGAAGACAGGTTGGCTGAATGTTAATGTAAGGGACTGAAAACACTGATGGCCTAAAAAAGTTCTTCATGTGGAGGTAAACAGTTCAAATGATTGAAATCAGAATACAGCATTGCGTAAAAGTTGCACCAGTGACCTTTATGAAATGGTCTTTTCTCAGTTCTCTGAGATAAGTAATAAACTGTGGTAAATGGCACCTCTGTTGAATATCCAAGCTGGGTCCAAAACAAGACTGAGCAAGGTATGAGGACAGAGCTCTTTTTGAGAGTGGTACCTCAAGAAATAGGTTAATGCAGATTAGTGGATTTGTGCATATCTGTCTCCCACCCATGCTAAAATAATTTACCAGGGAAAAAGAAGATTCCAGCTTGTACTCTCATTAAAATGTCATCTTCTGAAAATACTGGATTTTTAAACAGAAACAGTGGGCTATTTTGAGAAATAAATGTCTTTTAAATATAAAGAACTGCTTAAGACAAGGTACCCCAAGCTTGAAGAGTTATAAAAAAGCCTATCCCAAGCAAGAAAAAAAGAATCAGGAATTAATATGCAAACCTTATGGAAATAAAGTTGCCAGTAAAATAAAACTTCTATGCATCTGTTAATGCCAAAGGCATTATCTTATGTGCAATGAAAAGCCACCACATATATTCTAGACATGAAATAAGACTGGATGAAGCACTGGAAATATAGTGCATAGGCAAAGATGAGGGACTTGATGTAACTTCACTGTTTGGATTCAGCTCTGTTCTTCCTTTACATTTAGGCACACCACCAACTGCCGTATGGTACATAGCTCAAAGTAAAAGAAGAGTGAGGATAGTTTGATCCATACCAGCTGGCAAAGAGTAGGGTTTTTGCCAACTGTAGTAGGACGTGAAGGAGCTGTGTTGGGATTTAGTGGCTCTGCAAAAATATCTGCATGCTGAAACATCAACACTGCAGAGTTATCTGCTTCTGCTGGGTGTCACCTGTACGGAAACAAATGTTCACCACCCAGAAATGTACTTCACTTTGATACAATTCAGGAAGGAGTGTGCTCTGAGGGAGAAGGAAAGCCGGACTGATCTGGGAAACAGTGATAAACGTTGAAATCAACCATCAAATCTACATCCATATAAATATACTCAGTGTGAGATCAGGAAACAGGAAATGTGCATGGTGTTTATTACCCACTCACAGAAGTGAGACCAGCTGGCTACATGTCCTGGAGTGGTCAAGATAATCCTGCACCACAATGACAAAAAATAAATAAAATTCCTCCTAGTCACCTCATGCTTGAGGATGGAGGTGTGGAGGAAGAGGACAGTGAAGAGCATTTAAAGACCACTGTTAGGAATTTTTGAGGAACTGACTCCATGCCGTGTTCACAATGCAGTATTCCTGTGCACAGGCACATCCTCAAGCAGTCCAGAGAGCTAGGGGTCCTGCGTCAGGACATCCTGTTACTTAACTGCAGAAATACAAGCTGTATTTCTCTTGGAAGCCAAGAGATGCTACTGTAGAAATGTAACCCTAGATATAACTCTGCCAGTGCTTGGAGGCAACAGAGATACACAAGTATGATTTACTCTCTAAAATTTTATTTTTATCCTACCCTCACTGTGAAAAGTAAAGGGCCTCTGAGATCCAATTGCAATAGCTGAATGGATGGAGATCACTAGCAGGAGGGACCCCTTTTGTAGGGGTGGCAAAAAAAGGTTCTTTTCTTCAACTTCCTTTGAAATTCAATATGATCAGATAAATCTGTTTAGAGAATGAACTGAAGTGTTTTCTTGGTAACACACCTTCAGAACTACTAACAGGTCATATCCTTTCCTCTTCCATTCACAGAGTGTCACTGACCAACAGAAAAACTTGGTGTTGGTTAAGGATCATTTCACCATGGACAGATTACTTTCTTCCACTGATTTTTGCTAGCTGTAAGAGAGAGTATTTTGATGGCAGGATTGTACACAAGGGAAGGCACGTGTGAGTCCAGTGACTCAGGACAACTGAGCCTTACCTGCTGTATGTTAAAGTGAAAAACTCAGTTCATGCAAAAATGGTCATATTCTTTCCTGTTTTTGTGAGTCTACTGTGTGTTCACTGTCTCAAAACTTCAATTTCTGTAAAACATAAAGTATTTATGATTCTTGATCTATCACTGTGTTGGTTTAGGCCCTGCCAGGACTGGAGACCACGTTGCCATTGTCCCTCCCCCACCCTTGGACACAAGTAGGGCACAAACCCCGGGTTAAAATAAGAAGAAATTTAATACAACAGTGTGATAAACAATCTGAACAACAACAGTAGCAATGATAACAAAAATAAACAGCAATAAAAGTAAACAAGACAAAAGATATACAGAGAAATACCGCAATGGTTACAGACAGCTCGCTCGCATGCTCCCCGCGACCCAAAGCCACAAAGGAAAAAAAAGTTCCCGCACCGCCACGCTGGACCTGAGTCAGCATGGTATGAATAACCTGCCTGGAGATCCCTTCCCCCTCTCTGCTGCGGAAACTTAACCCTATCCTAGCTGAACCAGGACATAATCCACCCCTTTATTCTATACCATCTGCGTCATGTCCAGCTGCCATTTAGCAGTTAACAATAACAAACCAACAATTAACAAAGGCACAGCATAATTCACAGTGTGTTCTCACCCAGAATCAAGTCCCCCTGTGGTATGCACCGGACCTCTCCATTGTCAAAAGCACTAACTCAGTGTTAGTGATGATGATGTCCCAGCATCGGAGCAGCCAGGTGCAAATCTGCTCTCCTGGGAGGCGGCCGAAATCTCTCCGCATATCTCGCAGCTCAGTCGGGGATAGAGATCGGACGATCACCTCTGGCCCTTCCTCCTGTTCCTGTGATGGGCCTGGCTCATCCTCATCCCCCACTTTGCGAGCTGACTTTCTGGTATATTTTGCTTTCTGTATCGGGGCGACTGATACCAGCACTGGCTGGCTCTCTGGCTCAGCTGCTGTGCTGGTGGAGGTGACTGATACTGGCTCTGCCTGTTCCCCCGGCCCAGCTGCTGTACCAGTAAGTTCACTCTCAGATCCTGCAGCCCTTTCTCCCCTTGAGGGCAGTGGGTGGTATTAAAGAGGACACGGTAGGCATGGGCAAGTCCCCAACACATTGCAGCGAGTTGTGTCTCCTGGGTTTTGCCCGCTTGGTAACACACCCTTTCTAAGCACTCCATCAGCTTATCAGGGCCCTGCATTTGTTCAGGAGTGAAATTCCAAAGCATTGGAGGTGCCCACCGACTCAGGCCTTTGCCCATCTTTTCCCACACCCCTTGCCACTCACTATTATCTGACCTCGGGGCAGGTTTCCGGGCACTGCTATTGTTAGAGAAGTGCCGCATGGCCAAAACCAAAATCAGGCAGGCATTCAGAAAGCATTGTGCCGCAAACACACTGGCCTGCAGGCTCCAAGGATAATTGAAACTCTTAAAACCCGAGAGGATCTCTTCCCCTGGCTCACCCATAGAGGGGGTGAGACCCCTAACAAAAGCCCAGGCAGCAAACAGGTACCGGCCCACCCCCCCACATAACGATACAAACACATTATAAGCCGTCAGTAGCCAGTATGACAAAACAATCCCCTTTATACATTTTCCACTGACAACAAACACCAGCACTGGGAACACACAGTGGATGTAAGGAATAAGCCAGCCCCACCACGCAAGCAAGTGGGCCAGCATTGCAAACATTTTCTTATCAAACAGTACAAATACAAACAGAAAAATTACACCCAACAGATTGCTCTAACACACTCTGGTCAGGGTCTGTCCCTTTTTGATTCTTATTTAAACCCTCTCGTGCCCCACGTTGGGTGCCAAAGATGGCTGTGTTGGTTTAGGCCCTGCCGGGACCGGAGAGCACGTTGCTGTTGCCCCTCCCCCACCCTCGGACACAAGTAGGGCACAAACCCCTATTATTTAAAATAAGAAGAAATTTAATACAACAGTGTAATAAACAATCTGAACAACATTAGCAATGATAACAACAATAAACAGCAATAACATATACAGAGAAATACCGCAATGGTTACAGACAGCCCACCGTGTGCTTCCTGTGACCCAAAGCCACAAAGGAAAAAGGTACCCCACTGCTGCACTGGACCTGAGTCAGCATGGTATGAATAACCTGGCTGGAGATCCCTTCCCCCTCTCTGCTGGGGAACTTAACCGTATCCTAGCTGAACCAGGACAATCACAGATCAACACTACAACACAGCCTCCCTGGTCTGACTAACCCAAGCTCTGCAAAGGAGAAGGAGGGATAAGGTTTCTGATTTTAGACAGGATTAGTCTCCTTCTCTGTCTAGTGGGTTTTAGTTCAGCCCCAGATGATACCTGAGAATCACATGCCAGCACCCCTGCCACTGAGCACCAGAAGAGCTGGTTTGAAGACATTACCTGTGAAACCCTCAAATCCATAATAAATCTGAACCCCCTTGAGGGTAGGACAAAGTATCAGCTTTTCCAGCTGATATCCCATGCATAGGTTTAAAGTCACCAAATGGTATTTCACTTGGCCCTGTCTGACAGTGGAAAGCATAGTGGCCAGACCCTTGCAGCCTAAGATTTTGGGGGTTTCCCTCTACTCCTCCATCTACTCCCACAGAATACATCCATTTCTCTGTTTACCAGCCCCTCTTGGTGCTGCGTTTGTCCCAGACTGTTTATGATGTGAATGTCATTGTGATCAAGGGTGAATAAATAGTGCATAAATTCTCAGTGATGTTTCACTTACATACTATAATGTGGACATGAGTCTTCAAAAATGCTGTAATGTATTCTGCTCCAAGTGCCTGCTAGCTTAGCAAGTGATGAACGGTTAAAAAATTCACCTTGTCCTTTCAAAAGTACCACTTTTGTTTTAATCTTAAAATAGCCTCCAGCTCATCTGTGCCTCCAAAAAGACAGCTGTTTGCAAACAGGTCTTTCTTTTTCTCCCTGCCTGCAGCCCCATCTGCACAGACCAGAGCTTTCATTTGCTCAGCCAAAACCCAGGGATTGCAATTCCCCTTGGATTTCATCCACAAATCTCCTTAACTGGCAAGAGAGATTGCCACTAAGTGGTGTGAAGGACTCTCCTTCACAGGGGCTGATTGTGCTGCCTCTGCAGGACTACCCACACCTGCCAGCCCGCAAAGCAAGAAGCCAGCATTGGTCATCATCAGATACTAGCCTCCTGCCTAGTTAGAATACAATGCTTTAAAGAACACATCAAGAAGAATACATTCTGTGCACTTGAATATAGGAGTATTTTTTTGTGGCTAGTGCTATTGAACTTGGCACTTGAAATGAGTCAACAGTTACAATACAATGGCCTTCTCTTTCTCGATGGGCTGCAGTGTGGACTAAATAGAGAGTATTTAATGCTACCTAGCCAGGAGTGTCATCAAGGGATTACAGCCAAAGGGAAAGGACCCAGCTAGTGATGAAGTACCAGAAGTCAGTACTCTGTCTTCCACCTGTATCACCCATAACAGCACCCCTTTCACTTCTCCTGTCTCCAGGATGATAACTACAGGAAAGAAGGTTCATCCATAGAGGTACATCACTCTGGGGAAAGCAAGACAGGAGAAAATACTCAGCAGCATGAGTTTCTCAACTTGAGGGTGCTTATCAGTGGTGAATGTGGAGAGTCATGCTGGTTGGCAGCAGTCAGTTCTTGCTCTCAGGACCATAATGTGCCGTACACAATAGCAACTCTTTTCAAGCCAGTGCAGCTGCTCAGCTCCATCAAGCACCTACTGAGTTGAAGGGTAGGCAGTGCATTTGAACACCACAGCCTCAATTTTAAAAGGCAAAAGCATTTCCTGAAATGTGCGAAAGTGTTAGCAAGTCATGCAAATAGCATACATGAGTTGGTCATGGTAATCTGAACACTTAATTTGGAAGCCCATTTCCTTAATTAAAGAAGAAAAAACAAAACAAAACAAAACAAACAAACGTAAAAAAGACCCGTGCTCCATCTGTCTAACTAGCTGGTTGTTTTCAGTTTGTTTGCAGGTCTAGAATACAAGGTGAGCTTGGAAGACAAATGCAGGACTGACCAGTTTTATAACACTAAATAGAAACAAACAAATACTTTATAGAAAAACATTTGACTGGCAAACTTATTATTTTACCATCCATAAAATTCCTGCAATCATATATCTTTCTGGAAAAGTTTTTTCCCAAATGTGTGTAATTCTTATTTTCCACTTTACATGTGTGCTGGGGTTTTGATAACAGGGAGGGAGCTACAGTGGTGGCCCCCTGTGAGAAGCTTCTTGAAGCTCCCCTGGCTCCAAGTCGGACCCACCTCTGGCCAAGGGCAAGCCAGTTAACTACAGTGGCTGTGACTTTGTGATAACGTATTTAAGAAAGGGAATCTGGGAGGAAGGGTTGTTAAGAGGACACCTATGCAAATACCAAGGTCAGTGGAAGAAAGAAGGAGTAAGCAGGGCAGGTTCATTGCAGTCCTGCAGCCCATGGTGAGAGGGCAGGCTGTCACCCTGCAGCCCACGGAGGTCAATGGTGGAGCAGATGTACAGATGTAGCCTGTGAAAGACCCCATGCTGGAGCAGGTGGCTGTGCCCAAAGAAGGCTGGGACTCTGTGGGAAGAAGCTCTACTACTCTTGTTGTTTGGTGCTAGGAGGACTGCACCACATGGGAGAGACTGTGCCCCATGGGAAGGACTCACGCTGGAGAAAGTTTTTGGAGAGACTGTCTCCCATGAGAGGGGCCCCACACTGGAGCAGGGGAGAATGTCAGGAGCCCTCCACCCTGCCTCAGGAGGAAGGAGCAGTGGGACTGACCACACTCTCTCCCACCCAGTGGCTCCTGAGCCACAGAGGAGGAGAAGATAGAGATATTAGGAGCAAAACTGAGCACCAAGAAGAAGGAAGGGGTGGGAGGAAGGTGTTTTAAGAAGTGTTCATCCTTCTCACTGTCCTACTCTGTCTGTTAAGTGTTGTTGTTAGTGTTTGAATTAAATTGATGTTCTTTTTTTCTTCTCTTAAGGAGTCTGTCTTTTGCCTGTAACCATAATGGGTGAATCATCCGTCCCTGTCCTTCCCAAACCTTTTGTTTTGTTTTGTCCTTCCTATTCCTGAAGAGGGGAGGGATGAGCAAGAGGCTGCATGGTGCTCTGTTGCTGTCTGGGCTCAAACCATGACATGACAGCATGTGGTTGGACCTCTGTAACTTTAGCAATGTGAAGTTCAGATTGTCTTGTAAAGCTTTTGTCAGGTGAACAGGCATTGCACTGCGGAAGGTTAGAGATAGTTCAACCCATCCTCAGAATTTCCAATTTAAACATATTAGTGTAGGGCTTGACAGTTAGCACACAGCCTTGAACCTATGTGTCTAAATGGTTTCTAGCATTATCTCATGCAAAGTGCAATGTTCATGACCCACTTTTACCTGCTTTGCTAGTCATGCTGTAGGAGTATTGATATCTCACTCAGCTTTAAATGGGTAACAGAAAGGGACAACCATGCCTGTGACCATCAAACAACACAAATGGCAAGTACTGATCAAAGCAACTCTCACACTGGCCTAAACTTTGCTGAAGGTACAGTGCCATATTTTAATATTCATGTTTAAACAGAGGAGATGTCATTCTTGAATCTAAAGCTTCCATGTTTTGCCATATGGTCACTGATGAATGTGATAAGTGCAGCTGTGTCCCACCACCACATAAAAGACCTCACATTTACAGGTTCAGTCTTTTTGATTACTTGGGGATCCTTGCTTAAAATTTGTAGCTACATGTAGTAATCTAAGACAGAACACCCACAATGAGCAAACACCAAAAGCAGGGAAAAACACTGAAAACACAATTAATGTAATAAGCCCATGGATACTGGAGAGGAATATCGGCCCTATCCATTGTGATAACACAACACTCGTTCTTGAAGCAGGAGACAAAGCTCTTATACCTCAGAGGATGAATACTGAAGTTTCTTTGACGTCCTGGTGCAAACAAGATCTCTGTAGGACAACCTGAGAATTATCAGAATATTGCTGAAGACTATTGTTCTATTTGTTCATTCACCCCAGAAGTATTAAATGAAATGTAAGATATGATAGGGTCCCAAGCAGGCTCATTATACAAGAGAAAATTTTATCCAAAGACAATAAAAGCCATCAATGCCTTGAAAAAAACTCTGCTGAATACTTTGTTCTCTGGACTGGATATAATTCTATGGAAATGTAACAGTCTGGCCAGTAGTAAATTAAGGAAATTAGTTTTGGTGGGGTATGGGATTTTTTGTTTTGTTTTAAATCAGAGAGCATTATATCTTTTCAAATGAATCATTTAGACAAGAAATTCAGAACTGGGAAAATAGATGTCTTGAAAGATGAGGCCTTCTTAATTAAATAGGATGTCAGATATTTAAAGAACTATTTTCTAAAACTAGTTTTCAGCTGAGGTGGGATTTTTTTTTCTTGTACCACACTGCCTAGTAGACAAAAGTAGAAAAGAGGATCTAGTCACAGAATCTCCTTTTCAGCATGCCCAGTGGTATAACTTATAGCTCCAGTGCTGCAAAAATCTTAGTCTCATCCCATCTGCATGGTTTCAGCAGAACTAGTCACAGTCCATACAATTCATACTGGTGTTTGAAGACCATTGTATATGCCCTCACTAGGAATTAGCCATTAAGAAAGAAAAATGAAGGCAGAAACCCAGACAACAGAAAGAAAGGACAATATTTAGAAACATAGCTCTGCTATGGAAAAGGGACAAAGCTTCTTGGCAGTTGGCCAATCCCCTAGTTTCAGTTGCAGTTAAAACTAATAAGAAGTTCACTCTAATGAACTAGGAAGAAATAATAATACTCTAGGTAAGAAATTATGTAGTATGACAATACAATTCTATTGAAAGGCATGAATAATACTATAAATCAGGACAGTAAAACTCTGTCAAACTCCCATCATCTCCATCTTGTCTTAGCACTGGGTTACTGCTCTATCTATGCTAGCACATCCATGCAGATAGCATCTGGTGGGGTCTTGTTTCACAGTGCTGGATGTCAGTGCTCTTGTTGGTGCATTCTTCTTAACCTCCCTAGACAGGTAGTTCCAGATGAACAGTTTAGGAACATAGAGTACTACCATAGTTTCCTTGCATTTTTGGGGAAAAATTCATTGCCCTTGTCTCAAAGGTGAAATTCTTACTTTATTAAAACCAATGGGAGTTTTGCCATTAGCTTGAATAAAGCAGTTTGCCAGACTATTCCGTTCACTTTAACATTTTCAGGCAATGTCACAATACTTTGCAACTACAGCCCCACACTCTACTGAAATATTTACATACATATGCAGGTACCTCTGTAATCTCATCACTAATGTTCTATGTGCAGATACCCAGGTATGAAGTCTGAATAACCTGGCTAAATTCCACATTTGGTTATGTCTTCTCAAGCTTAATAACAGTAATTTTACATAGTTGTATTTAGTGTTGGCTGAAGCATCCAAGATTCAGCCATTCATTAATGTGTTAACATGTAAAAATTAGGCTGGAATAGAAACTACTGTTATTTCAGCCCACTAAATTCTGCGTCTGAGCTCGAAATTTAATCTTTTCTCTATTCCTTTACTAAAAATGTTCAAAATAACTGAAAGAAATGCTACTCTTAAATATGAAGAAACATTGCAATTTGTAAACATTTGTTGCCTTTGTCCAGCTGTTCTGAATGAATGACTAAAGGCAAGAGATAGATAGACAAGGAATTTCTCCTTTTTCTTTCCCAGTACTAGACTCCAATTTAGCAAACTAAAATAATTTATCTGTGTTGCTGAGTGACGTCTCCACTTGCCTATAAGAATATCTGTTATTCACTATCTAAAATATTTATTAAATAAAGATTACCCTGGGACACAAGGGTGTGTGGAAACTTTCAGTCGATAAGAAGTATAAGAAAAAGGTGGACAGTCAAGAATTAAAAAATGTATTTTCATAATGAAACTCTTTAACCTAAATTCCCTCTGCTAATAACATGTAGGAAAAAAGTCAGTGAGTACTTCTGTTGTCGTGCCAGACTCTGTGGGTGGTTAATCCTTATTTGAATTCTGATTCAGTTTTAAATGAGTGTAAGGGGGGTGGAATATTGGACTAGAACCATTTATAGTGAAATAAAAACTCCAGAGCAGCTTTCATGCAAAGACATCTGCAAGTGCCTTTATCTGGCTGCAAAAAACATTTATTCTTATTGAACATTTTTAAACTTACTTTTAGTATTTTTTTCTTCATTATATATGGTGATTATTTTAGAATGGCACAGAAGCCTAAATACATTACTTCTTAAAGGAAACATGCCTGTGCCGTAAGTAGTCAGCGTCAAGACAAAAGTGTTTAAAGTAATTAAACACATTTTACGTTTCTCTCTTGCTTGCCCCTACTTTGTGTGTGGAATGGAAAAAGAGGTCCTCTGTCACAGTTGCAATTTCATGTTATAAAGGGAAAAAGAAAGGAAAATAAATTGGCTGGAGTGCAATGCCTTAGTATTATAAGCGTATGAAGGAACAGCATTAGTCAGTATGGTATCAAATTTCTTACCCGCTGAGTTTTGATGCATGTAAAATTTTCACTACATGCATATAACTTTCTGATGGTCTCCAAAACACAGTAAGCACCACAAGCCACCTGAGAAGCTAGTACTCTTTTCTAAACCCAAGGATAGCAGAAAACTGACTGTGGTTAGCATGTCTAACTTGATGAAGCAACCTAAAGGAAAAAGAACAATCTCATTCTTTAGCCATATCGTTTTTAAACAATGTGGTGGTAACACAGGAAACAAGAAAAAAAGTAAAAAAAAAAAAAAAAATTAATGTGAAGATGAAGGAGTATTTTAAATTTGGCAGAGCTCTTTTAAAGGTGAAGTTTAGTAACTGCAGTCTCATCTCTTTTTTTGTGCTATGGTCAGTCAGACTGTAAAAACAAATTAACTAACCAAGCAACTAATATGATTTTTTAATTTAGTATTGTAAAGTAAATAAACACGTGGACAAAAATCTGATGTTTGATGCTGTGACAGTCAGCACATAGTTGGTGAAGTGCATGCAGCCTAGTTTTGAGAGCCACTGAACATCCTTGAAACCTGCTGCAAAGTATATGAAGGGAAATTACAAGTTTCCAAACCCAATAGTCACCTGGGCCTGCAGCATGCTCCTGCTGTGCAGCAGTTACTGGAGAGCATCATCAAGGTAGACTGCTCATTAGGCAGCTCAGTCTTAGAGTGAAGATGTCATTTGCTTAGCAGTACTCGACAGCAGCAGCTCATTGCATCACACATGCACTCATTAGGCTACTTTTTTATGGTAGACAGTGTAAAGCTAAAGCTGAATCTCAGGAGACCCTCATAATGGGCATGATGTTGAAGTGCACATGACCTGAAAGGAAATTGTTGCTACATTTTTTTTTTAAATTAACCTTATTTCATCAGGACAGAAACGTATAGGTTTGTTTATTCTCCAGCCTCTGGCACAACGTGGCCCTGGGACCGATGAAACAGCTGCATTGCACGAGGCCCCAAATGCAAGCACAGCCCAGCAAGAGTGTCCTTGCCTTCCAGGTGCCCACACGTCATGGACATATATAAATGCACCACACAGCAACAGTTGTGTGTAAGGCAGGAGTATCCTGTCAGGGACACAGAGACCTCCCTAAGCCAATGTCAAAATGTTCCCGTGCCAGAATGTGGTCCATGCAGAAAGCCAAGCCAATCTGTAGAGAAACTCAGCCGTGCCCTGAGTCTGGGCAGGTTCCCTGGCCCACCCTGCTCCTGACCCATCTCTCCGGTTCAAGGTTTTGTAATTAACCAGTCATGCTGACCTCTGCTCTTCCTTGCAGCCCGAGCACCATCTATATCTGTCTTTGTCTCAGCTCTTATCTTGGCAGTCCCCGGCCCCTCATCCTCACCCCACAGCCCACCAACTCGGGTTTCCTGTTTTCCACCCCTACTCCCAGCAATCTCTGCCTTATCTCCCTGCTGGTTTCATTCTCAGCTCCATCTGTTCATGTGACGTTTATGAACCTCATCAAACATTTGTTTTCAAACCCATCCAAATTTACATACCTTCCATTGTATTTGTGTTCACTTGGTTCTCACATTTGTCACTGTGATAACTGTGCTGAATAACCTAAATTTGGTTCTGACTTACCCTTCCGTCCTTTTCCAAAAGCTTGCCGTTCTTTCAAAGCCTCACAATAAGGTCCCCACGGCTAAAACAGTCGGGTTTTTTGTGCTCTGTGCCTGTCAGGCATTCTCCAGATGCATGAACCTTCTGATGTAAATAGAGCTCCTCATCCTGCCCCGCCCCCCCTTCCTCTGCCAGCCATAAAATGTATTTCTTTGTCTTCAAACATTGTCTGATTTTGTCATACTCCCTCTCAGTTTCATGAATTTAGTGGCTGACTTTCACTCCTGAGAGGTGCATTTTATTACTATTCCAGGCTAATTCTGCCATCTTTAAATTCAACGAGAAATCTTTCCTTCACCTTGCCTTCCTTCTCAGCAGGGAAGACAGGTTTGAAAAGCGAAGGCTTTTTAAAATAAAATAACTCTCTCCTCACTAATGTTTATATCTCTTGGCTGCTTTATTCTCACTTGAAATGTCTCATTTCTCCATAATTTTAGCCATAGTGAAGTGTCGCATAGATAAAGGCTGGAAGGAAACATAACTAGCTTAATTTATCCTTATTTTTATCTCAACTAAATCTGACTTAAATCCCTCAGTTATTAAATCGGCTCCATTCCAAGTATGCCACCTGCACAGGGTACTTTGAGAAGTATGCTCCAATCAGAACTCCAGCTCAGAAGCTAAAAGTGAAAGAAGAAAACCCCAACCCCCCCAAACCAAACAAAACCTCAAAAGCAAAATAAACACTTTAAACTTGCAAAGTGCAAACTAATTTTGAGATCCTAACTTTATACACCATAAACTCCTCACTCTCTAGTCACCTTTACTAAAACATCAACAGAAAATCCATGCCTCACTGCTGTGGGTTTTTTTAGTCCGTATAACTGCCTACCTTTTACTTTTTTTTCCCTGAATCTCATCCTAGTGACTTAGGTTAGAAGTCTCTGGCAGCACACAGGTATCCTTCTGACTACAACAGCTACCAACATTTCCTTTCATTTCTAGCCTTCAGATGTTTCATTTCCTGTATTCCCCACAAAAACTTGCATTGTTCTTGTCCAGATAATCATACAGATGGACACTTTTCTTCCCCAGGTACCTAGTAATACCTAGTAATACTTCAGATATGCTTACTGGATCCTTTATATTAAATCAAGCCACTTTAGTTTCATTATCAGTGTCACTGCTCATCACTGACTTCAATTTATTGTATCGATATTTCATTAATTTTTGGGACTGTCTAATAATCTTCAGCACATAAATCGTAACATCTATGATTTCCCAACATACTGTCTTACTATAAAAAAATTTTGTATTTACAAATGTTTTTCTCCTTTCATATTTTGCAGCTTAGCCAATAAAATAATCAAAACAGAGCCAAAGAATTTTCAATACATTTCTAAAAATCAATGACAATAATTTTGCCAAGCCTTGGAACAAAATGGTGATCACAGCAGTTATTGCCATACTGGGATAAAACCCTAGCCCATCTTTCAAAGTCAAAGGAACCCCTAAAACTATAGAACATTAATTAACAAGAGTATCCTTCTGAAATGAAATATGACAAAGAACCACAAGAGAAAATAGAGGCAATACTGTAGCTCTAAACTCAGTATTTCATGACCAATATGAGATCAATTAGCAACACCTGTATTAATAGTACAGCTATCTCAGAGTTGACGTCTGACTTTTCCAGGGCATAACATGGGGCAGCAGGATACATTTGTGCAATTAAAATGCAAACACCTCTGCTGACTTTTAAAGACCAGATGTACTTCTATTAAACAAGGCCTGAAATTTGCTTAAAAATAGCACCAGCTTCCCAGTTAATACAGTCACCTTAGTTTCTGTGTTTATTTTAAATTTTGAATGTCTTTGGTCCTCTTTGCATAGCAAAATGCTTGTATTTAGGCACTTCTTTGCAAGCAAAGCAAATTACCTTGTCTGCATAGTATGTTCCAAATTTCATTCCCACCCTTCAGCTTCCTCTTAAGGTTCTCTCCTGGATGTCATAAAATAGCCAAGAGCTAAGAGCTGCCCACTGTCTTGTCCCTCAGTGTTTAATTCTTTTGATACCTTTAGCTACAATGAGCAATGACAAAGATGAAAGCGAACCTCTAATAAGCCAGCGTGGCCCATTTTACTACAGCATCCCTTAGGTCATAGCAAAAATGGCAAACTTAGTAGCTGTACGCTAGTTTCTTTTGGTGCCTTGCGGACATGCTCATGGGCTCTGCCTGGCAAATCCCTGATTTATAACAACACAGATTTACTTTGAGGCTGAACACATATACATGCTCTGACTAGGGACTCCCTCGTGCCATCTGTTGTGTACCAGCTGTACTGTCCCATCATGCACCAAAAAACCCCACACAGTTTGAGATTTGCAGGTAAGACAATGCCAACAGCTGTATCCTGATGAGCAGATTCATAATTAGAGAAATAGGACCGTCTGCAGATCCACACAGTAAGTCAATAGCATGGCTCTGTTGTTCAGCTTAATAAATATCAGGGTCTGTATCCATATTGTACTTAGCAATATATTTGTAATTTTTGGCAGCTAGGAAATTAGTCAGATAACACCTCAGTCAATATGTCTTTCAGGTACTGGAAGAAATGATGATTTCACTGTAAATCACAGTCTGCCTACTGTCCTCTCAGCCTTTGTCAGTGACAGCTGATACAGATAACACTTTTTAAAAAATCAGTTTCTATACTCAAGCTAGAGTAGGAAGCTGCTTGATTTTAAGGTGTTCTTAAGGCCCAGTGGGATCTAAAATCTAGGAGTAGGGCCTGAAAACAGGACTTTTTTTTTTTTTCTAACAGCATTATCTGCTCAGTGCTAAGCTCTGCAATCTGCAAGCATCACATGCCACCTGGCCTAGCAAGTGATCTAATGCAACAGAGCAGAAATACCCTAGCTCAGTGAGTGAGCAGCCAGCGCTTCACAGAGTCTACCCAGTAGCAGAGGGATAACTGGAAAACAAAGCTGCAGCTATATTCAGTAAGGCAGGATAAACTGTTACATGGAAACAATTTGCTAGGGACTTTCAGGGTGATGAGAAAAGAAGAAGTGGCCTTGACTTACAACAGAAGGGGCAACCAGCTCCTCAAGCTGCTTGTCTCCAACTACTAAGGCATTGTGTCCCTGCCTAGATCTTCATTACAGTTTTCAAATTATATTCATGTTTATTCTAAATCCTCTTCTCATTGTTCTGCTCAAACACAAAAACTGTGTATAAACACAGTTTATAAACACTTCTGAATCTGCAGGAGCTGTTGTATCTCCAGGGGAGCAAAACAGGAGGAGCAGCAAAGCCATACGTGACTATTTTTATCTGGGTGCCTGTGGTGAGAACAGATATTTGATGATTTGCCTAAAGCACTCGATGTCTTAGTGTCATCTTTGAAAGCATAAGATACACAGAGAGTGAGGATAGGGACATGAGATGTTCAAGATGTTGTGGTAGATTGGCTTTTTGCAGTCTCTGATGAAGCTTAATGGGGAAGTAGGTCAATTTACCCGAAGGTATTCAGCGCGCAGGAGCAAGAGGGGAGCTTACACCAGCCCTCAGTGTAAAGATTGAGCATAGACATGAAAAAATGATGATTCTCAGTCTACAATATTTTCAGAAGGACTGAGTTCACAGCTATTGGACTTCTCCAAATTAACAGATTTTACCTATTTGCATATGAAAATAACTTACCTTAGTAGCACTTCTTTCTGCTAGTATGGAAAATGCAAAGACAAATACACATGGTGTACACATGCACTTATATATACCTGCACTTATCTACACCTAAACACACAGACACACATGCATGAGAAAAAAATGTGGAGCTAATAATAAGTTTAATTTGGCTTTTTCTTATTTTTAATGAGGTCTGATGGTACGAGCATGGTAAACCTCAGAAACACAGTATACATTAAAGGAACAAGAGAAGGCATTTTGTTGGTATTTTGATAGTGTAAATCATAGAAATGTGGCTGAAAAAAACCTTTATTCTCTACACAAAAGCTCCCTTTTTTTTCTCCGTCATCCGAAGCTGTGACTGGGGAACACTGTGCTATTCACTTGGATTAAGGGCCCTGAGTTGCTGTGTCTTGTTTTGTGATCTCCAGTTCACAATTCTAGGGAAAAGGTATTCAAGGATTCGGTGCAAGGATTCAGTTTGTTCTTTACCATGGAAGTGCCTGAAGAAGCAGAGAGAAACTTACTTCTTCTGTCATGTCTAGCAGAAAGGGCCTGAGGCCTCTGCCGGAACCCTGCCTGCCCCTTTTCCCAAGACATTTTGCTTCAGCAGTACTCTGCTGCTCCTGAGACCATGGTGTATCTTGGGATGCAGGAACAATATGTGTCCTCTCCCATGGGCAAGGCACTGGAAGCCACTAGCTCTGCACACTGCTCCCTCGCATGTCCCCACCGGGCAGAGGCATTAAGGGAGGGGAGAGGAAGCAGATGGAATAATTCAGAGAGGCAGTTTAGCCCCAGTACTACTCAAAGGCAGAAAACGGTCACGTGGAGAAGTTCTTTGCTTGCAGAAAGCAAATTAGTTCCAGAGATGTAAGTCGGATCTGGGGCTGCAAATTGGTATGTGCATGCAGAAATTAGCTGGTGGAGGCCAGGTTTCCCAAGATGTTTAGGCAGCCATAGATGCAGATAGACATGTAGCCCCAGATCCTCAGAAATATTTAGGCACTTATCTCCAGTTAAATTAAAGGAGCTTAAGTGGGTGTGAGCATTTAATTAATTTGTATGGTTTTGGCCCTTGTGAAATTTTCAGAGGTTTAAGGCCCTTATCAGATTCCTCAGGTACTGCATACCCTTACAGATCTGCCCTCACATGCCCTACTAAAGATGTGAAACACAATCAATGCTGTTATTTGACTTCCTCTAACCTGTGTCAACAAGTCTTTTCTTGACAATTTAAGCCCAGAACTTGCAGGAGTGCAACATAAATTCTGACTGAATTGCTGGTAGGCTGGTCCTCTTTAACCTCCAGATTTTAAATTGGTTATTCAATGAGAGTTACTTGCACTAGTCCATACTTTTTCTTCTGGATCTCATTTCCCTAGTAATATTCCTTCATCTCTTGTTTTTGCCTACAGTATTCAGGTCAGAGTTAGATAATCTTGATTTATTTTTTGAAATTAACCATTTATTACATTTTTTAAAAAGCCAACAAACTTGCAAAAAACACATTTAGACATCTATGTCTGAAAACAAGAATCCAGTGCTGCCTTACGGTCACATGTAATTGTCATGAATCTATCTTACAGCACATATCTTAGTGTTCAACATGTCCTCCAGCATGCATGAGCAGTTCAGCGCCATTTTCTCCTTGCCATCAGAGCTACACACAGCAGCATTTCCTGGCTAGGTCTCATCATGCTCATTCTGTTTCCAAAATAACTTTGGCTCTCTATTCCTCTGTGATTATACTCAATGATCCACTTTGCCTTTTCGTATTTAACCACTGACAAAACTGGCATCTTGACAGACATGGAAACTGAAGTCTTTTGTTCAGGGAACAGCTACAAGCACAGGTAGCTCTGCAAGTTATCCCAACCCCGCTCAGCCAGTATACCTCAACGTCCACTGGAGAAACAGCTCTCAGGTGTAAGAGACTTTTTCTTTACTCAAATCATTTAGGTCTTGCATTCCCCTGTAAGGCAGCCTGCAAGCATGGAATGGTTAATGATGGCTGCAATGGTATCTATCCGACAGCAACTTGACAGTGACCACCATCTTATTTTGTAGAGCCTGTTAGATGAACATGCAATGCAATATGCTTTTTTTTTTTTTTTTTTTGGTCACAGCTGCCTTAAATTAGATTTGAATTAAGGACCTAGAGATGAAAGGCAGGATTTTAGCCTCCTGAGGCATTCAGTACACCTGTCTTACCATCTCTGCTTTTCACTACTTACTTTTTAAATCCCTTTTTTCTTCCATTCCCTTTCAAACTTTTGTTCATCCTGCCTGACCTGGAATTAGGCTCCTCTGCAGACCAGAACACACATACTCCAGGATCTCTGTTGCACCATTTGAGTTCTCCCCGGTGTTTTTTACGTCACTGCCCTTTCTATGCAGAGAAAAAGCTCCATGTGTCTTCTGTCCTCTGTCTATCCTCTCTTAATATAATAGGTCCCATAATGTCAGTAGTTTTGGTGGTAATGGGTACAGCTTCTTGGTTCTGAGTTTGTTTGACTATGGGAAGGTCAGACGATATTTCTTCTTGTCCTGCTTGAAATATGTGTCATAAAGTTAAATGAAATAAATATTGCCTGTGTCAGGAATAAATTATTTTAATAACACAGCTATACTGAAGTACAATTTAACAGCAATGAAAGCGCTTATAGCATCCAACCTTACTATGAAATAAATTCATACCCATCATAATGGTGTGACATGGAATTCTTAGAGTGTTCTCCCCCATTGTATTTTTCTATAAACTCCCCAAATAACAAGAAACAGCTTCTAAAATTCACTAGCTTTTTTTTTTTTTTTTTTTTTTTTGTATACACTAAGAACACCATTAGACAAGACTATTTTGACTACTCTGTGTCAACACCCCATTACAAATTAAGTGAACCACCATATACACATTTATCTCTATTGGTTACAACTTAAAAAAAAATAAATTCAGCAATATATTTCAATATATTCAACCTATTAAAAACAATTAGTACTCTCTCTGTTACCCAGCTATATCTTGACATGTTAAATATGTAATTGTGAGCCCTGAACTCTCTTGATCACAGTGACCTATCACAAGCCATTAAAACTAAGCACTGTGATAGGGCATCAAGAGAGCTGTTAGCAATTGAAAAACAGAATCTGTGATGTCTAGCCAAACATGCTGTCCTTCTGGGGGAGATAATTTATGGTTTGTTTTCATTTCTTCACTGAACTGCCATGATCTAACCTTTCTGACCTTTCATTTATGGGATTTGTGGTAGTTCAAATCATCATCTGCATTCATAAATGTTCCCACAGGTAATGACACAAAACAATTCAACAGGAATTTATTGAGGAATTTTGACTAAAACTGAGTCCTGAAGATGCAAATGGACTGACTTCCACAAAGTTTTATTTGAGAAGCAAAGTTTCTTGAATCCTAAGGCTTCTAATATTTTCCAAAGAATGTGACCACATAAAAAACTTAATTAGTCCCTAAAGCTTAAAAATCTTACAGACGTTGTTTTATTTTTATGCAGGATTCCAGGTTAACATAAAGTGCTTTTGCAGTAATTTTCCTTCAGAGTTCTTTTTTCCCTTTCTTTGAGGTTTTCCTTTGAGGTTTATGTAGAATGTGTGTGGGTACTGCAACTGTTATATCAATCACATTTAATCACTCCTTTTTACAATGTTATGCACACACGGGAAACAAAAGAGCCACTGATATTAAAAATTAACAATTATTGTCTGAAAACTATGACTATTATTATTATTTTACCTGTAGAATACATGACAAAGGATTTTTTTCACTGTTGAAGGCTTGCAATAAGATTTGGTTTATAGGCAGGCAGACTGTTTCATATCAAAGTTAGGTGGTATAATGGAAGGAGATACCGAGCAGTTTTTCAATATTATTTCAAGATATCAAAATGCTGGACAGGATATATGTCTTAAAAGATGGTATTTTATATTTTTCATAGATATAATAGAGTGCTGTTCTTGTCTCTCCTGCTTTCTTCCCATCTAATATCTGAGACTTAATGTTTATATCATCTTAAATCATTTCCAATCTATTAATATACTGCATTGACCTACCATTCATCTGATTGTTGAGAGAGGACATTAATGGTTTCCATTAGTCCATTTTCTAATTTCCATGTGTTCTGATGATAATAAATCTTCACTTCATCCATTTGCAAGGAGCAGCCAGTTCCAGCAGAATGGGCTGCATTGCAGATGATGGAGGTTTCTAGAAGGAGAAGAAAAGCAAGGAGCAATTATTATCTCCACAGCAGGCAGAATGGCAGGTTCTTTTGCAGAATACACTCATGAGGAAGATGTGCAGGCAGGCAAGGAGGCTCAAGCTACAGTATATGACTGGAAACCTGAGGGCAAAAATCAATCTTGTAAAATCAGAGAGGAGGGAGTGAGGGATGAGGCTTGGTGTCAGGGCTCAGCAACATGGCTTCCAGGTGGGAAGCAGCTCAAATGTAGGCCTGTCTAACTAGGGAGAGTGATCATACACCTGCCAGAACATTAAAGCCCAAGGACCATCACTGTGACTCCCACCCCCATACGATTGGCTTTGAACCATCTTTTTCCCTGAGTAACACTGAACTTTAACATTTCATGCAATTCCTGAATAATTTCTGGGGAAAAGGGGTGGGAATAAAGTTGAGTTGAACTAAATATACAAGGATGGTATCAATCTGATAGCCTGAAAGAATAAATCCTGCATGTATTCACAGACATGCACAGCACTGATATCATTAAGAAATCTTCCTTGCTCTTTCTTTGCCCCTCAAACTTGATCTAGGTAACTTCTTGGCCTCCCTCCCAACAGCATTGCAAAGGCGCTAGTTATGTGTCACTGTTCAGAGAACTTCATTTCCATTCTGAAATCCTGAAAAAGCATTATGTTTTGAAGCACGGAGTAGAAACCTTGAAATGTCCTGTAAAGGAAAACATCTAGGCAGAAGAGTAAATCTGAAACAATGCAAACATTTCATTCTGGAAGAAAAAAAATGCAGGCAAACTGAGCAGCAGTCTTTGGTGTAGCCATGACATTGTCTACTTTTCTGCCCTGAGAGAGGAACCAGCTACCCAGGAGCCCTCAGTGGCACCAAGAAGCCCCTCAGCAGTGATTCTGGGAGGTCTTGGCTTCTCAACAGGTGAGCCGTGCAGGAGGCCCAGTGCCCACTTCCACCTCACAGTGTGACTGACAGGAGCCTAAGTGCCCAGACTCTCCACCTCATCACCTTTTGTCAGAAGCACTTTGCAGTACAGACATTTTGGCAGAATCTCATTGCAATACAGACATTTTCCCAAAAGATGCATGTATTATTTTGATATCTCTTTAGATCTATCTAGTTTTAAAAAAAAAAAAAAACAAAAAACAACAACAACAACAAAAAAAACCCCAAAAAACCCCCAAGCGCTTTATAAATTTGTATCTTCTCTTGCAGTGATGGGATTTTGTTCATTTTCATGTAACTACCACATGTTTAAATAATTAAATTCTATATAAGTATAAAAAATTAAGACTAACCTAGGCAGGCTGGGAATAAGGGTCCATGGCTTTGGCTTCTCTTTGTTTATCAAAAAACACTTACCAGACTTTCATAATGCTGAGCCTGTTTGCTACCCAGTACGGGGTCAGCGATATGCCTATTTCCTACATGCTGTTCAGAACAAATATTGTATATCATAGTGTGAAAAACTAGTAACTGTTAAAGCACCAAAGCTGTTACATGTAACCAAACTTCTCCATTTTCAAGAGAATCCTTTTCTCAACTAGAATTTATTAGTCTGATCTACTCTATATTTTAAAAGTAAGTGCCACCTATGCTTCGTTTCCACAATGTAAAACCTCTGGCAGCAATGAATAAAGTAAAGGTGAGTAAAAGAGCTTAGAGGTCGTATCAGTGGAGCTATTATTCCTCCTTTAGGAACAGACTAATAAAAGCTCGTAAAGTTGTTTTCCTTGGCAAGATTACAAGTACAAGTCTCTGAAATACATCTTCAACGGTTATGCACTGGCAAATCATCCTTTTAAGTCTCACAGGCTCACACATATTGTTCTATCTGAGCTTCGTCTAACATTATCAGTTTTAAAGTTGGACTCAAAATTCAGCATTTTGGAGTTTATTGATAACGAGGAGGAAAAGAAAAAGAAACAGTCTGATCTGTAAAGAAGATGTTAATCTACACCACAGAGAGAACATGTACATAGCAAACCTGTGAGATAAGAATCAAGAGGAGTACAGGGCAGGGAATTCTAAAGGAAAATTAACTGTATTAAATAAAGCATTTGCTGAACATGAGGTACACAGTTTTGCTGGAATATGTTTTAGAAGAATTATTCTATCCATAGCATTGCACATAGTGCTTTATCTAACAAGTTTAAAAATCTAATCTAGCTTTGAAGGGGGTGAGAGGAGTCCAGGTGATCAGTTCCAAGAAAAAGTGGTCATGAACTTGAACAAATTTTCCACTCCCACCCCAACCCTAAATACTTTAAGAAGTTGTTGACAGATTGTCAGATTCTGAGGACTGCATCTTAGTGAAGAAGCCAAAGACAAAGAAAGTTGTCTGCTAAGGAAAAAAATATAAGAAGAGAAAAAACCCACATTAAATATTTAGCAGCACACTGCCTCCCAGGGCAGCGGACAGCCTACAGATTGCACCTAGCATAATTTAAAAGCAGGCCTCTATGACTTCAGCCACTGAAAGAACTTATGAGTGGAACCAAAAGAACTGGTATGGCATGAGAAGCAAGTGTTGCATTTTATGAGCTGCATGATAATTTAAAAAGCTTTCTTCAATTTGTTGTAGCTTGAGGTATGAATGCCTGGGCTCACCAGGCACCATGAACATTGGAGCACCCTGCAAACACATAGACACTGACTAGTCTCTTGGGAAGAAATCCTGTCAAACTGAATGTGTGAGATTGGGGTGGGTGCTTCTAAATCAACTTTTTCAGTCTGATGGATAATTATGTCCTTCACCAAATAATTCTGTGTGACAGTGACACAAAAATTATAGAAATGGTCTCTCCTGAATACTATAGTTAAGGTGTGTTCAAGCAGAAAGAGGAAAATTGTAATTCCAGGCCAGAGAAGGCAAGTGGTGAGAGACCTGGGGACATATTCTAGAGGTGACCTCTTTTCTGCTGCTAGGGGACAAAAAGGAATTTGCTCTTCTCCTTTGCTGTTAAAAAACTTCAGCCTGCAGAATGAAGTATAAAAAACTGATGACATCAATAGTTCTTATTTAGTTTAACTTACTGAAGTCTATAGGATATCTTCCATGGGTTTCTGCCATTTCTTCCAGCTCTGAGTCAATTCACGGTGGAACTACATCCCATGCTTACCAGCCCTGGCCTCGAAGGGAAGTGGTTAAGCTCTGCTCTGCCAAGCTGGAAGGAGATTGTGTAGCTGTGCAAGCAGCTGATCCAATTGAGCTGCTGAAATCAAATAGCACATTCCAGATTAGATTACTGCAGCACAGTCTCACTTTGAGCATGGTTTCTGTAGAGGTGGCAGGGAGTGGGTGACCGGTTCAGCCCAGTGACTTCACCAAAAAGGATGGATGAGAAGGTGGGGTGGGTGGAGGCAGACGAAGGGGGATTCTGAAGAGGAACAAAGAGACAAGATTTGCACAGGCAAGTGAGATTCTTCAAACAATAGCAGCAGCTGCAGCGCCAATGAAACAACAAACAAGCCTCATAACATTTATGTTATTTTTAAAGTGCCAGAGCCTGGAGAAGGGAAAATGAAAGCTTCCCTCTACATCCACAGGACACAGCAGAAGGACTGGTTTCTTCACACAGTACCTCCAAAACAAAAATTAACCTCACTGATTCTAGAGAAACACACCTGACAGCCATGCTGATCTGGGTGGTGGTTTTGTGGAGCAACAAGATGACAACATTTAATGCATTTGTTTTCATATTAGTAGCCACATCCTAACCCCAGTCACCCTCACAATGTGGGCTCCAGAGGAGCTGCATCACACATCTGACTTCCAAGGTGTCTCATGCTTTGGGGAAGGGAAGGAAGGGACTCCACAGTGATTCCACAAAACCATCCCAACACTCAAGCCTTGCCAAAAGCAGGAATATAACTCTGACTCTCCTAACTGCTGGTGCTACCCACAGGAGGTGCTCTGGGTGCTCTGTCCACCCAGCCGTTCATGGGGAAATGAACGGCTGAGCAGAGCCACTGCTGACAGCTGGGCCATGAGCTGCTTGGAGCAGCATGGTGAATCCAGCAGAACAGAGCATGCTGGTATCCCCTATGCAGATCTAAATCCCACCCCTCTGTACACAGGCTGAAGGAGGGGGTATGACTGCTGCATAACTCAGCCTTACACCCTTTCATGATGTGGGGCTTTGGAAAGGGGTTAAGAGGAGAGAAGCAGGCTCCCACTTCTGAGTAGGTAAATTCAGTTTCTGGAGCAATTGAAAAAGGGACTAGTATCTGATTGATTCCCTGGTCATTTTATATTTCAGTCCCAAAATGAGAAAGGAAAGTTCCAGGAGAACAAACTTTTCATCAGAATTAGTACTTCTGATGCCTGCTTTTCTATACCTAGCTCAGGACAGAGCTCATAAACCAAGTAAACAGGATTCAAACCTTGAATCATGATTTCCAGGACCAAGGGGACTCTTTATGCCATCTGTTTTCTTTATTTATTAAGATTCATTTTCCTTCATTCATAAGTTTATTAGCATTAATTTACTCTAACAATAAATTCTGTCTCTAACATTTTTAGAAAATGAGACCCTAACAGTATTTTTCAAGACTCCATGTCTTAACCTACTTCATCTGCCTCAGTGCGTAACAAAATAAAGCTTAAAACCAAAAGACATACCATGTAACCAACCCCCTCACCTGACCATAACTGGGCTTTAATTTTGTTTAAAATATATTTAGTAAACTGAGGGTACAGATAGAAATGTTTTATAATATTGAAATTTAAAAGTTCAGTTTAGAATAAAAAGTGCAAAGAGACAGTGAAACATGGACAATGATGCAGTCAAGAGGTGTGAAGTAAAGAGGAAAGGTCAGAGAAGAAAGAACCTTGGGAAGTTTTGACAGGTTACTTGGTATTGTAAAATATGGCTGGCTACCTTTTGAGATGTACTTCTTCAGGGCAAACTTGAAGAACAGAACAAGTAAAGCTTAGGAAGAATTGGAGCAAACTATTTTAATGCCACTGGACTGCCTATGGGCCATCAGGGACTCCAGGCTGAATTAGTCTCAGGCTACCTGTTCTGCTCAGCAGAAAATCCTGCAAGCCAACCTGTGCTCACAGAGCAGCAAAAGGTTACTCAGATAAGCCTCAATCTCCCCTTGCAATGGTATGCTTGTTATTTATCCACCTGTAACTATGAGGTTGTTCTGATTTTAAACAATATTGGAGCTCCAGTCAGAGCTGTATATTAATTGCAATGTATTCTCTGGGCTATAGTGAGAGTCAAGATCAACACCTGTGATTTCACTGACTGGAAATTTACTTACAGCAACTGAAACAAAATTAATTATGTAACCAGATCCCTGTTCTGCGCATCAGATTATATAGATTTTATTCCCTATCGAGCTACCCAGCTTCCATATCTCTCCATGCCTCAGTTTGTCCTTTCCTCATTAGTGTAATAATATTTGTTCTTCTCACTTCATGGGCAAACTGCAAACTTTAGTGTGCATTATTTTTACCCACCACAGTTGAACATACTGTAAGACTGCAAAGTGGATGGTGCCAGAAGAACTGTACCAAACCAGAAAAAAATAACATTCAGTCTCTATTAATTTAAAACTCAGGATCTTTTTTTTTTAAAAAAAAAAAAAAACAGGGTCTGGAAAATGTACAATCATGCATAACATGTAAAGGCTTTTAAAGTATTCTAAGGGGTTATAGAAAAAGAAAGAGGTATGCTCAGGATTAATAAAGGTTCTGAAAAGGAAGCCAGAAAAGATTCATTTGTAGGGTCAGTAATACAGTACTTGAGGCTTTCATATCAAAGTTACCCTGGACTGGTGTCTATGAGCTGCTCATAGGTCTTCAGAAAAGACATACATCTGAAAAGAGACTCCAAAAAGGAGAACTAAGATGAATTAGTCTAAGTCTTTGTAGCAGTAACCTTGAGGAAAGAACATGTAGAAATGTGATGAAATTTCAGCTTAATGGGAAACAACAATAAACAATAAAAAGGAGTGCAATAAAAATCCACTTGATGTAGACAGGAGCTGTTAGGCAGTTTGTTCCTCATGGTAAAAAAAGAAAGTCACTTAATGGTGCCAAAGGAAGAAAGGAAATTGAGAGCATATGCCATGAAAGGGTATGTTGCACTAAACAAGAAAAATATCTAGCAGCCATATGGGCATGCCCTCTTTCTGTTCACAAACAGCGTAAGATGCCATACCCACAAATGAAAGTGTGGAAATTATACAAACTGCAGGACTGGAACAAAAACCAATATCATACCTGTTATCTACAATTTTTTATTTAAAGGAAGATTGACATCTTCAAGAATGAAACAATATTGCACAAAGTAGCTTATGAGAACAAATTCCTGAAAACATACATACAAACACATACACACATGTGGAAAATCATCCTTCAGTGAGTTTATCAAGTCAATCTTCAAACTGTGTGGATGTCTCCTGAGGCCGTCCAGTACAGACTTTTGATCGAGTGTGATAGCTTGTGAGTTGACTACTATTCATGTGGATGTTTCTTCAGAATTAGATTAACAATCTCATTTCCCATAAAACTTGAGGCTGTGTTTTGAGCATTTTCCAAAGAGTAAAAAATACAGCACCTTTTAAATTACTCACATGGGGCTGTATTACCTCCTCTGCTTCCAGATTCACCTTTACTCATACAAGTGTGCTCTGATGGGCTCAGAGCTAGTTCTTGAGAGTTTTCATTTTCCCATCAGTGTGTATGATTACCACACATGGGGAAGTGCTCCTTTTCTTACCCATTGTAACTGTGGCAAACCCACAAGTTCCTATTTGTGCAAAAGTCTGCAAGAGTTCCTTTCAGTAAAATCTTCTCTTCACTACTCCCTCAGGCAGCACAGCTTTAAAACTGGAACACAGCCCAGACCCCTACTACAGCAATACCAGAGCAACACCCAACTGAATCTTGAAGCATGTGCAAAGAATGATAAGCAACTCGTGGACTAGTCACACAAAAAAGAAAGGCTGACATATTTTTAATATTGTATTATGCATTTATTGTGCAGCAGTAAATAACATAGCAGTATATGAAAACCAACCCAAATTCCAGATGGCAATGACAACTGCTGCTGTTTCAAGGCAAGGCTTTGTCTGAATGATGAAACTATTGGAGAACTACTGCAACTTCAGTAAAGAAAAGTGTTAAGTCTTCAGGGGCAATCTCCTCCAAGCTCCAAATCATCCAGATTTTCAGGAAAATAGTCAACCTATCACAAGATCAGCTTGGCTGAACCCTAGTGCAAAAGATCTTACACAGGAGGTGGAAATGAGGACAGGCAGCAAAGGAATACCATAGGAACATTGTCCATGCATGCAGAGATATTGCCAGGAAAGCCAAAGTTCGGGTAAGGCTGAAATTGCCAAAGGACACCAAGGGCAACAAGATGAGCTTCTATCTACACAGATTAAAAAAAAAAAAAAAAAAAAAAAAAAAAGGGAATTATGTCATCATGCAGCTAAATGAGGCAGTTGAATTAGTTACAGTGGACCCATTAGAGGCTGAGATACCCTCTAAGCTTTGCCTTGGCCTTCATGGAAACAGTCTCCCAGGTCTCCCCTGATAGGGACCAAGGAGGAGATGTGCTACCAGCAGTGAATGAAAATTGACTCAGAATGTAATTTGGCTACTGCGGTAAAAGACAATAAAAATAATTTCTATAAATACATTCACAGCAAAAGAAGGCTGAGGAGAATCTTTATCCTTTATTAGATGTGAGGGGAAGCTTAGTGACAAGGGATGAGGAAAAGGCTGATGTACTTAATGCCTTCTTTGCCTCAGTTGTTAATGGTGAGACCAATTGTTCTCAAGGTACCCAGCTCCCTTAGCTGAAGACAGAGATAGGAAGCAGAATGAAGCCCCCATAATACAAGGGGAAATGGTTAGCAACCTGCTACACCACTTAGACACACACAAGTCTATGGGGCCAGGTGAGATCCAACCAAGGGTGCTGAGGGAGATTCTGGAAGTGCTCACCAAGCCACTTTCAAACATTTATCAGCAGTTCTGGCTAACTGGGGAGGACCCAGTTTTCTGGAGGTTAGCAAATATGGTTCCTATCTACAAAAGGTGCTGGAAGGAGGCTCTGGGGAACTATGGCCTGTCAGTCTGGACTTGGTGCCAGGAAGGTTATGGAATCATCTTGAGAGACATCACATGGCACATACAGGAGAAGCAGGTGATCGGGCCCAGTCAGCATGGGTTTATGAAAGGCAGGTCCTGCTTGAGTAACCTGATCTCCTTCTATGATAAAATGACCTGCTTAGTGGATGAAGGAAAGGCTGTGGATGTTTTTTACCTGGACTTTAGTAAAGCCTTTTTCATCATTTCCCACAGCATTCTCCTGTCAAAACCGGCTGCTCGTGGCTTGGATGGGTGTACTCTTCACTAGGTCGAAACTTGGCTGGATGGCCGGGCCCAAAGAGTTGTGATGAATGTGAATGGAGCTGAATCCAGTTGGTGGCTGGTCACAGGTGGTGTTCCCCAGGGCTCAATATAGGGACAGTTCTGTTTAATATCTTTATCAATGATCTGAACAAGGAGATCGAGTGCACCCTCAATAAGTTTGCAGACGACACAAAGTTGGGCAGGAGCGTTGATCTGCTTGAGGGTAAGAAGGCTCTACGGAGAGCTGGATCAGGCTGGATTGATGGGTCAAGGCCAGTTGTATGAGGTTCAACAAGGCTAAGTGCCAGGTCCTGCACTTGGGTCACAACAACCCCCTGCAACACTACAGGCTTGGGGAAGAGTGGCTGGAAAGCTGCCTGGCAGAAAACAGCATGGGGGTTTTGGTTGACAACTGGCTGAATATAATCTGGCAGTATGCCCAGGTGGCCAAGAAGGCCAACAGCATCCTGGATTGTATTAGAAATAGCATGGCCAGCAGAACAAGGGAAGTGATTGTCCCCATGTGCTCAGTACTGGTGAGGCCGTACCTTGAAAACTGTATTCAGTTTTAGGCCTCTCACTACAAGAAAGACATTGAGGTGCTGGAGCATGTCCAAAGAAGAGCAACAAAGCTGGTAAAGGTCTAGAGGGCAAGTTCTGTGAGGAGCAGCTGAGAGAACTGTGATTGTTTAGTTTGGAGAGGAGGAAGCTCAGGGGAGACCTTATTGCTCTCTACAACTACCTGAAAGGAGGCTGTAGCAAGGTAACAAGAGAGGAAACAACCTCAAGTTGTGCCAGGGAAGGTTTACATTCGATATTAGGAAAAAATTATTCACTGAAAGGCTTACCAAGCACTGGAATGGGCTGCTCAGGGAAGTGGTCACCACAGAGTCACCATCCCTGAAGGTATTTAAAAGACATGTAGATGTGACACTTATGGACATGGTTTTGTGGTGGACTTGGTAATGTTGCATTTATGGCTGCACTCTGATCTTAATGGTCCTTCCAACATAAATGTTTCTATGATTCTTGAGTAATCTTGACCCCTGTAAGTCCCTGGGACTTGGTAGAAAGCATCTGAGGATGCTTGATCTTTGAAAGTTTCTGGGAAAATCTCCTGATGACAGGAGAAAGTAAAATGTTTCTGTCATCTTCAAAAATGTCAAGAAAGAAGGTCCAAAGAGATACAAGCAAGATCAGATGTGGCAGTCAAGATGGTGGAGTTGGAGACCTTGCCCTGCAAGCAGAGGCTGAAGGACTGTGACTGGTTCAGCCAGGAGGAGGGACAGCTTCAGAAACACCCAACAGCAGCCCAGGCACCAAAGGGAAGGGACTAAGGAGGTAAAGCCCTGATGTTTTCTAAAGTGTTCAAGTGGACGATGAGACAGAATGGTCGTAAAATGAAATAGGGGAGGGAGGTTGTCACTCGATATTAGATAACAAAATTTCACAGTAAGGATAATTAAGCAGTAGAACAGATATCCAAGGTGTTACAGAAGTCAGTTAGTGTCACAGATAAGAAATAGCAAGTACAGGATGCTGAACAGAGTAAAATTGTTCATATTTAGCACAATGGCATGCTTGAATTTTGACACTGTGTCAGACTCAGAATGACTTTAAACAAGCTAAAATCTAATACCCTTAATGCAGAGGTAGTTCAGCAATAAGAAAAGCACTGTAATTATAATATAGAGATTAATTCTGAGTAGAAGGCAGGCAAAGATTGCCACATGATGGATTATAACAGTGATCACTTAGACCAATTTCTTCTTTTTGAGAGCAGGAAGTAATATGTGCTTTAGAGAAAGCTGCAAAAAGGCTAACCTAGGAGGTATTTTCTTCCATCTGCTATAGCTGGAGCTCCCACTAAAGTAAACAGGATGTGTATGTGTATGTCTTTCCAATCAAGTCACACTTCAGTAGAGAGTTATAAGACATTAGAAGTGCAGTCCTTTTCATTAGATCTCACTACATTTAAATCATTTGATGCTGGCCTTTACAGGGTTTATGAAATTAAGAAGCTGGATTCACATATTTAAATAAATAAGAAGGCCTTTCAAATGAGATGTGAACCGTCCGGTCTTGCGAGCCTCAACACAACTTGTGTAATTCCAGCCCTTCTAAAGACTCATCCACAACTATTTATCTATCAAATAGAAATACAGATACCTATGCCAGGTTTAACATTTTTGCTTTACATCTCCAATACATGTGATGACTAGGACTCACCAGCACCTGTAAACCCTTTGCTTTTTCAGTATGTGTAGATCCCAACAAATCAATCTAAGCATTTTTAAATGGTGCTCACCACTACAGCATCTAATCATCCAATAGTTGTAAATCTAATCCACTAACTGAAACACCCATCCAGAAGCATATGGGTGATCTTTTTTACAGCTTTTATTTCTTTCTGTTGTCTCCTCTCCTATCTTCCCTGCATTTACAATGTGGTAGCCATGAAAGCTACGGTGTGCTGCAGCTGATTCCTTTGTTCATTTATAACCCTTTCTTTGCAATTTTAGTCTGATAAATTCTCTACTCCATTGTATTCAATTCCTTAC
The DNA here is from genome assembly GCF_965140245.1 of Athene noctua. Taxonomy (NCBI): domain Eukaryota; kingdom Metazoa; phylum Chordata; class Aves; order Strigiformes; family Strigidae; genus Athene; species Athene noctua. The sequence goes on along the minus strand of NC_134077.1, from coordinate 66,080,911 downwards.
TCTTTCATATCTTTGCAGTTGCCTACCTCACCCCCACTCTCAAACTCCCCCTTTAAAATTCTGCCAATGTAAGTGAGGGTGATTGCAAAGCACTCTTGCTTTGAGGTGAGAAATGACAGGTTTTACACTAAGAGTCTCCCTATCTTCTATCAGTTTGATGCAGCATTTTAGAATTCATTTCTAAAGGTTTTGGTTTTTTAAAAAAAATGAGCAGAGGAAAGAAAGGAAAGAAAAAAGGTTTCATTTCATTGTGCATTTGAGTGAAATCTTTAAAACCGTTTGCATTATTTTATCACATCAGACTTGTCAAGTCACACTCATTTGAATGAGTGAGATTTGAAAACTTCTGAGTGTTATATTACATTTTCCATTGATATATGCCGTGAATCTTTATGGCTGCATGAAAATGAAGCCAAAAGTAAGAGGAGACAGCTCACTTCAAATGAGTGAGACTGGATAGGTCTGTCATATGTTATTTCAGGTGCCCAAGGATAGCAATTCTAAGCAGAGATGGGTGATGTGGTTGACAGGTTTGCATGGGTTTAGATAATGAAGGAAAACTTAATCATAGAGACAGGAACAAAAGGGTATGACTCTTCTATTGGAGTCATACCCTTTGAAAACTAACTTGAACCTCATCCCATACTCAAAAGATGTAGAAATGTCATAGCTGAGAGCCCTTCTGGCGGTACCCTTGAGCTCCCACAGTGACACAGCACTCTTTGTAGGAGAAAGTAGACATGCATCACTTGCTCTGAAGGTCATTCTCTTTGGCAGGAAGGGGGAACTATGACCCCATAGCCACCCTCTTGCCTGTCTGCTGTCACAAATAGTCCTAGCAAGAAGATGTGTGTGTGGCAGAGAGACTTTGCACATCTTGCTTGCACACTTGTTCAAAAGCCAGCCACAGACAGACCCTGCTCCTAATTTTCAGGAATACTTAAGCTCTGTGCATGCAAAAATTCACTTTATATATCTATCTCTGTATTTTAAAGTTGCCAAACAGGCTTCTAAAAGTTTCTCAGAGACTTTTCAAAAAAGGTTTGATTTTCTGTGCAGCTGAGAAGTGCTGGTTAAAGACACCTTTCAGATTTGCACTGTGCAGAGTGTGCTTATGCGCCTGCAAGTTAGTGGTGTTTGTTTTGGTTGGGTTTTTGGGTTTTTTTTTTGACAGAGGCAGCAACGCACCAAGGAGTTTATGTGCACAGGGTGTTCAGCAACACACACTTCTAGAAAAAAGGCTCATACGAAAGGTGAAAAAGGGAAGCGCTTGCATTTCATGGGTTTACTCCCGCAGTGAGTGAACTGGGACACTGCTAGAGATGACGGCTGCTTGCAGCGCACAGCCTATCCGCCAGCCGCTTTCAGGACAGGGCGCCCTGGGATGAAACCCCAGGATTCCCCTTCAGGAGCGCCCAGCCGCTGCTTTCTCTCCCGCGGGCAGTAGAGGGAGATGTTGGCATGCCTTTTGGTGGCAGGATTGACTCGGCTGATTTTTGCCACTTAATTAATTCAGTGTTTGAAATCAAACCACCGTTTAAAATGCACTGGTATTAATACGCAAGGGCGGACAAGTAACGTGGAGAATTTCCGCTAAACTTTCTACACAACTTCACATTTTGAGTACTTTTGTGAGACGTTTTCGGAAAGTCAGTGAAGCAGAGACGTTAGCTCTTACAGGGAAATCTTCCCAGATCTTTCACTGAGGCATTTGTTCAGCGTTTCTGAGACTGAAAACAATTCAAAGGTGACGATTGTTAGGAAGACAGAATCGAGTCTAAAAACATGGTTTTGTTGCTTTGAGCATGTGACACTCTGTAACCATTTTAAAAGAAGAGAGGCATGGGGATAAGCATTTTTGAGTGATATTAGCATACGCTGGGTAAACATATGGACATACTTTGATGCCATGGTTCTGGTGAGATCAAACTTGATCAGTTTTATTTTTGAAAAGCAGCAGCAATAAGAAAAAAAATATTGTTTTGTTCAGTCTCGCATACCCAAAGGGCCACAGAAGATACGTCAATTTTGTATCAGCAAAGAATTTTTTCTTTGTATTCAGATTTCATTAGGAGATAAAGAAAACCTAATATTTTCATTTACTTTCCTGTTTGGGAAGAATATCTACTAACTTGGGACACTGGCACTAGAGCAAGTGCTGGCTCCTTATACTTTTCTTCTGTGAGTCAAGAGAATGTTAGATCTGTTTTTAGACATCAAGTAGAAGGAGATAGACAGGGGACCTGGTTCTGTTTTCACTGGTAAGTACAGCAGTTCTAATGTTTTTTTCATTTGGTCAATACAAAACAATAGCCGCTCACCTAAAGCCCATGAGGTTTCTCCAAACTTGATTGCGGTGCAGACAAAAGCTATGGGAGGCCCTGAATCCCAACCCAGTCAAAACACTTGGTTTTTACCCTGCTGTACTACAAAGTTCAGTGACAGCCCACTACACACAGTGGGCAGGAGATAACATGAAATGACACAATTACTAATGTCTTAAAAAAATATGAAGGATACAGCTTTCAGATTTAAATTAAAAAAAAAAAAAAAAAGTACACAAAAAGTGGAATCACTGAGAGGAAAAAAAGGAAGCCACATCTGTAATGAGAAAATTCTTTGCATTTCCTGGATCATGTTTTTAACTGGAAAAGTGTAATCAGATAACATTAGGGTAAGCTTAACATCACATATAACATTAATTTTAATGAAAGTTTTTTATTTATTTTCTCTTTTGAATAATAATGTAAAATCTAATTTAAATTTTAAATAGTATCCAGATACTACTAGTTTCCTGGCTTAAAATCTTCGGTACATATGGCAGAAGCATAAGCTTGTGCCAGTCTGCCTACTTTGGGTAATTTTGCATGCAAATAGTTTAGTCCCTGTACTGAGGTGCTAGAATGTGTTTAGTACACTTGAAAATATTTGCATTGCAAAAGGAGAGCTAAGCTCCTGATATTTTGTATTAAGGGACTACTTTGGACATTGTGTGGCACAGTTATATGAAAAATTGTATTTACAGTACAGCTAGAATTTTTAATTGACCTTCATAAGAGAAAGACCCACTACTGCTTTGCCAAATTTGTAATGTATTGGAATAGTCTCTGGCTGTCATTCACCACAATGCTCCTTTGCTATGCCTAAATCTTTTCTCTGATAATTTCATCACTTTGATAAAGCTGTTGCCCATAAACAGGTTTAGCAGCGATTGCAGTGTTTAATAAGTACTCAGGAGGCAGGTTGGTTGGAAAGAAGAAACACCACTTATTAATGGCATGAATAATTGGCACAGCTGGATCTGCTCTAGCTTCTGGAAATGTCTGTTTCACGTTGGACATGCTTAGAGACTCAACTCTTGGCTGCTTCATGGCTGCGCTTCCCATCCATAGCAATGCTAACATATCTATTCCCATACCAGTAAACTGATATTCAGACTTACATTTCCAACCTTCCCCTGCCACACACACATATCCCTTTTTGTTATTTAAATTAATCTCTGACAACATTCATCTCTGAAACAGCATGTAACTGGTGAGTATAGCATCTAATACAGTACAGGTTCATTTGCTTAGTCTATGCTGTTTGCATCCTGTCACTGTTGTATCTGGCTGGCTGTCTCACAACACAGGACCAGCATGACTCCGTCCAGTTCTATTAGGTTAAATTCAGCTGATATTAGCTGGACACTGTGACAGTGCTGACTCAACACTTCCTCCAACAGCAGACTCTCTCATGACATTGGAGACAGATCTGGATTCCCATGTATTTTAAGTCCCTCAAAGTGCATGCTGTTTGTCAAGATGGCTTCTGAAAGGTGTTTTCTCTTAAAGTGGAGCTGTAAATTCAGCCACATATTTCTATAGTTTAAACACCATGTGTAGGATAGTGGAACATTAAAATATTTTCATATTATTTCATGACGAAGGGAAGTTTTAGAATGATTTCCAGATAGTTTATATAATTACATTAATCATGTGCCTATTGTACTTAGAGAAAAGCTCATGAAGTTACAAGTCAGCTCGCAGATTTTATTTTTTTTTTTTTTTTAAATTTTTCAGTCTGAACACTTTTTGGCCCTATTTGCTGATGCAGTTGGCTATCCCTGCTGGAAAAGCTTACCTGAGGCCTAGCTGAATACTGTCTTATACAGTTGCCATAAACACTCAAGAAGAAAGGTGTAGGTGTCTTGGGAAACTCCTGAAGCAGTAGCCCTTCATGTGGTACACAGCCTGGGTCAGAGCAGAAGGGTAAGGGACTGTGCAGTCGGCCATGAAGCAAGATAGTGGACTTCAGGGAGTTCTTCAATGGAGCTATAAGCTGGATCAGAATTCCTTTGTGGTGACCAAGGCTGTCGTGCATTTTTTTTCTGAGAACTTACTGATAAAGCAACGATTAGTTAAGTCTTAATAATTCTAAAATGGCAGTTGTAAATGTCAGTCTAAAATCAGGTGAAATAATTTTCCAGCAGGCCCCACGAGGGCCTGTTGACTTTTAACATGTGGAGAAATAATTTAATCTGAACACAAAAGTTGTGTAGATGCACTCTATACTGTGCACAGAGTATTTCAAGTGTTGCATTAACAATTATGTTACCTTTTCTTTTAGTATATGTTTAATAGATGTAATGGCTGCTAAACCAATTTTTAGAATTTTTAAAATTCAGAGATTTCCATTATCTTTACAAGGAAATTCCATAGGTTTTCTTATTTTGTATCATTCACAATCCAGATTAAATCATCATTCATTACAATGTCAGCACCAGGTAATCCTTCAAAAATCTGTGAAATTACTCTATGAAATACCCTAGGTACAGAACTAATAACAAATGCCAATTTATAGGTCTTCAAACCTGCAAATAGTATATTTTAGGTCATCTAACTTGCATCATCTAATTTGCCAAAAGGCAAACCTTACATACAATATTACAAATATGATTATTTTTGACATATTAACTGTTGCCTCATAATTTTTTCATTGAATAATACTTAGATCTTTGTTTTGATAACATTTCTGGGAGGGTGCCAAGCTTATTAAACTCTGGTGAGGCAGGCTGTTTGGGGGGAAAACTTTCCAGTAACTACCTGATGCTTTTTGGCTGTGCATTGTTAACACTTCAGAACACTTTTGCATGATTCTGGATGTACTCAGAGGCCTTTTGCCCTGTATTTGTATACTAGATCTGAATTATTTGGCAAGAACCCTGTAATGCTGCAAGTAAGAACATCCCATCTGTTGCTATCTTGTCCTCAGAGCCTTCTTGCAAGGTGCTGAGTGAAATGATCAGTGAAATAACTGCTATTTCACATTACTACTTTTTAATCCTCATTTCTATTTATGTGTTTCTATGTGTCGGTTAGTCTGGGGAGGGAGAGGAAGTACAATTGGTTTTAAATATGCCACACATACTGGTGTGTAGAAGAAGCCAGTGGGCAATTGTAGGGCTCCTTGCCCTCAGGAACACTTTGGAGTTGGGTTTAATTCTCAGGTACTGACAAAGGGATTAGTTACCAGTGATTCAGTTCAAGGTGCTAATCATATTTGATGTTGGATGTTAAAAGAAAAAAAATTGAATTCTCTATCCCCTTAATACCAGTAGCACAGCTAAACACATACTTTGTCACTCTATTAAACTATCAGTAAGCCTCTAAGTAAGCCTCTAAGTAATATCAATAATTAAAGAGCCACCAGTACTGTTCTGAATTAAAATAATAGCAACAGCAGTGGAAGCAGTTCAAATAGTCTTACAGGTATGTGTAATGTTGACTGCAGACTCAGGCCCCTGCTCTACTCACATTTCAATAATTATCCTTCCAGCCATAAGGCAAATATTTAATATTTCTGATGAAAGCTGAGATTCTAGAGTACAATTATTCAGCAAGTTTAAAAAAAAAAAAAAAAAAAAAAAAAAGCATCCATTTTAGCAGCTGCATAATGGTATTATAGGTCTTTGTACAGACACATCTGTTAGCATAGATACTTCCGTAGGAACATTACCTCATCATTAGTATATTCAGTCCCATACTAATAATATGATACCTATCTGTACAGCAAGGTGCCAAACCACCTACAAAGACAGTTGATGAGAATCAGTGGCTGTTGATTTGTGAGCACTCAAATGCTCTCTCTGATTTGCAGAGTACCAGCTGGTTAGAAACTGAACTGAATTAAATAACGTGCACTTTGGTACACACCATGAACTGTGCTGCTTTTTGTTCTTCCATTATGTCAAATCAAGGGAAGCACAGTCAAGCAGTCTCAATATGGATCTGGGATCTCAGTATCACCATATCTTTCTTCTGTTGCTGTAACCTGGTTTCCCAATTTATCCCATCTATGAAATGGCCTGTGACCTATTTTGCAGAGGACTGTAAGATTTGTTTAGTTATGCTTGCAAAACACTTTAAAGATCAAACAACAACAAAATCACGGGCTTATCTGAGGGAAAGCAGAAGATTCTGATCCAAGGCCCATGCCCCACTTCATTTGCTGTGATTTTCACCCACAACCTTTTATATGGCTTTAGTGTTTCCTGTTGTAATGGGCAAACCTCCAGAAGTGTTCAGCAAGCTGGAACTGCCAGTCTGGGGAACAAAAGTAGAAATGAGGCCAGCTGAATTCACAGCTTCAACATTTGCACTAGTCCCATACAGGTATTACAAAACCTCTCCCTTTCAAAATATATTATGATCCACCACAAGGTGATGTGTGATATTATGTGTGGGCACCTGCTCGTATCTTCCGGACTCTCTGTATTGCCAGTGATTGCTGCATTTTTTATCAGGGAATACACAGTTCAAAATTAAAATAAGTCAGATAAGACAGTCTCACAAAGCAGCAGGCAATGTGAAGTCTCCATTTTAGTAAGTCATACTGTCGTTCACCATGCCTCCACATTCCTCATCTCAAATAAGCTATACCAGATGGAATTCTAATAATTCTCATTTTTACAGAACAGTACTGCTACTTTTGGGAAAGTGCTGTCTGGGGGAACAGCATCCTCTGAGCATCCAGGCCAGTGAAAGACACCACTTGCATTCCTCAGCCTTTTGCAATATTTTATCTCTTCGTTCTGCCGTAGCTCAGTATGGGATTCTGTTTCAATGAGTAGGCAGTGGCAGGTACTGTATGTGGGCCAGCAGGAACTTATTATAAACACAGAACAATAAAGAATATCTGACTTAGTGCATTTGTGAAATTCCTGTCTCTTAGCAATTAACTTCTTTTGAAAAAAACAGAAATGAGGAGACTGCTGCCTGAAAGATGCTGGCATATTAACCAGTCCATTAGGTAAGCAAATAAAGCAATAATTGAAGAATAAATAATTTCTGAAATCCACCAAAAAAATCTTCAAATTTGTAAATTACTAGAATGAAATGACTCATGAACAATTTGGAGGCTGCAGTGTGTGTTCAAACATGGAGGGGGACAGGAGGGGAAAGGAAAAGAACAGTGGGACTAACTGTGGAAGATTCATCTCTCTTTGATCCTTCAAATCTTTCTTTTACTCCTTCTCATTCACACCCTATTGTGAGGAAAAAAAAAAAACAAAAAACAAAAAACCAAACCAAAACAACAACAACAACAAAAAAAAAAAAAAAAAAACAAAAAAAAAAACCAAACCCTGCAGAACATTTCCTCTAGCACAGAGGGTGGGCAAAAAAGCTGCCTCCACAGATGATGCCACCCTTAACTCCACGTGTTTGTTCCACTAACCTGAAAGCACAGGAACCCCTGGAAGGCACAGCACACAGCGCTGCCAGCAAAGTCCCTGTTTTTTCTGGTGCTGCAACACGCTGCCTCCTTACCAGCAGACAGAATAGATATATGAAAAAAGGCCTTCTGAATAATTCATCCCTTATGCTGGGAAAAAAATGCAAAGAAATAATACATTTGCTGGTAGATAAGTGCACAGCAGGTCTTTTTTACGAAGGCAGAAAATTTAGAGTTGGAGCTTTTTAGTTCCATATAGTATATAATTTGGGGGGTGGGGAATAAACCTAACAGTGCTGACAACTTCAGTAGGTATATGTTGTGTGCTGAAAGCCCTGGATGAACCCTTTCAATTCATTATTGTTATTATGAATTAGGGTTATGAATCTTGCAGCATGCTTTTCAACTGGACTGTGCATTCATAGTCCCCATGAAGAGGTTCAGAGACCACCTACCTGCTTTCATAGCAAGATGAGACAGTTCTCAGGGAAGCAATGTACTTAAACCGAACATGATTGCCTGGTACAAAGCATTGAGTTGAACAGAAGCTTAAAATTGAGTTTTTCATTGATAATAGAATATTCTGGAGCCAAGACTTTTGTGGACTGGACCATAAATTGTTTTACTGTCACTTAAATACCCACTGATTTAACACTAGTTAAATTGGCAATAAAAACACCCCCAACTGTGTTGAGCTGTCATCCTATTTATGCAAAATAGCTCCAAATCTTAATACTAACTATGCTAAGCAATGCCACTGGGATTAAATTGATGGTGAATGTGCATAGCTTATTTTTCTTGAATATACTATGAGACAGTCTAGCCAAGTTTTTTTAATTGCTATTACTACTTTATTGTCACATAGTTATTTTCATAGAACAAGCACTGGAGGGGAAAGTGATATTCCTGTAACAACTTCGAAGCAAGAAGTCTTTGTGGTTAACCATTTCCAATTCACTCTGTGCTCTGCCAAGATTTAAACAGTTCCTCTTTACCACCTTGTAGTTATGTACCTTCTTTTGCAATTTGCCAAAGGACTGTCTTCTTGTATAATTGCTTCCTTTACAATCCCACTTGCAGGTTAACCACAATTCACCTAATGTTTAGGACAGACATTCAGTGTGTAAAGAGAGAAGGTACAAATACTCCCTTCTGTGCCTATCCCTGAAAATCAACCACTGAAGCATTTAATGGAAACACACTCTATTTATCTATGCCTTACTTTGCCCATGTAGGAGAAAGGTGGCATGATCCATAAGTAAAGTATGTGATCAGATTGAAGAGAGACATTAAAGGTTATTGTGAAGCTCACTTCTGTATCTGGTCAGTAGTTAGCCAGCATTGTAGGTAAGTCAGTACAGCACTGGGAGATGGAGTACTTTGTAATTCTTGAACAAAAGTGGGATGAACTGAAACCTCAGATCTCAAAATAATCCTGACGTCTGTCTGAGTCAATGTGCAGCTGGGAAGTTTAATAATAACATACACCTTGAGCTTTCAAAGTGGCTGAATATATTTGAGAAGAAAGGTAAGAAGAGTTAAAGGAAGCAGTCCACACTTAGTACACTGCAATGTGACTGTTAAGTTTCTTGCTTATTCAGATGTCTCACTGACCCATTTTGCATAAAAGGAAATTAATTTTGATGTTCTGTAGAATGTCACTATCCTGAAGGCATGTCTTCAGCATCTCTGGTTAAAATATGACTATTACACACTCCATAGACTGGTCTGGTGCTCACTGTAGCCACTGTCGGGAGCTGAAAAGTGTACTACATTGATATCTTCTGTACCCGGAGGCAGTGGTCCAATTTTTGCCAAGATTCCCATGAAAGAGGGGAATCAAAGTCTAAAATAACTCAAAAAATGAGTTCTGGGCATCAGTGACCAAGGCTGATCTTACTCTGATACAGCATATTTGTAGGCACATCTGGATATTCAGAAAAAACATGAGAAGTGCCAGACCCCTGGAAATTCTCAAACACAGAGAGACAGAGGAATGGATCAACAGAGAAAATAAACAGTATTTATTGTTGCATCTCAAATGCTCTCTTTTAATGTTTTTCTTTCTGATTTCCTCCTAATTTCTCTAGCCAGGTAGCCACATCTTGACCTTTCTCGAAGCTGGAGTCAGATGCAATTTTTAATGTATAGATGACCGTTATATTTTTCCTCAATACTAAGTGCTCTTTTTTATTATTATTTTTTATTATTATTTTTTATTCAAGATAGGTGCAGGTCTGCCTCTGAGTCTAAGGACAAAGAATCACAGAAGGCTCTCACAGTTGCATTTTCATCTGAAGAGTTTCTGCAGTGTTGGATAACCACATGGCCAAAGAGATCAAAACCAGATTTTGAATAGCTGTAGAAATGGTGGGCTACAAAACCACTACAATACATTTAGGACCAACTCCTTTGACAGACAGACTATGTATATTGAGGCCATTGTTAACAAATGTCTATTCGACCTGTTCTTAAAACAGTATATTTTACAGCTACTGTATGTACCCTCTTTGGGTCATCTCTTCATATTTAAGAAAGCTTTTCCTGATACTCCATGTTAATTTTCTCCCCCTACCAAAAAAAAATTCAGACCTGGTAGCCACAGAAAGCAACTGATGACAGCCTCCTTTGTAAAACCATTTATGTAGTGAAAGATTGTCATTGTATCTCAGCTTCTTCTCAGGTTTCCAAACTAAATGAACAAATTTCTTCAACTTTTTCCCTTGCCTCTCATTCTAGTTACCTTTTTTTGAACATTCACCATATAATCTTTTTTTTTTTCTGATCAACAATTCTGGCTTCACATAACCACTGCTTTTGCCCTTCATTTGGTTGATTTTATACAGAAGTGGCACACTAGAATCAAACAAGTAAAATTCTTTCAGCATGACCTCAGATAACAATAAACATAACCCAAATACTTATTATTTTAAAATATTAGTACTAGCAGCCCAGAATTTAGATTAGAAGCAGTATATATAGACATGTAAAGGATTTTAAAATATGTGCCAGAGATTTTCAAACGGCAACAAGAAAGTAAATTTAATCTTAAATTTCTAGTGGACCATCATAACAGCTAATGCAGACATTTTAGATACCTTCAACAGTGCAACTTTAGGAAAGTAATAGCTGGACACAAGTACTTTGAAATGAATCTCAAACTACCTTTCCTAGAGAAGGAATATTTTTGAAAATGTTACTTCAGAGAAGGAGGGATTGAATGAGGTTCAGCTATGGATTTTCTCTTTCTTGAAACACTTTACGTTTGTTTATCCAGAAGGTAACATTGGTCTTTTGTCACAAGTCTGTCACAACCAGAAGGACCAGATATAACTTGCAAGATGCATTAGCACTTCACACTGAATGTTCAGTCAAAGGCTGTCTTAGCTGAGCCATATTTGTTCTCCAGCTCTTCTTGCCAAATGTGGATGACCTAATCTGCCTTTGCTCAGTTTAGCTTCCCGTTTAAGACTTCTCAGAATTTATGCAGGAGAAAAATTCCCAATAAGAGGCTGTGCTGCTGTGCTGTCATGAGGTCTTACAAAAATGTGATTACCAAAAAGGGGAAATGTGTTATTTTGTAGTAGTCCACAGATGTGAGTGCATTTGTGGTACTATGCCTATGGGAGTATCTAATCAAACTCTATTGCTATACTGTTTATCAGGACCAAATACATCATATTTCTTCAGAGCTTGACATGTCAGCCCAGTGACACAGTTGCATTGCCATGGGTAAATGACTGTGGATTCACACATCCTGTATTGAATATGCAATAGAAATACAGCATACAGATTATCCTCTAGACAGTTGTGATTCCTTCTGTATGAAGTATTTACTTTTTTTTTTCAGAGGAAGTTCTCTTAACCTCCACTTATGTTTTTCTTTCGTAGAAACTCTGCCATATTCATATGCCATATTCCAGTAATGACCTCATTTTCAGGATGAAATATGTCTGTACAGATCTTGAGAAGACAGGATAGTGCAACCTGGTCTCATTCAGCCACATTCTTTGTGATAGAGAAAATCTCACTGACTTACTACAACACAATTAAAAGATTGTCATTCAGGTGTGTTAGTCATTTTATATCTGCCGTTTTAAAATGTGTTTAATAATTAGCAGCAATAAACCCTAACTGACATGGAAATAAGTCTTGCAATGAACACCAGACAATAGGTTTACTTCTGCACATCCACATACTATCAAGTGAAAATTATTTCAGTGCTTATCTTATAATTACTGCATTTAATGTTGTTTACACTGTTTGGAACATGCTATGACTGATTTTTTTAACTACTGAATTTGTATACATAACGGTAAACATTACTCTTTTGCTCAGTGAAGTTCATTTTATAGTGAATTGTTAGTAGTTATAAATGGAGGCCAATATAGCTGATATACATTTATCTCCTGCCAAATTCATGCCTTGGAGATATTCTATATGGATAATAAAAAGGACTGATGAACATACTTTCTTCACTGCTCTTGGTCTTCCTGGCTACAGTAGGTTCTCATGTCACTTCTGCACAGCAAGACAGTAAAAATGTAACATACTGTTTCAGATGGACACAAAATATTAGGGGGATAAATAAACCCTGGTCCAATACCACCAACAGTTAGACCCGTCACTCTGGTGGAAGTTATGTATTTGGCCCAAAATTAAATATTTGTTGGCTATACCTGTTTGCAAGCACAATACAATCACAGTTTTCCCGGATGTGACAGACTATCATAAAGAGGCAGCTTTTATAAACGCTCAACACAGAGAACTAGAAACATTATTCATGTAGAAGAATGCCTTCATCACTTATATATTTACTGCAATAAAGACAGATGTATTAAAGGACACCCTGTACCTTTATAAAGCATACTAAAGCTGAAAAAAAACACTCTAAGAGTTAAACGGATGGAATTGGTTTTATACCACTCTGTCTAGCAAGTAGAAGAAAGATTTCTGCACAAAAGTCCCTTCATAAGCTATGGATGCAATGTTTTTTATACCTCTGTCACCGAACAATCAACAGTACAGCATTTCTATTTCTTGTGTTGAATTTTCTAGTTGCATATTTTTAACCCATGCTGTCTTCAGAAGATAATTACCACTGAATCAACAAGTGCTAACCAACAGAGAACTGTGACTTGGAAATTATGTAGCTCCTCACTTATTTGCAAAACAAAAACTGATTGTTGAGTGGATGGAATATGAGTCTGTAATTTTCTCTTAATTGCTTTTAGTAAATGGTCAGGTGGAGTTTTATTTTCTTTGAAAAGGCCACTATAAATTCTTGTTCACACAAAAGCAGGATGAAAAGACATGTGGTTATAGATTATTGGTCTTTACCTAATAGATACTATACAAAGTGATCTGCAGGGCATGGGACAGGGGAAGAGAATTTCCCTCAACCATGAGTTCAAGCTTTCATGACTTCTTTGTATCTAGCGTTATCACCTAATATATGTACTACACTCCTATTCAGAAGGTGTAACAGATATTGCAGTGAACACACTGTAAACATAAGAAGACATGGCCTCTACCCTGAAAAGCTGCTCTTAATGCTTTTCTCCTACTGTAGAGCCACAAATTATCACTGTAAGAGATATTACAACACGCAGAGGATGATTTAGAGAGGACAAATTGAAAAGCACTATATCTTTCCCAGTGGACTGTGATGTCTACATTCAAGTCTTTTTTGCAAGATCTGTGAAGGGGTGTTTTGTTTTGGAAGTCAAAGATTCACTTATGACTGACATAACAATATTATGTGCTATAGAGAAGTGGATGTAATGTCATTGAACATTGGGATCATCCGGGCAAAGCACACTGGCTTGTATCTTTAAATTAGGTATATCTCTTCAGATTTCATTATTTCAGCAAAACAATAATAATATTCTGGAAAGTTTACATTTTGTAATGGATCCATCATTTACATGATAAATTGTACGATGCCATAATTTGCATTTAGTCACCCACAAGCTTGATGTTCAGTAGGAACTGATCCAGCAGACTTCAAAGGAGAACACTTAAGTAAGCACGAAGGAATATTTCTGAGATCCTCAACAGAGCTTTTTATCCTTTGTAGGGGTCTGAGAAACATACATTAATATATGTGGCACTAAACCTACTGATAAGGCATAATCTGACTAACAGTCCAGCTATTCTCCTGTCAAGGAGTCAAGACAAAAAATGAAGAATTTATTTTTCTTTTTTTCTCCCTGTCTACAGTTTGGACTTATAACACAATGGCAAGCTGAAGGCAAGTTCAATGACTAGGTGTTTTTGGCACCTGTATTAGGATAATTCATTCCATCATGCAATGCAGCTTCCTGAAATATGTGCCTGTGCTATGAATCATACTATGCACATAATTTCAGACAGAGAGAGAGACTAGTATTCTACCAAAAGTTTTAAAACTTGTATAATTCTTAAAAGTGAGTAAAAATCAAATAGAAACTGTTAGGACAGCAAAGTCAGTCCTGAAATAAACACATCTAAAGCCAATTTTTTTAAGGTCTAAGTCTAAAGTCTAAGACTAGAAAGTTTGAAACCAATTTTTGTCAAAGTTTCTGTTACAGGAGCTTTAAAGATCTTCCATCTTTCTGAAGTGCTTCATGAAATAAGTTTTGAAAAATGTTAAGCTTTAAAATAAGCAATGATTATCTGCTCTCTTTGTCACTGAGTACAGTCTAATGTTTGATATTTAAGCAGTAATATTGATTTTGATTTATTTCTCTCTTTCAGTTCTCACAAACAGCTCCCCATTTTCCATTTGTTACCAAACGTTTCTAGCTTGAAGAAGGTCTGGAGAACAGCGTGCAGATTGCATTGTCATCATCTTGATATACTCTCCATTATTACTATAAACACCTTGCAGCTTTCCAAAGTTGGCAGTTTTAAAATGTATCAAAGTGGAAAAAAAAAATCAAAACCAAATGAAAAACATACATACAACAGCTTCATCCCCTGAAGGTTCTGAGTGGAATTCACTATATTGCATTCAGTGACAACAAATAGCAGAATATAAAAAGGAAAACCAGAGTCTGAAATGTTCAATAATGAAAAAAAAAAAAAAAAAAAAGTTTTGAAGAAATGTGATTTATATGTTGGGGTTTCTTTCAAAAACGAACAATCCATTTTAGAAAAAAAAGTTTAGTTTTATGATTTCTATTCTGAACACTTCAAATTGTAGAAAAATAGTAACAGGAAAAAAAAGTAAATCTTGCTTTCAGACCAAGAAGATTAAATACTTTTGACCTAACACTAAGAAGATTAAAGACTTTTGGTCTAGTACTCTGCAGAACAATATAAACACACCTACATATGGTCATCTTTCCTGAACAACCTTGCAGCTTCTGTCATGATTTCTTGCTACCTGTGAGGCAATGAAAGCAAAAATGCTTAATTCAGTGTGAAAACATCATGGACTACAGAATATTGTTAGCATTAATAAATCAGCCTATCCTGACCAATAATTTGCCAGTACTAAAGATGCATGACAGCATCACAGGACATGGCAGAATATTTTCCATTATTTCCACTGCTTAGTAAGCAACTACATCCATAGCTCTCAGACCTCCACAACTCCCAGAGTTGAGCTAACAAAGATCAGTGAAGATCCATCTTCACAAGAAACATGCCATGCCCCTCACTGAACCCTCTGCAGCTTTCATATATTCCTCTGCTTACCAGTGCATTTGTCCATGTAGGTCATTGATATTGCTGTGTTTGTGCTAAAGGCCTTCAGAGTACAAGTACAGCAGAACAAGACTCAATCTTTCTCAAACTTACCACCAAAAGTAATCACCACAGTAAAAGAAGAGCTATCTGTACTGCCCACATAGTTCTTCCTATATTTTTGAATCCTTTGGTTGAAAGACAGTGTCAAAGATCTTACCCCTGTACTAGCACTGGTGAGGCCGCCCCTCGATTCCTGTGTTCAGTTTTGGGCCCCTCACTCCAAAAAGGACATTGAATGACTCGAGTGTGTCCAGAGAAGGGCAACGAAGCTGGTGCAGGGTCTGGAGCACAGGTCGTACGAGGAGCGGCTGAGGGAACTGGGGGGGTTTAGTCTGGAGAAGAGGAGGCTGAGGGGAGACCTCATCGCCCTCTACAGCTCCCTGAAAGGAGGGTGCAGAGACCTGGGGATGAGTCTCTTGAACCAAGTAACAAGCGATAGGACAAGAGGTAATGGCCTCAAGTTGCACCAGGGAAGGTTTAGACTGGATATTAGGAAGCATTTCTTTCCAGAACAGGTTGTTGGGCGTTGGAATGGGCTGCCCAGGGAGGTGGTGGAGTTCCCATCCCTGGAGGTGTTTAAGAGGTGACATAGCGCTGAGGGATCTGGTGTAGTTGGGAACTGTCAGTGTTAGGTTAATGGTTGGACTAGGGATCTTCAAGGTCTTTTTCAACCTAGATGATTCTGTGATTCTGTGAAAGAGAAAGGACATTGTAAAGAGACTTCAATTTCCATTCAGCTTTCTCCCAAAGTATTTAATTTACTTAATTTAAACTGTTACTTAAATTAAGTAGCAGTTTAACAGGCAGGATTAAAACATTCCAAGAAGTGGATCCCAAGATTAACTTCTGTCAGTTACTTGTGTAAATCATGTGTCCTTCTGCTGATTTATAGAAATTTATGCTGGATGAATTTCATATGGTTACTTTTCATCTTGTAATTCATCTCATAATTTCAAGCTCAGCCAAAACAACTCAGCATTTCTTCAAGATGTGAGTGAATAAAGAAAATAGGAATGAACAGAAACAGAGTTTGAAAGCCACCTTCATCCAACAATCTTTATTCTTTCCCACATCTCTACTCCTTGTTTTCTACACCTTCTTTTACAAGTCACTTTACCCACCTGCTCTTCCTCCATTAATAATTTGGATGAAATATACAGGCAAACCTTGGCTTCAATGTTAATCAAACACTGGCCTCATTGTTCAGGATATGTTCCTGTGTGCATCAGTTGGGATTTGTGAACAAATAAAAACAGTTTGGCAAATTCTGTGTGCGCAATGTACAAATTCTGTTTATGGAAATGGTAAACGTCCTAGGGCCTTTTTCTCCCTCTGCTTCCATCCTTCCATGATGGCAGGCCAGCCATTCCTTCCCTTCAGTGTTTCCCTATTGAATGCAGAGGACAGGACAGTATTCCATACTCCAGGTTTGGAATGAGTTTTATCCACAGATGTTGGAGCATCTGGATCCCCTGATGGCACATGAACTATGTCAGAGAGCTTCCAGCCCAGGAAATCTCTCCCTTTTCTTTTATGCATCTAAGTGTATTTGCAAATGGAAAGGAAGAAAGTCCAGATATTACACTTTACATTGTAGAAATATAGATCTCAAGTGTTAAATTACACCAGTTTTCCATTCCATGTATCCCTGTGTGAGGTTTGAAAGCATATAAAAGCAAGTTGGTACAGCCCTGCTCACCAGTCAGTTCAGGCACAATTTCAGGAAATAAGTTGCAGGGACAACTTCGCCAGATGATCTCTGCACACAGTGCTGCTATATTCTGACTTGACTCAGAATCAGAGCAGAGAAGGCTGAGAGACATGGGTAAAATGAGGATTCAACCAGTTCAATCAAAATAATCTCGATCACAGTCTTGCGTCACACTTGGATTTCATTCCCATGTTCAGCCATCATGGGCACTTCAAGCTGCTGCAGCAGACGAAGTCCATGGGACCCCCCCAGTTTTTCCCAGAGACACCCAGGAAGGACAGCTCTTGTCCTTTCCCTGTAGCCAAAGGAGAGCCAGGGATGGGAGGAGGGTTGCTGGCAAAGGCTGACTTCAGGCAGACACTACACCCACCCTGCTGCTGCCTGCCTGTTCATCGCAACCCTTGGCAGGAGAACGGGCTTCCAGCGCAATCGACAGCAAGAATCCCAGGTATCCACTGGGAGGATGCCTAAACAAAAAACAGATTTCCTGTGCTTAAAACTGCCTCAGCAGAATTACAGAAGGGCCTGTGAAAACAGTTCATAATGGGGGGTATGCTGAAATTAAATCCAACTGGATTATACTGCTTCGAGGGGGAGGGGGTGGTTTTTTTTTTTCCTAATTTGCTCAGATAGCTGGTGGCATTCCAAATCCAGGGGACAATAGATGTCTTTTTTTTCCAGATCATTAGAATTAAGGTGATGAGCATTAATGTGATTATCAGATATCTCCACTTTTCACTGAAATTGTCCCTAGTTAAGTTTGGTTTGTATTATGTGGTTTTTCTAGGAGAAAATAATTCAGATGCTTCACTGACTGCCTTGCTATGCATCCTCAAAGATTTTTAATCTGTGTATTACAATGCTTAAATCACCATGACATTTACAGTAAATTTTAAGTGGTTTATTTTTTATTTTAAGACTTCAGTTGGCACAGTATATCGACAGCACTATTGTCACAGTGACACTTTAGATTTCCCCAGCTTTAAAAAGCAAACTCAGCTTGAATTGCACTAGTACCTTTTCTTACTTTTCTTTAGCACAAAGGTATTGTGCAAAATGTGAATGAATGAATGAATGAATGGGTAAATAACCTAGCCATTTTATTTTGCAGACTACCCATGTATTAGAGTTGATTCAGCTTTACTAAACTTGGACATTATTTCAGTCCTGACGTTTTCCAATGTATGTTATGTTTTTCCCCAAAGACAAGCCCCCCTAAAAGAAAGTACCTAACAACCTTCCCCTTTTCCCAAACTTTTTTCATCATTGAGAGCTTCTTATTGTTTCATTTTCATTGCTATTTAGGTTAAAAACTTATTAAAATATTATGAAGCTCACAGAATACTTATGTGGCAGCACTTGCCAATGAATAACATCTGCAGCAATGTGTGTGTATTTATATTACAGCAAACTTAAACAGGGTCATTTATTTTTTCTGCATTGCCTCTGTTTTAAATTCTTTGTCCCAAGTAAAGCACTAGTCAAGTGTATAAACCACACAAGCTATAGTGCAGCCATTGTCACTGAGTGCAGTGCCAAATATAATTTCATCATTAGACCAAGGTTCATGCCAGGGTAAACAACTCTATGTTAGATGTCTGCAAAATGTTGTTTGCTCTTTTTATTATATTATTATTTTCAACTTATCTGTGCTGAGACTGAGCTCTTTCTGTGTCTGGTTTTGGTGCTTGCTGTCTGTGCATGTTGTCCTAAGACAAACTGCATTTGAAAGACCAGCGGAGAGGCTAGCCATCACTTGCTGCACTCTCCCAGTCTGTCTCTTACAATAAAACAGAACTGGAGTATTCTTGTAATGAAAATTTTGTTAATAACAAGAGACAGCATAGTCCCCAAGTATTTGGGTACGCACACTGTGTCATGTATGTTTAACTACTTCTATTTGTGGAATTGGGCTAACTGTAACATGATTACACAAAACGGAAGGAAAGCAAGCTGTTCTCCTGTTAAAAAATAAAGGAAAAGCCTTGTAACACAGAGAGAGAATTACCACAATCTGTGGCAGAGACAATAGAGCATACAAACTCTTCTGAGCAAAGCACATTGACCTAGTCAGTCAGTCTGTATAACACTGCATGTGTGCAGCCTTTGAAAATTGCGTATTTAAAAAAAGACTGTATAGAGACATAACAAAAATACTTAAGGAAATGGGCTGCCATTGGAATTTTTGTGGTACTGAGGTCTTTTCAGGACTGTGTTCCTCCTCCTTCCCTGACACCACCCAAGAGCTGCAGCTCTGACTGCTTGCCAAGAATCTGACATACACCTACCCCCATTTAAAGCTGTCAATCGTTCTCATGCTTATAAATAAAATGAGTCTCCAAAAGAACTTAGATCCTAGAACAACTGATAACAGAGCTTAGTAGTGTGTGCCTTTCATTTTCCCATGTTAATCTTCCTATTGTTGAAAATACTGTCCTTTGGGAATGTTCTTGGAGCCTGCACTGCTCTGTTTTTTTCCTTCTTTCTCTGCCAGTTGTTTCTAGATCTAAACCATTTTGCTAGACAATTACAACCATATGCATTTAGAAATATACGTTCTCTTGAATTAAGTATAAAAGATATCAGAAATACAGGTAGCCTTTAGGAAGATTTGTGTCTTCATGAAATATGACTCAAACACTTTATTAAGCAGGGAGAAAAGGCAAGGCAGCAGCATTCCCTTGTTATATATGTTTAGAAGCACTGAACCTTGCAGCTCTGACCTAAGCTTTTTGGTATTTTTTAGCCAAGCCCAGATCAGACTGTACACTGCGAAATCCCATCACCCAATTTTCTCAAAAATCATCACTACTGTTCTATGCCTGAATCTCAGCTGGACTGTCTCTCACAGCCTCAGGTGACCCAATTTCCTTCTCTTATTGTTAACATGCCTCTCCCCACATGCACTTCAACTATGATCCTGTTCAGGATGACAGAATGAGATTAGGGGGCTCTCTTTTGTTCCAGATGTAGAAGCTTTGCAGGCAAAAAATGCTAAGAAGACATGGAAAATTACTCTCATAGAACTCTGCATGGAAAGAAAAGCGTAACTTGCTATTTGTGGGCCTTTGAGAATAAGCTGATGAAGGCATCAAACTGTAATTCTGTTCCCTGCTACTCTAATCATCTCCAAGTCTGCTAGGACATGAGAGCTGAGTCTGGAACTGGTGAATGGAATGGGAAACCTATTTTGTATGTAAAAAGAATTGTCTTACCAGTGCTTTTGTACAGAACGGAAAATGCTAACTCTCCCTCTCTGCTACCAGCCAATAGACATACCGTCCTTACAAAACAGGGAAGTAAGGAACATAAGGACCAGCAGAAGTCTCAAGATTATTGATGGTACTGAGCAGAATCCACTGGTTTAGACTGGCTCAGATAACATGCTATATGCTTTATAGAAATCTGACAAATTTAGACCTGTTCCTGATGACTTTTTATATTGCATCCTTTAAAGATGCCTAAATAGATTAAAATATTTTGTGGTGCTTAAAATAAGAAATAAAAGATTAAACAAAACAAAGATCACTGGCAATTCATTTTGGGGCAATAAAGGGTTAATCAAGAGCAAAGTTAATGAGCCTTCCATTCTTTCCTCCTCCACTCTTTTAAAATGACTAAAGATAAAAAAAAAGATCTATGTTGGGGGAAAATTAATTTCTACCTTGGTTTTTTTTCTTTTTTTTTGCATTCAGCACACTCCACATTCAAAATGTACATTGTTGCCAGAACCAGGTAACTTCTACATGTGCCAGCTTGGAAGCAATTAAAGTGGAAAAGCCTGGTTAGGTTCCTCCATACACCTCATTTTCATAACAAGTGAAAAGCCAATGGGCCTCTACCACACTGTCCAGAATTTTAAAAAGCAGAGATCTACCTCTTATCTGCTAGTCCAGGACAGCAAAATGGGAACACCTGCAAATTATATTTACTGCAAGAACTGAGGAAAAGAAAAGAAGAGGTGGTTTTGATAGTCTACTTGATCAGATCTTTATGCTGGGATGTAACTCAAGCAATTAAAGGATGCTACATGCTAATTTTTTTTTTTTTTTAAACAGCTTTTCTCAAGATTTTGGTCTTCAGATGGTTCCTCCTGCAAAGTGCAGTAGCAGCTGGATGCCCTTAGAATCTTTATCAAAGATACGGACACAAAGATTTGCAGAGTTGGGAATCCATGGACTTGGCTCCAGCAAAAAGACTTGGAATGAATAAAGTAGATTGGTAAATGGAGACTGCAGCTGCCAAATTTACCATGCAGGGTAAATACTGTTTCCCAATAAACCCTGCGAGAAGACACCAGAGTGGTATTTCATGTCTGTCATATCAAAGCTAGTGATGTCTGCTTTTTCTTTTTATTAGCTTGCTCTATTACAGAATGTGAAGAAAAACATAGCGTCTGTACTGCAGCACTTATTTCTATGAGCCTAAAGTAAAGAACGAATTTGGGTTGGTTATATGCAGGCAGCCATGTCTTGATCATATATCCCCATGTGTTTGGGAATTCAGAGTTGGGTCACTGTCAGTCACCAATGTGAGAGACTCTTGCCATATGCAGAGGGGAAAGGAGAATATTCCTCCTTTAGACTAATCAAAATAATGAATGGCAAATATTCCAATTATATCTAGGATCATGTATTTACAAACAATATTCATGCCCCTTTCAGTCCCCTTTTTAAGTGAAACAGTGCGACAGAGATGACTACTGCGTACTCCAATACCAACTGCATACAGCAATCCTGCTAATCTAATTGCATATGTCGTAAGAACAGTTACTGAAGAGCCCAGAAATTCACAGCAGCCCTTGCCATTAACAGAAAATGACTGGTGAGATTTTATCTTTTCCTAATAAATTTCAGTTAAAGCTTGATTTTAATTAGAAAAACCAGCAGAATTAGGTCCAATTCATTCTTGTTTTGCATGTGGTTGAACTGATCACAATCCAAGAAAGGAATATGCCTGAACAAAGGGATATGCAATAAATACTTGTGCAGTCAACTCTGTGTTATCCATGGTTAGTCTACCTGGACTAGTCAGTGCCTAGTGCCACAGAATAATAAGCAGGGTACATTATTCTCCTGGGCTCTGCTCTTCATGCTACTTCTTACTCAGTCATTGTTCTGGGCTTTTAAAATGAGTTTAAAAGCTTTTTTTTTCTAGTGTTGGTGTACCAAAAATGTATCTGTAGCCTAATTTAAAATCACTCTGTATTATCTATGCCTTTGTTTTTACATGGGATATTCCATTTCATTTTATCCATATTCTTCAAGGTGACCAAGTCAACTGTTTATTTTCCATTGTTACTTTAATTAGTTTAACTGTGGTTTAAAGTCTGCTAGCGAACTGTTTCAGCAGTTAGAAGAATCTCCTTCTCAGTCCTAGTTACTGTCCAGGTTAGTTTTTCTGAAAGTTGACTGGAGTGTTCTGCACTATTTAAAAAACAGAGAGGAGGACTGAATTTAGTCTGTTGCTGGTGTTAGGATTATCATGCATTATGAATCTTATTCTCCTCAGTCCATATAAATCAAGGCTAAATCTACTCAAATCGAAGAAGGTAAAGCAACATAGGCAAGAGAAACAGGACCTCTGTGTATAATTTGTTCCTCTCCCACATCAAAAACATGCCACAGTGAGTCAGTTCCCCATTGTTACAAGAAAATGCTGTGAAAATGAATAATGGTGGTGTGATGCGCAGCACAATCACATCACATCTGCTGAGAAAAACAGAAACGGGAAAGTGGTAGCCAGCTGTCACTGTCAGAGAGATTCATTCCAAGGGCTGCACATCTGGATCCTGCAGCTGCCAAACTCATAGTGACTGACTGCTGCTAATCCTGGAGTAATCAGAGGTGAAATAGCAGAAGCAGCATCATCCTAGTACAATCAGTGATATGGAAAAGATACGTATTACTCTTCACTAAGGAGCTATTGCATATGTTTTCTCAGCGTTCTTGAAATGTGAACTTGCTTACTAACAGATGAATGCCTAAACCTCTAGAACTGAAAATTATGAAGAATGCTTTTTCAGGGGCCATTTTCTAAAATAACATACCTGCCATTAGCACAACATTTTGTATGGTAATGCTTTCCCGTTAGAAGAAAACATGAATCCTCATTCTGTCTTTGACTGGCATAACTCCATTGTTAGAGCTGGTCTTAACATGTTCCCTCTCTGTTTTCCTCCCCTTCTGCTCATTTTCTTATGCCCTGAAAAACACTAATAAACCCCCACATATATCCAATTGGAAATCAACATTTTTCAGGAGAAGAAGCAATTACCTAAAATTTAAGTTAAACTAAAAAATTATTAGAAAGTGTTTTTTTCTCAAAATTCCATTTAATTGAAAACTAAAGCAAAAGAGGAAAAAAAAAGTGGTTTTTTGAAAACTATTCAACTGCTAGTGTACTCAGAGTAGCTTCCAATTTATACTGCTATGAAATCTGTATCAGACCATCAGAATGACCTTGCAGTTATTTCCAGTGTACACTCACAGTGCTATTTTAGAGGATTTAGAGACATGATATACTAGATTTTCCTGAGGTTTTCCTTTCTTTTCTAAATCAGAGCATCTACCTACAAATATACATTAATCACATCTGTTCATTATAAACATATTTCGATTAAACCGTGTCTGCTTCTACAAACTAAATATGCACTCTCAAATATTTCTGTCTCGTTTTCCCAACTGGATATGTAATAGAAAAGTGTTTTCAGTGTTACTGAAACACACCATACCAGTGTATCAGTTTATCATCAGTCTGAAAGTTATCTGCACGTTTTGAAATGAGGTTACAGCTTTCAACAATATCCTGAACAATCAGAAGTCTCATCTAGGAATCAATAGGAATATACACTGGTATTGTGAGGTGGATAAAAGTAACTGTGAATTCTATCTCTGAACATATCTAGTCATTAATAATTACCAGAATCTGTTTAAGTGGTTTGATATTTCTCTCAGTGATGTCAGCAACTGCAAGATCCTTCTCTAATAATTACAATTCTTACATCTAGATGCGCGTGTGGTCTTTGAAATTTTTCTAATTTATACTATTATGTCTACCATGCCCTTACGTATGCACTGAATAAAATCTAGCATTTTGAGTATACTTTACAGACTGTGCACAGTGGTAAGTGTACGGAAGCATGTCTACAAAATGAGGATGGTGATATTAACTAGGAAGCAGTACAAACTCCTGATCTCACTTAATGAGGGCTCTGTACAAAATCAGTGGCAGAGCTATGAAAATAATACTAGGTATAGACACATAATTAAGGAAATTTAGCAGGTTAAGCAAGTAGAAATTTAGAAATATTTTCAGCCTGTTTTATGTACTTGTGCAGTTTGCATTTTATCTCAGTTCATTTAATTTCACTGGACTGTCTGATCCCCAATATTCAAGAGGGTAGTAATCATGAGTTTTATCCTCACCACATGCACTTGAGGTAGGGAAATGTCCTGATTTAGAGACAGAGATGTGTAAACTGAGTGACAAAGCTCAGACAACCAGCATCTGTGGCACAATATGAGATATTTATGAGGTCTTCAGAGTCTTAGTTCAACAGTTTGGCTAGTCCAAATACCACTTTTTAACATTTAAGAAAGTTTTTGGTTGGTTAGTTTGTTGTGATTTTGGTTTTGCTTTGGTTTGGTTTTTTAAATTTAGCCACATTCGGGTTGTTGATTCATATCTTTATGATGAATTCATGGAATGAAAACTTCTGGTTTCCCTGTGTAAGGGATTTTCTGTGATCTCAGTGGCTTAAAATCTCATGTAAATCCTGGGATGCACAATGCCTATATTTAGACCAATTTAACTAGAGGAGGACTTAGAATGGAAGAGCATCTCAAAAATTGTGTAATCAGAAAACAAGGTAGAAGTAATATAAGGTGTTACTGTACAGGAAAGTGCATACTGTGTGCTTCTGGACTACTTGTACATTGGATCAAGGAGCCTAAAGAAAAGACGTACCTATAGCAGCTGAGGTCCAGCAGGAACAACGTACCTGAGATCCTTTAGATATACCTTCTAGGACTGGGATATCTTGTTTCCATCAATGGAATATAGACAACAGACTGCTTGAGCCAGAGCTCTTGCCCATGGCAGGGGGTGATTTTTCTACCAACCACAGAGCCTCAAGAAAGCTCAGAGCTGTGAAACCAATAGCTATGAACCCTCACTTATTTCTAAACTTTTTCTAGTTTCTAACACTTGTAGAGATATCTTCAGTTCCAAGACCAAGTATCATAAGAGACCAGACCAGTACTGTCCCAGGGATATCACTTTTCAAATCATACTGTAAGTCATAGCTACTAACCATGCCAAACCTGTTTGCTTTCTTTATCTCCTACTAGACATTTATTTTTCCTATGTAAAAGATATGACCCTATCAAAAGTTAAAGAACCTGAAGAAGTCAATATTTAGGATCTCAAACAGTTTTTCCTGTTTGGTTCAACATGATAAAATATACCCTTCTAGAAGACCAGTCACAATCGGGTTTTTTACACTGCTATAGACCAGGATGAAGGACATATTTTTGCTAGAGATAGTTTTGGTCCTGTCTTCACCCATGGGAATGTATAGAGTTGACAGCCAGTCATGATCAAAATTGCATTAACTGCAGTAGCCTGACACCAAATACTCTCAGCTACCTTTCCCAACAATACAAAATGAAGAAAAAAGTAGCTAATTAGACTCCATGTTTTCCTGTCTGCTTCAAAGGCCACCTGCTTGACACATCTGATGGTTGACAACACTTGTACCCTGTCACAGGTTTATATTCTTTCCTTCTATCTTTGTCTGGTATTTGTGAGGGTCAGTGTCCCTATTACTGCAGACAAATGAGAAAAGTAGGGATTATTTTGAAAAGGTGATCATGAAGATGAAAGACATAAACCCACTTGTCATTTCATGATCAGATGATTTTGTTTATCATCTGCATATGAAGGCAGCAGCTCACATTGTACATGTGTATCAGAACAGAGTTTGGCTCAATGACTTTAACAAGAAGGTTGTAATCTGCCTTTTTCTGTTCCATTTATTACATGGTAGAGTTTATCACTTTTCCCCATAAATTATATCTTAAATTCTGTTTATGGTCAGAAGAATGATTATACAAATGGTGTGTATGCAACAGAAGTGCTTCTTGTTTGCACTGTTACATATGTTTTGTTTTTTGAACATAAATAGATTTTTTCTGCTCTTTATTTCACAGAAACTGATCCAGCTAGGGGACAATAAGCTTGTTTCTTTCATGATTTATGCATTATCAACACAATTGTTAATTGTTTACAGTTGCAGATCTTTATTTAGGACAGAAAAAAGAATTAAATTAGTCAGGGGGGGGAAAAAAAAGCTTATGCTTCAAGCTCTCTTTCATATACAGAGACTTTTTTAATACTTGTGTATTTTAGCACTGGCTACAAATCACATCCATATTAAATAGTAAATCTAACATTATGGTCAGCAAGAAAAGTGTGGATGATCTGATTTCAGAGAGAGAGTAGATTTAATTTAGAAAAGAGAGAGGGACATTTTTTGCCATATTGCTTTTAAGAGGAAACTGGGTTTTAGGAGGAATTGATAAGGGCTGTTTAGAATGTTCTTGTTACTTTTTTAAGTCTCTTGAACTAACAACTGTGCTCATGATGAACAAAGAGGACCTTCGTGTAGTTCAAATACATATATTACTTTAATCCAATTCTAGAGATCTGTTTTTTTCATGTTACCCGTCAATATCTTCAGACAACAATGCTTAAAATAAAAACATGGTATGGAAAGTCAAAGGCTCTGTAGTAACAGTACTCCACAAGATGCTGTGCAAAATTCATATCCTATTTCTCTGACAAGGGAGGGCATTCAGACTGGTTTGCAAGGACATCTAATCTGCAACAGATTTCCTTGCTGATCAACACTCTTTGTAGAATGAGCTCACATGAAAAATCTAATACTTCTTGGTTACTCATTAGTTCCAGCAACCTGCTTTCATAGTTATTTCTGTCCCCAGTTGCTTGCCTTTGTGTCATGTTATTGTTCCCTGTACCAGACTTTGCTGCTTGGAACACAGCATGACATAGCAAACCAACCAGGACTATAGTTTAAACCTATCACCAATACCAACTGTAGCAAATGACAGTCTTGATGGTATAAAGTTTGCACAAATTTCTGAGTATCAGTTGTATTTTAGACAATCAGCACTCATTACTTCATTGTTGGTTTGCACTTTTTCTCAAAGCTCACTTTAAAGTTAGGAAAAATTTATTCCTCTTGGATTTGTGTTGTCTTGTCCCAGTCCTGCCTCCAAAGGCAGTTTCAGGGTTCAGGAAGGCATTTGCTGTTTGAAGCATATGCACTAAACATCATAAAAAATTAAAAAAAAAACAAAACAAAACAAAAATAGAACAAATCAAAAGCCCTGTGACTTGAGGAATGTATAGAAAAACCCTTCTAATGCAATGCTTCAAGCTTTTTTTAACATTTATCAAAAAAAGAGTATGAGCTTTTTAATGCTAATTACTGTCTAGAAAATTTCTTTTTCTTTGTCTAAAGGAAGACTCTTCCAAAATCAGCAAATTTTCTGGACGTTTTCTAGGTCTTAAAAGCCTCTAGAATATGGTGCAGGAGGTGTGATTTCTGATTTGATTAGGTAAGGCTTTACCTTTCAACAAAACTGTTTAGGTGTGTATTATTACATTTACCTTGAGGCATTTAAATACCATACCCAGTTCCTTTGCAACTTGAGACTTAACTAAAAAAGAAATAAACCATCCTTCAAGGGAGAAGAAGGCTGGATGCTTACCTGAAAGTAGTATCTTCAGAGAACACTGCATATAAGTAACTTTCCATTCTTAAAGCTACTTAAAGTACTGTCTCACTTGGATTATGCGTGGACAAAACCATTCTTGGATCAAAGTAGTCATTAAGTTTGGGGCTTTTTCCTCTTAAATGGATTACTAATTGTGCATGATGGTAGAAGTGAGCTCCTTGCTAACTTTTCTAAATGTACTCATTATGTTTTAGTCAACTAGCTCCCATGATACATGTTTAAGACCAGCACTTTTGCAAGTGTTTGGTCTTGAATTCAGTATTAAGTCTGGTCAAATGGTAACAGGTGTAGTTTCTGTTACAACGTTTGGGGGACTTTCATCTTACAATAAAAACCCCTAACAATTCTCCCAAGAGAAGAGAGACAAAACCCCACTCTCTCCCAGTAGAAGAAATAAAACAGTCCAGAAAACTTGTGATACCTGAAATATTTTTTCTGCATGTTTTTAAACAGGAAAGTTTTATATTTGACTATATATAAGAATGCCAGATGGAAAAATACTTGCTTTCCTTCCCAACAAGAGAAAGATACAGGCTAGATTTATTAACTGCCAAATGGACTTTATGTTCACTTTTTCTTGTCACATTCCAACCAAGTAATCCCATGTATGAAGATTAGATATAAGTAGGGACTTCATCAAAACCAACTGGAAATACCTGTGTTTGCCTTTTCTCCAAATATTTTCATGAACAGGATTGGTTTAATAAGTACTAACTAAAAATCTGCTAGGAAGAAGGCTAAAAGTGACATCTCTGAACCACAGATTAGATCTAGGAATCCCATTTACAAATTTGCTTATTCTTTCCTCAGCATTACAGAAAATAGCAGCTCACTTTTTTTTTTTTTTCTTTTTTTTTCTTTTTTTTTTCTTTTCTGATTTGGAGGCTTCTAATTAGGCACTAATTTAGTTGTCTGGGCAGTAAAGTAAGCAGCCTGATTTAAGATGCTATAGGCATCTAAAATTTGTGATGAAATACATGAATTCTCCACACACTCAGAACAATTCTTAGAGGCTAACTGTAAGATCCACAATTTAAAACGTTGACCTCTGTTTCTATGTGACAGGTTTAAACACAGCATCAGTCACATGTTCTTGAGAAATCCATAATTGCTAAATATCTACTAAACAGACACTGAACCTATTTAGTGGATTTTTTAGCAGTCTTAAAACTTGTTAGATTTCACAACATGTGACTATCGGGAAGACAAGCTAACATTATTTAGAAGCCATGAATTACATATGACTATCCTTATAAAGGTACAATATTTTCTTGAAAGCTTGAATGTGTGAAAATTAGCAACATGAAAGAAAATAGAAGGATTGCCAGCTTCAGGACAAATAAGTGAAGCTCTTCTATCACTAAAAATCATAATAATGGCTTAATTATCTGAAGAACAAATAGCATATTTATGTAGTTGTTTGTATTTACATCAATAATATTTTATATGTGCCTATATTTTATTAGTTTGTGTTAAGACTTTTATATTTCTTTAAGTCACATTTTATTCTTTCATTTAGGAGGTCTGAAAATGAATTTTAGCAAAAGTCTATTGTTAAAATAGCCATAGTCTATGGCTATTCGATTTTCTTCTGGAGTTTTAATAATACGTGCAAATCAGAAAAAAAAAAAAAAGGACTCTGTTCTAGTACTATTAATTCTTATGATTTCACTATATTTTTATGGTTTTAAAACTGAAGCTCCTGAAAACAGTTATCTTTACTTTTATTTTTACTAATTAATGTTTGTGCAGTGTATTACAGTGACCTAGTATATAAATACATCTCTATGTCAGAAATGTATTTCTAATAGATGATTCTTTGGGAAAGGAAGGAAGAAGGAGGTTGGTTTGGGATTTTTTTTATTTTTTATTTTAATGCCAAGGCCTGTTCCTTTTAGGAATGATAAGTGTGTTTTGAAGCCTAGATCTATATTAACTATTTGCCCACAGAAAAAATTTGGAAGTAATAACTCTTAATCATTTAGGTTGAGCTAGAGTAATTTTTAAATGAGTTCTGAGCACTATCATAGTTCAGGGGTTTTGCACATAAAAATTGGTAGAAGAATACTGCTCAGATGTTAGGAATGACTTTTAAAATTCTTGTGAAATTCCCATCCAGATTTGTCAGACACTGTAATGCATATTTGTACCATACCAATATTGCCTAAGTTTAATTCTTTAATTTTTCTGGTGTATGCTTCCAAACTAATTCATGTACTTCTGAGTAACAAAAGAGCTGTAGTGTTGAATCTGTCTTGGTGCCCCTTTCACAATCCATCTGTAACAACACTAGCTGATTTTCATTTCTGCTTTAGTTCACAAGAGGATAATAAGCATAACAAAGAAGCTGTGAAAGCTGTATTTCCACTTGTATTACACAAACAACACACTGTTCCATGACAACTGTAACAACATGAACACTGCACCAAATCTTTTTGCAGCAATCAGGCTGGTTTTTACCCAGTAATATTTCTGAAAGTCAAGTAATAGTGTCAGCTAATTCTGGTCATTCTGTAGCACATGCAAAGATTATGCAAATTTGTCAACTGTACTAATATCTCACCTTTGACTCGTATTCTCCCCTCGCTTCTGTTCCAGGTGGAGGCTTACTGTCAATACAATCCACGTCGTACAAGCTTTCTCTGGTTGCATCACTGCACACAAGGGTACTTACTTTACTAATGGTTGTTTACATCTGGGTACTAAATTCTATCGGCTGTGATAACAAATATCATATATAGATATTTTAAATGTTTTTCTGATGTCATCTTATTTGCTAATGTGATGTTCAATAGGAAAAGTTGCTGCTTTAATACAGTGTGGACAAGTATCACATGTAATCATCAGTTTGTTTCAAGTTGACTGTAGACCTGTCTACTGTGCTCCTACATCAAGCAGTTCTTTTTATTTTGGGTTCCTTTAAGTACTTGAGATCCACTGAACATGCAACAAACCAGTAAAATTTAGTTAGCATGCATGTACAAGTTTCCTTTCTTTCTTTTTTTTTTTTTTTTTTAATTAAGCACTAAGACTTACTTCAAAAGTAGCACAAATATGCAAGTCAACTTTATGATTAATAGCTTCAGACTCAGATGCTTTTATTTTTGGTCTTCATGGAGAATCTACCATTTCCACTGAGATTTTTTCAACAACTTTAGCTGTATTTAAATTTAATGAGCTTTTTCAATTAAAGCTTGAGATATTTAGCCTTTGGATAACATTTAGATGAACCAGAGTGTATCTAATTATATTGGGTGAATTCTTAAGAGTCTCTGTATATACCTCATTCACAACAAGCACATTTTATGTTGTGGGCATGTACTCTGGACTTCATTCTAGACTGCATGAAAATCACCTTTGTGAAAACAGCATTACCAATAGGTCTGAGAGTCTGAGGAATGACTGCACTAGCAAATGCCCTTGAGAGTATGTACAATATCTACCATTCTGAGTAGCAGAGAAATCAGGACTGCCATTAGGGTAAAAACCAAACAAGGAAAAGAATGCTGGGTAAAAATATAAGAACATTGTTTAAACTGGGGAAAACATGCCGGAACAGAACATTGAAAATTTGCTGCTTCCTTACAGAAACTAGCAGTGAAATCAACAGAGAGATTACATTAAAAAAACAAAAAAACAACAACAACAACAACAACAAAACAAAAACAAAAAAAAAAAAAAAAAAAAAAAAAAAAAAAAAAAACAACCACCACAACCAAAACCAAACACCATTATAACATTAAAAAAGGGGGTAAAAAAGATTGTGTGCTTTTAAATTTTCAAACTTTGGTCCAGATGTACATGGGTAGAAAACACTGCTTTTCACTCTGACTTCCCTCAGAGCTGATGTCTTCTACTTTCCCGTGAGAGTCCTTTGCTTCTAATCACTTTACCAGATCCTGAGGCAAAGAAGATACAGGAGACTGCCTGTCTGGCCCAGAAAAACTGACACATCAGACTAAGTTGCCTTGCATTCAGGGCAGACGTTTCAGTCTGTGCCATGTGAGTCTTGTAAGATCACTTTAACTGCCCCATTCTTGATGCACCACCTGTAGAATGAGGATGGCATTATATTACTATTTAAAATACCAATTGTGAGGATATTTGCTGGAGCAAAGTGCTGGCCATAAGGAAGGAGTGAGATAAATACCTATCTAGGTAAATAACAAAGAGTGTTAAACTACAAAGTTCATCTCCATGCTGAGATTTTAAACATTTTACACCTGGGGACCTGATAAACACCAGCCTGTGTCTTCAGCTCCCTAAAGATATAAAGCAAAAAGCTTTTGGAAGGTGAAATCTGAGTTCAGGTTTCAGTTAGTTCATAATGCAGGATTGTTCAATTGTAGAGTGTAGAAATGCCTTGAAAGAACACCTTTACAAAAACCCAGCTCACTTCTGTAAGTTTGTGTTTTAAATTCACAAATACAAATCTCTCAGTACCCTTAGCTTTTCTCTGCTATGCATACATGC
Source organism: Athene noctua (assembly GCF_965140245.1). Lineage (NCBI taxonomy): Eukaryota > Metazoa > Chordata > Aves > Strigiformes > Strigidae > Athene > Athene noctua. Next base: position 66,048,457 of record NC_134077.1, on the reverse strand, counting down.
TTTCTCTGCTCTGTTCTGTGCCTGTTTCCAGGTTGGTTAGCCAGACCTAACACGTGCCATAGCAAATTCAAGGTAGTCTCAAACTTCACTGGGTCAGTCAAACTTGTTGATGAGACAGCTACTCAGTACAGAAAGAGGACTGAGTTGTAATTGCTTATCCTTCAGATTTAAGATTTTCAGTCTTCCACACCCAGTTACCTGTTTTCAGAAAAGTCAATGAAGACATATCCTTGATACTCCTCTTTCTTTCTTAAGTTTCATGAAGTTGACCGCTGACTGCAAAACTGTTAGATGTGATGGCACAGACACCAACAAGAACAGTGTGATTGTGTAAGGGTTTTTTCCCAAGCACTCCTGACAAAAAGAATTTAAAGTCACAAAAACCATTTCAAAAGCTGTAATTGGAGAACTGACTGAAAGAAATACCAGTAAAGCACATGGTCTCGTTTCTGTCCTCCACCCCATCCTGCTTCAAGCAAAATACTAACAAGAAACTGCAACAGAGTATAGTTCTTAAGTCAACACTTGTACTGCAGCTTTCTGATACTATACTGCAGTGAATGATAAAAAATAAATTGCTCTTTGTGACTTAAGCCTCAGCCTAAACCAGAACAAAGCTGACAGCTGTTTCTTCAAGATTATTCTGAGAATATATCTAATCCAAAAGAAAACGTCACCTTTCTCCTCAGTGAATGTGGCATTAAAGGGGAAAAGTGGCAAAATTCCAACCAGAACTTGCCAAAACTGTGAACCTAAAGGTATTTGCCTTACGAAGAAAAATATTCACCATGTTCTCAACACTGAAGTATAAAATGGTTGTTTTCCTTCCATTCAAATTTCCTGTGGTTTTTATTAAAAGCAATGTAGCAAAAACCTTATAGAGCCCACAAAAATGCAATTTCATATTATTTTTGTTTTGAGAATTTTCTCTACGTAGCATAATCCAAAACCAGCCTCACACTTCACTGAACCCATCTTTCTTTTTATCTTCAGAATAACAGAACCAATTTCATTACAGTTGACTTTTCGTTTGTCAGGTAATAAAGCCATTTTCCCTTGGCAGGTGTGATCACTGGAGAGTCATCCTCAGGGGTAGTCCCAGGGCACAGGCGATGTATGTGTTGTGCAAAGCGTCACCCTGGTCAGCTAAGAATCAAGACGTAGCACAGAGTATACACCGAGCACTGGACTGGGCTTAGCTGTCAGGAGGAAATTCCTCACACAACTACTTTTGGGAAGCCACAGCCTTCATTTGTATCTTTAGTCATAATCACTGATTTGGCTTTTTGAAATTCTTTGTGTGACTTTATTGCTTTTAGTAGCTACTTGACTTTGACTGACTGATACCTGCATTGGAAACAGAAATGCATTAAAAGAGCAAGCACAGTTGGAGCTACAACAAATTGAAAAAGGTGTTTTAAGAACTTACCAAGATACCTTTGTTGCTCTTTTTTTGGGCTTCTGTCCCAATGACTTCAGCTTGAAAGCATTAAAATGAGTTCCTTATACATGCTTTGCAGGTGAGGGGGTTTTTTGAGCTTTAATTTGCTGTTTGATTCGCCCCGGGATTTTCAGGTGTTGCATGAGGGAGTAAAGAACAGAAAGTACCTCAGTTCTTGGTTGTCAGCCATTGGATGATGGCCACAGCATTATTAAACCATCCAAGCATGCTGGGTCTCAACCACAATATTTAATTTTCCCTGCTGCAGGGACTAATCAACCACCAGAGGCACTAAGTCCTGAGGAGACTGTTTTTATCTGTATTTTTTTCCTTCAAAGATTGAAGCACAGTTAATTTTACAGTTTTTGTCTATCCTCAGGCTTATAAACAATGACAGAAATGCAGCTTGATGATAAACAGATAAAAAGTGGAATTTATGCTTACACTATGACATAAATTAAAGAAAGATTAAAGCTTTAAATAATTAACAACATCTCCAGAAATCAGATAGAAAGACCCCAGATTCCCTTAAGTGAAAAGGAGACTGAAAGGGAAATAAAGCATGCTGAATGGTATCAGAAGCTACCTCTTGCTTTGTGTGAAACTTAGAAGGAAAGTTGCTTCTCACTGCAATTGCCTGTTTCCATAAAACCAGCTCCTCTAACAAACTAAATCTGCATTTCTGAGTCTTCACAAGACATTTACAATATACACACATTTGTATCTCAAATTTAGCATTCAGAGTAACTATTTATCATGGATTCACTGCATAATTTAGCTTCTTAAGCAGTTGCTAGCATACTGGCTTTTTCAGGAACTCCATGTGTATGTTCTCCACCCTAGAACTATAACTAGGCAATTGAACCATTTATGTTTCATTTACTGAGAAGTATAGAGTTTCATGCTAAGAGGGGAAAGCTGGGAGGGAAGTAAAGAGCAATGAAAAGACAAAAATACTGCAGCTCAGCGCCACTGCAATATTAATCTATATTGGTTTTAATCATAGAAACTGTCTCTTGGAATTCTTCCAAGAAAGACTGGGGGGCACAGGGGGAACTCCACCATGAAATAATGATACGTTAAAATGTACCAATACTGTAGATAAAGGCTGTACTATGCACATGTTAAATTTATCAGAAAAAGATGGTTGCAAGCAGCAGTTCACATGACTAACACAGAATTCTTTCAAAATGACGGCTGTTCAGGCTTTATAGGAAACGGTTTAAAAGAAATTTGGAAATAGAAGAAAGTTCCAACCAAAGAAAACAATTATAAATATTCTTAATTGCCTGGAAATAATTTGTCATACGAAATTGGACTGAGATACATTTATACAAAAGCTTCAGATGCGTTGATGTTGTAATGCCTTTTAGGAGCCCAGCATATTTTTGCACAGAGTGTTCCAATGACACAATAAAGAAAAGGATATGACTTTCTTTTTTATCTTCTGCCTCCCTTCCTCACTCCATTCTCTCTACTTTTTTATCTTTTTTTTTTCTTTCTGGGTTTTTTTTTTTTCTTTTTTTTCTTTTTGTAGGGCAGGGGGGAGCATAAAATAACTGGAAGACTCAGTAACTGCTACTCAGTGTATTTTATTATTTCAGGAATTCATTCCAAGCTGGGCTGCAATTACATTTAAAACTGGAGAATAATGGGCTATTGACATGTATATGGTTTTAGAAATATAAGGCCTCATTTTCTCAGCTGGAATTTCCCCACAATGTGCATTTGCATTACATTAGAGATGTTCTTTTTAAAAGAGCATAGCCTGCATTCAGACATTTTGACATTATCTGGGTCAGAGGCAACATTTAAAAGCAATAGCCCTACATCTACGGTGAATCTCCTATAAACACACACAATGCATTAGTGAAAATGAGGGAAACACTGAGAGGTTCCCCATATTAAGCTATAGTTTATGATACACCTGCCTACATCAGACATTAATCTGCAGGAGATAGATTTTCATGGTCATGGTCCCCTGCTCTCCTACAACTGCATATACATTACCTAAATTGAAATCTGCACTTCTTCATGCCCTGTGCAGTTTGATGTGACCAGAAATGGTAAGATGCATAAACTAGCAGTTTTCATGGTGCATATAATCATCTTCATTTTCCATGTATTTACCTACACATATAGCAGCTGCAATTTTTTCCTTCTGTCTTAACAATGAGGACTCTATTTTCCTTCAGCTGAGCTGAGGCCTGACTAGCTCGTCAGTCTCAAAATTGCATGGCACTGGTTAGGTATGTAAGCAACTCAGTACCTTTCTTGTTCCCAGAAGTGCCTAAGACATAATGAAAAAAGAATGCAGAAGTTTTTCACCTGTTATAATTGTTTTATAAAGCCCTGTACAATGAATTCTTTGTCATCTTCCAAGAATGGGTCATTTGTGAATGGCAATGCTTACACAAGTGTGTTTTATGAATAGAAAGATCTGTGTAAGTGGTGTAGTATTGCAAGTGAAAGCCCATGGAGGTTGCACAAGATGTATTTAACTTGCTAATTCATCACTCACAAGATTTTCAGATATCACATTTTTAATTTATCCTTCATTGACATACTCCATTCTAAATGGAAGGGCTCCAAATTTGAACCATCCCACTGTAATTACTGAGAAATTAAATCCAGTTTGAAGTATGGGTTCTTCTTCCTTCATCTTTTCATGTCTCATTTCTAACATTTCTCCCCACTTCCTATCACAAATTTCCCTCGTTCAAAATCCTCTATTTTAATGTTTTTCCTCTTTTTTCTTCTCACAAATCTGACATTACCTTTGTTGCTCCCTCAGCTCTTGACTTTTTTTAACCCTGGCCAAATGCTTACACACAATACATCTTTCCTAGCACTTTTTCTGTTGTCTTCAGTTGCTTCTTTCAAAGTCTCTCTTCTCTTCCTGTTTTCCTCTTCATTCTGCTCTATACCCTTCCAATGAACAGAAAACATTTTTTAGTCCCTTTCCCTCTCTCTACCTTTCCTTTTAACTGGACCCTAGATTTACTTTGATAAACCAGTCCTTCTTGATGACCTGTCCCACCCCTCCTCCTCCAGCTGGCAGAAAGATACTTTGGCATTTCCAGCTCTAGTCTCTCTAGAGCTATTGAGCCAATACCCATCACAGAAGTAGCTGCTTAGCAGAACCATAAAATACGTCCAGTAACAGATGTCTGTCCCTTGACTCTTGGAAAAAAGAAACCCCTAAATTCAGCAGACTCAGAAAGGACCTCTTAAGATCCGTAAGGAGGACATCCCAGAAGACTGAAGCTTGTAATTCTTCCAGTTAGGTAAGGAGGGTAGGTAGGATCTGAAGAAAAGAGAATTTGGTATGTCCTTTGACCTGTCTAAATGCTAGGAACTATAATTCTTCTTCCAACTTCTGTTCCAAAGTTTCACCACTGGGGTTTGTATCAAACCTAACAATGAATTTGTATCAAACCTAACAATGTCCTAACCAAAGGTATGTGCTTTCCCTCTTCTGAGGGAAGGATTTGTTGTCTCCTACTTCAGGAGAGAGGGAAGGGTTACTTACATAAAAGTTTGGGTGTATTGCCCCACCAAAATATGAGAGTCTGTATCAGGGATTTCTTCCCCCAAGGCAGAACAGCTCTCACAGGTCTCTCTCCTAAGTGGAGAAGATGTGGGGAAATGGGAACAGATGAGGTGGTATTATTTTTCCACAGCAAGTAGGCAGTTCCTGTTCTTTCCCCAAATGCAATCTAGCTGCTTGGCAACTGGTCTGCTTCTGAATAAGCATTCCTACCTAACACATTTGATTCTTGTATTGTGTCCCATCAGACAAGCTAAAGTGGTTTCACTTCTCTTCACCATAAAATATGAACACTCATGCTGCTAGGTAATCCCAGAAAGGACAAGCTCCTACTCTTATTGTGATCCTTTTTTCTCACAGATGAAGTTAATAATACCTAGCACCCCATCCAGGCCCAAGCAAAAATACTATGCTCATGTGATTCCATAAGCAATATAACACATTCTAGTGCCTTTGTGATGGAAACTAATCCCTTTAAGAAAGTTCTTGTCATTTTAAACATAATTTTACAGTTTTAGCACATACCTACTAGTGTTCTAAGTAGCAAATCTGATTATAAATACTATCATGAGAAACAAAAAGAAGTGAAGATGGAAAAATGTAAGAAAGTGTGTTAGTCACTAAAAAAGCAGCAGGGAATGAAGCAGGAAGTGACAGAGGGGGGACTAAGCAGAAACTGCTTTCAGAAATTATATTGTTTTATCATTTTATTATGTATTATTCTTTGTTTAGTTTGAGAAGGAAACAATTTTATTTTATCATTGTTTTAAATATCTCTGAAAGCAAAATTAAGTGAAAAGATCTGCCCATAAAAGTGTATATAAAACAATTGGAGGGAAATTCCTCTGAAGCTGTATAATCTATCGTGTAAAGATATTCTCTGGCATTCCTATGATGAAGACATACAACCAGGTTTTAATTTGCTGATAAGCAGTGATAGCAGATGACTCTGGCAGCTATAGCAAGTAAACAGATATTTCAACAGTTTTGTAGAGTAAGCAATTTTGGTTATTCAACCAACAAAACTATTTTAGAAATGAATGTGACCTGACAAAGCAGAACATGAGTTCTTTGGCACATGTACTATCTGATGGGGCAGCAAAGAAGTCCTGATTAGGATTAAGCAATGCATGACAGAATATCTGTGAGGACAAAACAGTGGCCATGCTGAGAACCAAATATTATATTGATGCATTCTATTTAGAGGACATGGAAGTTATACAAGCATTAAAAAACAGGATGATGCAGTTTGCTGTCTACTTTGAGCCTGAATCAGTGCTCTAGGAACTCTGGGCATTTTTCCTTCATTCAATTTTGCTTTAGGAACAGGTCTTAATCCATTTAGCATATGACCAGCTATTCCTCTTTGATCTGATAAAGTTTTCCTGATGATCTGCATTTTTCCAAGTCCCTTCTACCCCAGGATGCTGCAGAAAGTTCACTGGCAATTAGGGATTCAAGACTTAAGGTGGCTTGCCTTGGTTTTCCCTTTTCCCTTGGCCCCTTTCTCTGCTTTATCTACACAGCCACTGGGAGGTTTTCTATTGAATCATCAGTTATTTCTTCTTTTAAAAATAGAAACTATTTGCTATATATGGAGATCAAAATTCTGTTATGACCCCGCCTTAATCAGGTTTCTAATGTAAAACTCCTGTTAACATGGTTTAGGGCATAGTAAATCAAAACCACAAATGCTACAGTAAGTAGAATTTAGGCAGAGATGTTCTGTCTATAATTAAATGCTACTAGCCTTAACACTTGAGTATGGTTACATTAGAATTTCAGAATAGAAATTGCCATTTCTCCAAATGCAGTGTTGCTGAGGCAGGAAAAATTCTTCTAATTTTTGACAAAACCATTTTATAGGAAGAGCCAATTCAACAAAATAAAAAGCTTTGCCACAAGAATGCACCTGTGTCAATCAAACTGCAAACACAGGATAGTGTTTGCTCATCAAAAAACAGGGAAAAGTAATTCAAATACATCTAATGAGAAACAAGAGTTGGATGGGCTGGTCATTTACCTAACAGAGAAAGATGTGGGAATTCAAATCATGTCCACCTTCTAAATAGCCCAGCTGCATGTCTGGATCACAAGTAGTGGACACTTTCCAAACCACTTCTACTGGGATGTGAAGTCTGGAAAATGGTGAGGGAATCAGCAGATAAATTTAGTTTCTGGGAAAGAGGCAAGAGAGTTGGTTTATTCTTTTTTAATGATCATATTTCAGAGATATTGCTGAGTTATTAAATTCATATTCATTTTATAAGTCTAAAAATATAGATATATTAACGTGGAAAAATTACCAACTACTAACATGACAATATTTGTTCCTGTGTAATAACTGATGGAACTCCAATATGCAGAAACTTTAACATTTTTCCAAGCAATTCTTCATCAAAATTAATATGAAAAGCACATTCTCTTGTATTAGTATAAACCGTAACCACAAATTGGAAGTACTGATGCTTTCTTAAGGCCACATTCTAACAGCTTTATTTAGATGGGATATTTTATTAAGCATTGTAGACATCATCCAGCCTTGTGAGCTCTGTAATCATTTTGAAAAACTTTGCAGACAATGGTTTCCAAGCCCTGGCTAAGTGATTCTTTGTATTACAATAGTCACAATCATACTTCTAAGTGTTTATAGTAGAGTAAAATCTTTGCAGACTCTTCAGCTAAGGAGAAGTGGTGACCTTCCTACAAAGTCTAATCCTGCAATCCTTGGTGTCCAGAGTCAAAGACTGTTGCTTTCTTCCATGGGCTTGTCTTCGCCCAGGACTTCATAGTTTCCATCCAAGACAACACATGCAACCTCAAAATGAGTTGCCAAGAAAGAATCAAACTTTTTAGGCTATAGAGATATACATACCTACATATCTATATCTATATATCTGCATCTACAGATCTATATCTATATCCAAAAGCATGTATATGTGAGCACAAACACACATACACACAGAGTGAGGAGTACAGCTTGTGCTTTGGAAAATGTCCTACGGCTTTTAGATTTTGCATATGATTCCACAACAACAGAAGCACCTGGAATTGCAAGGAATAACAGGTTACAGTCTACTAAAAGTAAGACTCACACTGTTAAGTCATACTTGTAAAACTTCCTATGTAAACAGTTGTGAAATCATCTCTATTCACCTTTTCACTACTTTACAGTAGGTTGCAATAAAAAGGTATTTTATACCATGTTATTTATATGCTATTTCTTGTAGAAACCGAGAAAAGTCCTTGAGCTTTGTAAATGTTGACCAAATAGGGAATAGAAAACTTAGGAGCCTAGTAGCAGGATAATTAGCATTAGTAGCCTTAATTGCTGAAATTATTCCCCAGTGCTGGCTTGCAAGAAGTAACTGATAATACTTCAAAAAGCAATATGTGAAAGTAATTTTATTGATGTGTTTGAATAATTAGATGTGTGAAACTCTGTGAGTGCAAGAGTGTGTGGCAAATAAATGTTCAGATAAGTTCACCTAAAATTCGTGTTTCAAGAAGCTATGCATCACCTTACTCCCCTGCTGGTGCAAGGTGATTCAATTTCAATTCGTCTGCTTCAACACCAACTTGATCACTGAAACAACAACAACAAAAAACCACAAACAGAAATACTAAATATCCATAAGTGCATCTCAATGCACTTTTATGATGAGGTCAGATCTCTTTGGGGAAATTGCAGATTTGGTCCTGAACATAGAAGAGCAGGCAGCATAGCAGCCATGCTACTGTGGAGTCATAAGATCAATCTTTATTAAATGAGAACAAACATGAAGCATATAAACTACTATTTAACAATAAGCATGATGTGTTCTTCATTAGCAGTAAAATAATTAGTCCAGTGTAATCGTTTATGTACATTCAGTTAGAATCTTGTGGACTACGAAGTAAATATTCCAGTCTGCTTCATACTCCTGAAGAGGTTTCCTACCAAGTACTTTCCTTAGCTGAGAACATTTTAAAACTGTATCTCCAAGAGAAGATTATATCTGGCAGACTTTTGTAAGCACCGTACACTAGATCTTCTTTAAATTGTGCTATGGATGAGGAAAAAGAAGAGAAGAGAAGAGAAGAGAAGAGAAGAGAAGAGAAGAGAAGAGAAGAGAAGAGAAGAGAAGAGAAGAGAAGAGAAGAGAAGAGAAGAGAAGAGAAGAGAAGAGAAGAGAAGAGAAGAGAAGAGAAGAGAAGAGAAGAAGAGAAAAGAAAAGAAAAGAGAAGAAGAGAAAAGAAAAGAAAAGAAAAGAAAAGAAAAGAAAAGAAAAGAAAAGAAAAGAAAAGAAAAGAAAAGAAAAGAAAAGAAAAGAAAAGAAAAGAAAAGAAAAGAAAAGAAAAGAAAAGAAAAGAAAAGAAAAGAAAAGAAAAGAAAAGAAAAGAAAAGAAAAGAAAAGAAAAGAAAAGAAAAGAAAAGAAAAGAAAAGAAAAGAAAAGAAAAGAAAAAGAAAAGCCTATAGCTTAGTCTACAGCTCACAGACTAAGGACTAACAGCAGAAGGGGTCTCCAGCCAAAGATGAAGGCTGATGACTTGGGCCCAGAGTGAGGTTTCAGCTGAACATAAAGCTTCAGCCACTTACCTGGAATAAGAGCTGGATCCAGGCTGGAACACCAAGCTTAGAATAGGCAGGAAGTGCAGAAACTGCATGAACCACAGGAGGAACTGGGTCAGATGCAGAATGCCCAGCTACAGTTAACAGAGAGAGGTCAGAAACAGCTGTGATTCAGGTGTGGTTTTGTTAGACATAATTCATGATTAAGTCTGAGACCAGATGGACAGATAAGAGGGGATTTTGGATGTGAAGCTAAGAGTTAAAACTAGATTTGTCTTATCATGAAGGAGTTATCATCTGTAAGTGATTTGCTCTTGTAGTGCAAGAATAGGAATTGAAACTGCTGTTGTCCACCTAACTGTTACTGGTCCATCAGGAGCCAGGATAGGGTTAGTGTGGTACCTGGAAGATGTCCCTGGCTGGATTTTACAGGCTTTATCAAAAGGGCTATTGCTATACCTTCAGTGTTCACAATGTTTTTGACTGCCAAAAATGTGAAACAAGTGCAGATCAGTCTCTGTGCATCAAAGAACTGGTCTTAAACTGATATGTAGGGCATGCTTACCGTAATCCTGTAAAGATTCATTCCAGTTTCTAACTTATTTTTTAAATGGAAGGAAGTTGACTGTTTAAATTAGGGCAGCATTTTGTTGAGGACATGGAAAGAGAAGACAGGGTTGTGGCAAAAAGCCCCAAAAGCTGGTTTTCTGTGTTGAGCAAACATATAGGAAGAAATTCAGTGCTTGCTTCAGGGCAGAATTTGTTTCAAAAGATGAACACTGTGTTTGTCATTGAAGACTGAGGATTTGCAACCCTAACCACATCTTCCAAGTGTTATGAAGTGTAACAATAAGAAAAAGAAGTATGAATAGCTAGAGACAGAGAAAGTCCTTACAGACATACAATCAGCAAGTGAGAGTGAAGCGCAAGAAACGCAAAGCAAGCAGAAAGCCGTGTAACACATTCCACTGAGGAGTACGCAGCTCTGCTCCCTACATAGCAGCAGCAACATGGGAAGGGAGGGAGAGGGTTAACATACGGATGAGGTTGAGCTAGGGTGATGTCAACACACCAAGACAGGCATTTTTATTTCCTAATTAATTGTAAGCTGCTAGTTTACCTACTTGGGCAATAAGAGCTGTGGACTAGCTTCATGAAGGGCACCATAGGCTAGATTAATGCAAAATCTTAGAGCATCCTGAAATTAATAGAAGTTGTATTTATTCTTTACACAAGAGCAAAATTTCACTCCACTGTAATGAAAAAGTCCTCTTCCAGTCTGGCAGCTATGATTTTTTTTCTATTCCCTTTGTGGTTTTGGAACTATTCTTCCTTTGTGCTTTGGCTGGAAATGACTTTTCATTTGCCAATTGCATTACATCTATTGTGACTGTAGCTCTACACCTTTGTTGCTTCTCTATTGTGGAGACCTTTTTTTCTATCAGAGCTTTTCCCTGGACTCATCTGTTGGATATCTCTCATCCAGGCATCTAGAACAGTGTTTGCATAGTGGACTGTTCTCTTAGTAACTACAAGCTCCTTATCAAGCACTCTGTATGTCTATCTTGCCTCTGGTGGAAGGTGAGTAGAAAGTGAGTCTTCACTTATCCCAGCCCTCTCAGATGGAGCTGGCTGCAGGCTATGTAACTTCACTATGTAATTTAGTTTTTAGCAATAATTTAAGTTTAGATGATGTCCATATTTTTTCTTGAAGTATTAACTAACTTCAAAAGCAGTATCTTCACAGTCCCATCAAGACATAAGGACTGTTACACAATTACAGAAGCTATCACAGAGGAGATGATGTATTTAATAAAGGGTATCTACCAAGTTTTTTCTCTTTTTTTTACACCATTTTTCTTCAGTGAAGTTAGATCTTGACACTGAGCGAGTGATTCACCATCAATATGCCCTTAGGAACAAATAGTCCTCCTTTCTACAAGCAGGGAAGCCTATGGAAGGGGTTAATAGTAAACAGCACAGAATTGTTGCATGAGGGAATGACTGTAAACACTGAGGACTTCTTCCATTTCTTACCCTCCTGTGGTTATTGTGTTTTTCAAGTGAGCTGTTTGGCAACCTTGAAACTTTAGCCTTTATTTCTAGATAAAAATCAGAGAACCATCCCCTCATGTTGAAAGCTGCTATATAAAATCTGATTCTTTCAAGTTTTTAAGTGCTCCAGTGTATGAAATTTAAGAAATTGCTGAACACATAAATCTAAGTGGTTTATATTCAATCAGTGACTTGCTTTTAACATAATGCAGGAAGGATACTGAGGTGCCAAGGTTGAGAATGAAGGTAAAAGAGCTATTGAAAAAATTTTTCCTTTTTCTCTTCAGCTTCTGCAGCCTAAAACAGTAATCCAGAGACATATACAACTAGTGTGATATAAACACCTTTAAAAATATAATTAAAAGAGCTGGACTCATTGACAGAGCTTAAACCAGATTTGGAGGGGGAAGGGGGCAAAACATCAGCCCATCTGAAGTTTATGTACACCAATACACACAGCATGGGTAACAAGCAGGAGGAGCTTGAAGTCATGATGAAACAGGAAAATTACGATGTCGTAGCTATTACAGAAACATGGTGGGATGTCTCCCCTGACTGGAGTGGGAGTGTACCAGTTGATGGCTACAAGCTCTTTAGGAGGGACAGACAGGGAAGGAGAGGTGGTGGGGTGGCGCTGTATGTTAGGGACTGTGATGATTGCTTTGAGTACAAGTATAGTGAAGACAGGGTGGAGTGTCTTTGCGTTAGAATCGGGGGGAAGGCCAACAGGGCAGACGTTGTAGTGGGAGTCTATTATAGGCCACCCAACCAGGACAAAGAGGTCGATGAAATATTCTATAGGCATTTAGGAGAAATCTCACGATTGCTTGCCCTTGTTCTTGTGGAATACTTTAACTTCCCAGACATCTGCTGGGAATACAACATGGCAGAGCGGGACCAGTCCCAGAGATTCTTGGAATGTGTGGGAGAGAACTTCCTGACACAGCTGGTGAGTGAACTGGCCAGAGAAGGTGCCCTGCTGGATCTCCTCTTTGTGAACAGAGAAGGATTGGTGGGTGATGTGTTGGTTGGAGGCTGACTAGGGCACAGTGATCATGAAATAATGGAGTTCTCTATTCTTAGAGATGCCAGGAGAGGGCTAAGCAGGTCTGACATTCTGGACTTCAAAAGGGCTGACTGTCTTGCTTAGGCACCTGTTGACAGGATCCCTTGGGAGACAGTCCTGAAGGGTACAGGGGCCCAGGAAAGCTGGGCACTCTTCAAGAAGGAAGTGTTAATGGCACTGGAGCAGACTGTCCCCAGGTGCTGTAAGAGAACCTAGCGACAGAGAAGAGAACCCTGGCTGAACATGGAGCTTTGGCTGCAACTCAGGGAGAAAAGGAGAGTTTACGGCCTCTGGAAGAAGGGACTAGCAACTCACAGTGATTACAAAGAGGCTGTGAAGCTATGTAGGGCAGAAATCAGGAGGTCTAAAGCCCAGCTGGAAATTAATCTGGCTTCAGCAATCAAGGACAAGAAGAAATGTTTCTACAGGTATCTCAGTAGCAAAAGAAAGACCAGGGAGAGCCTCCATCCCCTGCTAGACACAGGAGGAAACATGGTAACAAGTGATGAGGAAAAGGTTGAGGTTCTTAATGCCTTCCTCACCGCAGTCTTTGATAACAAGACTAGTTGTACTGAGGGAATCCAGCCTCCTCAGCCAGAAGACAGAGACTGGGAGAACGACCCCCCCCAGTCCAGGAGGAGACAGTCAGTGACCTGCTGCATCACACAGACACACACCAGTCTATGGGCCCAGACGGGATACACCCGAGGGTGCTGAAGGAGCTGGCTGGGGTGCTCGCCAAGCTGCTTTCCATCATTTACCAGCAGTCCTGGCTGACTGGGGAGGTCTCGACAGATTGGGAATTGGCCAGTGTGACTCCCATATATAAGAAGGGTCAGAAGGATGATCCAGGAAATTACAGGCCTGTCAGCTTGACTTCAGTGCCTGGGAAGCCGATGGAGCAGCTCATCCTGAGTACCATCACACAACGCATGCGGGACAACCAGATGCTCAGGCACAGTCAGCATGGGTTTGTGAAAGGCAGGTCCTGCTTGACATACCTCATCTCCTTCTACGACAGGCCGACCTGCTTATTGGATGAGGGAAAGGCTGTGGATGTTGTCTACCTTGACTTCAGTAAGGCTTTTGACACCGTTTCCCACAGCATTTTCCTGGCAAAACTGGCTGCTCGAGGCTTGGATGGGCACACGCTTTGCTGGGTAAAAAACTGTCTGGATGGCCGGGCCCAAAGAGTTGTGGTGAACGGAGTTAAATCCAGTTGGTGGCCGGTCACGAGTGGTGTCCCCCAGGGCTCATTTTTGGGGGCCACTCCTGTTTAACATCTTCACTGATGATCTAGACAAGGGGATCGAGTGCACCCTCAGTCAGTTTGCAGGTGACCCCAAGTTGGGTGGGAGTGTTGATCTGCTCGAGGGTAGGGAGGCTCTGCAGAGAGACCCGGACAGGCTGGAGCCATGGGCTGAGGCCAACTGTGTGAGTGTCAATAAGGGCAAATGCCGGGGGCTGCCCTTGGGCCACAACAACCCCCAGCAGCGCTACAGGCTTGGGGAGGAGCGGCTGGAGAGCTGCCAGTCAGAGAGGGACCTGGGGGGGTTGATTGACAGCCCGATGAACAGGAGCCAGCAGTGTGCCCAGGGGGCCAAGAAGGCCAATGGCATCCTGGCTTGTGTCAGCAATAGCGTGGCCAGCAGGGACAGGGAAGGGATCTGACCCCTGTACTGGCACTGGGGAGGCCGCACCTTGATTCCTGTGTTCAGTTTTGGGCCCCTCACTCCAAAAAGGACATTGAATGACTCGAGCGTGTCCAGAGAAGTGCAACGGAGCTGGTGCAGGGTCTGGAGCACAGGTCGTACGAGGAGCGGCTGAGGGAACTGGGGGTGTGTAGTCTGGAGAAGAGGAGGCTGAGGGGAGACCTCATCGCCCTCTACAGCTCCCTGAAAGGAGGTTGCAGAGACCTGGGGATGAGCCTCTTTAACCAAGTAACAAGCGATAGGACAAGAGGGAATGGCCTCAAGTTGCACCAGGGAAGGTTTAGACTGGATATTAGGAAGCATTTCTTTCCAGAAGGGGTTGTTAGGCATTGGAATGGGCTGCCCAGGGCAGTGGTGGAGTCCCCATCCCTGGAGGTGTTTAAGAGTCGGGTTGACATAGCGCAAGGGATCTGGTGTAGTTGGGAACTGTCAGTGTTAGGTTAATTGTTGGACTAGGTGATCTTCAAGTTCTTTTCCAACCTAGAGATTCTGTGATATTTGCGTATGGATTTGCAAATGGAGTATCAGTGATCTGATGCATTTTGATTTTAGACACAGAATTTACCTGTTGCAGAAGCCAGAAACTACTCCAAATTTGATGCCTCACAATTGGATAACAAAGGATTGAGGGTCAATATGGGCTTTCAGTGAGTTGTCTCCCCATTGATGTCAGTTTCAAAATGGGAACCCACCACACTGGGAGAATGATGTACCTCCTTTCAGGGAGATTGGGTCACTAAAGTAATAGCGTGACTTTAAGAGAGCTGCAGGCTAGGATAATCTTTCCTTGAAAATAAACAAGACTTTACTTCCAACAGTGGTGGTGGAATTTGCTGGGATGTATTTCCTCATAGCATTTTATTACTGATTTTAATTAATTAAATGTAATTATTTAATAAAATTTAATATTATTTCACATGCTGCAATAATATTAAAAAAAAAAAAAATCTCATTCCCTGAGGACAATGTGGAAACATGGAAACCTTAATGTGGAAACATGGAAACCTTAATGGAATAATCTACCTATGCACATAAACAGGAATTTATCTCCGTGTGTCCTTTCCTCAGTGTCTGCTGGATTTTATTGATAGAAGTCAGTGTGACCGCCACCCTGGGCCTGGAGATGTCACAGTCCAGTCATGGCCCTCCCCACCTCCTGCTGATGATGACCCTGACAGGACCTGAGCTGCAGGTGGGGGACGGGCCCCATGGCTATGTCAAAGGCTGCTCCACAGCTAGGCACCATGGGTCCTGGCACCAAAACCATGCCAGGGGCTGCACACACAGCTGTGTCCCATGGAGATCATCTGCCAGGGGCTTTGCTCCAGAATGTGGCCAGGACGCAGTACCAGGTGGCAGGCCTGCAGGCTTCCCTAACCCACTGCACCCAGGGCAAACCCTGCCCACCAGTTCCCCAAATGCTTTAGTGAGGATCATGTGAAGAGTACAGGTTTTATTAGTCAGGCGAGTCTCATCTTCAATGTCGTGCAATGTCTGACCCGCATGACATACATTAGCCTGTCCTCAGCAATAATTTCCTGGCCCTCCAGGATGGCCTATCTGGGTGTCCCCCCGGGTAGGGGGCAAAGTCCCATGTCCCAGGCCCCAGGCTCACAGTTCACTGTTCTGGAGCAGCATTTTGGAAACAGCATTCCCACAGCAATGGCTGAGGATCCCTTACTGGAGCTTCAGCGAGCAATCAGTCTGCCACCGATGGCACCATCCATTCAGTTAAAGGAGCTGTCTATGGGAACAGGGTAGAAGGGAGTAAGTCCTTGTAGCCCACTATATGTCAGTGCTGACTGAGGCCCTCAATGATGAGATGGCCAGGGTGGATCCACATATAGCCTGGGGCAGCTTTTGTACCTGGCTGTCACTTTGGGGAGGTGCTTGGTGACATGTAAGAGAGAACCTGAGCCCCTGTGGGAGCCTGGTCACATTTTCCTGTACTTTATTTATAACTCACAGAGTAGAAACTCATGGAGGTGGGCACCACTCAGCTGCACCCCACATCCCAAGAGTGAGGACACAGTTAGGGAGAAGGATCATGATTTTGCTGTCATGAGAAAGGCAACTGGTTTGAACAACCTTCATGACCAGAGCACTGCAAAGGGAGTGCATTCAGGAGGTATCTACACCAGCACCTTGTCACAGAATACACCTTGTCATCATCCTCTTCTAATGGTTGTACTATCCAATCCACTGTACTCATAGTTTTGTGGCCTCTGAGTTTGTCTGGAAAGCCACATGCCTGCTTGGCCCCAGTAACATCCATGTTCATTGTTATGGATGGGAACTGCGGAGATGTTCTGTTTAAGTAAAGCATGGGAACTGAACAGTCAGAGACTCCCCTCTATCTTGTCATCCTCGGCTGTCTTGGCTGCAGAAACACAACCTTATCACTGGCTGATGGTTAGGATCCTTGTCCTGATGTGTGATCACCCCTCATTTCCCAGTTCTTTTTCCTCTACATTGTCACCCCAGTCTTGCTGCTTCCTGACTCAGAAGGGTTTCTTTGTTTTCTGAGCTTTGGATTGAAAATTGTGCAGTGGATAGAGCAACTAAAATTGATGATTGTCCCCTCAATATCTTTCATTAAATAAGATGGTGGTTCTTGTCCTCTTCCCAAAGGATGACTGCCTTGTCACAAAATCACAAACTTCACATGTCAGTCTTCTTAACAGTCTTCTCATTAAGACAGAACTGACAGACTTTAGAGAGTGACGTGACATTTCACTGTAAGTGGTCCGTAAAATCTGAGCTTCATAAAAGACATGAGAGTGTTCTAGGATTTCATAATCCATGCTATACCCAGTCTTTGAATATGTGAGAGATTGACAGTCACCAAGTGCTTCAGTTTCTAACTTCTTCAAAGAATGAGAGATATTTTAAAATTTATGGTGGAATAAACTTATGCCTGTTTCTCTCTACCCAGTAGCTTTGTGGGCTATCATTGAAATCACAGAGCTTATACACCTTCTCTCCCCCTCCACGCAAAGGTCAGTGATAGATTTTTTTTCTGTTTCCAGTATTGCATGATGACCACAGCACACAATAACCTTTGCCTAGAATGTGTGTACAATCCGAATTTACCACTTCATTGCCTTGGCACTCCACTCCAACAGACTAGAACAGTTTTATGAACCCTAGATAGAGGACATTTACAGAATTGTTCTCTCTGGAGTATCCAAAATTTAAATGGCATGTAAAAGGAGTAGTTTGCAAAAGAATGAAAATGCAGAATATTTGAGTATTAATATGAACCTGTATGTATTTCTAACCCAATAGGTGTGTCTCAGCATGTTTCAGTGTTTTTTCCAGGTAACATTAATATTCAGCCAAATGAGAAATTATGTCCTCCCTGAATCTCACCAGTTCAATGAGTTAAGTCTTTAGACAATATGAGAGAGATTTGTTCACCTATTCCCATGAAGTTATACATTTCCTTCAACACATCCTCAGTTTCTCTTATTAACATATCCTCTCTGGAAGTAGTTTTCTTTTCGAAACTTACAGCACCAATTCTATATGATGCTTCCTTAGCATCATGCCCAGAACTGCAAGATGTTGTGCTATTATCACCTAGAAGGAAAACTTGCATGTAATATACACATAGCTGACATTGTTTGCTTCGTAAACAATAGACAGCAGATAAAAAGGAAGGCCAATTGTCTGTGACATACAAAAAAGGTAGGAAAATAACAGCACAGATCTCAGCTGTCATGTATGTCTGTGGAAACTCCGGATGAAAATCTGACCCATCTTGTGTAATTACTAGCTACCTAGATATATGCAGCTGGTCAATATTCGTATGCTACACACATGCACAAAAATTACCTTATTTTTTCTGTTAAGAAATCCTGGGTGAGGAAGATTAATTATCAGGCTGAAGTCTCACTGCTATTTAAACTGTGGTCAACTAGAATTTGTCTTCAGAGACCTGTGTGCTGTTTGGTTTCTGTTGAATAAAATGTGATTGAAATTGATTTGGACAGTTTTCTTAGCTACAGAAAAGCCAAACCCACTGTATTCTGGACAGATTTTGGATATGGTATTATTTTTTCTCTCTGGCTAGAAACAAGCTTTATTAAGAAGTGAAAATTGTTACAGGATCTTAACAAAGAGCACAGTCAACCCCTTTATAGCAGAAGTTAAATTATTGATGTATTTATTACAAAACATAAATTCCTCTAATGACCATGCAAATTAACTTCTTTTTTCCCACATTTTTATTTTATATTCAGCTGGTGTATCAAGCAGAGCAAGTCCAAATTCTTCCATTTCTTTGATGACTGCTATTTTCTAGTTGCATTTATAGTTATAAACAGAACTCTTCAGCTGCAAATATGATTACACTTTAAGCTAAGTATCAATGCTAAGAATTTTTTCTTACAAAATCCTACAGTTCATGCTCTCGTAATAAAGAAATCTATGGTACTGTCCATTTACATCTGAGATCCTGATCCAACTCCTATATAACCCTATGAGACTATCTTCTTTGACTGCACTGAAGTACAGAACTACCGCAACATCATATCCAAACACCCCTAAGCTTTGAAAAAGTCTGAAAATTTATCCAAACTTTTGACTCAAATCCATCTGCAGTTAAACTACTAAGTACAGTCTTGGTTTCCTCTTTGACTGCAATGTGTGTTCTAATTATGCAAAATTTTAGCAAAGAAAATTCAGCTCAATGACATATAAGGAGTTGTAAGTGTGCCAATGAAAATACTGCATTATTTTCACTGGCAACTTATTTTAGAAAGCCTATCGATATCTTTTGACATTAGCGGATGTTTCATTCCAGATTTATTTTATTATTTATACTGCTATTTAAATAGATATTGGCCATTTTATGTGTTCTTATTGGGGAAAAAACCCACATCAAAAAACTAATTGCAATATACTACAAAAATGAAAAATAACTATGTGAAATTTGTGGTTTTTTCTTCAGTCATTGTGTTCCTTTAGTAGATTCAGGTTCAAATTCACGTACATTAGTGACAACAAACAACGTTTCTGTGGTTTTTGTCTTCCACTGGCCATGCAGAATCATGAAATTGAAGACAAAGAGGATTTGAGCTGGATTCTGTCCTTTGCCATTCTGAAGAGCAGAAAAATATCTCTGATTTTATACCTCTGGGTCTCAACATCCATCCTCTACACAGAGGCTACGAGCCTGTAGGGCCTGTATCACAGCAGACTCCCCTATTGCCTTGTTTCCCACAGTACCTTAGAACAGACAATGAATGCATATCCTTACTTTTGGTGCTCCTTCCAGTTCGCACAGACTCTGGACAAATTCATCTAGGGTATTTCCCAGAAGCTTCCTCAAAGACAGCACAGAGTACTTCTTACTGCACTTATGTTTCAGCCTGACCTACTCCCCACTTCAAAAGACGTGGGACAACTTCTCTTTGGTTCCTGATGAGATCTGTTGATTTGTCAAAACTACCTATGCGTAGCAAAAATAAAGCCATAGGGTTTGAAAAAGTCCCATGTTTTAAGACAGTATGTACACATCACTGCAAATTTCCTGTGGAAGCACTTTCAAAGTTAGAAGACATAATTTGTTCTGCAGACCATTAGTAACAATGATAGGTGAGAATAAGATCACTCTTTAAATTTAGGGAGACAACTGTCATTACTGTTCTTTTTCATCTTTTTTTTTTCCCTGAAAAATCAGCACACATTTAAGACACAAGTCCTCAGCTTGCCATTAGTTTTCTGAGCAAACACTTTTTAATTGCTCTGAGTTTGAAATATTATATCAATAATAGACATTTATATGGATAACGATATAGCTAGATTAGTTCTATCATTATTTACACAAAATATCTAGTGCATGGATGGCTTAAAATTTCATACTCTGGATCAAACTCATACTTTATATGAGAAGATAAAATCTCTTTGAAATTTCACATTCCTTGGCCAGTTCATAATTTCTTCTGAAAGTATGAATTCATTGAAACAACCAGACATAAGAGAATATTTACAAGACGACCTGAATCTAGTTGTCACGATTTTGAAAATCCTTACTTTTGGCAACAAACACAATCTTTGAACAGAGGATAAGCATATAGGAGAATTCTTCAGCCTGTTTCTGTTCTTATTCTATCATTAAATGTTTGCAAACAACAATCATGTTTTTTTCTAAAACAAACCTATGGCTCATGCTAAAGTAGACCTTTATGGCCGTAATTTCATCGATGCATATGGTTTATATTTCTTAAAATAAAGGAGCTCGTGATCAGTGATACTGAATCAATTAAAAATATCAATGCTGTGTAAGTATTTACTAAAAAAAAGCTTCAGGTTTGCGTTTTTTTAATCATTCTTTGTAGTACATAGTAGCGTCCTAAGTAGAGGCCTGTCTCATTTTCATCATCCATCAAAACCTCCACTGGAACATCCATTTCAGACATACTGGAATGAAGAATGCCTGTTTGTCATGAAGTTACTGAATAAACATTAAAGTCATTACCCTTGTCCTATGAACTTGTTACTAGCACAAGTCTGTGCTCTTATAGGTATGGCATGTAAAGTACATTATTTGTGTCTGTTCCTGTTTTAATTTAGAAATTACTGGATCCATGCAGAAATAACTCCTCTTTAGTTAAAGAGGGTGCTATTGCAATCCCCAAGATGTTTAACACTGTAGTTGCTTTGAAACCATTACCATTTTGAATTACTATACATCTACTATACAATACAAAGGCAGTTGAAATGCTGTGCAAGCTCGTTTACAAAATGGCATTTCTTAGAAAAATGGGCAATACATAGAACAGTATTGTGAGATGCCTCAAGAGAAGTGTTTTCTAAAGGAAAGAAATGCTTGTTTGTGTTCATGGAGATAGTAAAGTTAGAATGATCAGGAAAAAATTAGAGGACAGTTGGAGAAAATTAAAAATATTCTGGTTAGAAAAACACCAGTAAAATTGAAGAAAACCCTTGCCTCAGGAAAATTTTTATTTTAGGCAAAATTTCAATATGCAGAATATGTATCAAGCAAAATCTGTTTAAATATATTAATTTTACAATACATCTGCTTTGTCTCACAACTCAATGTTCCATTTTCCTTCAGACAACAGGCAGTTTTTCAGTGTTTTGCCACTAAAAGATTAGGTTTATTCAGATTTGTCTTCAAAGTTTGAGGGTCTTATCCAAACCAAACAGCTGAATTTGTGAAGTTTTATTTATCACTAATGATAGGTGGTTCTTTCTGATACTCAGGTGATCAGAGTTGTCCCAGAACTGACATTTGTGAAAATGAGATTGATTGGTAGAGCCATACTCTGAGACAAAGGCAGCAGGTAGAGGCTCTCAGGAAATGCAGGACCACTTGCCTGCCCTCCTCTCACCAGGCTGAAGGAGGGATTGTGGGGGACAGGGGGAATGGAGACAGGTCCATCCTCGGAAAGGCAAACAAAAACCTTCTCAGCCCGTGTCACCTTCACAGTTGGTATTGGCTTTGGAACTAGATAGCCAGCCAAATGAAGATGGAAATGAGGATCCATCCAATGAGTCACCCACAGCTGGTCCCTCAGCCCACGACTTGAGGCTTCTTCAAGTAAGAAGGAAAGGAGGGTAATTGCAGTGGGTGACTGTTCTGAAGGGTACGGAGGGGCCCATATGTGGACCAGTCTGCTGCAATCCTGGGGCTCGGGTCAGAGATATTCAAAGGAAGGTCAGTGCTCTGGTGCAGCACTCTGATTAATACCCTGTGTTAGTTATCCAGGCAGGTAATGACGAGGTGGTAGAGAGAAGTCTAAAGTCACTCAAAAAGGACTGAAAGGCACTGGGGTGGCGAACTGAAGGCTAGGGAGTCCAGGTGGTTTTTTTCATCACTCCCTCAAGTGGAAGGGAAAACCACTGAAAGAGGGTGGACAACACATCTGATTAACATGTGGCTCAGAGACTGGTGCCACCGTCGGAATCCTGAGTTCTTTCATCATGGCAAATTTTATAAGGCACCTGGTCTTCTGGTGACAAATGAGACAGGTGGGATGCAGCTGTCCCAGAGGGGGAAAAGGATTCTGGGGCAGGAGTTAGCAGGGCTTATTGACAGGGCTTTAACCTAGATATGAGGGGGAAGGGGGAGATAACTGGGCCTGTTGGGAATAAGCTCAAGGGAAGCAAGCCAAGGCTTGAAGGATGGTAGACTGGTGAGGGCTCTCCCTCTGCCAGTTCATCTGGGAGAAAGGGTAGATGTTTATAAAACATGGAAGCACCTCAGAAGGGTCTGGTAAGTAATGGGACCCACACTCACAAAAAGGTGTTGGATTCATTAACTCATCTCAAGTGCTGGGACCATTTCTGTTCAACATCTTTACCGATGATCTTGATAAGGACATAGAGTGTATCATCAGTGAGTTCGCAGATGACACCAAGTTAAGCAGGAGTGTCGATCTGCATGAGGACAGGGAGGCTCTACAGAGAGACTTGGATAGATTGGATAGGTGGACCAACATTAACGGGATGAGCTTCAAGAAGGCCAAGTGCCAGGTCCTGTACCTGGGCCACAACAACCCCCTGCATGGCTACAGGCTTGGGGAGGTGTGGCTGGAGCTGTCTGGGAGAGAAGGATCTGGGGGTTCTCATTGACAAGCAGCTGCACATGAGCCAGCAGTGTGCCCGGGTGGCCAAGAAAGCCAACGGCATCCTGGCTGGTATCAGAAATAGTGTGACCAGCAGAAGTAGCGAGGTGACAGTCCCCCTGTGCTCTGCACTGGTGAGGCCACACCTGGAGTGTTGTGTCCAGTTTTGGGCACCTCAATACGAGAGAGATCTCGAGGTGCTGGAGCGAGTGCAGAGGAGGGCAACGAAGCTGGTGAAGGGCCTGGAGAACAAATCCTGTGAGGAGCAATTGAAGGAGCTGGGACTGTTCAGTTTGAGGAGGAGAAGGCTGAGGGGAGACCTCATCACTCTCTACAACTCCCTGAAAGGACATTGTAGAGAGGCTGGTGCTGGTCTCTTCTCACAGGTGATTAGTGATAGAACAAGAGGGAATTGCTTTAAACTGCAACAGGGGAGGTTTAGACTGGACATTAGGAAAAAATACTTCACAGAAAGAGTGGTCAGACAGTGGAATAAGCTGCTGAGGAAGCTGGTAGAGTCACATCCCTGGCTGTGTTTAAGGGTTGTTTATATGAGGTTTTGGGGGATATGGTGTAAGGGAGAACTTTGGAGAGTAGGGCTGATGGTTGGACTCGATGATCCCAAGGATCTTTTCCAACCTGAATGATTCTGTGATTCTGTGACATTGTGTGTCTTAACTGATCTCAGATCTGCCACTGTATCCTTGTTTCGTATTTTCTTATCCATCAAATTAGGATAAAGACACCTTTATAAAAACATTTGATTAACTGATAAAAAGTGCTTTGAAATATTATCATTATTCATTTAAAGAATAAACAGAAACAAAATTCAACACCTCCCAGACTCTGGGGGAGGACTGGAACCCTATCTAAAATTGTGGTTTCTGACACAGCTGTGATTTATAAATTATAATTAATACTGGGAAAACTAATGCATAGTACAAAGATATTTTCTACTTTCCATCCAAGTTTGGAAAATAAATGTTTTTATTTCCTTTGAGTTACACAACTATTCCCTCCAAAATAGAAGAAGTAGTGTGTTTAGATACTTTTTTGTTCTCAGAAAAATCAAAAGCCTCTAACCTGTTGAAATAACGAAGTTAGCAGGCATGTATGTTCTCTATGGGCTAATGCCCTCTGTAATTTCAATATAAATTGAAAAACCTGAGAAACAACCATTCAAATTACAACTACTGAGCAGAAGAATTAAGCAGGAGCTTTCCAGTGAACAACAAAAGGGATCTAGGCAGTTAACTTACTAACACGTGTAAGCCAGTGTTTAAAACATCCTGCAGCTTTAAAAATCTCACTGTAAGTGTATCCATATTTTATTCTATTCCAGTTTTAATCCTACTAATGTCAGTTGTATGACCCACAGGTCATGAGAACTATGAGATTTGCAACTGCTGAGTGCCCTCACTTCCAATTGACTTCAGTGTAAATTTCACAGTCCAGGTTAGATGGTGCTCTGACAAGTCAGAGTGACCAGAGAATCATTAAAGAACCCCAGTAGACAGAATGAGAAAGACATCCGCAGTGATACTAGGAAACAAATTTGTCATTTGTCTGTTTCTACAGTAGGCCAAACCCCCCTGTGAAATAATTCACTATTGCTGATGGTTGATCAATTTTATTAGAAAGCAGTTACTGTTGACAAGAAACAAAGGTGAGTAATTTCTTCATGTTGGCCTATGGCTGAACTTTGTTTCTGGTGAGGGTGAGAACTCAGCTAGCCTCCATATCAAGACTGTCCTGGTGAGCACTCATTTCAATCTCAAAGAATTAGTGTGCTAGAAATTAAGGCCCAAGCTCTTTTTGCTCTTTTTGCTATGCAAATCCATGAAAATAATCAATCTATAGCCTTAGCATTAATATGTAAGTTAATAAGTTATATAATCTACTTTTTCCAATGCAGCCAGGAAAAACGGATTTCCCTCTGTAAAGTGGTTGCACAGAAAACCTACAAATAGTATAGTCTCTTTTAACAGCAAGAGGGATTTATATAGTGCCTTCATTTTCAGGAGCTCTCTGCAGAGGCTATTTTCACTTCACAATGTGTCCTTTTCTCTACTGTAGTATATTACTTACCAATAACTAACTTTCTCATTATTTTTACAATTGCTCCTGATATTCTGGGTCTTCCGTATGTAGAAGCTTTTTATTTGCTTTACTTGGAAACCAGCCAGAAAAAAATTATTCATATCATAGCTGAAAAGAATTGTTTTCTGAGTCTTAAGTGGTTCACTTATATTCAGCCCAGAGTTTTGGAAAAAGAAGCTGTACAACAAGCTGAAACACACTGTTGTGTTACCAAGAAGTGAACAAATTTGGGTGCACATGGGTAGTGAAAAAAGAAAGAAGAGGTGAAGGGAAAACAGATCATGAAGAGAGTACAGTATCTGGGGGGGGCGGGGGGGGGGGGACACCACGACGACGACGGAACCAAAACCAAACATGTTTCAAATGATAGAATTTACTTTGGAATAGAGGTCCAGTAGCCAACTTGAATGTAATTGTGACCTGCTTGAGGCCTTCTTCAAGAGTTTATAGAAGAAAAAGGGTGTGTGTGTTTGAACAAGGACAACATTTTTTCTTTAGGCATATATATATATAATTTCTCTTGGCTGCAACACCTACAGACAAAAATTGCCAAAACCCATCCATGCCTGAGAACATAATCACCTCCAAATACCAAGGCAAATGTATGCAGTATTAATGCACATTATCTCTCAGATTTTATTTATGCACAATGAAGAGTTACAAAAACTTTTCGTTTCAGTTACCACTTTCATTAATATAAAAATCTGGTGTATTATTATTAACTTCATTTTGGCTTCCCCCCGGTTGAAACCACAACTCCCATTCTATATATCTTGGCTCGCAGAGATTCTGGCTTTGCAATTTTTATGTCCTGTTTGTGTTCTTCCATTTTGCTGCCAGATTTCCTATTTGCTTATATGGGACAGCCTCCTCCATTCCGCTTCTCATAACTATATGGAATGTTGCAATTACCAGGTGCTGATGAAATGTCACGGGCTCTGAGAAACAAATACTAGGTTTTAATATTGTAAAAGTTACACAAATAACAGTAAGAGAATATAGAACTAATAAATCAGAAAGGTGATGGTGTCCAAAATTTAGAGAATCAGAGTGATATTTTTGACAGGTCACAAGTGTAAGGAAGTGCGCTGTACTGTAGAAATATACTAATGAGGACAGTCATAATGAATCTTTTCTCTTATTCCATGCTCAGTAGTAAATAAATATTTTGCAAGCCACTTAGATGGCAGTACTTGTTTCCTCACCAAAGTAGTCACAATTAAAAAGATACTTGCTGGAATAATTGCTGAAAAAGGATATGTGCTTCCTAATGGAAGAAGAGTAATTTTTACACTACAGAGCAACAGTCCTGTTGCAATTTACCAGAATATAAAACAAGAACAGTTTAAAGTAAGACTTTGATTTCATATATTCAAAACATGCCAGAAACCAATAATGACGTAATATTGTGCTTTATTATAGAAATTGGGCCCCAAATACTTAAGGATCCCATCCTGGAAGTGTTGAGTGTTTCTATCAGCAAAATCTATCCAGCACCAAACATGCTTGTTTCTAGTGAGAGTGATTTTTCCTTATGCTGAGTTATTTAGTCTTGTTATTGGTATATTCAAGCTAGCCTGACCTTCAGCTATAAATTTTCTTTGTTACTATGTTTTTATAAACACAAGACTTAGAGCCCATACAAGTAGCACATTATAAATGTAAAGATCATGAAATACAGCAGCACACTAAACAAAAATAGTGTAGTTCAGAGACTAAGCAACTACAGACATACATGCAGTCACATGATCCTCAAGGTGCATTGAAATTCATTATTTGTATATACAGATCATGGGGAATATGGAAATATAAAATAATTTATTCTAGATCAAAGACAGCACTATTTCCTGTAGAGTAAAATGGAAAGGAACAATTAGACCCTTGACTTTCCCAAACACCAATCTTCAGCAAAAGGTTTAGAAAATTAAAAGCAAAAAAAGTAATTTTCCATAAGCAACATGATACAGTATGTGATATATTTACAGCAGGATGTGAATGTTTGAGGTTATAAGCTTGTAATGGGGAGATCATTTCTCCTTCTCCACTGATATAATATTTCAAACAGTGGATTATAATTTTTGGATAGTGTTCAAAATGTACAAAATTCAAAGACTGATGATATAAGTTCACTTCATCTATGGTTTCATTTAATAGTCTTTGGCTATATTTTCTTTTATATATATATAAATATAAGCTAGTTCAGTTTATACAAAATGTACACCATTAGCAGTTTTGTGACTTTATAAATGAGCTACTGTGCTTTTGTTAGGGTGCAGGTGTAACTTTGCATGCGTATCTATTTATACACACAAATATATATATTTGTCTTACAACACTCATTGTTTTAAACTTTAATCATGCACAAAAACTGCAAAGTGCTTGGAGTTTCAAATGCTTTCCTGAGTGCTGCAGAAATAAAATCAGAGTAGTTGTGGCAGTTTTTAGCAGGGATCAAGCATTTAAAGGTACAGTGTTCCAGTTTGCTGTGTTAATCCTTTGAAATACAGCTTCTCTTCCAATCAGTTTAAATGCACCTAAAAAAATTTCAGAGGATGTCAGTTCAAGGAATAAAATGAAGAGCAGAAAAAGATGACTCTGGTTTGATTCCTCAGGGTCTCATATCTATCATCTCCACAGAGACTATCAATCTATAACATCTACTTCCCACTCTGCATCAGAACAGACCATGAATGCACATCACTGCTTCTGATACTCCATTAAATTCTCATAGACTCTGAACACTTTCTGGAAGCTTGCTCAAAGACTTCTGCACTTACGTTTCGGCCTGGTGTATCCACATGAAAAGACATGGGACTTTCACTGTGAACCAACGTTAGTTTGGTTCCTAATGAGAACTGTTGACCTGTAAAACCTGTCCATGCATGCCTGAAACGAGGCTATATGGCTTGAGAAAGTCCTGTGTGTTTAGAAAGTCTCGATGCTCTAACACATGTGGGCACCCTCATAACGTAAGAATGTCTCACAGAGAACAATCATTTACTTATGTGTATTCTCCCCTTTCGGAAAGATCACTTCCATTCTATTCTTATCCAAGTTGGTGCCTTTCTAACAAACTCTAGCCCCTGGAGTCATTATTTTGAGAATCTTGGCTTTCATCAGAATAAATACTATGTCTCCACAGGTTGTAAGAGCTGGAGGAAACAGCTTGAAAATCTAGGGTAGATATTTTGAAAATCCTACAATGTCTATATCAATTTTATTAACTGAAGGACTGCTCACACTTAACTGAGCAACAATCAGGCTGAGTTCATTGTTGATTTGCAAATTCTCTTTTGCACCATCCTGAGGCAAACTGAATGTTTGACATTGAACTAGAGGAAAAATATCACTTTAAAGCAGTCTATTATCACTTTCCAAACAAGGCACTATTGCAAAGAAAAGATGAGTGACGGATGGAAATACAGACGCATCTATATCTCAGTGCTTAATTTCCTGGACATTTTTAGAAGAGGGAGAGTAAGACATAGTTGGATGTTAAGGAAAAGTTAAAGAGAAGACAATTCACTGTCAATATAAATGGAAAAGTAGTTTAATACACAGCATACACAGCATAAACTGTAATAGTTAAATTATTTTCCTTCAGAATAAACAGTATTTATAACTTGAAAAATCAGGCATTTTCAAGAATGTGCTACTGCAAAACAGTTAGACACTGACCAAATTACTTTCAACAATCTCTTCTGAGAGATACAAGAGGAAAAAAATACAATAATCTGCTTTAAAGCACAGCTTTCTATTTCAAATCATAGTATTCAGAGCATGTGAAGGGAATGGCACACAGAAGTGCTCATGTAAGTTGATT
Source organism: Athene noctua (assembly GCF_965140245.1). Lineage (NCBI taxonomy): Eukaryota > Metazoa > Chordata > Aves > Strigiformes > Strigidae > Athene > Athene noctua. Next base: position 66,019,560 of record NC_134077.1, on the reverse strand, counting down.
TTTTTTTTTTAACTCTGGCCACTGTGGCTTTAGCTATTGCCTTCTCTTTATAGGAAAAGCAAAATATAAAGGAAAATATTTTAACTAATAGTAATAAGACTTTCTTAAAGGGTAGAGAATGATAAGGAAGACCAAATACAGAGCTCTGTCTAGCAGTTGGCACAACTTTAATCTGTGGGAACAGTAAGTGCTAAGTGATTAAAAATCAAAGTTCCAAGCAAAGAATTAATGAAAAACTTCCCACCTTCAGCTATATGCATTTCAAGGTTTTGGCTTTTTGCCACCAAAAAAACAAATTTTCTTTTTTTCTTGTGGCCTTGTTTTCCTTACAGCTGGGGAGTTTATTTCCTCTTTGAGGTATCACAAATATAGCCAAGACCTCTCACAAAGTTTCTTGCAAAATTTACCATTACCCTAAAGTCCAGTCCATACCTGTCTTTTCCTGATTTTTATAACTGATCTTAAAAGAAGGAACAGAAAACGTTTCACAAAATTATGTGGTACATTGCAACAGTGTATTTAAGAATATAACTTAGCACCTAATGTTTCTTGCTATGCATTTTATCAGACAGCAGTGTACTAAGGTCCTGAACTGGTGACACTGCACAGTGGAGACAGAGACTTGATCAGGGAAACAACTTGGTTCCCAGGCCCTGGACTAATGGGGGTGGGAGTGTGCAAAAAGCAGTTTGCTTGGGGGGTGGAACAAGGGGCATTAAGAAGCAGATGCTCTCAGTCTCCAAAGGAAAGCTGCTGTAATCAGTATACAGTATTCTCTCAGTCAATCCAAGGCTTTACAGGAGAAAAAAAACCCGAACAAACAAACAAAAAAAAATCTTTTAGCTCAGTGCATAAATGTAAGAGGATTGTCAAACTGGATAGGCAGGAATCTATCACACTAAAAATTATTATTCAAGTTTAAAGTAAAGCTTTGTTTAGGTTTTAATGAAAGCAACAGAATTTTAACAACAGAAGTTCTATTCTTTCCTTTTTCTCACCCTCTCTACATTCATTTCCTCTGTCCCTGCACCTGCTTCCAGCTTTGGCTTCTTGGCAGTGATGCTTAAAGAGACATCAGCTGGCAGTGGCAAACTGTTAAAAGCTCCCCTGCAATGCAGCTTTGCAAATGCCAGCCATTTATTCACTGGTGCATGCCAGCTTAACACAAGGTTTCTTTCCCTCTCTTTTCTCTGCTCTCAGGTTTCACTTCTAAACAACAGTAAGGAATCTGAGTCATGGCCTAGCTGTTTGAGTATCCACTAAATGTGGTCACTTCTATTTGTTGTTGTCGTAATATTTTGATCCAAAGGGTGTTGCATAGAATTTCAACTATAGCACTGTTTCTTCTTTTCAGACATAGCTGTTGGAACACAAGTTTTGTTCTCTTTTAATGTTTTCTCCTTTTAACAGATGGTGGGATAGCTAAACTGCTGAGAAGTTATTTTATTGCCTTTGTATTTTTCCTCTTCTGTTTTTTCCAAGTCCAGAATGTTACCCTGGAAAAAGAAATATAGAAGAAGAAGAAGACAAAGAGGGTAGCGAGGGTAGCAAGCAGCTTAAGTATTCAACACAAGCAGGCTGTTCCCATGCTGCCTTAGAGATCACAGTTCAGTCTGATCTCCAGTGCCCCAGTGTAAATTTAGAGCTATTAACAACATCAGATTCATTAGACTGACTCCAGAATTCTATGTGTGGTAGGATAAAAAATTGGCCCCAATAGGACATTTTTCAGTTCACTGCATCATTTCAGCAGAGAGTGAGAAAGTGCTGCAGATGTGCAAGAATTCCACAGTATATTTTCCTTGGAAATTTAAAGCTTATCTTTAATGTGTGTTGTCTGAAGGTTCTTTCTATGCTATCTGGGGAGATAAGGAATCCGTTTTTCACAGTCTGAACTACTGAAGCATTTCCCTGTATTCCAAACTCTTTCTACAGATAGTTCTGGGTGGGAAGGAGTTGCCCCAGTGGTCTTAATAAGGATATGTTAAAAATTAAAATTTTAGTGCAGCAGTATTTTGGTATGGGACAGGAACCAGAAGCATTATGGATCTTTTGACCTCATGTTCTCTTTCAGTAAGGCCTTGAGCTTATTCCTGTTTATTGAAAGTATTGTCTTGCTTTTCACCAAGGTTGAACCAAGTCTTTCTACAAAGGAGTTAGCAAGAGAACAGTACCCTGACTTTTGGGGTAAAGAAAAGAGATGTTGCAGAAGAGTTACAATAAAGCCATGAGGGATAAAAGTAGTGTTGAGCGTGCGGGAATAAACAGCTCATAAAGATAGGTAGAGCCAGTGTGAGCAGTAGCCTGTTCCAGACACTTAGCTGGATTAATATTTCTTTACTGAGCTATGAAAAAGCTTAGATGCAATCAATACAATGTGGGTGAAGAACAGACACATTATTAGTCAATGGAAGAGTAAAACTGCATCCTAAATCCTACTTATCCACATGTGTTTGAGTAACTGTGACTAAGACTGATGCCTAGAAACCAGATGTGCTGGAAAAACTCAATACACGTGTCTTTCGATGTTTTAACCCTGGATGCTAATGTTCATATGGCCACTCCAGTAGTTTACAAGATTTTCTCTCTATTTTATGTAAACATCAGTCATTCAGCTGGAGGTTAATGACAGGGCTTGGATTACACTATCAGGATGAAGGTCCATGAACGTAACAGCCAGCTTGCAGGCAAAGAAGCTATTGAGCTCTGGTAAGTACATTTACAGCTGAAACAAACATGGCTCTTGCATCAATGCAGGCACTCTCTGCTGCCCAGAGCAATAGTACAAAGGGATTTTGTGGTAGTTCATTCTCTGAAGGATCAATTGTCTCAGAGTGAAAGAACAAAGAAAATAGAACAACTTGGAAAAGAAGGTACACATGAAGCCTGACTCACAAAGAATGAAATAACAAGTTTAAACAGTTTTTAGTATGAGGTGAAAATGGTTTGAAGCTGTGAGTAAACAGCCATCTTCTGCTTGTTTTCTCCATATTCAAGTAAAAAGGGAATTTCTGTCTTCTTTGTAAATAAAAAAGATATCTGTGAACTGATCACTGGAAAAGAACATCTTCAAACCTCATGGACCACATTCCCCAAATTCACACTATTTTGATCTCTTCTGCCCATATCCTTAGTAGGGTTTATGCTCCTAACTACTTTTGATCTCACAGTGGAACAATGGCCCATTGACCCATAAAAGCCCACTGCTGAACTTATATCTATCTGCAGGACGTTTGGTGAGGCCAAGAAATCAAGCTCTCTAATAAAAATTCTAATGGTAATACACCTTTCAGTAACAGTGCAGAACATTCTTACAGGCCTAAACTGTTTATGCTGTCATGATAGTAGACTACAGTAGTTTGGCTGGTTTATTTTTATTTTAATTTTTATTAAAAATAAAGTATTGTATATTGAAATTTGCCCCCTAGGCTGCACCTACAATCACATCCAAATCCCAGTCTAAAATAGCTATAGTAGCTGTATGCCTGAAAATTTGGTCTTTCCTATCTAGTGAGTAACCTAGGTGCTTTTACTGCAATAAAGCAGAGTACAGAGGAAGGCAAAAACATCTTTAGTAGATAGAATACTTTTTGTTGGAATGAAGCAGAATTTTTCTAGTAAAATCCTATAGACGTGAAAATTCAAAAGGGAGGAAGCAATAAGTTAGTATACAGTGCCTATGACAGGCTAAAGAATAGAAAAAACTTGAAGAAATACAAATTTACTAATAAATGAGAGAGACCACACAGGCACAATTCACAGAAAAATGACATGACAATAGAATGTTATTATCCGTTGTCCTGATTTTGGTCTCATAGTGCAAGTATGAGACATGTAGAATTATTTAACAGGAAAATAAAGATCAGACCATGCATACTCGTATGCATGCATATGTACAAATCACTGACAAAAGTTTTGAAAGACTTTTAAAAGTCTTATGTCTTTTGTTTTTCAGGGTATTACTGCACTGCGTGAGCCAGTTATCCCAAGCTTCCCATTTATTCATTTTAGTTAACATACAAAAAACACAAATCAAATTCATCACCATGGATTTGAATGCAATGAAAACTTTGGAAGATATGTTGAGTATTTAATCCTCAAGCGTTACATTTGGCTGAAGAAAAGATAGAGGAGCTTGAGCCAGAGCAGCTTCCAGACTAACACTGAGCTCCCAAAATGGTTTGGAAGAGAGGGAATCTGTAATAAGAGTTAGCATTACTAAATAATATCACTTTATATCTGAAAGGCAGTGTGCAGGAAGAGTGGAATTTAAAGGAATTGACACATATAGAACTAATCTTAATTTGTTACTGTTTGCTCAAAATCAGATGCCTTCATGCAGGTAAAAGTCAAGAATATTGGGAAGGGACAGTGAAAGCTCAATTGATGTCTCAGAAAAAAATCATCAGGTTAAGAGATTAATAAAACCTAAAATCAGGTCTATAACACTACTACATTTTTTAAAACAAAACACTGCTTGAAAAACCAAATTTTTGCAAGAAAGGAAAGACTTTAACAATATAGAATATTTATCAGTTTTTAGGGTCTCAGTGAAGTTTTTTAACCCGGAATTAATACATACATTTCAGTGAAAATCAATAGAAGCAGGGTTCCTTTCTAATTTCTTGATCAAATTCCTACATAAATAGCAACATCTCATCTAAAACCCTATTACAGTCTAAATCTATATGTTGTCTGATTCATTTCTCCCAAAATGGAAGGCAGGGTTAACTAAGCACTGCTAAACAGCTGGCACATTTCAGCCCAGAGGTGGTTACACTTCAAAACTGGCTTTAAAGTGGAACATGATGTTTTCTGCAATATTTATTTTTAAACAAGTGCTTTTGAGAAGGCTCGTGAGAGTATATAATAGTGAGATGTCTTTCCAGGGACCTAGTTGGGTATCTTACATATGTACTAAATTGCTCAGATACTTTGGCGATAGATACATCACTAATATTTGCAAAATTGTTCAGAGCATGTTGATTAATCACATTCCAAATTCACAAGAAAGAACATGTTGATTTCATTCCAGACATATTTATAGTATTTATTTTGCATGTGCATTCAGCCTACATTGATAACTGTCCCATATTTACATAGTCCTTCATCTTGAAGACCTTTGAAGTAATTTACAACTCCAGAACAGCTCGGTCTGAGAGGAGCCACACAAACATATCTCCCCTTTTCTACATACAGACGAGGAGGGGGAAGGGTGTCAGACAGCTGTGAAGCATTGTTTTTCATCTCTGAGACTCTGAAGAGGCCTGTATGCTGGATATGATGTCCATGCATGGGGAGAGTGTAATGAGAACCCGTGTTCCTTTCCCACAGTGTCCACGGGGAATTCACTGCAGTTCAGGCTGCCTGGGGCTCCAGACACAGCCCTGCCCTGATTTTTACCGTGTGTCCTTTTTTCCCTCCACTCAGAGCTATTTTTGCTTCTGACTAGAAGAGCAGACTAGAACGGCAGGTCTCCTTCAAACTGCTACAAGTGTGGTGCAGCGCATCCACCAGCTGCACTTCTCTCCTTCCAGAGAGGTGGGGCTACCTAAGCAGAGTCTAGGCCATTTCCACACTCTCATTCTTCTTGGGAATGAACCTAGAGATATGAAAAGCAGGGCAAACAGCTTTCAGTAGCTCCTTCCTGCATCCCCTGCTTACATATCTGCTCAGGCTGGATGTTATTAGTTGTCAAGATCAATGACTGTAACACTTTAAAAAAAAATGTGGAGTCTGTATCTGGCATTTTAAAAGCTTTCAGACTAAACAGCATATAGTAGTGTCCTACAGCCTCTGTAAAACCTCACTTTGTACATGGTTGGATTCTCAAGGCATTTTGCATTCACTTTGGTTTTTCCTCTCTGGGAAGAAACAGAGGTGGCAAAACTAACATCATATGTTTTCATGCAGTATTTTAAAGGAAAAATGTATCATCTTTTTTATGAAGGTCCAAGGATAACATTCTTTTAATAAGTTTTATGAATATTTCTGAATTGTTGCATTTCTGTGTCAGGAACGGACCATTCCACATCTTTTTCTTTTAAATTCAACTTTCAAGCATAGCTGAAAGTTCAGCTCAGTTCAGTTATAAACAAGCAATCCATCATTTTTTCATCTAACTAAAACAAACTAATATTCACTGACCAAATGCTCCTTTCATCAAAATCTCTTTCTGCACATGGGCTGCCTTTTTTGTGTTTATTACATGCAGTTAAAGGACACTCTTATTTATTCTAAATTCTTTTTTATCTGGACATTTCAAAGAAATTAAATTCTAGTGTCTTGTTTACCATTGATATTTGCTGTTGCAGTACTCTTCACTGAAGGAGGAATACCCTTGTTCTTTTCTTCAAAAACAATATGTTTTTTATATATTTTAATATTTATATTTATACTTATACATATGCACAATCATAAACAGATCTACAGGAAAACTTGTCTTCTATGACATATGGAAAAACAGGTTCACAATGAGGTAGAAATATAAGCTAACTCTGATTCTACCACAATCAGAATGGCTTGCCTCTATCTTTACTGCAGTTTAACAGATAAAATAACACTGAAATGAAATATGAATACAATATTTTTAAAGGAGAGACAACTAAATAAAAATGATAAATAATCATGGACTAATTTCCACCTAATTACTCTACCATAAGTTTGGAGCAAATCCCTTAACATGAAAAGAGACATACAAAGCATCAGATCAGAATGTAGCTCAGAATCTGGTATTTTTAGCTCTTTTGATAATATCCTGGAAATAATATCTACTTTGTTTACACCAGAAAAAACTTCCAGTGTCTACAGTTCATGGTTTTCCTTTCCTTTCTTGTATCTGATCAATGGGTATCATCCCAGAAAGCTCTGAAATATCTTCCAGTTCATGTTCCCAGCACTGGCTGGATCATGCCACAGAGTTCTGCGTGCTCAGGAGACCCACCAGCTATAGATAGTCCCAATCTCTCCTCAGTAAGGGGAGTGACATTGTTCTCTGAGTGCTTTGTTTGGGATAGATTTGGCAGGGCAATATGGGTGTTAGAAACCTGTAAATGGGGGAAGTAAACATGGTAGACACGAGTCAGCACATAGGGAGGGAGATGGAAAATTTCTCCAGGAATTCTCTTTTATTTCCTTTACTTTGATATCTCAAATTAATTTTTTTCCTTTGACACGTGTAATCATGGTTTGCATATCGGTTTGTCTCTTGCATACACTCCTTACAGGTGAAGTTTTTGTTGTAGAGGGAGAGGAGTAAAACACTTGACTTTATTCCCTGAATGTATAAAGCCTGATCAGAAATCCACTGACAGCCATGGAAAGACTCCCACTGACTTCAGCCAGCTCTGGACAAGCCAAAGTCTGCTCTTCTGAACAGTTGGTTCACAACGCTATCACAACCAGGATCATATATTCACTCCCTCACCTCTTTATTTGGATTGTCTGTGTAGAATAGCATTCAACATGGGATATCAATTCAACAGTGCACAATAGGGGACATTAAAAAAAAAATGCAGTCATCTGCTAGTAAAAACATGTCCCTGTGTGAGGCTCCCCAGGTCAGAATAGGTTTCTGATTGAAGAAGTGGGGTGTTAACACTCATGTTGGCTGGAACAGAGTATATGTAACTCCTTTTTAAAATTGTTCTTCCAAAGATGCTTCTGACATGAACTCTAAGCTCAGAATCTGAATAAACTGATGAGCAATAGGCTGTATTTTACGTTTATGGTAGTTTTAAATCATCCACAAAGTGCTTTATCTATAAACAATGCCACAGACATAGTAATGCAGTATATCAAGGAAAGCTAGACTCAGCCTTAAAATAAAACAAAGGTAAGGAAAGAGAAACCTAATATATGGGACCTTAACCAATTATTACTTTCCATAAATGTAGATAACCTTTCATCAAAATTACTGATATCTGACCAGGAGAAACTTGGCTTTTTTAGTCCCCTCACAAAGGGACTGTGTAACTCTTTACAAAGACGAAACTGGTCATGAGAACAACTGAACTTCATTATATTTGGGTCATCTGAACTGTAATTGTAAACTCACTATCACTGTTACCTGCAGAAAACTCTCTCTTGCACCTTTCTCCAGCCACAGGAAACTCTGTCCATGGTGAAAACAACGGGTCAGGGAAGCAGTGATGAGAATAGCAAAGTGTTCTTTCCCCTGGCAGGCTGGGAAATACTGCTGACACCTGATGCATCCAAGAACCAGAGAGTGATTAAAGCCTCTGCCCACTTCACATCTCCACTTCTCCACCTTCTTTCACCATTTATAGTGCAGGTTACAGTTGCTTGTTAACAGTATCAGTTTGAAACTTTAAACTTTTTTTTTTTTTTTTTTTTTTTTTTTAAATTGTCGAACATCCTGGTTGCTGGGAGCCTTCATCCTTCCAGTGACAAAAGACACAGGCAGAGCAGAGAAACAAGTCTCAGAACAGTCACACTTTGGCATATGTGGAAACAAGGACTCATTGTGCATTCACCAGCTCTTCCTATACACGTTTTTTTTTTACTTTATTTAATCTGTTGTTTATATATGTTGGATAGCGCTTCAGTCATGCAAACAATTAATTTAAATTTTGATAAAAGATTATTTGAAAAATTATTGAAAGGGATTGTAAAGGGATAGGTGGGAGAAAGAGGACAAGAGGAAGAAGAGAGGCAGCGTTGGTGGAGACAGGGGGATGGATGTCCAGGAGAGGTGAGGCAAGCACAGTAAGTCTGCATGGTGCTGAGTACTTCATTAGGAGAAGCTGGAGAAATTCCATGGCATCCCAGAGCAACATATTTTTCTTGAGGACCTTGTAGTTACAAAGGTTTTAATTTTTTTTACTTTATCCTTCCCTCTCACATCTACCTCCCTCTGGATACATTCTTTTAGCAAAGGAGCAGACATATACTATCAATTTTCATCCAGGCTGCAGCTGTTTTTCTAAAGGAGGAGTTTCTTTCAGAAATCAATTCTTGTATCTATGGGCATGCACAAACACAAATACATCTACCCCAGCCACTGTGCTGGGTTTGTGTGTGTATCAAGGGTTTTTGGTAGCAGGGGAGGGAGCTATAGTGGTGGCCCCTGTGAGAAGCTTCTCAAAGCTCCCCTGGCTCCAGGTCAGACCCAGCTCTGGCCAAGTCTAAGCCAATTAGCAATGGTAGCCGCACATCTGTGATAAAATATTTAAGAAGGGGAATCTGGGAGGAGGAGTGGGAGTTGTCAGGAGGAATCACAGAATCATTCAGGTTGGAAAAGACCCTTGCGATCATCGAATCCAATCACCGGCCCAACTCTACAAAGTTCTCCCCTACACCATATCCCCCAAAACCTCATATAAACAACTCTTAAACACAGGCAGGGATGGGGCCTCCATCACCTCCCTGGGCAGCCTCTTCCACTGTCTGACCACTCTTTCTGTAAAAATTTTTTTCCTAATATCCAGTCTAAACCTCCCCTGTTGCAGTTTAAAGCCATTCCCTCTTGTTCTGTCACTAATCACCTGTGAGAAGAGACCAGCACCAACCTCTCTACAATGTCCTTTCAGGGAGTTGTAGAGAATGATGAGGTCTCCCCTCAGCCTTTTCCTCCTCAAACTGAACAGTCCCAGCTCCTTCAATCGCTCCTCACAGGTTTTGTTCTCCAGGCCCTTCACCAGCTTCGTTGCCCTCCTCTGCACTCGCTCCAGCACCTCGAGATCTCTCTCGTATTGAGGTGCCCAAAACTGGACACAACACTCCAGGTGTGGCCTCACCAGTGCAGAGCACAGGGGGACTGTCACCTCCCTGCTTCTGCTGGTCACACTATTTCTGATACCAGCCAGGATGCCGTTGGCTTTCTTGGCCACCCGGGCACACTGCCGGCTCATGTGCAGCTGCTTGTCAATGAGAACCCCCAGATCCTTCTCTCCCAGACAGCTCCAGCCACACCTCCCCAAGCCTGTAGCCATGCAGGGGGTTGTTGTGGCCCAAGTGCAGGACCTGGCACTTGGCCTTCTTGAAGCTCATCCCGTTAACGTTGGCCCACTGATCCAATCTATCCAAGTCTCTCTGTAGAGCCTCCCTGTCCTCATGCAGATCGACACTCCCACTTCACTTGGTGTCATTTGCTAACTCACTGATGATACACTCTATGTCCTTACCAAGATCATCAATAAGGATGTTGAACAGAAATGGTCCCAACACCGAGCCCTGAGGAGCACCACTTGTGACCGGCCGCCAGCTGGATTTAGCTCCACTGACCCCCACTCTCTGGGACCGTCCATCCAGCCAGTGCTTGACCCAGCAGACCGTTCGCTCATCCAGGCCATGAGCAGCCAGTTTCTCTATGAGAATCCTATGGGGAACTGTGTCGAATGCTTTTCAAAAATCCAGGTAGACAATATCCACAGCTCTTCCCTCTCCAATAGTCAGGTCAGTATGTCATAGAAGGAGATCACATTTGTCAGGCAGGACCTGCCTTTCATAAACCCATGCGGACTGAGCCTGATCCCCTGCTTGTCCATTATATGACTTTTCATGGCACTCAAGATGACCTGCTCCCTGGCACCAAGGTCAGACTGACAGGTCTATAGTTTCCTGGATCCTCCTTCCTTCCTCTCCTGTAGATGGGTGTCACATTTGCCACCCTCCAGTCCAGTGGGACCTCCCCAGCTAGCCATGACTTCAGGTAAATCATGAAGGTGGCTTGGTGCTTGGAGTTGCAAAGAGGACACCTGTGCAAACACTGAGGTCAGTGGAAGAAAGGAGGAGGAAGGGAGGAAAGTGCATTGCTGCAGATACTCTCCTGAAGCCTGTGGTGAGAGGGCAGGCTGTCCTCCTGACCCATGGATGTCACCAGAGGAGCAGATGGCCAGAGGTAGCCCATGGAAGTCCCCATGCCGGAGCAGGTGGCTGTGCCTGAATAAGGCTGGAACTCTGTGGGGAAAAGGCCCCACTCTTGTGGTTCAGCACTGCAAGGATTGCAACATGTGAAAGCAATCCATCCTGAAGCAGCTCAGTAAGTGCTGCAGCCCATAGGAAGGACTCAGGTTGGAGAAAGTTTCTGGAGGACTACCTCCCATGAGAGGGATCCCACACTGGAGCAAGGGAAGAATGCAAGGATTCCTTCCCCTGTGGAGGACAGAGCAACAGAACTAACAGCCCCACCCATTCCCTCCCCTCTGTGCTTTGTGGAGGGGAAGGTAGAGATATCAGGAGCAAAGATGATCACAGGAAGAAAGGAGAGGTGTTTTTAAGATGTGGTAATGTTTCTCACTGTCCCACTCTGTCTATTAAGTGTTGCTGTCGTTAATGTTTGAATTAAATTGATGTTCTTTTCCTTCCCTTAATGAGTCTGTCTTTTGCCTGTGACCCTAATGAGTGAATCATCCCTCTCTGTCATCTCAATTCCTAAGCCTTTTGCTTTATTTTTTCCTTAGCATTCTTGAGCGGGAAGGGGTCAATTGGGGCTGTGTGGTGCTCAGTTTTCCTCTGAGCTCCAGCCACAACAGATACAAAGGAGTAAGTTAGGTTTCCAGATTCAAAAACCCCACACACATCTCCGTGTCCTGTGCTTGAGTTCTGTCATTTCCATAGTTACCTTATTTTGGTTTCCCCAGAGACATCATGGAATGCAGGACACTTAGATGGTAAAACCAAAATATTGCTTGTTTTCTCTCTCCTAAGGGCAGCTTGCTCAAGGTGTTCCTATCAACAACCTGTGCATCTTGTTTATGCAACAAACAAGCACTACCATGCAACTAAGCTGATTGAGTATTGATTGTCTTTTCTTTTCATCTCTCCCTCCTCTCTCTTTTGCTATATCCTCCCCTCTTTTCCCTCCTCTTGTGTATAGGAAAAAAAAAAAAAAAAAAAAAAAAGAAAGAAAAAACCCCTATACCTTCAGGATGCCTTAAGTCTGTGTTGGCAGGACTCCTCGTTTGTGGTGCAGACGTGCAGGAGACTTCCACCTTGTCATCACCACAGCAACCTGCCTGTCTAATCTGCTGAATATAAAAAAGAAACAGACAGAGAAATGCCATCCACTCCCTTCTGCTCCATCCATGAACCCAAAAGAAGGATATAATTTCCAAACGTTCCTCATAATTCAGCAGCCATTGCTAGGCAACAGCCACAAGGAGCTGGTGAGCCCTGTGGAGAGAAAGGAATCCCTGTCTGGAGTTCATTGCACCACCAGCACCAAACACTTCCCTCCCCCACCTCATGATTCTCCATTCTCCTTCTTTCCCCTACACAAATGTTGCATGCACGTGCTTGCACACACGCACTTGAACATGCAGAGCTTAGACTTACAGTAGGTCAGACCCCAAGGCATTTCATCACCCTTGACTTCATGTGACCTCCTGTTCCTAGAATACACACCAGGAGAGACCAGCCGAACATTTCAAAACTGTCATTGCCTGAATAATTATTCTAAAATGATCCCATGTCCCTTCTGTTGTGTCTCTTAATGATTCACTGTTGCTGATAACAAGATAAATGTTAGATCTAACTTTGTAAAGTTCAGACTTCCATACGAACAATCTAAATTACATGGTAATTGTTGAGTTCATATGGCTCATCAGACAGATACTATATTGATATATACTTCAGAAATGCCAGCTGGAAACTTGGCATAAGCATTTGAGAGAGGTTGTAAAAAGAGGGGTTTGGAAAACTTTGAAGATATTTAAATCTCCAGTCACCTTTCAGATGGGCTGTATTGCTAGAAGTATGTTTATCAGCTAGAGAAAGGACTGGCGAGACAATTCTCCTTATCAAAGCTCATGGTTTAAAAAGCAGTCCCTTGCAGTTTCAGTTATGACAGCTGTTTCTGGGATATGAAGAGGTTTTTCAGAGCTATAGGCTCTCTATCCCCTGTATCCATCAATGAAAGCCCTCATTTGTCTTCCCACCGTCATGTTGATGCAGCTGGGTTTGACACTGCTTACCTCAGCACTTTTTTTTTTGTTAAAAGACAGAAGGCTTACTTGTGATCCCAGCCTTTTCCTATCAAATGACACTCAGCTAGTGGGTTTGGTGACTTATTTACTGGCACTAACCCAGTAAAAACAAAAATGAACATTCACAACTAATAAATCCATGAGCCCAGATAGCTTCAGCTACATTGGTAGGATTACATCAAACTGTCCAGACTGATACCAGTGCTCCCTGGGAACATGAATCCTAGCAAGTACAGGGGGGATGCCTAGTGCATCCTCTATGGATTCACATGGGCTGTACTTTGATCATGTAGTGTACAGAACAGTTATGTGCACAGTGCTAGAAAGGGGGTGTACAATAAAAAAGAAGTTATCTTCCTCCCTCTTGCTCGTTGGATTTATCTGGATACTTTTTATATAAACTAAACAGCATAATAGTATAAATAGCCTGCATAGCATAACAACATAAACTCTGCCGGAGAGACTAGGCAGATGGGAAGAGAATTTTCATCTTTCTCAGCTGCAGTGAAGGACACCATTTTACTGCAAACAAAAGGTCAAAAAAGTTTAGCTAATGCAGCTATGTGTTGCACACTGCTGCATACAGGCTGAGGTCACCCCACTCTGTAGCACTATAGGAAGTGAAAGCATTCCTTCAGTGCGCTGATGATAACATATACTTAGCATTGTCTTCCTGATCACTGTAACTTCCTTATAGAGCTATAATATAGTATTTCCATCAGTGACAGGGCTCTGCTCTCTAAACCTTTGACAGCCCCCTGTAAAATCTTTTCACACTGCGGCTCACGAGGGATACTGTTGAGCAATTGTGCTTACAGCAAATATTATTTCTGTTAACTTGCAGGCATGATTCATTTGACAATGCATTGAAAGGCCAGGGTTTGGTAGTCTAAGATGTAGGACTCCATCAGGCATGGCTTGGTTTAAGACAGGGAGCTAATTGTATTTCATGAGAAAGTAACTACCTGAAACACATCACACAAAACAGTCTAGGTTTTTTTGTTTCTGCTTTTTTTTTTTTCTTTCTGCTTCTTGTGAAAAAAAACCCAAGATTACTCTGTGTACCAACGAAATACTGATGTGAAGCTGACCTGTTCTCCATGCTTTATAAAGACAAACCAAAAAAACCACTGTTGCACAGAAAAACTCTTCTTTACAGTCCTAACATCTGCCTAGCAATGGACAAAGTGTGAATAGTTAGTGTTGCTACAACAGAAAGGAAAACGTATGTATCTAGCAAAATGGTGGGGAGAAGAAGTGAGGGGGTTATTTGGTGCTAAATGTGTCTTGTAGAGCAGCTATGTGGGTGGTATGTAGATGAGGTTTCATTGAAGGGGGAAGTACAGGAAGTACTCTGACACATGTTCTTAATGAAAAGTTCTTGATAAAGCAGGCATTCTGCCACCCTGTGACATCCACTTACTGGATCAAAACATGAAAGAGTTAAGAAGAGAGAAGGTATCATGGAAAGAAAGATGGTTCTGCCATTAAGGAGGCAGCAATTCAATGTCAATAGATGCCACAGGTTTTCTGCATGACCCTGGTCACGTCAAATCACTTAATCTTGCATTGACTCCATTTTCCATCTGCAATGTAGGAACAATTCTTTGTCAGACATTATTTATTTTCTCTTTAATTTAGACCATAAATTTAGTCTTTTGTTTATTTAGACTTCCGGACAATGATTCATGCTTAAGTGTCTGCACAGTACATTACAGTTTGGAATTCTAATTTTCTATGGGATATTTACATAGAACAGATATTTCAAAATTTAAAAGGAGAAAATCTGTTATTAGTGCAGCAGAAAATAGATGCTGACCTGTAATTAAAAACACAGTAAGTTGAGGAAGACACATTCCTTCCATATGGTACAGCTAAAATCCTAAAACTGTGATTTCAAGAAATTTGGAAAATTGAAATAAAGGTATGAATTAAGTTACTGCAAAAGCAGAACTGAAACACTCTAAACCAAATCCATAATAAATTATTTAGAATTATTTCTTAAGTAAGCTTTTTCTTAATCTTCTCAAACTTTCTTTCTTCTGCCTGCTCTAGTTTCACCCAACATTTCAGCTGTCTTTGGGCATCAGCTTCCTGTAGTTAAATCAGAGGTTTGTTTTCTTTTAAGCAAAGGAAAAAGTCTGATATTTTAATAATCAAAGGAATAGAAAGATGGGTGTTCATCTGGAGATGAGCTGTAAACAGAATGTTACCAATCTGCCACTACACTCCTCAGGTGCACAAAACTGCACGCTCTTCAAAGGAGAGATGTTTTTACTCTGGGGAGCACAGCCGCTTCATATTTCTGCAGACAAGAGGTGCAGATTTCTAATGCTAGAGACACAGTTCTGCTAAAAGAATCGAAGAAAAAAGCTAAGCTTAAGTTCTGTTTAATATGTATGGTGTTGTGGAAATGTCAGCATGCTTGCTGACCACTGCAGATGCCACTGCCTATCTGAAAAAAAAGGGGGTCTCATACTTTCAGCATCTGTCTCTGTTGTAGAAATATCAATTTATGTCTTTATTCTACTGGGTAAAGCAGGCTTATACAGCTGTCACAAAGACACCTGGTTCTACCTTTTTACTCCTTTATTATTCATGACATGAAAGAGTACAAATTCAAATCCTGCTTGTCTGCTATGAGATAAAGGAAATGACAGTTTCTGTTACACTGACAGCACTCCATCCAGAAAAGTAGAAAATGTTATATTTTCCTTTCATCCAGCATTCACTTGTTTTCAATTACATTCAATTAGACTTCTATATACATTAATGTGGAACCAGGGAATAAACCTGTTTAACAGCCACATCCTTATTTAACAAAGAGTTCAAAGGCTGTAAGGTCAGGAGGGATCTTTGGTTTCATTCAGGCTGGCCTCCAGCCCAACATGCACACTTAGACTTCCCTAAAAGTCCTTGATTAGCTGCAACATGTCATGTGCTTGGGCTGAGGATAAATGATTATACAGAACGTTAACGTCCCTAGAAGACACATCTTCACAATCCTCATTTAACTGGACAATTAGCTCTAACCAATACATCAGATAAATTTATTAATCCAAGGGAAGGAGAGAAGTTTAGAGTGCATGGGCATTAAATATAACTACAATAACTCTCACAGAGCATATCTGCCTTTCAAAATTTCCTTCAAAAGCAGAATGTCAGTTTTACAAATGTTTTTCTCTCCTGTTTATTGCTCTCCCCTGCTTAGTGACAGTGTCCTTCACACTGTCTCTCCTCAATGTTTTGACTGTAGATTTAGTTGAGAACCTATATGTATTATTTCCTAATTAATATGAGATTTAATCAAGGGAGGGTTCACTCAAGGCTAAGCTCATCAGAATCCCAGCTGGACCCTCTGGAGTATCCCTTGTATAATACTCTTGGGAACTAGCTGCTCCAGACTGTCATCAGGCTATCTGATCTCTCCTGGGCTGAATCACACCAGAAGGAAACTTATTTACGGTGAATTTTGGAGATAATTACCTGAACTTCAAGAAATGTTTACAATATCCCAGGTCAACAGAACTTAAGTGATACATAAAAATTGTACACTATTCTAGGGAGAAATAATATTTATATTTAGGTGTACTAAAATCACTAGTCATTTAATATCTGCCCCTAAATGAACCCTGCCAGTGTACTCAAACAAGAACTATAATTCTGCACCTGAAGTCATTGGAGGTCGACGAAATGTCTGCATTGCCTGGAATCTTTGTTTTCTGTCAGTCATAGGCAGACAGTGATTCATTTTTGTCCTTAAGTGCTTATTCAGGAAAAACATATGTAAAGACAGCAAGACATTTGGAGAGACTGGCAAAATGGAAAATATAAGCAGAATTAACCAAGAAAATACAACAACAACACTGCTTTATATATGCAAATTCCCAAGCAATTTTTTTCAAAAAATGTTATATACATAAGGGAGTAAGTCAGGATATTAAATATCTATTAATGCATGGCTAGTAACTATAAATGTACACATACTGACATAGTTTCCCAAAAGTAAAATCCTTCTCTGGTATGCAAAGTACAAATATTGTTTAACCAATTTACTAGGGAAAAAATAGGAATTTCTTTCTCATGTCAAATAAATAGAATAAGTCAAGAACTTATGCTTAAGCTTAAGCTTTCCTTTTTATTTTATTTTGTACTTTTAAGACTACAGAGATGGGTTACGCAATTATAGAAACAAAACTCTCAGCCTAATATCTAAGAAATACAACAGAGTTCCTTACCACCTGTCCCACAACAATCCTCTGTTAAGACGTACCTGCATTACATTTCTCAGTTACTTTTTTGTAGTGGGATTCAGAGCATACTTGTAGTTAAGGAATGATTCAGACTTAATGAGACTCAAGTGAAGTTCTCAGTCCAATGCCACAGAACTCCTTCGTGGTGTTGGATGCTTTTCTTGATCTCTCTGCATCCCAGTTATCCATTTGTACCAGACGGAGATAACAGACTTGGTCACACACCCTGACTCTGTGTTTCCTAGTTAGACTATAAAGTTATAAGAAGAAGCATTTCACTGTTTGGATGACTAAGAAGATAGCGTCTTGATCTTAGTCAAGGCTACCAGACAATATAGCAGGGAAGGGAACGCTGGGAAACCTGTGAAACTTGTTTGACATTTGCCAAGAAAGACAGTAAAAAGTATTGTAGCCAATCACTAAAAAGCTTCCCAAGTCTTTTAACAGACAATATAAATAGATATGAGCTACATTTGCTTTTGAAAGTGGCATTAAATATTTTATCCACGTTTTAGCACTTCTTTTGCTTGCTAGTCTCACCAGTGGAGAGGAAATGGATTGCATAGCTTGGAAATTCTGCTTTGGAACCTGATCCGTGAAAGTCAGTGTATATTTTCCACAGAAGCAGATCAGAAGTAGTAAAATAAAATGATAGGCTGGCAAGACAGTTAGCAATACCTTCAATCTTCAGACTAGCAACAGCTGTAGGGGAAACCTCTGTATGAATAATAAACAAAAGGTATAGCATGCACTAGCGCTGATCTATATCTCTATGACGTCAACAGAAACGTTAGACTTTGGACCTGCCCCTCAAAGGACTTGAAAACTAGGGAACATAGTAGTAACTTGCTTTTAGTCTGAACAACTCTTTTGTATCTCAGCAGACAGCAGAGGAAATCTGGGAGAAGGATACTGAAATCCTACTGTGTCAAAGTGAAAAGAAATCTTTTTCTTAAACAAAACTCTGCAATAGCTTATGCAAGCAGTCTAACAGTATGAATGGCATAAGGAAATTGTCATATTGGTTAGCCAATGTTTAGGACTGAAAGACAAAGACGAGTATGAGCTTTTCCCAAAAAAAGATTTACCCTTTTTCTTGAAATATAAAGACATTATTATTCTCTGCTGTTCATCCTTTTGTCACCAAAAACACTTGCTAGGGCACATCAAATCTGTAATTTTCAAAGTGTATCCTCTCACCAAAAGAAACAATGAAAAGACACTGTGTAGCCATTTTATCAAGGATTAGAATACAAATACAAAATGTTGAAATATATCTCTAAAGTATTAGGTCAAGGATGTATCAATACTTTTATCTTTAGTGATTTTTGACCACTATCCCATTCAACAATTATTTGACAAAAGCTGACATATTCAAGATGTAAGTTCTTCTGAAGTTAAATATCCCACTGCTATTGGTATCACTGAGAGTCAATTTTCTGTATGTATTTTCAGCAATGAAAGAATACTGAGTTATTCTCCTTTATGCCCCTTACTGCATCCAATAGTTTAACAGAGAGGCTGGTATGGCTGCAGAAGTAATGTTTAACTCTAATTTAACCATTTTACAATCCCTGTAGACCAATGTCATACATTGCCTATCTATTGAGATATCTACAAATCCAAACATTTTTTCCTAGTCCAACCACCAGTGTGTGGAAAATATAAAGTGATACAGGTTTTACTGAGAAACAGAATTTCCTTTCTGCTTCTCTGGGGAGTGGAGAGGCTTTTATTATTATTATTATTTGAGGTGATGCTGAGTGGACTACATATACCTGCATATGCTTTTGGTATGAGTTTCACAAAAGATTCATCTAGGATAAAGGAATACTTTATTCAAAACTAAATATGAAATCAGTGTTTCTCAGAGCTTCTCCTGTGCTTCACCTTCCCATGTTATTGTATACTAATGAGGGCACTATATAGGACCACAGAGATTACTTTGATGGCAAAGTTTATGGCCAGAGTGGGCCCTGAAAGTGCTGATGGGTACTGCAGTCACATCATAGCACTGAGCTTCTGTCTTGCAGGAAAAAAATGTATGATTTATCATGCTTACTGTAATGCAGTATGTTCTCTTGGCTTTCACTACATCTAATCATGGCAAGTTAATGGCACAGGTGTTGGCCTAATATTCGTTGTCATCTGTTACTCCAAATATCCTAAAACAGACTTGTCTGCCAAAAGGGATTGGTCTTTGATTCTAGTTCTTCTTGTATTTGAACAGCAGCAAGGAGTAATCTGCTTTCAGTAACTAGAAGCATGGTAAGAAATATGAGGGGGTTGTTATATTTACATCTCTAGTCAGAGCTGCTTTGTAACTTAAATGTCACTCTACAATACTAGCAGAATTTAGGCAGCATAGCTTACCTTGATTCCAACAGCTGCATCCCGGAATCCTTGTATCCTCTTGTCCATTAACAGAAGAAAACAAGAAGAGCCCTTTATTTCTAGTCAAACATTGTCTCTTTCACTCCAGCAAAATGTCTTTTGATTCAACAAAACATGTTAATACATGAAATCTATCACTTGCCTCAAATTTTCCAAAAGAACATTCAACTAGTCTTCATTAAAAATAAAAAGAGAAACACATACCCCTCATTTAGCTAACAATTGCAATCATTTGAGCACAAGCACATAAGTTCCAAAATGTGTAAGTCATAAATTCTTCTGTATCATGAAAATTTTATTAACAACAGCATCTGATTCTGTTAGGCAGTGTGGAATGGAGAATAGCTCTCTACTGTGAACTGAATATGTGTTTCACACCTGGATTCTCAGAGGGCAAGTCTTCATATCTTGACCAGGGAAAATGTATTTACACTATTTATTAGAAGTTATTATTATAACATTGTTGACCAGAGGATCAGACTGAAGAAGGATGGATAAGTGAATACTTAAATTCAGGCTAATATATAAGAGCACTAAAGTTTCTCTGGTTTTCAAATATATGATCCACATCCATAACAGAATCTTCAAAGCAGAATCTGGAGCTGACCAAAGACCAAATCTGATGCAACCTTTGAATGTAAGTCTCAAATCTAACCTCCTCTCTCACCCAGGCTTCTCATGGAACATTTAATTTGAAAAGGTTTTGCCTGAATTTGTTATAAACTTTTTTTTATTTTTGCTATTATGCAGATGGAGCTTTTGTTTCTATTCAGGAAGAAAGCTTGTGCTAAGGTTTCTCTTCACTATTACTCTTGCATCTTTCTTTGTTCTCTTTGTGCTGTTATGCTTCTCCCCAGTCACCAGAAGCAGAGCTAAAATAATAAAACTTTAAAAATAAATCAGATAAAATAACAAAATGTGCTCTATTAAAATAACCCACAGCAGTAGGAGTGTTCATTAAATATATGTAAACATGGACACTAGTAAATTGCAGTAGAGAAAAACAGGGAGAGAAAAATTGAATAGTCTCACCTGCACTTTGTAATATTATATGCTATTAAAATGGAAGAAGATGTTCCACAGGGAAGTTTATATATTTCTGATTTGTTTGATATATTTTGAGTTATTTCTGTGCTATGTGTCTGTTCCTTTTGTGTGGGTAAAAATGGAAGAGGAGAAAAAAAGAAAAGACTGCAATGATCTTATTTTTCCTTTAAAACACTTTACAAGTGAAGTGGGAATATGTTTTCTTCCCAAAGGTTAGTGACGTAGTAGTCCAGTTTCAACAGATATCCTTCAGAATTGTTATTCTGAAAAACTGTAATAACAGATTGCTAATATCACCCATGTAGGACAATTCACAGTCCATGCTCCCCTCTAAGAGTATGACAACGTTTGGAAAGCAGCTCAGATTACTAAATTTAAAGTTAACATTTGGCAGGTTCTACCAGACTCAAGATTGACAAACCGAGTGTAATAAACAAAGTAGCATTGTTTTACATCATATTTAAAAATGTAATTCCTTAAGATTAAAGGGTGCTGGAGGAAAATATTCCTTGCATTAATTCTTCCCTTTTTGCAGAAGGAGATCCAGTTTATACAAATGAGTTCTGTTTTAATTAGTGTAGCCATGGCCCCTGTTTTGACTCTGTTTTTTCAATTGTTTGTAACTCCCTTTGCTAAAACTGTCCCTAAAAAGAAAACTCCAAATGAACTCAAAGAAAAGGAACCAGTCAGTTACATTGCTTTGAATATGAGCTTTTGCAGACAGACTCTGAAAGGCTGTCCATGGAGAACAACTTGTTGAGCTATTATTACTTGAATGGTTTTCAGCTCCACTGATGTCCCTCAAGGTTAACAAGACAGTTCAGTTAAAAAAACCCTTAAATACAAAAGGCGAGGTAGAGGGGGAATCCTATATTTTTTTAAAAGTGTCAAGAACTAGCTTGCACTGGGAAAGTCTAGGACATCCAAAGTTAAGGCTAGAGCTCCATCTCTCAAATAAAAATCTTATGGAGGACAAATAAAAGCACAACAGGACAAGTTGAGGACAAAGTAACAACCTTATCCTTGATTTTCTATCTTCAGACAGCCTACGCAATATGCTTGATGCCCATAAGCAGAGGAACGATTAATGTCATTAAATGGAAAGGAATGGATACATTATTTATGTACATAGAATTCACTTTATAGTAAACAACTCCAAAAACCCACACAAAAAAAAATATTTTATTGTTCATTATTCTGCAATGTCCAGATACAGGAAGATAAGTGGGACAGATGAGCCTTTTACAGCCCACATAACTGCTGTCTTAAGTCAACGGTACATGGCACCAGGCTCCAGTTTGAAAGGACACATACAGGTACATCCACACATTCTAAGAGTGAGTGTTCATTGAGTCTCAACTCTATATTGCACACACAGTGAGTGCACTCTCAACATAAATGTGCACTAGATCAAACTCTTCAAGCATACTTCAGACCTACTCACTTCTAGGCTGTATGTCCTTCATAAATCTTACATCCTCACTAGCAGTATACTATCCTCACCTACAGAAAGTAAAAGATCGTAGCCCCAGGGAAAGTTAAAATATTTCTCCTGCACACATTTATTTTCTGTGGTTTTGGTTATTATTTGTTGAATGTGCTCTCATGAAGATTGAAGATTTTGGCAAAATTCCCTTAACTAAAACAAAACAAAACAAAACAAAACAAAAAAACAACAAACAAACAAACAAACAAAATTGCAGGAGGCAACTTTTATAAAGCTTCTTAATCACAGATCCACAAAAGTTGACATTCATCAAGTATGAATACCGGTTTCACTAATAGCAGGGTATGACTTTGAACAAATCTTTGACAACATAACTCAGGCAAGGATGAATGGCAAGAGCTCAGCACAAATGTAGCTTCTGAGTTCATGGTGCGAGTCCTCAGATGGTATTTCTTACTATGTAGATGAGAATTCTTTGACAAAATCTGGCTCATTTCAGTGGTTTGCTTTGCAACACATGATGAAATTACTTTGCACATACCCCTATAAAACCAGTAGGTATATCCTTCCCCACTGAGTCTTCAGTTATAAATTTCATACTGCCTGTTCACTGCAGGTGGTAGCTGCTGCCATATACTGAGCCTGTGGAAGCTTCAAGAAGTAGTAAATGTCTGTGTTGAATAATAGCACTATCGTATTTCAAGTGCTACAAATAAGCAATACTATTCTTTTTGGTAGACAAAACCATGAATCGAGCAGCCTCCAGTTTTCTGGGTGTGCAGGGTACATCAGTCAGAAGGATGAAGCCTGTTTTCAGCCGGTATAGTGTACGCAGAACCGCACCACATCACAGCTTCCTCTGCAGCAATTACTTATCAGGCTGAAGATTGTTCTACCCCAGCCCTTTTCTCTGCTTCATTTATCCACATCATAAAGCTTCATGTACAAGACCCACCCAAACTTACACTCCATTTCTAGTCCCTGTACACTGCCTCCCAGCTTCGATCCAAGCCCTGCGTTCATCCATACATATACTACTTTACCCGGTCTACAGTCAACTCCCAGTATGCTGGGAGTTCCACTGCTGGGATATTTAGAGAGGGATTCTTTCCAGAGTTATGGCTCCTGCTCTCTAACACTACCTCTCATTTTACTGTCCTAGAGTGATTTCAGAGCCATCTACCAGCTGAGATTTCAACAAGTAGTTATCACAGAACTCAGGATGGGGCACAAAATTCTGCTGGGGCTGTGTAGACATGGGGAGGAACAAGAAAGATGATAAACCATGGGACTACATCTTCTTTCATTTTACTTTACTATGGATCAAGAGTATTTCCACTAAAATCACTCAAATGATTAAGTAAATCATACTTAACTCATACCATACTGAGTTTTGGGAGAGGTCAGTCTGTTGTTGCCTCGGTCCTGTTTAGCGTGCATGACAGAATGTTCTTGCAGGCTGCATCAGACATTGTCGAGTAAGTAGATTTCTTTGCATGAAAGATTTCTGTCATTACTATTATCAATGTGTGTCTTTCTGCTCTTGATTAAATGACAAAAAGTTGACACTATCCTGGATGAAATGTATATTAATTTCCCTATGGATTACAAGAAAAAGGCAGCTAAGGGATAATTTATCATAGCAGATTAAGGCATAAGTATCAACTGACAATTCCTTTAGACAGCACTTACTTTTTTTCTTCTTCCCTTTTCTAGAGTTCTTCATCTTGTAAATTCCCAGATAAAGTCCCTTCCAGAGATTTTGTAAGGATTCAAGCACATACAATAAATGTACATAATGTGAAAAACAGTGGTAAACATACCTTATGATTTTGTTCGTGTGAACAAACTATTCATTTCATCCTCTACAGTCTCATTGATAAAATCTGTTTCTTCTATCTTATGAATTTGCTCATTCTCACAATCATGTTCTCCTTCATTCCAGCAATATTTCTGCTTTAAATTACTAAGTACAGCCAAAATTAAAAGCTTGAGTCACCAGCTGTTTGAGAAACTATAGGATCTCTTCAAATAGAAGCATGTTATAAGGACATTACTGTTTCAAGGATGAGCACCAGGACACAACAAAGCTTTGTCTCTAGAATCACCACTACACTGATTGTAGAGCATAAAAAAGGTACTATCTGGTTTTGGTTTTTTTCTAGGGTATGACATGAGGTTGGCTATACTCACTGAATGACCTTTATTATAAACAAGTGTGCGTTGCTTTTGTTATGAATTTGTTGCACATGCACAAAAAATAATATTCACTGGGTCATAATTAATTCAAATCAAATGCTTTTTCCATCAGAATGCGCAAAAAATATTGATCTATTAAAACAATTCACATTCTGATTTTTCTTTTTTTTGTTACACACAGGCACTAGAACTCCTGACAACACTGCAAAACTTGGTGGTGTATAAACATAGAAAATGCATGCTGTTTCTCTTTTACTCTGTTCTGCTTAGGTAAAACTAATTGGGTTGAACTGAAGAATTCATAAAAGAATTCTCCTTCAAGCAGAATGATGGCGAGGAAAATTTCATCCGCTATCTCAATGTATATTAAGAGTATATTAAAGTCAACTTTGTAGTGAAACTTTCATAGACAGTTTTCTCATCTCCCTCCAGAGAATTTCTTTTTTCATGCTCATACCTATCATTAGAGTCTACTCATTCTTAACCTTTTTTATACCGCCCAATACCCAAAATCCCTGTGTATTTAAAACATAAAGTTTAAAAAAAAAAAAAAAAAAAAAGTTTTCTAAGCTACCTGAGTGTACTCTAACCAGATTGAAAAACAATATGGTCCTCAGTGACATAAATCTGAACATTTTTTAGTCTAATACACCTCACAATCTAGTACAGGTTAATCATTTGCCAAAGTGTGGTGGTGTTGATTTATAAATGGGTTATAAATGGGGACCTTATAGCTGTACAGACTACGCTACAGACTAAGCTACCTGTCCAAGCTCACAAAGAGTGTTTGCAGTAGCACAGAGAATCAGATCTTGCAAACTGCAGAAGAATGTCTTAGCTGACAGGACCATCCTTACCTATGCTCTTGATTAAAGTCAAAGCATTTATATACAAACAAGCCTGTTCTACACTTAGACACCACAAAATGCCTTCAGCAGCCTTTTCTCCACCTAAAATCTCCCACACATCTTTTAAATCTTGGCTAACACTCAAGATGTGACATTCTACATAGGGCTGAACAGTCATGCAAACTAGCAGGGATGCAAGAACACCTTTCAATAGTGCTTTGTCCATGTGGAAGTCAGTCAGGCAGCCACCTGCTACAAGAAACAATTTCAAGTACGTGTGTGTGGGACTCATAGCTGCCCCTCCTGCCCCAGCATCAATGTAAGCAGTGAATCTGGACAAGTTTTTAAACTAGGCACATTAGATTAATTTATGGTTATTTTTAAACAGCTGAAGTCCCAGGCTTTTGTTTTCAAGTGTGAAAATTAAAGTGGGACATCAACCCTGACACACACTTCAATGTCTATAACACAGTGTCTTTGAGACACAGATTACTTACACGTGTAGGTTTTTCACAGCACAAGAAGTAAATAATAAGGTACGAATTATGGAATGGTTTACTTCCCTGAGCAAGGTAGGGATTATAGAATGGTCTATTTCCCTTGATCAAGCCACAAGGACAAAATTACAGGAGAGGCCATATTATGTGTTGTGTCTCAGTACATAAAGCATCTGGTTCCTCAGAAGAAATCAGTTTATTTTCTAGCATGCTAAAGAACACCTTTCTGCTGTTTTGGGTAGCCATCTCAGCCACTGACATATATTTGCAAGGAAAAGTTTGTATCCTTTTTTTTAAACATTTCACTTCTGAAATATTTTGTATAATTATGTATAGAAATAGAATTAGTATTTCTAAACACATTGATTGTGGAACCCATCTTGCTGAAAACTGATCTTGGTATCATTTATGTCAGATAGTTTAATTTAGTCAGTTGCATAGGATTTGTAAGGTTCACTACAGAGAAATAAATGCACAGAGGAGTTTTCGGTCAAAAACCCAGAATCTGCTCCTCTTTGACATGATGGATAGCACTTTTCTGCACAAGTAGTGCCACTAATATTGAAAGTTAAAGATTGTTCAAGACTAATACAATGAACAGAATGTTGGATCATGATGTAACAGAAAGAGGTACGACAAACATATGGAACAAGCGAAAGACAGAACATAGACTGCCACAATAAAAGCTGGAATTGTTCTTCAATTACAAGCAGTACTCTCTTAAACTGTCATTTAGTCAAAGTACACTGCCAGGTAGAGTAAGTATCAGTACTCCGCAGGAGTTCAGGACAGGGCATTTGCTTAACATGTTTAGCAGAGTGTATTAAAAATAGTTTAACAGCCTCAGTGATATGCCAGAAAGGACAGCCATATAGGTACCTATATCCCCAAACTTGCACATCTACTTTAGCAAGCACTACATCTGGACTCTGTGCTGAAGTGAAGGGAATTTATGATGAAACCATAAACCCAGAACACATCCTGGAAAGAAGCTATGAGTACAAGAATAAGGCAGTAGAGATGGTAATTTCCATACGGATCTGCATGTGTCCTTCAAAGGTTGCAGTGATTACCCTTTTCAGTTTAGTAAAGTGTGTTGATGGAGCATCACTTACATTGAGAGAGGATGCAAGTGGCATGCCTTTTTGAATCTAATGACAGCAAGCACTACTTGAAGAGCTTCTTTTACCTCTCTGCAGAATTTACTTTTTCCACAGCCATTGCAGAGAAGCATCAGAAAAAGTGCATCTACAATTGTTCTTGTGTGCACAGAAGTTTATTCAAATCAACAGGGAAATGGGAAGTCATACCTTGTGTGGAAACCAAAATCACAGTGGGTTTTCCTGTCCTCCATGTCATCTTCCAGGAACACTGTAAATGCTCTACTTGCTTCCAGATTACAGACCTCATAGATCATGCAGTTAGGTAAACACTCTGTGGTTAAACTTAAGGAATGTGTAATTAAATCCATCCAGTACCAAATTCTCTGGCTGGTTGCTGAAACAGTTATTACAACTGGAAAGAAGGTGCTCCATTGCTATAGGTCTTCCTGGTCAGTACTGATGATGAAAAATACTGGTACAAGCATGTACACTTTGGTTTCTTTCATTAAATTGATTCAACGAGAGAGTTTTTCCATTTTAGAGTTAAATCAAGAGGTTATTAGAAAACTGTTCTTCAGAAAGACTAATAGCTCCATAACAGCCTCACCTGTCACAACAAATAGTAAATAAGATCACAGGTGTGTTAAAATATGCTAGATATAATAATATAATATAATAATATATTATAATAATATATATAATCCTAAGATTAGGAATTGTTCAATTATTGGTTACAGGAAATGCATAAACACAGCTGTCCCATCCACAGCACGGCCTGGATGGGATCATGCCTAGATGTTGGTTCAATCAGGACTGGCCATAAACAGATGTAAATTTGCAGAGCACCACCAGCAGTTTAGCACCTCACCTATATCTAACCTTGTATTGCCTTGCCTTGCATTGTGATGCATCCTTTGCAAATTTTCAATTGTGTGATTTCTAACAAAATAATAAACAACTTCAAACAGGGTAAGAGGCTTATTTGCCTTTTTTAAAAAAATTCTCATTTCAAGCTTTTTGCATTAGCTGTGAGAACAAACTATTCATCTAACAGATAAAAGTGAAAACTAAGATTTTTATGTCATTATAGATCAAGCTTGAAGAAAATAGCAAATATCACAATTCTTATTTTAAATATCAGGTTAAGTGACCACATTATAAGTGAATTTACAAGGGATATTAAAAGTATTAAATCATCACACAATGCAGTGTCAGTAAGAACCCTGGAATTTTTCCAAAACTTTATATAAATGCCTATTATGGCTTCAGAGGTCTATAAAAAACAAACAGGTTTCATTTATGTTTCATGTATTTAAAGTAGAGGAAAGGTGTGGATTGCACTCTGCTGTAGGGAAAATTCAGGATTCAAAGGTGAACGTTGGTTTTTTTTTCCCTTTCCATTTCCTGAATTCTTTTGCCACAGAAATGTTTCCAGCTCTCTGTCATTCCTACTTCTGAGTTATGCTATTTGCAAAAAACATGGTGAAACTTGTGTAGTTAATTAATAGAGAAAAACCTCTTCTGATGACAGTTCTGAAATGATACTCAGATATATTTCTCAGCAAAATCGTATCTACGACCTTCAACTCATTCCAAAAAGTTGAAATCAGTACTTTGTCCAAGCTCTGAAATAAAATTCAGGATGCCCCTCCTCTATCATATCAGCACTGTCATACCTGTGGAGGATCACTGATTCATTTGGTAAGCACCCACAAATAAATAGTTTCAAAACAAAGAAGCGAAGGGCATAGTCCCAAATCCAAGGCCTGCTCCAGTCCTATTGTGGCAGCCAGCCACAGGTGATATACTTCCCATCAAGCTTATGTCTAGACACTATTGCAGGAAGAGGAGAGCAGATCAATTAGCCCGTTGACTCTTTGGAGGCATTAGCTGCTGACAGCACTTAGGGTGGCCTTGAGGTTTCTCTAAACCCAGCCAAGCTGACAAGACACAGTTGAGGATTTGGGGAATCATAACAAGCTTGAAAGTTTCCTTATTCCCATCCATTCATGGTCAATGGAGACTGACTCCAACAGACTAACTGGATCATATTATGTAAACTGTGAAGTTAAGGATGTTAGAAATCACAGAGGATTTGTGCACGGTGGAGGAAGAGAAGGGGTAAAAAGAGGGTACTTCCAATCTTTTTTTTTTTTTCTTTTTCAGAAAAAAACTTTTGCATCTTTATTGAGAAGAGACTTTCTTGTTAAAAGTGAGTCATCTCCATCTGACCTGACACAGCATGCGCATGTGAGTCTATTGTATTGTGTTCTGCTGATAAAGGATTGTATAGATGTTGATATCAATGTAGCATCCGTTGTCATACAATAGAGTAGGAACTAAGAAAAGAAGATACAAAAAAATAACCTGCTGCCCACTATTTTACTATCATACTCCAATAATTTGCTCTATACATTTCCTTCCTCAAGGTATAAAACCTAATTCCACACACAGAAAACATTCATCATGGCTATGTGGACCAACAGCCTAGACCCAGCAGCCTGGGTTCATAGCATCTCATCATGCTTAATAACATCTCACAGCAACCTTTTCTTAGAGGAATATGGTACAGAAGAGAAGAAAATGTGAAGAAACAGCTGTCACAGTCATCAAACTAGCTCAAATCAGTTAGTTTTACACCTTACTGTATTATGTCTAGCTGCAAGACACGAGAGGATAAAGGCATAGCCAGAATATTACAGAGGGAAGGGAGTAAAGGTTAGGAAAAATGGTTGGAAAAATATTAAGAACCCAACTTCCTACAATTCCAGTAAGCTTTCTCAGCTTCCTTTTTTTCTTCTCTAGAATAATAAACAGACATGAGAAAATATCATGTAAAAGACTGAACTTCCACCTCAAGTAGAAGAAAAAATGCCAAAAAGCCTAGCAAGCAGAGCCTGCAATAGCAATACTGTGAGAACAATTTTGAGGAATTGAGAGGTTTGGATAAATTTCAGGAGAGCTTCTCAAATTTCAAGTGCTTGTCTGAACAAAATCTGGTCTCCAGAACTTAAGGTACGTGTCTTGCAACCTCCATTTCTGTGCTAAAAGGCACTGTGTGGTTAAGAGGGAAGCAAAGCTTGTAAAGTTAGTATTCTTCACTTATTCTTGAATAACTGAGTGTTAATTTTTTTCCTCCTCAGTCCAAATAAATTTTATAGCTGAAAGCAGAAGAAATTTCTCTACCATCACTACCATTGTTCATCTTGGAGACTAAATGAATCCACACAAGAAAAGGGGTCCAGAATAGGGGAATTTTTTCCAGCAGAGCACATTTAAACTCTATCCAGAGTTCAGAGGGGGGTGAAAGGGGAGGAAAACAGATATACTTTCAACCATTCAAACAGGAAGACCCAAATTCTGGTCCCCTATGGGAAACCTGACAGTTTAAAAAAAGACCAAATAAACTTAGTTTAAGCACTGCATTTAAAGGTAAGCACTGAGTTTCAAAATGTGTTTCCACTGACATAATGACTTAATTTTCCCTATTCAACAGTGGAGTTGCTCAGTCTGGCAATTTTGCTATGGTATTCCTGTAATTTCTTCAGACACAGTTAAATCTAGCATAACACAGCTGGTAATTTTCAGGACAGAATCAACTATAAACATAGCTGCCTGTCTAAATGGAGTCCAAAGAATCAGGATTTCTGGGGAAAGTTTGGTATGTGCATGTACAGACATGGTGTAAAATTGCTTCATTTCACAGTGACAGCTATTTTGGTTTTGACTCTTAGCTGCTCAAGAAGTTTTGTTTGCAACCTATATCCCAGTCATGCAGCAGCAACATTTTATGGGAACAAACCTAAGTGCAGATCACTAGCTCCTGTAATTCGCTGTATCAAATCTTTCATCTTCTTTCAAAGTCTGCAGATCCCAGAATCATGTAGCTACACAGGAATCTCAGCTTTCAGATGTATAAAAGTGAGTCTCTAACCTTTATAACTTCAGAAAAAAGCTGAAAATATATGGCTAGTCTACTTCAGCTCCTCAAGGACACCACAACAAATTTTAAAAGCTCAAGATGAGCTCATGATATACTTTTTGGGGAAGTTGAAGGAGCCTAACACCTGGGATTTTTTTATTTGATATAGGCAGTACTGCAAGTGTCTCACGATCTTTTGCAACTGCAGTAAGTGTCATAAGTAAAATGCTCAGTATAAAAGGCGGCAGCAATGAGTCCTAAGCTGCTAAACCCACACCAAGTAAAACACACCTGCACATATCTTCTGAATCAGGGTTGTCTAGTGGCTAAGGTGAAGGACTAGAGGTAATTCTTTACAACACAATTTGTCACCATGTCAGAGACCCCAAGTTAGCTCTGAGCATGCTCCCACAATTCTCAGTGAGGCTAGTTAGCTGATGTAAACTGCAGGCTGATGCAGCTGCCCAGCTAGGAGGACCTTACACAGGTAGCTCTAGTACCCTGCTCCATTTCACAGTACACGGACAGTCTCAAGGGTCACCATTGAAAGCAGTACTACTCTTGCCGTGTAGGTTCAGTGACAACATTCATGAGTGCCCCCATACAATTCCCAAGGATAGGCATAGCAATGCAATGAAAGATCTGCTGGCAGAATGCAGCTAAAATAACCTCTGAAGGTTATTCCCAAATGTTTCACAACCAGATGAAACCTCTTTTCCTAATGAGAAGTCTGAAGAAGAAGGAAGGTGTTCATAAGGGACTATGACAATAACAGCCGAGAAAAAGAAAGAGGTTTTCCAGCTGTTAAGTAGCTTTGGTTCTTCTTAATGAAACTTCTATCTTCACAGACAAGAGTTCACAAACCTTCAGCTTCATTTTAATAGATTGGGCATTTAGTTTCTAGTGCCAGTCCAAAGCTATTTACTGCCTTTCAACAAGCTGTGTTGCTACCAAAGGGGATTTTTATCAGTAAAATAGACATAATATATATGTAAATCTGAGGTGTCTTTTGCCTAGGGTTAATAAAATAATTTGAGTTTCTAGAATAAAACAGATACTATGGAAAAGGCCATTCTACACTGTAATCCAGACTTTCTGTTAGATGATGCAGGGAGAGTCAGAAAAATCTGTTAGAGAACTTTTTTCAAAGGCAGAAAAATAAATAGATTTCTGGTCGGTTCCTGAAATAACTTGGTGGGGGGGACCTTGACAGTCTTGAGAGGTCAGCCCATGCAAACCTGATGAACTTCAACAAGACCAAGTGTAAGGTCCTGCACATGGGTCGAGGCAACCCTGTGAACAAATATAGGCTGGGTAATGAGTGGATTGAAGGCAGACCTGCGGAGGACTTGAGGGTATTAGCAGATAGAAGACTGAGTATGAGCCAACAACATGTGCTCACAGCCCAGAAAGTCAACTATATCCTGGGCTACATCAAGAGAAGTGTGACCAGCAGATCGAGGGAGGTCATTCTCCCCCTCTACTCTGCTCTTGTGAGACCCCCTGGAGTACTATGTCCAGCTTTGAGGCCCTTGACATAAGAAGGACATAGACCTGCTCAAATGGGTCTAGAGGAGGGCAATGAAGATGATCAGAGGGAGCACCTCCTTTATGATGACAGGCTCATGGGGTTGTCGAGCTTAGAGAAGAGAAGGCTCCAGGAAGACCTAATAGTGGCCTTCCAGTACTTAAAGGAAAGATGGGCAGGGACATTTTATCAGGTGGTGTAGTGACAGGATGGAGGGTAATAGTTTTAAACTGAAAGGGGGTAGATTTACATGAGGTATAATGGAAGAAATTCTTTCCTGTGAGGGTGGTGAGATGCTGAAACAGGTCGCGCGGAGAAGTTGCGGCTGCCCCCTCCCTGGCAGTGTTCAAGGCCAGGTTGGATGGGGCTTTGAGCAACCTGGTCTAGTGGAAGGTGTCCCTGCCCATGGCAGGGGGTTGGATCTAGATGGTCTTTAAGGTCCCTTCCAACCCAAACCATTCTGTGATTCTGTCATAATTGCTTGGCATAAGAAAATCAAATAGAAGTTTATCAAGTAGAGTGGGAATCATTAATCTGGGAAACCACAGCAAGTGGAAAACTGGAGTGCAAGCTCTTTTTTCCTCTGAGTACTCCTTTAGATCCCTTCCTGTTTGTAAAATTTCAGAGTCTGGAAAGACCTACTATCCTAGCCCCACAGCCTGGTATCTATGACCAGACCTTCAGTGGTAATGCCTCCATGTCACTGTACCTACTTTGCTATCAAATAAGGGACCTACCTCTTGCATATTTATAGAATCAGTGAGAGAGAAAAGCACAAGAGCAGCACAAAAATCCACTGAATTTTCTTGTTTTCCTTTTTTAGACACTGTTAGGGAATTCCACACGGAAGGATTATTTTTCATGATCTCAGCTGTACCTTCACTAGCCACAAAGCAGAGCAATACACACATTTTTTGCAGCCTTAGAACTTTGGAATCTTTTTTCCTGTAAAAGGTAGTTTAGGCGGTGCTTAGCACAATATACAAACAATAATAGGATACAGAAGTGCCTGTCTTTTGAAAAACTGTCAGTGCAGGAGACAAGTAAAAGCAAGCTGTTGCACACAGACCAGGATCTGCACTCACTGAATAGTTGCCAAAATAATTTATGCTGCCATGTGATCTGTCCTTATATTCAAGAGTGAAGAAATGGGAGGAGGGGAACAGATGAAAACTTTTAAATATGTCAGGGATTTTTAACAGAAAAAACAATCAAACAATCTGGTGAAAAATCGTAACTGTTATAAGGAGAGAACATTATCCTCCAAACAAGGAAAAAGTTCTGGAAAATAAATAGTCCACAAAGATATTTTTTCCAGAAACTGTCACTTCATTATCCTCATAAAAAACTTAAAATTGCTGAATTACCTTCAGCCGTTGTGAGTCTGTTTATTTCCAGCTGCAAGCTCTATAGAAGTGCACAGTGTTCAAAACTTGGAATTTATTAAAAAGTGGCTAACAGCAATGTGAATTCCAGCCAGCTGAAGAAAAAAAAAAAAAAAAAAAAAAGAGACTATTAAACTAGAAAATATTGTTATTCTGACCTCTCTCAGTACCGTAATTTCAGTCTGTTTATTTACAGAGTCCTTAAAGAAACATGAACTAAAAGATTTTGGGCTTTGGTACTCCTGTCAACTATACATTTGAAAAACGGAATTCTACTGGGGAATATACATCTTTCATGGTTGTCACATGGTGTAGAACACTCACCTCCTCCCCAAACTCTTTTTATTTGGAGCGGGTGGTGTAGGGGAAGAAGGAGGAGGGGGAAAGCAGAAAGAAAGGAGGGAGGGGAAGTTTAGAAATTAAAATAATTTACCCTTTTGTTTAAATATACAATGTGTGTACTTCCCAAGGGTAATGAATTTACTGTGGTAGCTTCAGCACAGGAATTATAAACCAGTTTTATACATCCAAAATCAGTATCATAGAAACTTCCAGTCTGGCAGTATCTTCTTGGAACAGGCTTTACATTAGAAATGGGGCAGTAAAGTCAAGACATTATGGAGATCTTAGTGCCTAGAATGCTCATGTTTATTAATGGAACTAATCCTGCAGAGTAATGGGCACTTTCAATACCACATAAATCCCTTTTTTTTTTCTTATTTTCTGAGATTGTACTTAAAAGCAACAAGTTTTCTCAAATTTATCCTAGTCTAATAACTGCTTAAAGTATTATTTCTTCATTTCAGAGATGAGCAAATGCTGAAATTAATTACATTCTATACATAGCAACTGACTTAGATGTGTCTTCAAAAGCCAGGTGGAGATTAAAACTAAGATCTAAGATGCCCTAAACTGTCGGTCTTCCCCAAAGACATTCACCTGTACACTATGGTAATATTCTGTGAACAGTACACTATACCATAAATAAGAGAGAGAAAGTGTAATTAATGTTACTCTTGGAATCATAACTTAGCATTTTTTGCCATGTGACAACCCATTAGCCAGGGTTATGGCAGTTTTTGTAACCTACTTACATTCTTGTACATATCAAGAGCCATGCTTCTGTTGTAATGTTTTTAATAAATTTTTTACAGATAAAATAATAAAATCTTTCCAGCTGAAAATTCTCTCTTTTGTTCTTTTTCTTGCTGTCTCACACCTTTCTTTACTCCATGATGTTCTGTGCCTCTTGTGCTGGAACTGCTTTATTTAATCCTTTTTTTTCCTGGCATGTTTTTGCTCTCAGCTTAACCTGCCTATAGCAGTTTTTCCACCATAATTCTCCTAATATCCTTTCTTTCCTAATCCTTCTTCTCTACTGAGCATTATTGAGGCTGCACCTGGAGTACTGTTTTCAGTGCTGGGCTTCCCAGTACAAGAAACACAGACCTACTGGAGCGAGTCCAACAGAGGGCCACAAAGGTGATGAATGAACTGGAGCATCTGTCATATGAGGAGAGGCTGAGAAGACTGGGAGTGTTCATCCTGGAGAAGAGAGGGCTCAGGGGGCCCTTATCCATGTGTGTAAATACCTGATGGAAGGGAATGAAGAAGTGAAACATGATAGGAGATGATGGGTACAAATTAAAACACATTAAGTCCTATCTGTACACAGAAAACCATTTTTTTACCATGAGGACAGTCAAACACTAGCACAGGTTGCCAAGAGAGGCCATGCAGTCTCCGTTCTCAAAGATGTTCAAAACCTCACTAGACACAATCCTGGACAGCCTGCTCTGACTGATCCTGCTCTGAGCAGGGGGTTAGACTAGATGAGCTCAGGAGATGCCATCTCTCACCTGATTTTGTGATCCTGTAATATGTTCTAGTTATTTTCTTTTCTGTCTTTTCCTCCTCCCTACCTAACCTCCATATCCCATCCTGATAGTCTGCCACATTGCTCTTGGTTTCCTGCAGGTTCCTGCGACCTTTTTCCACAGGATTTATGTGTGACTCTATTTAAAGCCTGGCCCCCTTGAATGACCCTCATGTGGCCCATTGCTAAAAGACGCAGGGCAAACCCATTTGAGTCCTAGACTGCATGCTCTAAGCTTGAAATTATTAAACTGTTTAAATATCAAATAAAACTGAAACCAGTCAAAGCATACAGATCTCTCAACTTGAGGACTTAGAATTCAGTCACAGTTTTAGAAACCAAGAATGGAAATCTAAGCTGAAATTATTTTAGGACTTGTACTTTGTGGAAACAGAACCAGAAGTTTCTGCTTCAGAACCAATGGCTCAATTAGCATATTTGATATTATATACAGTTGGTGTGGGGAACAGATCAAGCACTCGTCTCCCAGAGCAGGCTGTGATAGTGTTTCTCCCTCTTCATCCTTTTAGCCATGCACAGAATTATTCACATGGGCTGTCTCTGCCACCCCCTCCAGAGTCAAGTGGGGAAGATGAGCTGCTCTGCTTTCATGTGTTTCAATAGTTCAGGTATCTCAGCTCTTCTAAGATGGAGCCAAAACATTGCAAGAAAATTCATTCCTGCTATCAAGTGACCTGATCAAACAAGGAAGTTCTGGGACTCTCACAGGAGAATCTAAACCTCATGAAATTTCACACCTGCTTTCCAGACTGAAAAAGATAGATGGCTTCAATTAACATATACCCTCCAAAATTATTTTGTTTCACACAGATTTATTACATAAGCAGCTGTTTATCAGAAACTGTCTAACAGATCACTTGGCCAATTCGACTCATGTGCAACCTGTTTGAATTTGTTTATACTCATTGGGTTGTCTGGAGACAGCAAACTTTTACCTTATTTTGAGATGCATTGTATCACTATGATTCTTTGGAATAATACTTCCCTCCAATTTTGTTTATCCCTCTCACTTTTTTTCCTTCATCTACACCTCACTCTTTTCTGGGCATATACCATTCAAAACTCTGGGGACATCTTCATCAACACTATCTTACTTTCTAACACCATGTCAGACAAATTGCTTCTCTTTGACTTGAGTATGGTGCAGTGAGTCTGAACAAGAAAAGTAAAGCTGTGCAAGCTGGTCCAGCAGCCTCAAAAGGATATATAACATACAATCAATTTCCTCAAAACTCTTAATGAGGTATTTGAAGTATCCTGATATTTTGGCACATATCAAGAGAAAAGAAGCAGCTGTGGGTAAATGCATGTTTGTGTGAATGTAAGTAGCGGTACATATCTCTGTGTGTGTGTGTGTGTGTTCGTGTTTGTGTGTGTGTATAGTTACAGCAAGAACAACAGATCTCTTTGCCAACAGTCTGACTTATAGTAGAACCCCCACAAGTACACTGTACACTTATGACTAGATCTGCCAACAAACAAAAGATGATCTGCTAATCCAATCCTGAATTTTGCCCTTGTTTTGGAACAGAGAAGTCTCTTTTACAAAGATCCACTCACAAATTATACAGACCTTACAAGGCACTGAAAGTTGAGGCTCCAAAGTAATTGATGAAAAAGAAAATACTTTCTAATCAATATATATGTTAAATTTAGTTCAGCTGCAGATATTTTTCTCCAGCAGCTCCAGAGGGAGCACCATATGAAAAAGCTAGATCAATTTCTACTGGATCACCAAAATAAAAATAAAACTTGAACAGCTGAGGGAAAATGTGTATGTGGGTGAAAATTCATTTCATTATGGAGGACAAGATGTTGCAAATGGAAAGCATTTCTTAGAGCACAATTTATAAATAAAAAACAGCTAAGTATTTTCAGTGCTGTAATACAAGTGGTAAAACACTTCATTTCACATACATGCAGTATTTAAAATATAAATGCTTAGCTTCATGTAAAATAGGTGAAAGTATTTTTGCTTTCACTGGAGAAGTATTATGAAACAGTTTTAATTTAGTTTTAGATAGAATATGCACAACATATGTATGTATTTATATTTGCACATATTTTTAAATTTCCCGTCTAGTTTAAACATACAATACACAGGAAAAGATGCTTGGGCATGTGTTTCCAAATATGTAATTTTGCTCAAAGCTGTTAGCTGCAGCATCAGAAAATTGCATCCTCTGCTTTGTACCCACCGTTTCAGGTATGGTGCCAAGAGCCGTAATATGTGTATTGTCATTTGGCCTTGTCAGTGACTCTAAAGTGATAGTAGATCATTGTGGCATGGCCATGATGCCACATGCTGCATGGTTAACTCTCTAGAGGGAGTGGGAGACATTAACTGAGTCGGCTTTATTGTACAATATTAAATAGGGCAGTTTTATAAAGCAGACATCAGTCCTCTAAGAAACAGAGTAGAAAGCAGAAATTATGTACTAATGAGCTTTGAAAAAAAACACTTCCTGGGTGGGCTCCCCTTCTCTAAGGGATGATGGAGAAGGCAGCCATATAGTAACTGTGTCACACTGCACATTTGCAGGCACAGTGGTTTTGTGATATATAACGTTATTGGGGTTGGACTCCGATACAGTAAATTATGGTAAAATCATGGATTAGTCACAGTAAAAATGTCAAAAGCAATAGGAATTGTAGTTTAAAAAGCCACATAAAGTTCTATACATGAAACATGTTTGAGATCAAGTTGCCATTTTAGATCACCTGTTGTTACAATTATTATTTACATACACAACACCTTATGGGTCTATATTGATAAATAGAAGACAATATCCTCCTCCAAAAAGTGTCAAATGCCAGGCTTGTTACAGGATGTTGTTTAGCTATAAGAAGCCTAAGAGGCATGAACTTCCCTGCTAGACCCCTCCAACCCTTACATGTTTCAAATCCTGCTTTCAAATCCTCCAAGCTCCTGCCGCTAAGTCCTTGGTATTGTTCTAAGGGTGAAAAGAGGACAGGAAAGTAGCACAAAACAGGGGAATTGCAACACAGGCAGGAATCAGGCTGGCTTTTCTGTTCTCAGAAACAAAGCAGGAAGAGGGATAGCCAGTGATCACTCACATCTTGCCTAGTACTGAGCCTCATCTGGGTTGTACATTAGGCCAAGTTAATACCTGGGATCAAGGTGGTGTAAAAACATTTATACTGCCGTCTGTAAGAACTCAGACAGCACTGAAAACAGAGTTAGAGATACACAGCTTCTCTTTGGAAGATGTGCTACTTGTTAACAGAGCCCATCAGTCATGCATGCCAGCTCCAATGGTGTTTTGCTGGGGGCGTTAACGGATAAACTAACAGTTGTTGCTGGAAGGAATCTATCTTTCTCATGTTTGTTAAATTTTGCTTTAAGATACCACTTACCAAATAAAAAGCATCACTAATACAGGTTTTGGTGGAGGAAGGAGAAAGAACAGCTGAATAGGTGAATCTTGTGTGAGAATTATAGCTCCCAACTCTTTCTACCTTTGCGTTACACAGATCACTGTGATATCTGTGTGATTGGAAAAGTATGTGCTTTAAGAAGCTTGTACTCTGTGAAATATCCATGTCATTGATAACTTGACAACTACAATTTGAATGGCAACATATGGCAAAGTCAATGTTATGACAAGCCATTCCTTGGGGTGGGAATACTAATGATGAAAGATTTTACTTAAGTGGTAGCACTGGTAGCATTGAAAATATTAGAATCAGCTTAGAGTATTTTCACTGCTTGAGACAAGTGAAAATGGGCAAACAAGGAACCTCATACAATTAAATATTTTTATTAAATGCTAAATGTTTTAATTCTTTTTCCTTTATTGAAAAGGCATTCATACAACCATCCTCACAAGAAAAATATCTGAAGGCCTGGAAGCTAACACGATGTTCAAAAAAATAACTTTGAAAAGGAAAACTAGGAAGAAATTGGAATTAGGAGAACACACTAGATCTGTAAGATACTTAGACTATAATGTCTCTCTTGGTCATTAAAACACCTAAATTTAGGACTATCAGTAAAAATATATTACTAATGCTTGAAACATACTAATGTCTAAATGGTTTAGAATACAGCACCATTGCTTTAAAGTGTTTATAAATAAGTGATAGTCAGAGTGCCTTAAGGTCTGTGAAATTAATCTCTTGCATTTTTGCCACAAAAATAAAAGGAACTTTTCTCAATGTTCTGTAGGGCTGATAGTCCCAGTCTTTCAGAAATTATAGACCTATTGCAGAAAAGCCTGAGAATTGTAGGACCAATACATTTACAAGTCTATCTCCTTCCTGGGTTTTGACCTTATATCACAGAATCACAGAATCACCTAGGTTGGAAAGGACCCTGGAGATCTAGTACAACCGTTCACCAAGCACAGTTCCCACCT
Organism: Athene noctua; assembly: GCF_965140245.1. NCBI lineage: Eukaryota > Metazoa > Chordata > Aves > Strigiformes > Strigidae > Athene > Athene noctua. The sequence goes on along the minus strand of NC_134077.1, from coordinate 65,979,714 downwards.
ACAGCATATCCTTAAGCGCTAAATCAACCCTACTCTTGAACACCTCCAGGGATGGGGACTCCACCACCTCCCTGGGCAGCCCATTCCAACGCCCAACAACCCCTTCTGGAAAGAAATGCTTCCTAATATCTAGTCTAATCCTTCCCTGGTGCAACTTGAGGCCATTCCCTCTTGTCCTATCGCTTGTTACTTGGTTAAAGAGGCTCATCCCCAGGTCTCTGCACCCTCCTTTCAGGGAGCTGTAGAGGGCGATGAGGTCTCCCCTCAGCCTCCTCTTCTCCAGACTAAACACCCCCAGTTCCCTCAGCCGCTCCTCCTACGACCTGTGCTCCAGACCCTGCACCAGCTCCGTTGCACTTCTCTGGACACGCTTGAGTCATTCAATGTCCTTTTTGGAGTGAGGGGCCCAAAACTGAACACAGGAATCAAGGTGCGGCCTCCCCAGTGCCAGTACAGGGGTCAGATCCCTTCCCTGTCCCTGCTGGCCACGCTATTGCTGACACAAGCCAGGATGCCATTGGCCTTCTTGTCCTCCTGGGCACACTGCTGGCTCCTGTTCAGCCGGCTGTCAATCAACCCCCCCAGGTCCCTCTCTGACTGGCAGCTCTCCAGCCGCTCCTCCCCAAGCCTGTAGCGCTGCTGGGGGTTGTTGTGGCCCAAGGGCAGCCCCTGGCATTTGCTCTTATTGACACTCACACAGTTGGCCTCAGCCCATGGCTCCAGCCTGTCCAGGTCTCTCTGCAGAGCCTTACTCACAATAGAACCATCTGCTGTTTTTCAGGACAAGGACTAGGGATTCATTCCTTAGTAGATGTTGGATTGTCATACCACTCCAGGATATATGACTACAGGCAGGAAACATGACAAAGTAACTATGAGTGTCACAGTTCAAAAGAACAGGGTGAGCATCTGAAAAGAGGAGAATCCAAATAAATTATCCTGTTGTTTCTGAGAAGAAACTAGACCCTCTCTATCTTACTGTACTACAGCATACAAGGTGCAGGCCATTTTACTCTGGGAGTTAACACTGTGTCTTACTCAGTTTGCAAGGTTTGGTACTTAACTGCATCTGTTTCTTCCATCTTGTTAAAACACAAATTATTTGCTCAGACAACATCTTCACTGTTACAGACGCTCTCAAATAAACAAGGAAAACCAAAAATTAAAAATGTATTATCAACACAATTAACTAGCCATCCACAGCCATTCAACAGCAGGTTCGAATGCCCAATGCAAGGAGAATAAAACACCACTTCCCACGGTTTAACAGCAACTCAAAATGCCCTATTGCTTCCTAGGGTTTAACGACAACCCAAAACACTCTATCACTCACCTAACAAGTGAGGAGTCAACCTCGAGGAAATTCTCAGGGAAGAACCCTGACCGAAGTAACCTCAAGGACTTTCCTTGGGCTGTGTCTCAACCCAAGGGGAGAGTCCTCAATCAGAGCATGCTTCTTCAGGGAAAAAGATCAAAATGGCTCCCGCAGGGGACTCCATTTATACCCAAGCTGAATTTGATCTGTGGTCAACAGCAGTTCCCATTGGTCAAATGCCCCAACTACCATGAATCTCTGAGAACTAAGGCAGCCAGAAGCTGCTACACTTGAGCAGCCAAGAAGCACTGTTTTCATTGGGTGGGTGCATTTTCCACATTCAGTATAAAGTAGCACCTTCCACCAGGCATTTATATGCACAGTCCTGATCTGAACAGAGTTCAGACAAGACCATCAGTTTCTTCCCAACTTTTTCTCAAAAGGGCCTCGTTTTTCTTTCACCACTGTTACCTGCAGAAGATGTTTACTCTAGCAAAGGCAAAAGACTAAAATAGCAATAAATAGATACTACTACTAGCAATAACAAAAAGCTAAAAGCATCCTTTACACAAAAGCTAAGGTAACATTACTCTGCCAGCTGGACCACCCCAAGAAACATCTGAAGCTCAGAGAAATGCCATTGTCCACGTTCCAGGCTCTCCAGTCTGTTACCTGTAGAAAGGTCCACTGAATCACAATGCAAGCAGAAAAGGAATTGAGAAAAATGCATGCACAGACTGATTGGGATAACATTTTTTAATTATAGGCGGGTTAGAGATAACACTTGTAAGGGTATTACACTTCCCTTCTGCTAGCCACAGAGAGCCATGCAGGCCAAAGGAAGGCTTCACATGGAATAAAATGAGAGAAATTCTGCTTCTTTCTGTTATTCAGATACATACTCAAAAAAGTCTGGTTTCTACTGAAGCATTTTCCTTTGTCTAAAGACTGTATTTTTCCTTGGATTTGGAAGGTTTATGAAAGTTACCTGCAAGTATTTTCTTAGCTAGTTTGCCTGTTTGGCTAGCCATCACCTTGTTTAAAAGGAAAAAAAAAAAAAACAAAAAAACAAAAAACAAAACAAACAAACAAAAAAATGTCATTCCAAATGGAGTAAAGATACAGGAGAATGCCAGAAATGTGTTGCGTATATGGTACAGTGTTTCTGACTTAAAGTAAACCCCTTGTTTTACTCACATATCACCTCCTTGCCATTAGCATATATATCCATGACCTCCTCTTGAAGGAAGTTGTACCAAGTAAAGTCAGGTTAAATCTAGAATACAGAGCTCAGCATTTGCTTCAAGGGATTTAATGTCATACAACGACAATAGGATGTCAAAGAATAAGATTAAGTAGATGCAGGGAAACATGTCATGAGAGAAAAATGGAACCAAGGGGGACATCCATATAGTTTCAGCTGGTCAAGTAGCAGAATTCACAGGAATAAGAACTGGGAATCTTCTTCCATCCTCACCACCCACACTCAAAATTTCATTCCAAACCAAACTGCTGGTTTAAATGAAAAGCATACTTTCTCATCAAGATTAATACATTATTATCAAGTTGTTTATCAAATTCACTACTAATAAAAACATTTTGGAAACCTGCTGTGGTCCCTAGGGTTGCCTGAAGCATTCTATTCCAGGATGTTTCAGGAATGCTGGCCGACTGCAAAACTGCAATGAGAGAGGAAACTTCTGGCATGCCTGCATGTACCACAGGATTTTGTCCCTAGAGAAGCTGTTCAAGAACATGGTGTATTATAAAAGCAATTCTGCGGGTGCTGTGAAATTCAACTTTTCATTAAAGGCCTTCAGTGGGAATTTTAGTTAAAAGTCATCATGTATGATTTCTAGATTGAAGACAATCGTGCCTGCTGGTTTTGATACAAAAGATGAAGTTATATTTAACAAGTGTCCTTACTGACAGTCATAATGCTATTTGGTAATTTAATGAAGTGTGTCTGAAATTATGAAACATCCCATCAAAGTCCAAGGTATTAAAAACCACAAGTCAATAAGAAATATGACTGCATTTTTTCTTTATGGAACAATTGTTGGGAAGACTGTGATTTCATTCTTCTGTATCTAAATAAGTAAGTGTATTCTCTCATGAAGATGGTTTTGATGTTTGCCTCAATGCATCTGTAATAGCTAGGTTTCTATGCCAGAAAAAAAATGAACTGAGAGGTTTGAAAACAACGATTTGTTTGAAATTTCTGCTACCTCTGAACAGTGTGATAATATGAAAAGAACCTAGCTTTCCTCAAAGTATTTTGACACTTTAAATACAGATCCAAAGCAAACTAGAGAATAAAGAAGACAACACAACATTAAAGATAATTCTGTCCAAAGTTCTATGACTTTGGTCTCTGTTAAAGTAAACTTTGCACTTTTCCAGCTGTGTAAAGTATATGTATGTAGTATGCAACAGGTTTCTAAGATTCTCTCTTTACCATCAAGACAGATTTTGGCCCCTAAATAATTCCTTGTTCTTTATCATAAAGAAGGTTTTGCTTTATCATAAAATGATCATACGTCTTCTGCTTAAGAACAAACAATATTATCACCTGTATCTGGAAGGAACTAGCAAGGTAAAATTTGCTTGGTACTACCTCAAGATAAGGAGAGCTGGAACATCAGCCTGAGATGAGTACAGCCAGCAAAATCCAAATACATTTTTAAGTTACCTCAAAATTTTTGTTTAAAACCCAGGCTCCCTTTCACCCTAACAGAGAGATAGGAAGCAGGAAAAAAGTGCAGGCCTACACTTACCCTAAAGACAGAGATTTTAATAGAGGCATCTGTCCAACACTTGTCTCAGTAACAGTTTACACCATATTAGAAATAAAAAGAGGTCCTGTGTGTGGCATTCAGAAAGTACTGTGTCATGTGCATGATAAATGAAAAAAGGATATTAAACTATCCCCATAGTAAACACAGAAAACACCATCTTTGGGCTCTGATGAGGAAAGGAAAAATCATCATTTACCAGTTAAAAATTACTAGTCTACAGGAAGAAGGTCATAGATTTATTTTATTAATAAGCTCTTTATAGTGTCTGTCTCCATAAAATAATATATATAAGCTTCAATATTAGTGAAATTCTTAGAACTTCATTTTCTAGATATGAAAGTTTAAACAATAGCCTATTTAGTTTATGCTCATACTTGATTCCATGATGAGAACCCAGATTTTATATTTCTCAAACAAATACCACTGTACCATGTAGAACCATAGTTCATTCTCCCAGCCCCATCTAACAAAAACAAATAAATAAACAATCTGTCAGAGTGTCAGTCCTAAAAACTGGTACAGAAAGCAGCTCCTATAGAGTCCAGGGAATGGAGAGTCCAGGCAATGGAGAGTTCAGAACCCTGACAGTGCCTCACTCTCCTAATCATTACAATGTGGGGTTTTTCAGTCTAACCTAAATCTTCCTAGATTCACCCATGAGCTTTGGTTTTCTTTGTTTCTGAGTGATAATAAAGGAGTTGATACTTTGACTTTTTTCCTAACATGAACTTTAATAGTTTTTAGAATGTCCAAATATCTATCAGAGGAAAGAAAAAAAATAGAGGGGAAGTACAACCTCCCATTTGGCTTGATGTCATAGAACCCCAAAATTTTGTTAGGCTATATATAAATTATGAGAATCTGTATGGTTCAGAGAGTTCTGACCTTACCTTTCACCAAGACCAAATTTGTATGCATATCAACTCTACCTCTTGACAGATATTCTTCCCCCTGCTTCTTCCTCCCACTCACCAGCATGATACTTACCTTATTCTTTGCTTTTCTGTTAGCCAGTAGGAGTGTTGAATATTTTTGAAGGAAAATAAGAGAGGGAAATAAGAGTGATTTTGGCTTTATGCCAACTAAAACTGAAAGCAGATTATCTTGTCCTATCAATCTGATGTCTGTGTTATGGTATTCCACCAAGACACCATACCAGAAGACTTTACATGTATCTGCCATGTATGAGAGTGCTGAAAGAACAGAGAGTAAGGCAGAGCTGCTTTCCCTCTCAGACTGTTCATGGAACCCAGACTGAAGTGGCACTGGGAGACAACATCATCTTCTTTCAAAACATGAGTCACTTGAGTCTGTAACTCTCACTCACTTCTTTAAAAATTCATTCATTCATTATTCTGTCAGCTAAGACTGCCACCTATGAAAACGGTTATAACAATTTTTTACAAATGGCTATTTACTCATGTGTAGCTTTGCTTCAGGGAGTTATATACATGTTTTTCTACTTCCTTTATAAAAACAAGATATGCCTGGAGCTGCTTCACTGAAATGAGAAAATAGTGAGGAAGGAAAGATATTTCTGTCTTCTTCACATGATACTCACTGCTAACTCCAGGTCATAATTATATGACATGATGTCACAATTTAAGAAAAAACTTGTTTTCAGAGGGAAAGGGGAAAACACTTTGCTGCCGCTTCTTTCCAAGAAGTCTTTGTTTCCTACACACTTCTAAGTTTGCATGTATGTTTTTGTAGCCTCCACCTACCAGCTTGACAATATTACTTATGTAGACGGGTCCCAAGCTGAACAGGTGCTTATTAGTCAAGTGTGGCCTTACAGAGATAAGATGCAAAATACATTTCAGTTCTGCCTTTTTTTTCTATTCAGCAGTAAAACCTACAAGACTGCTTTTTAATATACTTTGTTAAATGAGCCCTAAAATATAGACTTTTACAGTTCTTGACTGTGAATAACAATGTATGCATTTTCAATGGAAAAACTTTTTAAGTGAGATTTCACTGAGAAACCTGTTTGAAACAGATTTGCATTAACAGTCAGCTTCACATTTAATCAGAGTATTTCCACTGACATTGACTCATCTGCCTCATTCTCTGATTGCCTTCTGTTTCGAGTTTGCTGGTGGTTGTGTCTGAGACATGTTACACAGACATTTCACATTTTAGATTCAGAAACATTCCTCCAGCAAGGCTCTGTGCTCTAGTAAATACTGCAGAAAAAAGGACTCAAGAATTTAGGGTTCTCCTCTCACCTTTATCAGCAGCCTGATAGGTTAACTCTAATCACCTTGCTTGCTCATAGCTTTGTTTCTCTGTAGTTTAATACTGACGATATTTTGTAAAATAGTTTGAGATCTACTGATAAAAATTATCTATAAAAAACAGTTGGTATTGTGCTTATGGAAGAAGATATTTGCATTACCAACTCTGAATATTTGCTGTTTAAAAGTACATGATTTACATATCCCTCTTTGTCTGAACCTTTTTAGCTCCTGTTGTTCCAGACAGCACCTTTGTGCCTTTTATGGTTATAGTCCTTATCACAGATTCCCGCTTCTAGTCAACTTGCTCCACTGTTTATGTAAAAATTTCCTTTCAAATGAAAAAGAAAAATCAGTGGGTTTTTTAAAAAAGAAAACTTGACATCCAGGCTGCATTGGTTGACATAAGACTTGGAAGTAAGTTCAGTTGCTAAACTGAAACGTTTTTCCTGTTTTTTTCTGTTGATGTGTCTACATGAAAACATTAAATGTCCATTTAGGTAAGAAACAAAATATTTAAGACTGTAATCTCTCCATACTGAAGTCACTAGAATATTTGTGCAGATTTTACAGGCAACATGAACCTCACCCTGAAATTTTATCTTAAAATCTTGACTATTTAGATTTCACAGGCATAAAATTTCCTTCTGATTTCTGATGTTCACTTTTTCCATTCTTCCATCTGCATCCTACTTTTTTCCGCCCTGCACGAGTCTAGGATGGAAGCAAGGAAAAGAATAAAATTTTTGTTTTCTAATTTCCAAAAGGCTTTTCTGTGAAGAAAATTAGCAGTATTCGGGTTTGGTATCCAGATAGCCTTGTCTGTCTCTTGAGATAACGATGGTTTCTCAGGGGACATATGAATCCATGTTCATAGTGGCAAGAAATGGTCAAGGGTGCTGCACTTACCAAAGTCACTAGGTAACTTTAAATGATCAACTAGAGTGCACAAGATTATCAGGATCAAGTATTTTATTCAAGCAGAAGCAATATGTCTTCTGGGCACCATTACAGCACAGTAAAAATAAATAAATAAATATATAAATAAAATCAGGTATGACCATAATCCCATAGCCCAGGGGTCAGTTTTGTGTTCTTACAGTGATACTAGATATTGAAGTTATCCATGAAGATATGATTTCCTTGCACAGAATCTCACAGTATGACTTGCTCCTCAAAAACTGAGTCATTATCTAACTGATAAAGCACTATTAACATAGCAGAATTCTTTCACCTCGAAACTTAATTATTTCTGAACATTTCTAGTATAGTGACATCAATCAGTGCTCACTCATGATTAATTTGTTTCATTAATGCTAACAGCTCCAAATATTCTGTTGGCAAGCTGTCCACTGTCCTGATGATATTCAGGATATCTGGTTTCAATTTGTGTCTAGTTCCTCTTCTAACCATGTTGCTTTTGAGTGTTATGGGTTTGAATTTTTTGGTGTGTGTCTATCATTTTTTAATAAATTACTACAATGAACATGTAGAGGACATCTGGAAAAACCTACTAAGAACCGGCCAGCACCTACTTAAAATTCAAGTGCAACAGCACTCTAATAAAAACAACTCCTCCAGAATGCAGCCATAAGGACAGGGTTTGCACAATCTGTTCATCTGCATAATTAGTAATTGAGGACCTGAGAACAGTTGGAACATTGCTGTGGGCAACCCAGGTCAGATCACTGATAACATAAATAACAAAGATTCAGATTTCCAAAAGCTACAAACATCAGAATGGAGCTAACAACAGCCCTAATAAGAGCATGCAAAACAAACAGAAAGAGGGATAATTCAGAAAGCCATGAAGGGCCATAAGGCTACTGTAAAAAAACCCCAACCAGTATGGCTTAAAAGAATAATGAAAATGGGGGGGGGGGAGCGAAGAAAAAAGAGAAGGTACATGAGTAAATAAAATAAATTATTTTGCTTACCATTTGCATAAAGGTACAAGTATATGAATTCTTCTGCCAGACCATAAGTATTCCTCTTGGACATTAAAAAAAAAAAAAAAACCAAACGGTTATTTATACCCTTTGTTTTCACCAGATTACGGTGAAAAAACATGGACTACACAAGGCACTGCAGAGCCAAGTGTTCTTTGGGACATGAAGAGTAACACAGGAGAGGCAGTGATGCACTAATCAGCTGTGGATTAATTCCTTCCAATGATTTAGTTTGCTGCATCTTCCTTGGATGTGCATCAGGACAATGTAGGCCCTTGCTAAATCTAAATGTTTTATACAATGGCTTCAGTTTGTCAACTTTGTTTCTTATTCACAGTACAAAGGCATTATCTAAATGAACTGTCTATCAACATGTAATTTATGTGTGTTTACTTGTTTCACCCTCCTGGAAGATCATAAGTAATAATGACACAGAAATCTGTTGATTTGTATTGACAGAAGGACAGAGTTTTGCCATATGATACTAGATCACAAGATTTTTTTTTTTTGGCAAAAATATGAACAGTGGACTTTCTGCTTGGGTGTTCACCAGTGTTTGATTAATATAAATGCTTGAGGACAAAAATATCAAATAAAGTAAAAGGGGACTCTAGGTTCTCTGCATTTACAAAAATCAAGACTGATTTATCTCAGACTTAGGTAACATAAAAAATAATACCTGGAGGCAGAGCTATGTTTGCAGTTCTATCTCTTGTAGGAATATTATGTTATTTGCAATGGGATTAACATAGTGGTTGGAACTGTAATGTCTTTGTCCCTCAGTGATGTAATGTAAAAGATTAGTGTAAAGTATGAAAATATATAAAAAATGCCAGAAACTAATATAAAAATGTGACAACAATGAAATCAGTTGCATGAAATATAAATACCATCAATTAAATAGTTACTGCAAAGGACAATTGTTTTTATTTTAATTACATTTGATAACCTTAAAAATATATACCTATTGTGCATGAAAATACTATCATGTAGGATCTGCAAAAGTCTTCTCCCAAACCCAAGCCCAGTGGTTTATTATTCCAATCTTTTGGTCAGAGTCTAGAAACAGGCATATAAAAAATATGGAAATGGCTGAATACATAAAATCATACAGGACACAAATGAAGTTCAGAATGGAGGAAGTCTTGAAATCCTTTTTAAAGGAGGTAAAAGTAATTGCACCAGTAACACTGAGAGAAATAATAGAGGTATGGGCAAAGAAAACATTAAAAATTTTCCCCAGGTTCCCTATGACCTGCAAAATTAGCTTAACACATGTGGGCTATTACATTTCCCCATTTTGAGTTAATGAGCAGTTATAGACTCCAGTCTGAAATACAGATTAAATGTAACTATCTAGCTTCAGATTACTTTTGATACAGGAAAACTTGATATGGCTGACACCATTTTTTATAACTGTTATGCAGAAATAATGAAGTAAATATCAGACATTCCTCTCACTCTTGCTTAAAATTAACCAATTAAAAAATTAGGTTCTCCTGAATTCTCAAGATCCTCAACTCATTCTGTGGAAGGAAAACATATGAAATCATTTAATAGGTCAATAATTCAAACCATAAATACAAACGAAATTCTTTAGGTCTCATCTGGCTCTTGAAGCATATGATTTATCAAATTAGAGTCCCTTTTAAGTATTAATTTAACTTTCATATGATTTTTAGTGTCATTTTGTAACAGTACAGTTTTACAAACACAACCATGATCATATACTTTTCTTTACCTGTCCACCACACCAGTGTGACATGAATTGTGAAGCTGCTTGACCACATTGATAACCTTCTATGATGAAACGATCAACTTGACAGTTGAGAGGAGATCAGTGGATATTGTCTACGTGCACCTCAGTAAGGTTTTTGACACTGTCTCCCATGAGACCCTTGTATACAAGCTACTGATGTATGGGCTGGATAAGCACACCGTTTTCAATCTGGCTGAACAGCTGATTCCAGAGACTGGTCATCAGTTGAACAAAAAATGTTTGGAGGCCAGTAACTATCAGTGTACCCCAGAGGTCAGTACTGTGTCCAGTTCTGTTATAATTCCCCATTAATGATTTGGATGATGGGACAAAGTGTACTCACAGCAAGTTTGCTGATGAGGCAAAACTGGCAGGAGTGGTTGATACACCAGCAGGTCATGATTGTCCTTGACAGGCTGGAGAAATAGGCCAACAGAAATTTCATGGAGTTCAACAAGGAGAAGCCCAAAGTCCTGCACTGGGGAAAGAACAACACAATGCACCAAAATATGCCGAGGGTCACCTATCTGGAAAGCAGCTTGGCTGAGAATTACTTGATTCAGTTGTAATCTGTCAATCTTCAAAAATGGAGTCACAATCAGGTCCACAAGATCTGTCTCTCTGGTCTCAACAAAATTTTCAGAAATATCATGAAGGAACAATTGGTGCTCTCTCATATGTCACATTTCTTCAACAAGAGGAGTAATGGCCACCTGAAATTACTCTGAAATTCCTTTCACTTTCCAGGAATATAACACATAGCCAGAAAGGATGATGATAATCAGTTTATAACAAGCATTATATAACAGTTTGTCAAAGCACTCAGTTTACAAGAAATAAGTTCCTCAAATATTCAGAGTATGTCATGACCCATCTCACCTTCAGAAGGCAAAAACTGCATACACAGTCACTGTTCACAGCTATGGGTGTTTTTTTCCTATTGTGCAACTGGCCACCCAGATCACTTTTCTGCTCCCTTACTAAATTCTCTACATTTTAAATGGATGAATACTAATTAAAATCAATGCACACTTATGATTTTAACATATATTTTTTGTTAAATATTTTATGCATCTCAAAGTCTGTTCCTGAGTACCCAAGGATAGTCTATACTCCCCTGAATAACTTGTCTCAGGTAATTAGAATACACTAAACTCAGCACTTTTATTCATGAACACAGCCATCAGTCTGGTTTTGGTTTTGAAGATCATTTGTTTGTTACAATTCTTCCAGATCCCTTCATCTGTGATCAAGAAAAGCCATCTGTCTGGATGGGTAGATAAGATGGTACGCACATATATCTATCAAGACACATATGTGTGCAGTATACACATTGGAGATCATGGACTAGTTTACTGTATATTCGCAACACACAATCGCTGAGTCCAAGCCCAGGCAGGATACAAAGCAGATAAGAATATGGGAATATTGCACCTAATGTAACTTCTCTTTTCAGCCACAATGTTTCATTTTTTCTCTCTTCTGCATTGCAGGCCATATTCCCAATTAACTGGGAATTCCAATTAACTGGAAAGGATTTCTTTAGGAGACACAGTGGGAAACCACAATAATGTTTGTACTTGTTTAGAAATGCCATAAAAATCCTGATTTAAAAAAACAAACAAACAAACAAAAAACCAAACATACATTAATCACAGAAACACAGAATGGTTTGTATTGGAAGGGATCTCAAAGACCATCTAGATCCAACCCCCTGCCATGGGCAGGGACACCTTCCACTAGACCAGGTTGCTCAAAGCCCCGTCCAACCTGGCCTTGAACACTGCCAGGGAGGGGGCTGCCACAGCTTCTCTGGGCAACCTGTGCCAGCATCTCTGACCCTCACAGGAAAGAATTTCTTTCTTATATCTCATGTAAATCTACCCTCTTTTGGTTTAAGACCATTACCCCTTGCCCTATCACTACACCACCTGAGAAAGGGTCCCTCCCCATCTTTCCTGTAGGCTCCCTTTAAATACTGGAGAAGGTCTATAAGGTCTCCCCAGAGCCTTCTCTTCTCTAGGCTGAACAACCCCCACTCTCTTAGACTGCCTTCATAAAGAAGATGATCCAGCCCCCTGATCATCTTCTTTGCCCTCCTCGGCACTTGCTTCAACAGGTCCATGCCCTTCTTATGTCAAGGGCCTCAGAGCTGGACACAATACTCCAGGGCGTCTCACAAGAGCAGAGTAGAGGGGCACAATCACCTCCATCAACCTGCTGGCCACTCTTCTCTTAATGTAGCCCAGGATATTGTTGGCTTTCTGGGCTACGAGCACACATTGCTGACTCATACTCATTTTTCCATCTACTAATACCCCAACTCCTTTTCCACACAGCCGCCCTCAGTCCGCTCTTCTCCCAGCCTGTATTTGTGCTTGGGATTGCCCCAACCCATGTGCAGGACCTTGCATTTGGTCTTGTTGAACTTCATAAGGTTCTCACAGGCCCACCTCTCAAGCCTGTCCAGGTCCCTCTGGATAGCACATCCCTTCCCTCCAGCGTGTTGACCCCACCACACAGCTTGGTGTTGTCATCAAACTTGTTGAGGGTGCACTCAATCCCACTGCCCATGTCACCAGCGAAGATGTTGAACAGCCCTGTCCCCAAGACCAACCCCTGAGGAACACCACTTGACACTGTTCTCTACTCAGATATCAAGCTGTTGACCACAACTCCTTGAGTGCAGCAATCCAGTCAGTTCCTTATCCACCAAGTCCTCCACCTATTATTATATATCTACATCTCTCCAATTTAAAGACAAGGATGTCATGTGGGACAGTGACAAATGCTTTGCACAAGTCCAGGTAAGTGACAGCAGTAAACATGGGACCGGATGGGTTACACCCAAGGCTGCTGAAAGAGTTGGCAGATGTGCTCGCCAAGCCACTTTCCACGATTTACCTGAAGTCATAGCTAACTGGGGAGGTCCCATTGGACTGGAGGGTGACAAATGTGACACCCGTCTACAGGAGAGGCAGAAAGGAGGATCCAGCAAACTATAGACCTGTCAATCTGACTTCGGTGCCAGGGAAGGGCATGGAGCAGGTCATCTTGAGTGCCATGGAAAGTCATATAATGGACAACCAGGGGATCAGGCCCAGTCAGCATGGGTTTATGAAAGGCAGGTCCTGCCTGACAAACCTGATCTCCTTCTATGACAAGATGACATGACTATTGCACGAGGGAAAAGCTGTGGATATTGTCTACCTGGATTTTCGAAAAGCATTCGACACAGTTCCCCATAGAATTCTCATAAAAATATTGGCTGCCCATGGCCTGGATGAGCAAACGGTCTGCTGGGTCAAGCACCGGCTGGATGGATGGTCCCAGAGAGTGGGGGTCAGTGGAGCTAAATCCAGCTGGCGGCCGGTCACAAGTGGTGTTCCTCAGGGCTCGGTGTTGGGACCATTTCTGTTCAACATCTTTATTGATGATCTTGGTAAGGACATAGAGTGTATCATCAGTGAGTTCGCAGATGACACCGAGTTAAGCGGGAGTGTCGATCTGCATGAGGACAGGGAGACTCTACAGAGAGACTTGGATAGATTGGATCAGTGGGCCAATGTCAACAGGGTGAGCTTCAACAAGGCCAAGTGCCAGGTCCTGCACTTGGGCCACAACAACCCCCTGCATGGCTACAGGCTTGGGGAGGTGTGGCTGGAGCTGTCTGGGAGAGAAGGATCTGGGGGTTCTCACTGACAAGCAGCTGAACATGAGCCAGCAGTGTGCCCGGGTGGCCAAGAAAGCCAATGGCATCCTGGCTGGTATCAGAAATAGTGTGACCAGCAGAAGTAGGGAGGTGACAGTCCCCCTGTACTCTGCACTGGTGAGGCCACACCTGGAGTGTTGTGTCCAGGTTTGGGCACCTCAATACGAGAGAGATCTCGAGGTGCTGGAGCGAGTGCAGAGGAGGGCAACGAAACTGGTGAAGGGCCTGGAGAACAAATCCTGTGAGGAGCAATTGACGGAGCTGGGACCGTTCAGTTTGAGGAGGAGAAGGCTGAGGGGAGACCTCATCACTCTCTACAGCTCCCTGAAAGGACATTGTAGAGAGGTTGGTGCTGGTCTCTTCCCACAGGTGATTAGTGACAGAACAAGAGAGAATGGCTTTAAACTGCAACAGGGGAGGTTCAGACTGGACATTAGGAAAAAAATTTTTTACAGAAAGAGTGGTCAGGCAGTGGAACAGGCTGCCCAGAGAGGTGGTGGAGTCCCCATCCCTGGCTGTGTTTAAGGGTTTTTTGGATGAGCTGTTGGTGGATATGGCGTAGGGGAGAACTTTGTAGAGTTGGGCTGGTGGTTGGACTCGATGATTGCAAGGGTCTTTTCCAACCTGAATGATGTTGTGATTCTGTAAGATGTTGGAGGCAGATTAGATGGACTTGATCTTGTTGGTCTCTTCGGTGAAGAGTTTCTCCCATGGACAGCCTGAGCTGTTGAGACCTGTATCATACTTCTGAGTAACTGCATTGGTAGGAGTAAGGGTCCATCACCTGGCCTTGCATTGTGTGTAATAAAAATATTGGGGCAGGGAGGAAAAGCCAGAGATACATGGAGTTCTACTCAGAGGAGAGGAAAGGTTTTGTCACCTGTGTCAGCCGGTGCCATTTGAACTCAATGCAAGCTTGAGGTCTTAAACACCTGTGATTGCTAAAGTTTCCCTGGCACCTTTTCTGGGAGCAGAGAACGTTAGCTCCAGTGTCTTGGCCAAATTTCAGCAAGGGTCATTATACTTTGCCAGCATAATTTCCCTTGGAACTGTGGTTGGAGCAGTTATTTTTTGCTTCCTCCTCCTAAAAATGGTGTTTTGCTTTTTCTGGAATGGGGGAGTTGCTGTGTTCCACCCCAGAGATGGCTGCATTTCAGTGGTGGTTGAATAGATCTTTAAGTGCATACAGCTGGCAACACACTGGGACTCTCTCTGGAATAGAAGGCATTTTGTAAGTACAGAGTAGCCTTGAGTAGGTAGCACAAGATGAGATGCTATACACCAAAAAACCCTGACTCATTTATTTCTCAGTTTGAGTAGATCAGTCCTCGAATCAGATTAGTATGAAAACATATTTTGGCCCTGAATATTTAGTACAATTACTACAAAAAACTACCTTTTTTAACTTCTTATTCATAGGATGGTACATATCACTTGGTAAAAATGTGTGATTTCAACACAATTATCTGTCTTCCTTCTGCCTCTCAGAAATACACACACTACATAATAAATAAAAATTACCTCCTTGATTTAAAAAACAGGGCTTGGTGGGTGGCAATTTTTAAAGTAACTTAACGCAAACCACACAACAGACCTATGAAAAATACTCTCCTTACACTGTTTGGCATTTAATGGTTTGGATCAATCCCAAAGCCAAGCCACTGAAAAAAGTGTCCCACTCCAAGGACTCTGCAAGGTGACAACACCGCCACTAAGAAACATAAACTTTACTCACAGTGTTTAGCCTGCCAGTGGTTCTTGTCTAGTAAATCACATATTCTTCAAATGTGTTTTGGGACCAGCAAGGCAAGGAGGTGTGAGAAATTAAACTGTGCGCTGATGAGGGAAGAGCTGGCTCTTAGAACCAACAGGCTGAGCATACAATTAAGTAAATACCCTTTCAATATTTTGCTCATTTCAGCAAGAAGCACCAGGAAAAAATCATTTTCCAATTAGTCAGCAGGTTTCAGCATCATTAGCTTCTATATCAGATTTGCTACCATTCAAAAATGCATCAGGAGACAAAGCAGGAAGAGTTAAGTATCTTTACTGGAATCTGAAGTCTGTAAGGAGGTGAAATTAGATTAGCTCCATGGAAATGAGGACAGTTTACATTACCAGAGGGGCCCTACCTGTCTCTAGACTTGACAATGAACAACGGCCTTTAGCATATGGCATTACAATGAATTAGTGATCAAGTGCAATTAATCCTAATATATCCTCTCTTGAACCTCAGTGGCTTGTTAGTCAGAGGGAAAAAAAGATCTGATGTCCCTAAATTGTCAGGTGAAACTCTCATTTGAGGTAAGGCTACCATGCGGAGTTGTGCATCCATCTGGTGACTCCCTTTTGTGATATTCAAACAGAAGGTGTTTTAATGAGGCTTTTATAGCAGGCACCACCTGCCACTGATCTTACTCTCTAAAAAGGTATAATTGAGGATTGGTTTTACAGTATGGCTTGAATCTTAACCTTGGGAATTCATCAGGATATGCAAATCTGGGAGTGATGTAATTCTAAAATGCCGATTTGGCTTTTGATTTAGAGCGAATAGGTTAGAGAAAATTGTGGTTTGGCTAATTGCAACGAGTTATATGGTAGCTTCCCCCTTTTCAGATGGATTAATGGAAGTGTCATCTCAAAATTAAATACCCAAGCTGATGGTGGCCATATGTCTTCATTCGAACCCTTGCACATTAGTGATACAGCTAAACTACAGGCAGCTCTGAGGACAAAATGGTTTCAGCACTACTAATACTTAAAGGTTTTGATTCTATGAACCCTTATAATGTTACTAAGTCTGTATTAATAAATGACTATTCACATAACAGTGGGCAAAGTTGAACCAATTCTACTTCTTTCTAAAGGAAAAAAAAAAAAACATTTACAAGAAAAGCAATGTCTATTTTCCACCTCTATGCATTTGGACCTGCTGATGCCCATTCATTTGTTTTTCAATGAGTGTACAAGTTACTTTACTGAGGTGCATGCAACACTCTTTTGTAGTACTCTGTATTGAAGCTCTTGTTAGCAGCTAACAATGTGGCACAATCACCAACAGTCACTTCATGTTCTTGAAAGGACTGTTAGCTACCCTCCTTCCAAACTGGATGCTCACCTTAATGGTATGCTTGTGGAATCAGCAATAAATCCGAGAAGAGAACCACAGGACTGAGTCAGAATTGTTTTGTGAAGCATGGGGTCAACATCACTCCTACTTCTGTACTTCCTCCAGAATACTCTAACCCCTTTAATGGCAGAGATATGGACTCCCCATACTGATTAGTCCTTGCCTTACTTGTGTCCCATTCTTGTTCACTCAGCTGCTCAGAAGTCCAAGGATAAATCCTTTTCATTTTCATTTGCATCATGATGCCTGGGTTCAATTTAGCCTGAAGGGTGCAGCAGTCTTTCCTACTATGCCCCTAGAAATTAACAAGATGAAGGTCCTGGCTTTGCCTCACAGAGCTTCTTTACACTTTCACTACCCAACTAAATTGGTTTCACATGTAGGCACAGCTCAGCACTCAGATGCACAGAGCTGACTGTGAACTATGCACAGAACAAAAAGCCCTGAATGTTATTCTCAGAGCTTCAAAGTTCAGTCAAATCAAAGCCCATTTTTATCTTCAAGCCTTCACTGGCCCTTCCACACAGATCATTTCCAGGCCTAATATTCATGACAGAAAAAGGTAGTTTCTGCTATAAACATACAGCTCTCTCCTCTTATGCATGTGCTTTTTGGAAGAATCAGGGGCTGGGGAGCAAAGGCAGCAGGCAGATTTTTCAGGCAAACCTAGAAAAGCTAAAAGATTAATGTTTCATCAAAGTAGTAAGTTACTGAAACAGGAGTTTGGAGCAGAAAATAATAGTCAAAGAGCTGTGGAAGAGATGAGTGCCTACAGTACACATATTTGTGCACGTCACAGAGTTACTATATTCAGATGATGCTTTGTGAAAAGGGAAAGTAAGACATCATCGGAAGGAAAGGTGAGCTGCCTACCCTGTGCTCTCAGCTCTTTGTCAGTGTCCAACAGCTAATAGTAGTCCTCATCAAATCGTAAGCCAGAAAATAAGATTTTATCAGAATCTTTGTTGTACATTTCATAAAAGTTATACCTTGCTGTAAAAATTCCAAGTCTTTATATGTGAATTCATTACCCATAACTCGGGATAGTAGATAACTGTTCCCCAAGCCAGTGCAACGTTTAAGTTTCCATCTAGAAAACAAAGGCAGGCATTACTTTGAATAAGACTTGTTTCTGTGATATGTCATCCAAAAGGCAAGAATTTGCATAGCTTTAGTGCTGGATTTAGCCTGAACCTTCAGTAATAGGAAGTTAGCCAACTACACCATGGAGCAAAGCAAATTACTTTCACAAGGCTTGTAATATGTCATTCATTAAGATGACTCTCTTGGCGTCCAGTGTGGGTGTCCGCTTGCTCCACCATAGAGCCTGAGGGAATATGAAGGATGCCAAGCCACTAAAAGAGCTGAGCAATAGAAGCCACTGTGGTCACAAGAGTAATGCCAGCACCAAAGGCACTTACCAGCGAAACTGCAGATATTAACTCTGGCTATGTAGCTCAGTAGGAGGGCCTTTCAGATTAAATGAGATGAAAAATCACACGTTTCATCCTCTAGCTCATGTGCATGTACCTAAATAAGCCTATAATTCACCATTGCTCAATATAATCTTTAACATTTTTTTCTCTTTATATTCACTTCTCCTAAACTTCCTTTAATCAGGCTGATTTTCCAATGGCTAATGTGAATCCCAGAAATGTATTAGGAATAAACTCATGTCTGTATAAACAAATATTCTTACATCTTGATAGGTGAAAATCTATAGATATGGTCAGTAATGCAAATGCACAAAAATATTTTCTGAGTCTTTTTGTGTGAAACACCTCAGACCTGCTGAAAATAGTCTGTTGTATTGAGTCTAAACAAACTAAAAAACCCTGAATGCTAAAGAAATTAGCATTCAGATGCCTAAATTTCTTTCCAGAAAACAACCAATCTAATGTTTTACAATGAGTATTTCTTCTAAATGCAATGGGTAGTGTGAAAATAAAGGCTGAATGAGATAATACAGCCTCTTCATCTCTAGAGTTTGTCTAAGTTTAAAAATCCTCAAATCATTTGAACAGTATTCAACCAATTATATACATTTAAAAATTTAGACTTCCTTAAAATAGATGAGGAAAGAGGACAGAAGGGATAAGGGGTTTACACCTGAATGCTATTTATGCAGTATAGCTGAAGTCTATCAGCTGTATTTGTACAGAAGCACTTCAAAGTGATGATTCTGTCTTTGTCTGGATGAACACGCCTACATGTCTATTACCAGTTGTCTCTTATGTGAATTCAGAATCTGGTTTGTGTAAATATTTCTGTTTCTATATATAACCCGAAGCCTGATCACTAGAAGCGAACACAGAAATTCTGTGGACTTTACATTGGAAAGCTCACTTTAAACTGGTGACAGCTGAGAAAGAAATTGTTCCATAGTATAGGATTTGATAGTATATATCAGAGCAGAAGTAGAGGTAAGCTTTCAAGTGATGAGATGCAAGGATTATACCAGACACACTCACTGATAAACTATATCTGCAGGATAACCTCATGGTGTCCCCTGTTTACAAACTAATAGTTACACCTGGGAAAACAGACTTCAAGGCTAAACACTGAGCTGGTTTTGAAGCCACACTAGAATTATTTCCATGGAACACCTATGAGCAACTATTAACCTGTTAAGTATTCTCTTCATTTCACCTTGTATCAGGCAACCTCTCTATCTCAGAATATCTGTCTCCTCTTCTTCCACCTGCCCACCCATACAAAAGTTTTCAGGCCTAGAAGTCTTTCCCTGCAATTTGATGCCCATAGCCACAGGCTGAAACCCCTCAGTCTTCAATTCAGGAGCCTATGTGCCGTGTTCTGTGATTCTTGTCTGTTTGCTGCCAATTTACTACACTGCTAGGGATATAAGCTGCTGGTAGCATAAATCCAACCAGCCTTGCCAACTCCCACAGTTTTATTATGAATGTTGCAATATATGTTCTTAATTAAAGTTTCATACGATACCATATTTCCTGACATTAAATGTCCTAATCTTCCTTCATTCAAAACATCAGTCACTGTCTATTTCTGTTAATGAGGCCAAATTGAAGGTATTTTCCTTCTTTGCAGCTTCATGAATAATAGAGGGCTACACTTCATCCAAATGGCCACCGGCTCCCTCTGCTTTCAGATTCAGCGTGATCAGGACTAACTGAGGACACCCACAGAAAAGCAGTCATCCACCTCATCATAGGAAGCCTGATAAGAGGCAGATGATGGGAAGAGCTGGCAAATCTTGAAGCGCAGGATGAAAACTTTGAACGCAGTTGAAAATAAGGAGTGGTGAGAAAGGCGTCAAAGAAAATATCATTAGAAGAGTCTGTATATGGACACATTACTGAAATCAGTACTGATGAAAGGCTTAAGCTCTACCCTACTCCAGAGGTCTTCTCTTTTTCTACGCCTTTCTTTTTGCCTAGCCTTGTCGAATCACAGAGAAATGGGATGACTCATGCTATAATCCAAAGTTACGCAGAGAGCCAATAGCCAAGCAAAGAATTTAATTTCAGTCTCCATCAAATCACAAACCTTTGGATTCCACTGAACCCAGGGACACAGACTTCAAGAATCTAAGACACAATTGTAGCTGGCGTTGTGTTGAAGGTAGTGACGTCCAAAATACTGGAAAGAAGAGACCACTTCTGCCCTCAGTCCCCAGTCATTTATGTTGTCCATGGAAGCCAATTTTGTAGGAAAGAATATGGGAAAGTATGGCCAGTAGCAACTGATTACTCAAAAGGCCGAAACAGTTGATGTGAGGAACACCTCTGTTATTAAGCTGCATTTGCTTCCTATAGCTGTCTGGAAGTCTTTGGAGGATGAAGGTCTACTGCATGCAGAATTCAAATCTTGGGTCAGATTAGCACAGTATCCTGTAAGAAACAAAGTCTAGACCTAGTACTTCTACATTATAGACCTACTTTGGTTATGTACATTGACACTGAAGAGCACCAGACTTAAAAGCTACAGCAGTTAGATTTTACATATGATTTACCAACTGTATTCAATTTGATTAGAAATGGGACTGTATGTAACAGAGCACAGAGTTAAGAAACCCACAACATAAAACTCCCAAAACTTTTATGCTTAAATCAAAGGGTAGGGATTCAAAATTACAGGGAAAGATGGAAATGAGGGACAGACACTGTAAGAGGAGACTTCAGAGCTGTGACAGATGTGGTTGATGTAAATGAAGACGATATATAGCAGAGGATCTGATCCAAGGACCACTCCCGCAGTGAGTGGGACCATAGTGAGAAATATCCTAATCCCTTCCTGTGACCCTGAAACAAGCTAATATTAAGCAGCGACTAGGCAAAAATTCAGAAAAAAAAAGAAAGGCTTATGGCAAAACAGAATTCTAAGAGCTGACATTCTGAAGAACTATCACTTGCTCAATGTCAACATGAAATCTGGTTAAAAAGTTAGTATGTCATTTTGTTCCAATCAGTCACTTTCCTCTAATAATGAATCATAGGCTTCTCAAAAATTGTGTTAACATCTGGGATGCAAATACAGAATTCAGAAAAATATTGTTTGGATGCTTCTACACCCAGTGTTTTTTTGAGACTCAAAGAATACGGTTAGTTTATTTTTCTTAGGAATATTGTAATTTGTGTCTCACTGTAACTGATTTCATTTTTTGTGGACACTTTCATTTTTTCAAAGGTTGTTATTTTATTCCAACTAGTCATCAGAGTTACTGAAAAGATAGCATTGGCATGTTTTATTCAGAAAGCAGGTTTGGGATTATGTTTGACCAACACTCTCACAAAAAAATTTTTTGGTTTTCAGATTTGTTCCAGTTATATGTAAGTGAATGCTGAGTTATGTTCTTTTGCTGTGACTTCCTTAGAGCAGGTGAATAAAATGTTTCAGAAGTCCCTCATTTCTGACACACCAGCTAGCATCATGTGCACTGATATTAGTGACAGTATATCCAGTCTATTAATACCTGACCCTATGGCTGGTGTCACCACCAGAATTTTGTTTTTTTCAATAATGGGATGGTCTATAAAGCACCAGGCCTGCTGACATTGGATGGGATTCATCTTTCTCAAGGGGGGAAGAGGGTCTTTGCTCACAAGCTAGGAGGACTCATTGACAGAGCTTTAAACCAGACTTGAAGGGGGGAGGGGATAATATCAGGCTCACCCATGACAAGCTATGGGATGACATTCCAAGGTTAGAGGGACAGGATGTTAGCGAGGGCCCTCATCCTGTTGCTCTGAGATGTGCTGCATACACTACAGCACACTCAATGTCTTACAGAGATGAGCCAGGGGCTTCTGAGGTAATAAGATCCAACAGGGATTTTCACCAGTGAAATACTTCTAAGGAACTAAGGTGTGTTCATCTAAAAAGGTGACATGGCCAACAGTCCAGCTGAAGTGCCTCCACACCAACTCACACAGCATGAGCAACAAACAGGGGGAGTTGTAAGCCACTGTGTTTCTAGAAAGCTACAATTTAGCTGCCACTACTGAAACTTGATGGGACAAATCCCATAACTGGAGTGCAGCTATCGATAGCTACAGACTGTGCAGAAAATGACAGGCAAGGAAGGAGGGGAGGAGGGGTTGCACTCTATATAAAGAAATGGCTACATTGTGAAAAGCTGTCTCTGAAGAATAGCCATGAGCAGGTTGAAAGCTTATGGGTAAGAATTAGAGACTGAGGAAACAAAGGGAACCATGTTGCTGGTATTTAGTACAGACTGCCCAGTCAAGGGAAGCCTATTGAAGAAGCCTTCTTACTCCAGCTATAGGAGACAGCATGCTCGCGGGCTCTCATACTGCTTGGGGACTTCTACCATGCTGATGTATGCTGGAAAAGTATCACAGTGAACTGTAGGCAGTTCAGGATACTCCCGGAGTGCATCAAAGATAACATATTAAGTTAAGTAATAGGCAGTCCTACCAGAAGGGGTGCATACTGGACCTGTTGGTCACCAACACAAGTGAGTTAATGACAGGCATCACGATTGGAGTCAGCCTGGCCTGCAGTGATCATGCACTGGAAATCACAGTCCTGAGGGATATGGCACAGGCAAAGAGTAAAGTCAGGACCTTAAATTTTAGGAAAGCAAACTTCCAGCTGTTCAAGGAAATAGTCAATAAGACCCCCTGGGAAGTTGCCCTCAGGGACGGGGGAGCAGAACAGAGCTGGCAGATCTTTAAGGATGCTTACCATAGAGTGCAAAACCTCTCAATCTCCGGGTGTAAGAAACCAGAAAAGGAAGGCAAGAGATCAGCATGGATGAGAAACGCTTACTGGTCAAACTAAAGAGCAAGAAGGAAATGCACAGGCAGTGGAAGCAGGGACAGGTATCCTGGGAGGAGCATAGGTACACTGCCCAGTTGTGTAGTGATGGGGTCAGGAGGGCCAAGGAACAGCTGGAGCTGAACTTGACAAGGAACGTAAAGAATATTAAGGGCCTCTGTAGGTATGTCAACCAGAAAAGGAATGTCAAAGAATGTGAACATGGTGAAGACAATTGGCAAACTTGTAACAACAGATGAAAAGAAGGCTAAGGTACTCAACAAATTTTTGCCTCAGTCTTCACTGGCGACCTCTCTTCCCACACTTCTCAAGTGGATGGACCTTAAGGCAGGGACTGGGGGAGCAAAGTCCGCACTGTAAGAGAAGATCAGATTCAAGACCACCTGAGGAGCCTGAACATACATAAGTCTATGGGGCCCCATGAGATGCATCCCAGAGTCCTGAGGGAACTGGCTGATGTAGTTGCCAAGACACTTTCCACGATATTTGTCATGGCAGTCAGGTGAAGTCCCCAATGACTGGAAAAAGGGAAACAGTTCACCTCTTTTTAGAAAGGGTATAAGGAAGACGCTGGGAACTGCCAACTTGTTAGCCTCACCTCTCTGCCTGGGAAGATCATGCAACAGATTCTTCTACAAGGCACGTGTTAAGTCACACGGAGGACAGTGAGGTGATTCAAAACAGCCAGCACAGCTTCACCAAGGGCAAGTTCTGCCTGACCAACCTAGTGGCCTTCTGTGATGGAGTGACTACAGCAGTGGGCAAGGGAAGAGTTACAGATGTCATCTATCTGGACTTCTGTAAGGCCTTTGACATGGTTCCCCACAACTTCCTTCTCTTTAAATTGGAGAGATATGGATTTGATGGCTGGACTGTTCAGTGGACAAGGAAGTGGCTGGATGGTCACACCCAGAGAGTAGTGGTCAATGGCTCAATGTCTAGATGGAGATCAGTGAAATATGGTGCTCCTCAGGTTCCTCAGAGGTCTGTATTGGGACTGGTACTGTTTAATATCTTCATCAGTGACAGACAGAAGGATCAAGGTCACCCTCAGCAAGTTTGCAGATGATACCAAGCTGAATCAAGTGTTTGACAAACCTGAGGGACAAGATGCCAATCAGAGGTACTGGAACAAGCTTGAGAAGTGGGCCCATGTGAACTTCATGAGGTTCAACAAGGCCAAGTGCAGCATCCTGCACGTGAGTCAGGGTAACCCCCAGTATCAGTACTGGCTGGCGGAAGGACTTGGGGGTATTGATTTATGAAAAACTAGGCATGAGGCTGCAACATGCACTTGCAGTGCAGGAAGCTGACTGTGTCATGAGCTGCATCAAGAGAAGTGTGGCCAGCAGGTTGAGGGAGGTGATTCTGCTCCTTTATTCATTTCTTGTGAGACCCCACCTGGATTACTGTGTTCAGCTCTGGAGCTCACAGTGTGGAAAAGACATGGATCTGTTGGACCGGGTCCAAAGAGGGCCACAAAAATTATCAGAGAGAAGAAACACCTCTCCTGTGAAGCAAGGCTGAGAGAGTTAGTGTTGTTCAGCCTAGAGAAGAGAAGACTCTGGGAAGACCTTATTTCAGTCTTTCAATATTCAAAAGGGGCTTATAAGAAAGATGGGGATAAGCTTTTTATTTGGGCCTGTTGCAATAGGGGAATAGGTTGCCCAGAGAGGTTGAAGATGGCCCATCCCCAGAAACACTCAAGACCAGGTTGGATGGGTCTCTGAGCAATGTGATTTAGTTGAAGATGTCCATGTTCATTGCAGGGGTGTTGGACTAGGTGATCTTTCAACACAAACCATTTGTCTCTTCCAACTCAAACCATTCTATAGTCCTATGATTCTATGACAACAATTAGGCCATAAATGAATTCCGATATCAAAAGGTAGTGGTATCAGAGAAGAGTCTTTTACTGAAGATTGTGTAACTTGCTAATTTTTCAACTAAAACAGACCTATGGCAATTGAATAGTTTAATTCCCAAGTGTTGCTTTCAAACTTTGAACTCAGTCTAAAGGTATAATTAGTCTTTATCCAATAGTACTGCAAATTTCAATCTTTCCAACTGCCTTTAAATTATGTCCTCCTTGAACAGAAGCGGAGAAAAAAGGTTGCGTAGAGAAAACAATTGGTCATTTCCTCTCCCATCCCCTCTCCCTATGACATTCTCAATACATTGTTAGTCTCAGATCCAGTGGCCCCATGAAACAGCAGATTACAACCAAGATGATGGCATTTTTTGAGTTTTCATCCTCCATTTGGCTATGATCCACTGGCCCTAGGAAAGGAGATAAGATTTTACATTTCTTATCAGTCACCAGATGGCTTTTAAAACCAGAAGCTGTCTGCTAGGATTTAAGTTAATGAACAAAAGTGCTTTTATGAACTACTGGTATGTACAGTCAGAGATATAATTCTGGTTATTCAAGACAGTGCAAGACAATAGATCCCACTGTATTTAACAACTTAATCTAGTAATTATATAACAGCATTTCTGACTCATTTTCCCTAAGCACTGTAACTCTAAACAGAAATGGATTAGCCACAGTATGTTAAAGCTTTTGAAATTGTGTGGAGTTCAGTATTGGACAGAATAGTAGTGTTGTTCAGTGGATGTTGATACAGAATTTTATGACTGGAAAATGTTTTTAAAGAGAAATAAAGCCAATAATGCATTATATATCCCTGGCACGTAAATAAAATTTTATTTCCTATCATCATTAAAAAGGTGTTTGATGCCTGTTTTGGGAAGACAGCACTTCAAATCTAGTAGTAATCTGAAAAAATCTCCTTTTGTAGAAATAATAATTGCTAGCATTATACTAGCAGTGACTGCCATACTGAGAGTCAACAGAGTAACTAAAAGAATAACAGAAACATTTTCTGAAGCTGGCCCCTTTATGTAGGATTGGTGAAATTTGTTAAGACCATATGTTAGTCATATTGAAGGAGGCACAGTTTAGCTTTATGGATTCTGGAGTTTTCCCAGCAAACTTTCAAGGCTTGATGTCTCTCAGATTTGCTGAATTGCTCGTGTGATTACAGACCGGGTGCAGGTTAAAAGAAAAAAACTGATAGCAGAAGTTGAAGTTGCTCTCCCTGAAGCTCACTATCAGGTTCCCTTATAAATCCTGTTGTTAACTGTTTTATTCCAGTGACTAACGAAATTGGCTTGATGGAGAAGTTTCCAGGGGTACTCTGAAAGACAAGTATAATTTTTCTGCAGATTGAAGAAAATCTGACCAATCTTTTTATGTGCAAGCTTCTTTATGCATTTCTAACAAAATAAAACTGTGAAACTATTCATCCAAATGTTATTTATCTTTAAGCTGCCTTTTAAATGTATTAGTAAATTTAAATTTAAAAAGAAGTTGCAGTTAAGAAATTTACTGAATTACTAAAATCTAAGTCAGTAGTTAGCTCAGAAAATCTATAAGCCTTTCTGTTTCTTATCCAAGGGTATGAAAAGTTTGCATTTAATATAACTGATTAGGTTCTTTTTTCAAAGTTTTGTTTTAGGTCACAACACTGGAATCCTAAAATTCTAGGAACCAAATAAAATGAGGACTTTGTTCAGACACATAAGCATGCTGTGTATATGCATCCTCTTGTTATACTAGGAAACACTCAGGTGGTTCTCAGTACAGTGGGTTTCTCGCCTTGACTCCCAGCTTTCATCAGTCTGAATAAAGATCAATGGTATGAATAAATCAAGTAAACCCACACTTTTTGTTGTTGCTGATCTGATTTTATTGTGAGATGTTTTTCATAGCAAAATCATGCACGTTATATTTTAAACGTTTCATCCGTACTTTGTAAACACTCCTGTACTGAAACTTTCAGTGACTAGAATTATTGAACAGTAAATTTACACATAGATACTGTGATAATGTTTGGCCTTCAGCTTGGTGCTGAGCAACACCCCAGGAATTATTGCTCCATAATTTTCATCTTGTTGCTGAATTAACTTCCAGGTTATAGTGGTTTTGGGGGTTTTTTTTCATCAGTAAATATTATCCCCATAGCATAACATGCATCACAATAATTTCTGTTGCAGGCTGAATAAAATGGTAAAATAATGCCATTCTCATCATTAAATTTATAGTGAAATCCAAAGGCGTTGTTTGAGCAAGCCTCATTTATCCTATGTATTTTACAGTTATATTATTAAATTTCATGTATTTATATACGACATTCTTCTAGAGAAAAAAAAATAAAGAGGTATGTCTAACTTGGCTACACTAATGATACCAAAGCAACTCAATTTTTTGGAATTTGATTTTTGAGTACTTAAGCTTGGAGCTTTATTACTGTGTTAATGAGAACTCCACACTCTCAACTACCAGTACTCGCTCAGCTTAAATGTCTGACACTTTTTTCAAAGACACAAAGTAAATCCAGAGATATTCAGTTTGCACAGTTTACAGAAGAGTTGATAGCTTCACATTCACTTCAGATTTATTTTCCACTTTTTTTGCATCTTAGCTACTTTGACATGAATATTTCACTTCCCTATCTATTGTACACATACAACATTCTTTAAAGAACCTATGCATCTTCAAATTAAGTATAGTGAAAGTGAGAACCAATCTTGCCCTCTTTACCAACAAAGTACAGAGTGTTAACCAATTTTTTGTTCCTAATATACATGAAGAGCATCTGTATTCCAATAAAAAGTACCAGGGTATAATTTAAGAGGTATTTCTCCTGTCTTGGGCTAAAGCCTTGATCCACAGATACTACTTCCTGATCTCATCATGATGAAGATGGGAAAGAATGGTAGAAATCTTCTAGTAAAAAGCTTTTCCTCTGTAGATTCCTATCTTATTGAGAGCTACCTGTATCCAAGGATGTGAAGCAAGGTATCTAACAGATAAGTGCACAATGCAAGACATAGGCACCATCCCACTGATGAATATGCAACATCGGAGCCATTAACAAAAATTTCTTTGCATGTTGCCTGAACAACTCTGAAATAGTCAGTTTGTGACATCCTTAAACTACTTCCTGCTATCAGACATACTTACTAGACAGCAACTACATCTACACCCCAAAATCCTGGCTGTCTTATTGTAGCCATGGCTGCAGTGAATCTAAAAATTTTTTTATCTCAAAGAAAGACTATTTTTTTGGTAATTTCTTACTCTATTGTTTTTAGTTCAGAATGCATGGAAAAAAATTCTTTCAGTTCAAAAGTGCTTCAGACAGTTATATACTCCTGAAGAAACATTACAGAGTGTGTAAGTGATGCTGTTTGGCAGCATTTAGTTTTATACATGATGGTGTGAAGGACATAAAGTTTTTCATTTTGCTCTTACTGCTGCCCCCCTTTTCGAAGTAAGTCACTACTGAAACTACAGGCAAGATATATTCAGGATGTGTTATGCATATAGACAAACAGACATACACAATACATGTGGTATTTACAGTGTAGAGTCATGCAGAGGGTGTATTTATACAGACACATGGAGGAGCATAGCTGAGAACCCTTAAAAACTGATATAATGCAAAGACTACTAAAATATATTTTTTGTCACCTCACAAGTCAAAGATAAACTTTCTAAAATCTTAAAGAAAAGAGTAGCTTTTATGCCTTCTCATTTACATGTTCAAGTTTGAACATATCTTCCTCTTCTCTTAAAAGATCTGTTTCAAGTCCTGCAGGTGTGATTCATAGACGATAGACATCTGTGACTCATAGCAGAAAATGGAGAATCTACGCAGAGCTGACAGATTATATCAGCTGCTAGCAAGTAACAACTATTGCACTGCTATGTAAAGCTTCACAGATTAAGTATATGCAGCTCAGAGACCAGTAATTTTTCCAGATGCACATTCTTAACTTCTGTAATCTACAGTAGACATAGTGGACACAGGCTAGCTGCACATACAGGTTACATATGAAGATTTATATGCAAGCTGCAGTACGGTCTTAATTTTCTGTTCAATGCAATCTCTGTAATAAAAGGTTCTGTTTGGTGTTTAACCAAAAGAATGCCAACACTCAATGTTATCAAACACATTTTAAAAATTAAGTAAAAAAGAAAATATTAGGTGCAGATCCAATGTGTTCTTCTCTAAAAGTAATCCAACATCATTGTGCAAGAACCAAATCTCACCCCTGATAACACCCAGGAATATATTTATATGTACACACATGCAAATTCACTTCTAATTCACTTAAGTCTCATACAGACTACAAGTGGCCAGGTTCTGACATCCTTACCTGTACAAAGTTAATTTCACTAGGAGCTGTTCTGGAAGAGCTACAAACCACACTTTCCTATAAACAACCTGTGTGAACACTGACATTTCAATACACTTGCTGTTTGTGAGCTTGAATATTGATTTCAGTCTTCCAAAAGCATTCCATTGACTTTCATGGGTAAATCTCATCAAAGGTTTTGTGCTCTTCTGTCAACAAAATATTGTCACTAAACACATACATGTTGGTATGGTTGAGGTCTTTGGCTCCAATTCTTCCCCAGTCTCCAAAGTGTCAACTTCTTTCTCTGAGGTGCCTTCATTGGATTTGATTATAACATAACCTTTCTCTTATAGACGAGATAGAACTATCTGATTATTCCTGACAAATAGGAATTGGGTTTTATTAATCCAAACAATTAGTGAATATCCATCTTATTTTAACTCCAACGGAGTGTAAATTGCTAATGTAAATAGAACAGGTTTTATCGATATCAAAGACTAAGACTTTTTCTTCCCAAAAAGATAATTTATCACAGAAAACACGGGAAGGGTGATGAAGCTATAATCATCGGGTGTTAACAGCTGTAGCACTAAGTGTCTAGAAAATTATATCAATTTCAGAAAAGATAATGAAATTGATTAAAATTTGAAATATTAATCCTTTTTGAAGCACTGAAGTTCACTGAACTCCTTAAAACCAAGTGAAGTTGGCCTTAAAGATGCTCTATAGCTTTTTTATGATATCTTAGCTCTTACCTCAACATTCAGAGGATTAGAGAATAAAAATCTTAATTTTATGATTATAGACAAAGTGCCAAATCCGTCTTTTTGTAGTAGAAAGGGCTAGTAAAATTCATGGTCTGTTTACTTGTGTTTGTACAAGTTTCATTGATGCTATCAGATTATTATGTAGAAATATGTGTCTGCATGCCTAACAGATCCCAGGGAAGAAACAGCAGTCACCCCATTAAAAAGATAAGGGTCACGATGTTACGTACTTGAGCTTTTGTAGTGACTGGCTAAATACAAAAAGACACAGCAAGCTTTTCCCATTCCTTCTTTTACAACTCAGTGTCCACATGCCTCAGCTCTTTGTAGATCGTTCCCATACCCATATGCTTAGACATCCACAGGGTCATTTATATTTTCCTACATCAAAGTGCAGAGTTCCACCAGCAGCAAACAACTTCTGCTAGTGGTAAGGTAGCTGATCTGCTCTACAACTGATTGTCAGTTGGATGGCTGCAGTATGCTGCTTATCTGTGGTAACATACAGAGTCACCTTGGATTTGTTCCAGTTCTCTTATTTCTTCAGACTGTCTCCTGTTACAAAGATTGCAGATGATCTGCAAGCAATCCCTTTATATGGGATGTAAATTTGTGCAATAGTGGTTTGAAGCTATTTTCAAAGTTAAGCAGGTGCATATGCATTTTTTCTGGGCCAAGTCCAGTGTGGTCAGTAACTTCCCAAGTTCACTGGAGACCACCACAATTCTTCATGGAAATAAAGCCACAGAGAAAGTGAAAGTACTAAGCATATCATCTGCATGTGTGCTGTGAACGCCCCCACCCTATCAGCTTTGCTACTCAGAGAAGTCATTCATGATGACAGTCATTATATATCACATTCAGATTGATTTTTAATATGTGGAACCAATCAGAACAGTCTTTAGCAGATACCCTTCCCCAGACTGTGCTGATGCTTCAAGAGCACTTAGTCTCCAGCATTTATCCAAAATTTCATTCTGCTTTGTTTCTCAAAGGATTGTAAGGCCAACAAACCCTCCATTTCTACTGTGACATAGACAAGAGTTCTTGTACTGAATATTGGAAGTGGAATTTGAATCTGATTTGAAATCCTTTCTCATTTCTCAGATTCTGTCTTTTATATTTTTAGCAACAGGCACACATTGCAAGAAATTCTGTTAACAAATATTAGGGGTATCAGTTTTAATCAATCTGTTTGCCTTAACATTAAGGACAGTTGTACATATTCATCTGTAGGAAAATATACCCCTGTAGCTGTGAACACCTCAAGAATGCGCCTCCTCTAATAGCAATTAATATCTGAAATATTTCTGTTATCACCTGGAAGTCAGTTGAAAACTTCCAAAACAGAAACCTTTTTCCAGCATATTTCTCTCTTTATTAAGCAGCTCCAGGTAAAGACACTATAGCAGATATTTAATAGTTACTATGTTTACATGGTCATATTAACTCATGGTGGTTTTCCTATCTGTTTGGCTTTTGTCCATGTAAATGAAAAAACACCAACACAGAATCTGCATATTTTCTATGGATGCAGAAGTAAAAGTGTATTTGGACTTAGTCACCCATATAACCAGCACTAAATGAGCAACAATGCACTATTCAGCTCTCATATTGCACCCTCCCTTGACATTAATTACATTCTCAGTAGGGACATGTGTCATTGAAGCCGTTCTTTAAACCATATATAGTATTTGTTGAAAGTGTGGCTGTGGTTAGAATAATAACTATTTTAAATGGTATCTTGTAATTCAACAAATCTTGCATAGGAAGCATTCTGACATCATACCAATTTATTTTCTTATCACTATAAACTGATAAGGCCTTTCCTTTCTACTTCTCTTAGTTCTGCAAGGCCAATCTAGCTATGAGAGAGTGAGCCATATTCTACCTAAGACATCACCGATAAAGTGTTTAGCTCCAGCTGCAGACTGTTTAGTATCTGGGTTATAGGAGTACACTAGAAAAGACAAAGACTGTCTTTTAAAGTCCTAGCTGAGTTTCCAAAGCAGAAACACTGGTGGAAAATACAGGATTTAGGATTTCTTGTTATTTATTTTGTAATTTTTTACTTTTTTCTTTGATTGAGCATATTTGATCTTAGACGTGCTAGAAAATTTTCTTTCATTGGAAATGCACCAAATAATTCTTGCATAGTATATAGTGCATATATACATATAGTATATACCTTTTTTCAGCATTCCTGATATTTCGTCTTCAGCTGAAAAATGCAGGTCTCAGCAGGTCAGAATGGATACAGGGTAGGCACTTTTCTCTTCTATTGACTCGCCTTTGGTGAAAATCTGAGATGCCTCAAATTAAGGCTACAGATATCCCATAAATAAGTAAAATAGACATCCTTGTAACTCTTGACTCTATACATATTTCTTCTTCCCTGTGAGTAAAATGGATCGTGAAACTTTTGCTTATGAATAAGGAAGCTGAATATAACAGGCAACCTTAAACTTCATCCCACTTCAGAAATATTAGAACTTTAAAACTTTTTGTAAGATAGCAAATATTATGAGAAGCAAAAAGAACACTGGAAGAATAATCAGCTTTAAGTGCAGCTACTCTATATACTGATTTTCTGAATGTAATTGGATGGATTTTTACCATAACCCCCATAAAGTACCACTATAAATTATGTAAGCATACACTCTTACTAACCTGATCTTAAATGGTGTGTGATTTTAATTCTTCCAGCAACTTTTCTTTCATCTTACTGCCACAACTCCACCTTCAGAAATATCAAAAATACAAAACTGACAAAACAAAAAAGGGGCAAACATTTAGTGCTTGGTGACACTGACTTTATATACAACTAAACCTTTCCCCTCTCCTGCCCTGTTGCCATTCCCACAGTAATGTTCACACTTAGTAGCAGCTAGAGCGAAGCGAATTCTGCAAAGAATTTTTTGTATGCATTATCAATACGCCTGATCCACTGAATCATCTTCTGTTAGGAACGTTATCTCCTTTCTGATTGTTTCCCAAGAAAGTCGGAGAAACTGGGTTTTACAAAGATGATGGAACACAAAATGTCAGAACTGCTGGTACATCTCTCCACAAAAGTGGTTTTAGTACACATAATCATGAATTCTCATGCTTGTTTGCACATCCAAATAAAAAACAGGCCAAAGGATAGGGTTGGTTGAAAGTTTTCACTGCAAAGTAGCTTTTGCCTCAGCAAAGCCATGAGACTTTCAAGTTGTCACCTGCATGCAGCTGAAAAACTTTTGCCTTTTCATAGCTTGACCAAACCAAACTCCTTCTTTGGAGTCCAGAAAGCCTGCAAAAATTATTCTGTCCTTTTCTGCCCTTCTTTCCTGTTTCTTTTCCATAAAAGGAAGAGAAGAAATTGCACTGTAAGTTTGCAGGAAATATTTAGTTTTGCCATTCTACCAGACAGTGATGGGGTAGGAGGTACAACAAGGGTCTGCATTTCAATAGGCAGCGTATTAAATATCACTTGATGAAATCAGTATACAGGAATTCTAGATTAAGGAAGGGGTTTTGTCAATATCTTTCCAAACCTTATAAATGACTACAGGATAGGTCTTCTGAGGGTTCACAGCCTGACATAAAGTTTTGCTGAATATGACTTTGAATTTAGTTGGAAGTCCCCATCAAGAGTTAATGGTGCATTCAAAGCTTTAAAGGTTTTTGGTCTGAAATTGACTCAGTTTCATCAGAGTGACATTCCCGTTGAATTTTTTATTTTACTTCTGACATGTTAATCTATACATGCACGCAGCAGCACATATGGAGACAAATGTGTCCCTCATTTAGAAGTCTGCTGGTACTCCACTTTGACATGACAATACCAAAGACTTTGACCTCTGACAAATGTCCCCTATCATTATTGTGGGCAAAATATCCTACCTGCAAACTGATCCTAAAAAATAAAATTCTTTGGAATATTTTGTGAATCCTTGAAGAAAACAAGCATTTTTATTCTTTTTCCAGGTTTTCTCTAAGATAACCATAATAAAGCATTCTTACTGGTTTTTTTTTACTTAACTTTTAAAAGAGCCTATATCTGCAAAAAGAATGGAAAAATTTCCCTATAAAAGCTCCTAGAAGGTCTTTTGCAAAAATTATACTTTCTGAACTAAACCTAGATAGTTTTGCACAGCTCTAGCTCTCTCATGGCTGCTGTACTCAGATTTCACTCTGTTACACTCAGATATACTTTTCACACACCACATTTGCCTCACTATAAAACAAAGTCATCAGCTCCCAGCACAGAGCTGTCTCAACAGAAAATTGTCTGTATATGTGATGAAGTTTTTGCCATGTTGCTCTGCCTTTTAGAAATTCTTTCATCAGGAATCATGCTGTCTAAAAAATAAAAAAAGACATAATGAACTCTTGATTTGTGAATTTCTAAATGACATAATCATTTCATAAAAGAAAAAAGGTAAAGAGAGGCCCATGAACCTCCTTAATACCATATATCAGAAACATAGATCCTGCCATATGAGCCTCACTGGGGAAATTTAAAGGAGTTCTAGCAATGCAACGTGATTTGGCAAGACCTGAATTTGAATGTGGTTGTGAGGTCCCCATAAGCAACATATGCTTTTACTAAGCTGCAGTATTCCTTCCTTTCATAGCCCAAGCTTTTAAACTATTACTTTATATTTTCTAAAATTATATAGTTGTACTCCAAACCAAAGTTGTTAGCTCTTGATAAAACTATCATATTATGCAATTACAGCTCATCCAGAGGAAGAGAAAAAAGTGGATATTTAATTCTAACCTCTACAAAAAAACAAATAAAGAAGAAAGTGGAGAAAAGGAAGGGGAGAGAATAAAGGAGGAGAGGGAGGGAGATGTCTGCTTATGATTATGAGATGAACTTTGAACTTTTTCTTTTCCTGCAGCCAGGGATTCTGATTTTTTAAATACCACACTAGAGTGAAAATTTGAAGTATAGACTGAACATACAGAACTTTTACTTACATGGTTATAGAAAATTATACTGTAAAATGGAAAAAAATAAATCGTTCCAGATACAACTAGGGGTTGAAAGATTTCTAAAAGCAAAGCCACCCATCTGAAATTTGGAAACAAAGAACATTCTTTAATTTCTTTTGCTTCCCACTTGATGAGTTGGATAACAGTACTGCCTAGGAAAGTTCAGACATGCCCTCGAGTTTTTTTGCATATTTTTACTTCCTGTTTTCTTTGTCATGTGAAAGCTGACAAGCTTTCCTTTTCAAATCCGACTAAGTTAACCATCATAAAGGTGCCTTCCAACTCAAACCATTCTATGATTCCATGATTCTAAATATCAATAAAACATGAAGTGTTGATTGAAACTGTTAACGTTAAAGTCTTTGAAAGCTGGCATTTTAAGCACCTTCAGAAGAAGATGCCCATCTGGAATAGAAAATGTTTGTAAAAGGCAGGAAGAGCTGTTCAGTTTGTCTTTTGACTAAGAGACTGTGCCAGAAACATGAATAAAGAATCCATCAGTTCCCATGGACTTGAGTACTCTCAGGTTCCTTAGATAGTCTCAGACCTGATCTTCTCCTACAATGGGAGGTTCTTCATTCTCCCAGTCCCTGCCTTTACCTTCTGCATCTTGGGTGGTGTGGCTGGAGCACTTGCCAGTGGACACTGAGACAAAAAAGTCATTGACTACCCCAGCCATCTCCATATACCTGGTAACCAGTTCTCCTGTTTCCATCCGGAGAGGGCTCACATTTTCTCTAATGTACCTTTTATCTATGTCTATAGAAGCTTTTCTTGTTGCCCTTTCTGTCCCTGGCCAGACTTAATTCTGTCAGGGCTTTCGCCTTCCTAAATTGATCCTTGGCTGCTCCTACAGTTTCTCTGTATTCCTCACAGGCTATCTGTCCTTGCTTCCACCCTCTGTAGGGTTTCTTTTATCTTCATTTTCCCAGGAGCTCCTTTTTTATCCATGAAGGCCTCCTGGTGTTCTCACTTCCTCTTTTTCAGCATGCATCGCTCCTGAGCTTGGAAGAGGTGATTCATATTAGCCAGCTTTCTTGGGTCCCTCTGACCTCCAGGGCTTTAGCCCATACTACTCTACCAGGCAGATCCTTGAAAAGGTCAAAGTTTGCTCTCCTGAGGTCCAAGGTAGCAAGCTTGCTGTGCACCCTCCTCGCTGCCCTAAGGATCTTGAACTCCACCATTTTATGGTCACTGCAGCCAAATATATAGCAAATATAAAGCTGCCTATCAGGACCATCACAAACACTGAGAAATTTCAAACCTTCCACTAGAACCAGATTGATCTATTCCTCATAATAAGAAAATCTAAGCATCCCAAGCTCTAAAGAAGTTCAGGTCTGATTTCAAAGCCACAAGCTTGCATTCTTTGTAATTTATGATGCAAGTAGCTATCCCACGGTCTCCAGGCATAATTATCACTTAAAACCAAAAATAAGACAAATATCAAGAAACTCACAAAAAGTTGCAAATAACAAACAATCCTCTAGTTAAATGCCAGAAATTACCAAAAGTCTGTAGGAGTAAAAAAGCACAACTCTTAACCAATCTTTAGGGCATGATACATGACTCTTAAATCTCTGTTGTGTCTAATGCCTGAGTAAATAGATGTCTTGCATGGTACCCTAGATGTCAGAAGAGGCAAATGATATCTTATTTATCCTACTATTCAAAAAAATATCCTCAAAACCTGTATTTGTGTGTTTCCAAGCTACTGTTACTAAATCAGTTTCTAGATATAGCAGGTGTATTAATACAGCCAATCTGCAGTTCAGTCCTCTTTCAATTCACAAATGAAAGAAGGACGGTGCTGGTGAATTTGTAAACATCTTTTCTTTCTTCAGACCTTACCATATCCTGCTTATTGGTCTGGATATTACAAGATGGGCAGAATAAGTCAAATACAACTAAAGACCAGAATTTTCTCTGTAGTTTCCTCAACAACTAAGACTGTAGGTAAAAAATGAAAATACAATAATGGCAACAAGCCTGTTGCATGTGCTTCATTGCTGAAATTGTTTAGGAGCAGTTCTTCCCTGTGAAAAATACATCTTTTGCGACACTGAGCTGGGGATGACACCGATGGCACAGTAAGCAATAGATTTGTTCATTGAAAGAACATTATTTAAAATAAATTTGCATATTTTTTTTCTCTGTTGCTGTCAATATTCTTAAATCATGTTCCTTGACTTAATACTAATTTTCTTTGCCTTATAGCATACTTCTTATTACAAACTCCTCACAGAAAACTGTCAAGCCCTGTTTATATTTGCTTACTTCATTATCAGTCAAGAACAATATGAGAATTGAATGTTAATTGATTGGTCTAGTGGTTACAACCTAGAATTTATAATATGAACAAAGAACTAGCCACAGTTTTAACACAGGCTTGCTGTGTAACTGAAATCCCAGCTAAATAACTTTCTTCATCTATAAAATGGATTAATACTGTCTGTACTGCATTACAGTACTATGAAGTTTGATTCAGTTACTCTGTAAAAATGTTTCATGATTTTCAGGCCAAACGTTCTTGAGGAACATTACAAACACAAATTATTTGTGCATAGGCTAATGAAAAAATTGTAATGGCACAAAGTGGTTTCTTTGACACCGTGATTTACAAAAAATTATCTTTTATTATTTAAAAGATATTTAGAAGACATTTTCACCTGCATTTCTCACTCTGACGTTAGTTTACTAGGTTTTCAAGTTATTTCTGTAAGACTTCTACAAACATTCATTCCAAAGTTTTTGAAATAAA
Organism: Athene noctua; assembly: GCF_965140245.1. Classification (NCBI taxonomy): domain Eukaryota; kingdom Metazoa; phylum Chordata; class Aves; order Strigiformes; family Strigidae; genus Athene; species Athene noctua. Next base: position 65,941,814 of record NC_134077.1, on the reverse strand, counting down.
ATTAGAAAGGTGTGCCTTTTTTATTAGCCTGGAATAATTTAACAATTTTCTGTAGGGTATTTTTATTACTACTTCTTAATTACTAAGACTACTTCCTAATTTCATCTGCTTCTCATATTTTTGCTTCTGGCAGATCTTTTATTACATAAAAGAGTAGTTTTACTGGGATTTGTTTTTTAACATTTAGCAGGAAGCCAAAACAAAGTAGTTGGAAAAAGATTTGAGTGGAATTCTGGCAGTGAAAAAGAGAGATGAATAAAGTGTCGTCCTGGATCATACACTTTTTCTCATTGTACCGAAAGGTTTTTGTTCTATCTTGGCAAAAATCCCAACACATTAATTCTTTATTCTAGTCCGTAATTTCATTACATGACAACTTTTTTACCTTGCATAACAATGACAAGTTTTTGCTGCATTTTGTTGTGTTCTCACAAGATTCATTGTGACATAAAATGCTTCAGAAATTAGTCACTGTGTAATTTAAATGATTTAGGTTTTTGTTGTTGTTCATATTATACAAGACCAACAAGACATAAGAAAAGAAAACATGTAAAGATATCCCTTACCTGATAAAGAACTATGTATTGCTTTGCTAGTACTCACATCCAGTGACATGTTTACTTTTGGCTCATACATTTTCATTGTACTACAATAATAGAGTAATACAATAATAGAGTAGAATCTATAGTTAGTTTTTTACAATGCATACAAAAGGGTAAAGTGTCTTAAAAGTGTTGAGGTGGATAGGATTGTCAGGACTCCTCCTTTATACTTGCATTGTTCTGCAACCCAATGAAATTACAAATTTAATTTCCAGCACTGCAGACTTAATGAAATGAGAGAGCTAGGCTTTGCATTCTGCACTTTGCAATACTTCTTCTACCCTTCACAGGGACTATCAGATTGATCTGAACTGGCCAACTAATAATGCAAGATGCAGTAGAGAATCCATTTCCTACTTCCACGCTCTGCTTCTTGACTGTAGTAGGACCTGAAGTGCTGGTTTAAAGACAGGAGTACTCAAATATTCTGGCGTGGTCAAGAGAGATAGCAGTGTTTGCATACACACTGTATTGAATCATGACTCCATTGTTTTACTGGTTCTGCCAAAATTGAAGCTTGAACTGGTAAGGAAAGAAGGGAAGTGGGGTTCCCAAACATCAAGATATTTATATTAATATTCTAGCCTTTATATATTTTTTTAATTACCCAGTCTTTAATTGAATAGAAATAATGTTCACACAGTTAATATTACTGCTGAGCATTTAGTATGTCAATGGATGGGAAAGAAAACCCAATCTGTGACCAGAAACCACTCAGAGACACAATGAATGTGGTTAAGTAACAGGACACAGGCAACAGAATGACACTGAAGTCAACTGCTGACTTATTTCTCACCCTCTCTCAGCCTACACCCCCCCCTCCCCACCCCCAAGTTTAACATTTTTTTAAACTTTGGCTCAAGTTGCAGGTATCTAATCTTAGCTACTGTACCTTCTTCCAACAAAACAAATCAGGCATGAATCATAACCCTTCCTTCCCCTGAACACACACATTCACTTGCCAGTAGATCCAAGGTTTCTGTCCAGATCCCAGACTTCATCTTTCTCCTTCTACTGCAAAGTAAAATACATTTGGTAACACTTAATTAAGGTTCCTATTCAGATTACATGGTCTCAATGCTAAGAACAAGGCTTTAGTTGCCCAACTCCCAGTAGCATGGTTAAAGCCACAAATATCAAATTGGGAACATAAGCCTTCATTTAGATTTAATATGGAGAGTTATTGTAAATTAAATAATTATCAAGTGATTAACAAACATTATTAATCTCATAGCTGTTAACCCTCTATAATTGTATTCTTTGTAATCAGTTGGCATACACTCATTAGTCTTACGGAGTGCTGTCATAGCTTTGAACGTTACGCAAATGTTTTATCTTCATTAGGGATATTTTAATAGTCTTTACTTATGTGTATCATGAGAAATAGCTATCTTAATTAATTAGCATTTTATGGGCTTTTGAGAACTAAAATTCAAAATACTACCTAATGGCATATTACAGTGTGAAGTCAAACAACAAGAGTCACATTGGGCCTAGCATATCAATTACAACGTAAGTTTTGCACAGAATAATACAAAAGTATATATTTTTGTTGTTTTTTTCTTCTTATGTGGGGAAATATTTTGCAAGTAAAAGCTCACATTTAGCTGATATAAAATACTGAAGCAGATAATACTAAACACCATGATATCTGGTGTTCCAAAATTTAATGCTGTGGACTTGATTCTGCAGAGCATATGTGTAGGGTGCTACAAGCTTCAGTGTAAGTGCAATATAAATTGTGATGAGTAGAAAAGGAAGCAAGGCAAGCTGATCACATATTCATAAAAGCACTATGGTGTAGTCACTCCGTGACTCCTGTCTGAAAACAGCATCATTGCTCAAGCAAGGACAACTAAGGACTTAGATCACCAGCTGATAATCTCACGTGAGGTCCTTTTTACCCAGGTCAACTTGATACTTATGTCATACCCATCTTTCTTCTGTTTCCCTTCAGCAGCATAAGACTTGGTAGAAACTCCTTCTCAACAGTGTCCATTGCTTCATTACACTATTGCCCACACAGAGATTTTTATTTAGATTTGCATTGGACACAACCATTTTCAACTCCTGCAGTCTAGATGTGTGATTAGAAGTGATGCAGTTTGGAGTTCCTTTTTTTATCTATTTCTTTCCTTTCTGTTTTTATATCTGTATATATGTAACTATGCTGTCCCATACAATAACAATCCTTCCAGACTCCTATGCTATGGAGATGATACTAACCCTTGCTAAAGACACCGTGATGGTCCAGTCATGCTTCATCATTGATGCATGGTAAAAGTCCAGTTTTTCCTAGCAGACACACTACATGTCTGCTATAGTATGGCCCTTTCCCCAATTACTCACCTAGAACACCTTCAACCATATACATAGCTCCATCACAACTGTCAGCTCTAAAATATGGAGGGAATTTATTGTGTTGTTAGATTCACAAGGACTAACAGGTCCATTTTCACTGAAATTTTAAACCTTACTTTAGAGAGTTTGGTTCTTCTCCTGAAGTCATCTGGACAAACCTTACATACATAGTACACTGCAGTGTCTAGAGCTTCAGGTGCTGGCAGTAGCCCACGGTCCTTCCTGTTCTTCTCTGGACACCTTTGCTGCTTTCTGACTAAGGAAATGCTTAATCCAGCTGACAGCTTTGGGGTTTGTGCTGGTTTCGGCTGGGATACAGTTACTTTTCTTCACAGTATCTATATACTATGGGGGGGTCTGTTTTGGATTTGTGCTGAAAACTGTTAATAATACAGGGATGTTTTCATTATTGCTGAGCAGTGCTTACACCAAGTCAAGGCCTTTTCTCCTTCTCACACCATCCCACCAGTACACAGACTGGGGATACACACGAAGTTGGGAGGGGACACATCTGGGACAGCTGATCCCAACAGATCAAAGGGATATTCTGTACCATAAGACATCATGCTCAGCATATAAAGCTGGGGGAAGAGGAAGGAAGGGGAGATGTTCAGAGTAATGGGATTTGTCTTCCCAAGTAACCATGATGCATGATGGAGCCCTGCTTTCCTGGAGATGGCTGAACACCTGCCTGCTGATGGGAAGTGGTGAATGAATTCTTGGGTTTGCTTTGCTTGTGTGCATGGTTTTTTTGCTTTAACTATTGAACCGTCTTTACCCCAACCTGTGAGTTTTCTCATTTTTACACTTCTAATTCTCTCCCCCATCCACTGGGGGAAGTGTGTAAGTGACTGTGTGGTACTCAGTTGCTAGCTGTGATTAAGTCATGATAAGGTTGAATGCAGGGATAGTTAAGAGAAATTTGAATGGCCTGTGATGTACAAGAGGTGAGTGGGGATGATCTAATAGTCCTCCCTGGCCTACTAATTAAGTCTCAGAAAAACAAACTGCAAAAGCACACATTCAGGTATATTTTCCCTCCTCTTTATTTCTAATTTGGCAACATTTTTGTGTGCCAATCAACTATAGGTATGTCAGATTGATGAAAGACTGTGGAGTTTCTGTCCCTGGCTCACCCCTAAATGGGCTGATGCAGTCATGTGGCACCAGTTCAAACAAACATTTCTATCTTGTCTCTGCTATCTGCTAGTAAAAATTGATTCCCTATATAAGTAGTAGGAATATGTGTCTGCATGCAAACTGTCATAGCCCAATCATTTTGTACAAACTAATGCAATTACATCACCAGGCAATGACAGACCCAGCCCTCACAGGGACCACATTAAACCCTAAAGCAGTTCCTCTCTCACAACTGTCTCACACCATGGGTAGTGACAGTTTGGAAGATTTAGAGGGTGGAAAATGCCTCTGCTTTTACTTGGCACTGAAAAAAATGAGACCAATTATATTTAAAAAAATAATAATTTCAGTCTAACAGTAACAACAGAAAGTTGTATTTTCTCATTTGTAAAGACTCTCCATGAGAGTTAGCTGACTGATTAACAGGGAACATTAAATTATTGTATTTAAAATGTTGTAACATACTCAAGTGCTAGCTTGCTCTCCTCCCAGGACCAAGGATATGAAACACATTTGCAACTCTATAAAGATGCTTCTAAAAAAGAAAGTCAGAAAGAACACACGGCTGCTTCCTCTGTTAAGTAAGCTGGTATGTGGCTTCAGCAGAGCAGGCATGACTTATACCAGCTGAGAATCTGTCCTATATTATCTATTTTTCCTCACTAAAAGAAGCTTCCCTTGCCTATCTCAGTATATGCAAAGATATTCAGCCTATAAGAAAAGAGTGGTAAAATGTACTAGGACTACTAAAACGTAAAAAGAAGGAACTGTGCTAGTCAGCCCAGGAACATATTTAAGATCACACATACACACATTGATGTGATCAATTTCTTGCAACTGATCACGAAAACCTACTTATGTCTTCCTGAAGGATTAAAGGAACATGGCCCTGTAGGGAAGGGTCACCCCAGTTAAAACATTCACCTAGCCTGGGTTACAAGTGGAACTGGCCAAAGACAAGCTATATTTTTGAAGAAGTCTTTCACACTTGGAAACTTAGTCTGTAATAGACTGAAAATCTGAAACCTCTCATTGCACAATATGTTGATTTCAGCACACTAGAATTCCTCAGAACCTATCAAGTAACTTGCAGTATACCTCTGGGGTCGTTGCGAGGTTAACACATAAAGTAGACCACCTACGTAGGAAAATTGCCATGCATCTTTACAGTTTACTTTGTCAAAGGGGGACAGAGGAACTGTTTTAATGAGGTGGTTTTCAGTTGGGTTTTTTTTCATATTTTACACAGGAAAAAGGAAAATATTTCTTCACTTCAGGGCATCTGAATCATATTTCCAATGGGACAGGCACTTTTAGGACAATGAGTGCTGAGGTATAAATAATTTTCAGTGAATTGAACTGTAATCATTTAGTTTTTTGCATATGTGAAAACAGCTTTCAAAAGTTGTGCTCCAGTTCTTTTTCAGCTAAATATTACATCTATGTTTAAATTAAATATATTTTGACACATAACAACTCATAAATACTAATTGGGCAATACAGTACATATTGATAAGAGACTCAGCTGTATCAATAATGCAAGTTTATTCCAGGTTTCTGCATGCAGTCATCATCTTTGGTCTATAAATTGCACAAGACTATCTCAGTGCTGTGAAAATTCAATCCAACAGTTAAGAACTAGTTGTTAAAAAGTGGAGATGGGGAATAGAAGAAAACAAATCTTCAGAGCTGAGGACACACATTAATCCTCTTCTCAGAAGATATTTTAAAAGGACAGAGTAGCACGCTTATTTTTTGTTTCAATTCTGATGTTAAACATGCATTTTATGTTTAATTTCTTTCTTTAAGTTTGCATTAAGGTTAATCTGAGTATCATAGTCATGAAAATGTAAAATATCAGATTTACTACAGTTCAGTTCTATATATTTTTAATGGCCTGTTTGATAGGAACAGAGCTTGAGTACACCTCAGATTTTTATTTTTTTTAAAGTCCATTACTGTATGGTTGTCCTGGAGTGATGTGGCCAGGAAACTGTGATGACCAGAGCCCCAGTCTCACAGCCCCTCTCACACAAGTTACACATGCAGAGATACCCAGGGAGAAGGCAGTTTATGGGTTCAGGGCTTTGACTTTCCCACCTGTTGCCTTAATGTTTCTAGAGGTATATGAGGCAGCTTAGTTATGGTCTTAGAGATGCTGCATATTTTATAGGGAGAGATGGACACAGTGCTATTATAAATTCTTTCTAGTTTCTTTCTAGTTCTCTAGCCTAAAATAATTTTCCTGGATACTGAGATTACAGCCTATTACTCAACAACAATGGAAGATAGATCAGCTTTAAATAAAGCCTGATCATTAAGTACTGATCAGAAAGAGTTTTTTAAAACACATACACAAACACAAAACCGGTTTTCAGGTCAAAATTGGCTCTCCATTTGTACCATAAAAGACTTTTAACAAAAGAGAAGTCAAGCTGACTATTCAAAGTCCAAGGCAAAGTAAATCTTGAGTGTTTAGAAAAGGCACAAAGAGCACACAAACAGCAACTTTCGCTATCTTCACATACTAAATTTCCAGCAGACTTTCAGGCCTCTGCACAAAACTAGCAGTACAAAAACATGACATATTTCTTCTGATGGTTTCTTCCAAGGTTTCTTGCATGGCAATACCTTGTCTCAGGAATCATGTTCCAATATGAGTTTGTACACTAACCAGTGGACCTGCTTCTCCACATGGCAACTATATTCATGACAGTAATAAAAATATGAAAGAAATCATTAAATAAACTCTTCAGGACTCACCTCTTGAACTTTTCCAAAGATGGAAGAACAATTTACATGGAATTAAATATACTGCTCCTCATTTCTCTAACTGTGATAAATCACTCCAGGGCTTTAACCACTGTAAGTCATGCCTGGATGTTGGGACAGTGCTCAGAGTTTGGGCTGATCGTGCCTCCACTACCAATGTTTCACAGTACTGCCAGTGATTCATGTTCTGTCATGTTTCTGTTTTTAATGAAAGCAAAGTGTATGAAAGGCATGGTGATGAACATCATCTTCTAATAGAGAATTAAATTCATCATATTTTCTCTGCTTTTGTTTGTGCAGAGAATGATCTCTGATACACAGACATTATGCAAATAATAAAAAAAATACAAACGAAGCACTGCACTGATCATTTGAGTCCAGTCTATACCAGGTGTGTTATGAAAGACAAAATGTCTTGTTGAAAAGCATGAGCAATACACCCAGATAAGACAGCAGGCACAGAAAATGGGGGAAGAGAATTGCTATTGTTTAGCAGCTCCTGTTTTTCAGTAGCTTCAGCCTTGAAACAATGCAGTTAACACTGTCCAAACAACAGTGTCAGAAAACTATTGCTGCTGTGCCAGAATCAGTGACTTGAAGTTGACAACACCATAAATCCAGCTAGAAGGCATTTCTGAATATCTTTTATGCTAAAACCTGCTGCATTTCTGAGCTATTTACTGTATAGTGTGGATCGTGAGTGATAAATGTGCATCATGATCCCAGAGAATTACAGATAATTGGGACAATTTCAAATAAACTAGAGAATTCGTAGGGCTTAAGTCTATGTCTTTTTTAAGCTATTGAAGCATTTCTTGTTACAGCATCACTAAATTTGTAACTCAGAAATTATGGTTATTGTGTATAATAAACAAGCAGAATTTAAGGATTAGTCAGCTGTGTGGTTTATGTTAAGTAAATGGACATACTTGAAAAAATTTAATAGAAGTTTAAAGTTTTTCACATGTAAAATTTTCCTTTCATAACTACTGCTATGATTTCGGTTAAAAAGTTTAAAAAAGATACATTGAGATAAGATCTGGGGTTATTCAGAGGTTAATAAAGGAAAAATATCAAACTCAAGTAATAAGAGGCTGGAATATTCCTACAATCATAACAGTTAAAATTACTCCTCTATTGCTATCACTTTCTTTTCCCCTTAGGTTTAAAATTTAGTCTTAGAAGTGGGGAACTTGTCTCACAAAAATATCATGCACAAAAGGACTATGAGCCCATCCTGCACTGGGAAAAGAGGCTTTGTCAAATATTTTCAGGTAAAAGCATTGAAACGTACATTTGCTAAGCTGTAAAATTAACAGTACGTTTCATTAATTTTCAAGTGTCAAAACCTTAACCTCTAAGCATGTTTAAGAAGAAGATCATTTGTTTCTTTCTTATAGATTAAAAGGTTTTGCCACAAATTTTTACCTAGAAAACTTTTACCACTTTATTTTTGTTCCAGAAGACCAAAGGAGTTTTTAACTACAAGCATGTGACCAAAACCTTTAAAGAACTTAAGGAAATGTCCATCCATCTCAAAATTACCAATGTCTTTTTGATCGTATTGCAGTTTCAGATGAGGTTAAATGACAGAACAGCACCTGCATACTTATTAGTCTATAGTAAATTTTACAACACTGATAGCCATAGAAGCCCCTCCAAAATAATAAATGTTAAAAAGATTCCATTTGTAGAGTCATCTTCACCTTCAGTTCTTTAAAACTGATCACGTATATATATATAGATTCCTGAGCTCATCTCAGAGCTCAGTTTGATGATACCAGATTCATTAAAAAGATTATGAAGAACAAGCACAGACAGGTGATAAGTGAGAAACCAGTTTCATTGCAAGGCCTAACATGAACAAGAATGATTGAGCATTTTTATAGCACTTTTCATCTTCGTATGATAGCTGCTTTCACACCTGGAGGAACTGAGACTCATGATTCGATAAACTGCCAAATTTAATAGAAGCAGCAGTGAAATTAAGGAGAAAAAAGACTAAATGGGAAGCAGTCAAGGCAATGTTCTCCCCCAGAACCCTTCCTATTTTGGAGAGATGCTTTTGCTCTTGGGGAACTCGTCATGGAGAAAAAACTTGGAGAATGACTGAAAAAGTGGTAAAAGTAAGACCCCTTAGGCATAAAAAGAAAGTGATCATCTTGACACAGCTCTCCTTTCTTCTTCTTAACTACACTTGCTCCTCTATCTTCTTAGTTTACCCTCTCTCTTTCACTTTTCCTTCTCTTCATCCTGTTTTCTTTAAGTAATCTTCCTCACCTCACTACGTGTTCCCTCCCCCACACCAAAGTAGCATCTGTTGTTGCATTGTTCATGCTGGTTGCTGCACTTGAGCCTTCTCTCTGTCCTGTTTGTCCCGCTTCTCTGCAACAAATAATTCAGAATAATTCTGAAGGCCCTTTTTTTTTTTTTTTTTTTAAGCCTCTACATCCTATCGTCATAAACATATTTAATTGCATTAAAGCAAGAAGCCAGCAGTCAGGATTAGAAATCTCTGGTCTGATGTTGAAATTATTCTATTTTGCCACCACATTTTTAACAGATAGCTGGACCATCTATCTCAATCCATCTGATCTAAAAATATCTCTGCTTCTTATGGTTGCATATTTTGATTTGTTTTAAGCATTATTGTACATACTCTGAGCTGGCATAGCTGATGAGGCTAGATAATTCAACTACCTTATAGCTGGTTCAATATTGTAGAAGTCAGATTCTCTACTGAGATAAACTAAGGCAAAGTAACACCATGTGAAAATCTGTCCCATATATTTCAAATGGTTATCATCCCCCTATCATCCATCCCTAACCCAATTAAAAATAGTGACTTCAAGAAAAAAAACAAACAAATTTTCCCTTTTTTGTGGCCATAAAGAGGAAAATCCCCAATTTCTCTTTGCAGCCTTCCAAAGATATGTCTAGATGCATGATCTACATGCTTAGAAATAACTGTTAAACACAGCCAAGATGGGAAAATGGATGTATCTTGTAATTAAGATAAATCAATGAATGTTCTGCTCCCTTCAGTTTTACCTATAGGCTATGTGCTTTCCATGGAATTGGGCCACCCACTGAAGAAATCCACCCTGATGGTGGTAATTGTTTGTTCAATATCCCCCAGGAATAAAATGTCTCTACATCTCAACAAATACAACATGAAGAGGCATAATTGTTTATGCTCACATAACTTAGAAATTTCCTACTCAACCTCAAAACCAAAAAATAGTTTGGTTTCCTTCTGCCTTTCATGACCACACTTTAGATGTTAGATCACATATGACAACCCCTAACAGTCAGCAAAATGCAGCAAAATCACTCAAATTTTCAGGGGTGAGGGATTTCTTTAATCACATTCACACCAATTACGAGGATTTCAGCCACATGTGGTAAAATACTTCAGTATTAACTGTTGCAATTTAACAGCATGAGGCAAACCCAACCCACATAGGTTTTGCTCCCTTTGCTACCTAAGAGGAAGGGCGTAAACCATGGAAACATATTTGTACATCAGTTCTCTTGTTCAAGAAAACCAAGGGGACTTTTAGTAAAACTGTTTTTCTGAAAATATACCCAAATTAATTTACAAGTTAATTAAGAGAAAAATTGCAATCTTCTCAAACCTCTAAGGATGTAGAAAGGGAAGATCATCTATTTGAATGTCATAGGATTTCTGCTGAGAGAGAGAGACAAGAACTGCACAATGGTCAGCAAAGACAAACTGAGAGTTAAAGCTGCCTTCATTTTGTGGGGGTAACATACTATCCTGAAACCTAGTAAAGAAAGCTTGACCAAAAATGCTCCTTTGCTCAAAGGAAGTTTGGTTTTGCATGACTTCCAAAACTATTGTTTGTATGATTGCAACAGATAAAGAATGTGAAAGCAGGTTGAGAACTATTGCAACTATTGGAGTAAAAAAGGTAAGAATGGCTTGTCTTCAGCCAGTCTGTGGTACTGAGGGCTCTCATCCCTTCAACCCTAAGCAGGATTAAACAATCAACTTTCCTAAACTCTGTCATGTGATATCAGCCTTTTCTCATAGGAGAGATGTTGCAGTCCCTTTATTGTCTTTGTGGCCCTTTGCTGGAATCTCTCTAATATGTCCATGACTCTTTTGTACTGAGAATCCCAGAACTCAACCCAGTACTTCAAGTGTGACCTCACCAGTGCTGAGGAGAGGGAAAGGATCACCTCCTCGAGCTGCTGGCAATACTTTGTCTAATGCAGCACAGAATCCCGTTAGCATCTTTGTGACAACGGCAAATTGTTGGCTCATGTCCAACTTGGTGTCCACCAGGACCCCCAGGTCCTTTCCCGTCAAACTGCTTACCAGCTAGGGGGTTCCCAACACATAGTCATGCATGGGCTTGACCTTCCCAGGTGCAAGATTTTGCATTTCTTCTTGTTGAACTTCATGAGGTTTCTTCATCTTCAATTCCTTCAATCCTCATTGCTTCAACCTTTATTGCTATTAGTATATTGCTGTGATGTCTTGTTACTTCTTCCATTCAAGGTAAATAAGATGAGTTCTAGAAAACTTATATTATCCCTCCATGTTCAACCACAGAAACTAAGGGACATTTTCTTCTAAATGAATTTAAAGTCTTGCATCACTTTGTGGAAGAGTAAGGGCTCAACTCTGCATTCAAAGTCATCCTTTCCTCAATATGGTCATTGCAATACCCTTCTCACAATGAAATTCCATCTTGATGGTGGATACATTTTAGTGGTGGTATGTACTGAGTTCCTAAGGCTCCAGGGGAACAGGTTATCCCTTAAAGCAGGACCAGGATCTGAAAAGCACATTTTATTCTCTCTGAATAAAAGGCATTATATAAATTTAAGTTGAGATTGTGTAAAACTCTGTGAAAATTTGGTTTGCTATTTTAAGTTTTTGTGCTAGAAAGTATCAGAAAGCATTATCACACAAATCAAAAGTTAATTGAATCTAAGAGGTCTGCAGAATGCCACATATAACAGAAAAGTCCAAGCTTGGTTTCTGAAAAGCTCTGTGATTGCCCAAGATTTTGATCCATGAAGAAGAAATGGCAGACAGATAGATGTGGTGGTTTAGACAGGAAGACACACACAGATCATCATATGTTAGCATGAACCTATACAAGACAGCTGGTAGGTAACTGACTTTGAAAACTGGAAAGGTGTAGACCAGACTGTGCTTATTTTGCTTTGATACTGGATTTGAGTGTGAACTGAGGACAGGGAAGAAAATGAAAATATGACCCAGTGTATTTCAGTGTCATCTCATTTGCAACAGTTAGTAACACAGGCCACTCAGATGACAGTCACCCCCTAAGGTATAGAATAACACAATTCAGAAGTAACAGATGCAAAAAGATTGCAACAAAAGAAAAAATTAGCTGAGAAAAAAAGTTCTATTATCCATTCCTAGATTGTAGTATCATAGACTGTAGCCTAGAACTAGAAAATAAGTAAGGCTTATGCTCCACTGATGATTTCTAGAGAAGAGAAAGAATATTCATGGCCAAGAAGATAAACTATACATTTTGATCTATTGAAGAACCAGTCTGCCCAAAGGGCAAGTCTGAATCCCAAGAGTCAAAAGTTGCAGCAGCAGCAGCAGCAGCAGCAGCAGGTGATTACTAAAAGAAATGAAAACTCCTTCAAATAATTTTCTAGTCAATTAATTAACAGAGCATGAAAAAGATTTCAAACTCATCTTCCCACTTCATACTAGAATAAACTATTAGCTTGAAATCCTATAGATAAGTATTTTATCTTTATTTCTTCCTTGCAAGAGAAATTACTGTAGGACTTAGAAAATTTTAAGCTCATATAACTTCCTATCTGCAATCAGGTGTTTGATACCACCCAATAACTAATATTCATTCAAGAGGTAGAAAAATCTTTTGGAAGAGGTGACTCATTTCTCATTCAAAATCTTCTTACAAGCTTATTTCCACTGTGTCATAAACAAGAATTTGGTGGCTTTAATCACCTTGGAAACAGAAATTTTATTAATTCAGAGTAGCACCATGCAAACATGGCTTTAGGGCTTCCGCAGCCAGCTGGTAAGTCTTCCTTTCCTTGCCTAGTGCTGCAGAAAGTCTCCTCTTCAGTATCCTCCAGGAGCACAAATCTCAGCATTATGTCCCCAGTTCCTGCTTTCCATTTCTGAGAAGCTATTTCCTCTTAGGCCAATGTTTTATACCTCACCATCTCTCACAGCTCTTCTCCAACTTCCTGCTGTAGATAACAAGAATCTTTCTTACAACCTAGAGCTTTAATAGTGGTGCTAAATCTCAAATTCAAGCTGAAATTGTGACTTTCCATAGGAACTGCTACAAGACCAAACAAATCTTTATTATGAGAATATCTTGTATCTCTGACCACTTTATGTGCGCAGCAGTCATTGAAATATATTTCACTGCTTTAAAAGCAAGGTGCCAGCATACACCATCAAGCATGGTTCCTGGAAGGAGAAAGATTTGTAACATTTATCTTTATGGCAACTGATTTCCCTTGTGAGAAACAAGGAGAAAGTCTTCATTCCACTGCTACCTATCCATGTCTCATACATCTAGAAAACTCTCAAACTCACATCTGGAGGTTTGCTAGTATCAGCCACCCTATACAGACTGGTGTACAGGTTAGAGGCCAAGTGTTTGTTTGTTAGGAAGGGTTAAGTAATAGACACCACTCAAATGATCATCGAGTTCACTTTCCACCATTCCTCCAGAAGGAATTGCTGCACTGATCAGGGAGAAATAGTGGAATGTCTTAGGACAAAGGCCATATCCTCAAGCCCAAATAGATCAAGAGCAGAAACAACGGCGTTACGGTATCAGAGGTAGGGCTTTGCTGTGGGAACATTTTCAGTGTTTGTCATTAATTCAGGTTAGATTTGTATGCCAAAAATTCAGGTTAACTATGCAGTACATGGTTACACTCCCAGTTGATATCTAAATTGTTTGGTTTAGGGTTTTTTTTTATGATCTACTAATGACAGCTTATTTATGGCACATCGATACTATAAATCAATTAATTCGATTAACCCCTGAAACCCCTGGAAAGGGCCTGAAAAGCCTTTGAACTTAACACACACATTACTTACTATTCAAGTATAGATACAGCCTGTCATAGCATTCTCACCTCCTGAGGAGAAGAGAACAGCTGAAGCACTCTGAAAAAGCACTTTGTTTACTAGAAAGCAAGAGTCACTTCAAAGTGTGACAATGTTGCTACGGATGTCTACAGACCTTGCCATGAACTATCATAAAACTGTTTGTCATTTCCATCTACTTAGCCTCAGGCATATAATAAAAATGGCAGCAACAAAAACCACTTATTGCCATCCATTTTCTATAACCAAATATAAGTCAATGCATGCACCTAACTGGTTCAATATCCTTAAGGCATTTCAGCAAACCAGGGTGGGGAGGCATGATGGAGAGAATATTGCAGCTGTCAGACCACAAGAGGAGGCAGAGCTTGACACCAGTGCCTGATAGATCCAAGTGCTTAATTGTATGAGTAGGTCACCTTTCAAGGTGAGAGCATGCCAGATGGCCAGGTTCAGGATCTGTGTTATTAGAGGAAGTAATAACAGTGGTTTCATTCCACTCAGAATTCCAATATCCCCAGATTTGCTCATCTTCCAAACCAGAACAAAGTTCATTGATCATTCTAAACGGTAAGTAGAAAACGTCAGACATTTATCTTCCATTATAGCCAACCTTGATATAGTATAAAAATTAAATCTGGTAGAGAATCTAAACAACTTCTTTCAACAATTCTGTCACAATAAAAAGTTCTGATGTTAAGGAAATAGCTGCTTTTGTTGGGGGTTTCGGGGGTTTTTTTCCATTTCAGATATAGAAGTGTTACAAAAGAAATCTAGCAAACTCACCTTTGTTGCATTATAGTTTGGTAAGAACACACAGAATGCAGTTTTGTCCGCTTTAGGATTTAAGGTATTTCTTTGGAAATGGATAAAATTTTGCTTCACCTGTTTGAATGTTGATTGATTTAGTTAAATGTATTAAGTGCAGTTAACATTAAGTAATACTTTTCTGGATACAAACAGCTTTAGCTACATATTTTGCTAACAGCCTCCTGTAAAAACACACACACATCCTTATTTAAAAGGAAAATGGTTCATAATCCAGTAAAAACACTTCTAAGCAAAACAGATTAATAACTTATAAAAGGTAGCATTAAAAAATGAAACTGAAATCTTATTTTCATACAATATTTTGACATACACATTGGAACCTAAATAAAATCCTTTCTTTCTCCCGTTGTTTTCTAATTTTCAGATAACCTAGTTCCCTATTCAACATCTGCATGACCACATTATCCCTCTTCGTATTTGGGGGTAATAGAGGAACTACATAAGCTATGTAATTATCCCTCTTTACAAGTACATCACTGTGTTCATAAATCTGTCCAGAAACGCTGTTGTTTTCTATGCTTCACCAACATTGGAAGCAAACAGATATGAAGACCCTCAAACACATTAGCAAACAGATAAGCACAGAAAGCAGTTTAAACAACTTCAGTCTTCCCAATTCCACTCCTAAGAAATAGAGAAAAATAAAATGGGTTTGGGGGTTTCCTTAAGGGCTGTTTGTCATGAAATACAAGCTGATGACACTGCTTTCTGGAAAGAACATGGCAACATGAACAGCAAAAGAAGATTTAAAGCTCATTACTTGCTCTTATCTTGAGAGATGTCACAAGGCCTATTCTGGAACTTGTGAGTGTTACAGTGAAGAAAAAGGATAGCAGTATGTGCAGTGCACAGTCCTCCTAGAGATCAACAGCAGTAACAGGCAATAAAAATATAGATAGAATAAATCAAACCGATTTGAAAAGAAGTTAAACAAATGTGTGTGTCTGAACTAACAAGGAAGAATTTATTTCTGATCAGAAATGTGTCTATCTACAAACTATTTCTAAGAGTGAAGGATGCACATGTATCTGCCTACAAATGTCCAGTGTTGATATAACTTGACATCCAAAAAGTGAAAATTAGTTAAAACTGAAGTTGCACAAAAACAACATTAGTAAATTATCAGGAGTGAAAGTACTTCCCTAAGATGATATTCACAACAAACTAATGCATTGATGATTTCTACACTGTAGGTATAAACTGGGTGATGAAATCTAAACAGCAGGTATAACTTTTTGTAAACAAGCCTTTTCAATAGGCATTAGTATACAATGTCTCAAACACAGGTAGAAAGTTTCAGAGTTTGGTTTGGGATCCAGACTTTTTTTATTTTTTAAAATGCTCAGTACAGGAAACTATTTGAGGTGGTCAGGAGGGACTCTGATCTACCTAAAATTCACACTTACATCATTGTCAGTTGTCACCTTCAGCTTTGGTTTAGAGAATGGAAAAGAGATTTGTATCCCTAGAAACATTCACAACAACAGACTAGCTTACGTCTTTAAGATAAAATTGTAAGAGACAACATCATCGTCGTCATGTGAGGCATTTATACATCAAGATGGGCTGAATGCCTTTAGCAGATGCCAGCATGACAAATTTCATTTCCTGCATGACATTCTTAACATACGAAATCCTGCCATTAAAAACATCCCTTCACAAATCCTCCATATTAAGTTAGCCAAGCAGGAAAGGAACAGAAAGGGGGGAGTATGTGCATCTTGCCTGTCCAGCTTTGAGGTGCTGCTGGCAGGTGTGTCAGCTCCAAAGCTATTCCCAGCAGAATGGTGGTTTTTTGGCCCCTTCAAACAGTCATGTTTCCCAACAGATCTACCTACTAATTTTTTTTTTTTTTAATGTCTTCTCCATATACAGATATTCTATTTCCAATATGAAAGTTCTTTGTGTTAAAAAACAAAACAAAACCCCAACAAACAGAGTGAAAGCAAATGTTTGCAAGGATATTTTATTTAGTTGATTACTGTTGTTATCTGTTTTGTGTAAATCATTTCCCAGGTGGTCTCACACAGAGAAAGACCAAAGAAAATGCATTCTATTTTTGTCATTTTTCTTGGTTTATGTTTGTTACAGTGAGAAAACTGTGGGTAGAGCAAAAATATATATATATGGCCAGTTTTAGAGTCAAGAGGTTCTTTTCCTAAGGTAAAAAGCAAGATATCTGAGGGAAAAATTCTTTACCTTATAAACAGGTGCATCAGTATCATATTACTGAAGTGCCTCATCAAAGTGCTCTAGCTAGAAGTATTTGAGATAGTGACATGTCCTGAGAGTGTCCAACTTGGGATAGCTTAAAAAAGATTTTTAAAATGTGCTTAATGTGCACAAGACCAACTGAAGAACCTTGCACTGGGCACTTGAAAAAACTTAGACCTCCAATGTCTCAGATTGAGCTCACAGTCAAACTGGACTTTATTTGTGACCTATAAGGTGCAATAAAAACCCCAACTACTTGATGTTTTAACTTGGGGTGAGTACCAGAAACACTAAGGGGCAGCTGTCAAACCTAATGGGTTTCAAAGTGGAAATATGACATAGCAAATATCTCCCTATCTTGGGGTCTTATTGTACCTGGATATTAAAATGCTGAGGCATGTGTTCCCCATGGTTTATGTCCGCACTTATGCAAATATTCATTCTGCTATTTCTTGAAAAAGTGTGTTGGCAGGTAGGTATTCTTCATATCCACTAAAATCGGAATTCCTTTACTTCTCAGCCAGACATAGAACAGACTGGTATACATCCTGGTCCTGTAAAGCAACTAGTGTACATAAAAATTTAATTGGAAGACCAAATGTTTAACAGTTCTATTGCTGTGTAAATGTTATTTGTTCTAAAGTTCTTCCATTAATACAATTACACTACTTTTAGTAGTCCTCTCCTCAGATTCATAGTAGTGTTACTGACTCTGAGAATGAATCAGAGAAAAAGAATATACCTGCTGCTAATTTGTGTCCTTACAAGGGTCATTAATTTTCACTGCTTACAGAAGTAAAGTTCCCTAATTTTCCAGCATTTGACATGACAAAAATCCAAACTTGGAATAAGGCCAAACCCCAAAGTCAGATCCAAACCTCTCTAAACTTCTCTAAAATATGGAGTTATTTATGCAAAGGGGGCAGTTTGGGTACATCTCTAATCCAAACCTCAAACCGAACTTTGATTTTGTTTCAAAGTGTTAAAACTACAGGTTCCTTCCAGTTCTATCCAAATCATTTAGTTCATCACTTGTCTGAGGTATAAATTACTCAAGCATGAGTTGTCCAGCAATTTGTCCACTGAACAGTGATTTAATCTTTTCTGCAAAGACATAACATTAGAGCTGATACTATAAAGTTTGCATTCGTAGATAAGGCATTTGCAGTTGGAGGTAGCTGCACTGGGAATTCCTTAGGAGGCCCTAAAAACCACAAGATGTACAAACTGTTTTTCCCTTACAGGGCCATTCCTTTTTTTTTCATGTCGGAGTGCAGTTTGAAACTTGATCTTGTTTTAGGAGGAGGGGATTGGAGTGGAGCAGAAGGGAAAGGAAAAGAAGAAATTTTAATCCCAACAGAAGAAACGCACAAGTAACACTCTAGAAGTATGCTTGATTATAATTAATAGTTGAAGTTACAATTTGCAGCTGACATTGGTTATAGTAAAAGGTCAGCATCCTGCTGCCCTCTGCATTTATTGATTTGGAAGATTGTTTCAGACTGTCTTTCCTCCTCCAATGTACTCACATTCCCCTGGGTCTCCCTGTCTAGCTTATCCTTGCAGCATTCTTTCCTTCAACTGTCTCTATAAATAGTGGGGAAAAATCCCAAAGGCAAATTAATTCAATGCAGTTCTCCCTGACTGTTTCCCATCCTTGTTCCTCATCACCTTGATATGCCATGTTTATTTTTATCACCGCTCTGGGATAAGGGCTGATGGGATATCATTCACCTCCTTGAATCTAGGTGTGCACCCACACCAGGTCCCAAAATCTTGAGGTAGGAACTGGGACAGCTAAATTAGAAGGGAGCAGCAGCCTGATTTCTGAACTATATTACCAAGAGACTGACCCCCAGGGAAGGCCTTAGAGATTGCCTGAGGCACTGTTTCAACACAACCAGTACACTGCTTGCACATGCATTGCCTAGAAGTATGCTCTGATCCTCACTGGAGCCTCTGGACACTATCGCCATACTGCTAAGTAACACTCTGACATGCTGTAAGAACTAGGAGGAAATTAAATCCCTTTCAATCTTTTTGCTCTACTTCCTTTTTATTTTTTTTTTTCAAGAAAGCAAAATCTGATGATTTCTTTCTCCCACCTATAAGTGACAGGACATTTGCCACAATTTCATTATTAGCAATTCTTACATGAAAAACAGAGAGACACTTTGAAAACCACTTTTCTAATGGAAATCTGGATAAGAAAGTAATGACTGCTGGAAACACTTCTCACCTGTAGCTGTTAAACACTCCTCACAAGAGTTATATGCTCTATGAACAGCTCAGATACCAGTTATGCCTTGGGGACACAAGAAACAGTATATCCCCTGTGCTGTTGGTCTGAACAAATACTTAAGAACTTTACTGTAGAAATGAAAATATAGAAGTGGAGAAAGCAAGTATTTTTAATAGAAAAGAGAACTTCAATAAACTTGGATACTCATCCTAATGAAAGGCTGTCTCAGAGCTGGGAAAAAAAGTATGAGTAACTTGGTCTATAATACCTTCAGAATAAATCCAGGTGGAAGGGATAGGAGGCTGTTTTCACTACAGTTCCTCAGTATTTTGACTACTGTTTTCATGGACAGGGTTAAGTCGCTCAGAAGGATATATTGTATGTATGCTATGAGTAAAGGGTGTGAGGAACCGTTTGAAATTCACAACAAAGCCATGGATTTTGAAGTCATACAACAGCCTTGCAAGTAGACATGCAGTTGGGACCATCCAAAGTAAAAGTACTATCTGACTGAGAGATGGTATGCTGTTTAGTGTACAACATCTCTCATAAAATTTATGAGCCATGCTAGACAGTATGACCTGACTGCTGTTCAACTTCATTGGCAGGGTAATTAAAAACAATTGTGTGCTTGGAAAGATAAACTTTTAATCTAGCTTGTAGCTTGAAGGCCAAACTGAATTTACATTGAACAACTGAATAATGCACATTTCAGGAATCTTTAAATAAAATAAAATAAAATAAAATAAAATAAAATAAAATAAAATAAAATAAAATAAAATGGCAGTCTGAAGAGAAAAACAGATCCCAGAATAGAGAGTTTCTTAATGGTCATTCCATAATGCAACTGCTGCTGTGGACTTCATCCCTCTCTTCTCTCAGTTATAGGCAGTGGTCCCATGGTGGACAGTAGGTTGGTTTTGCTTAGTTCTCAGTTTGCACTATGTTCCTTTCAGGAGAAACATTTGGGTGAGCCCTCCCAGAGAGATGAAGGGAGGGGAACACTGAGGGCTGCGAAAGGACCATGCCCTGGGAAAAGTTGAGTGAGCTGCCACACAAGCCAGATGTGACAGAAAAAATGTCTTGGCAACCTTGGGAGGCTACAGTGCCACCAAAACTCTGAAGGTTACAGAAACCAATTCAAAATAAGCATGTGACTTGCCTACTAGTCCACAGTGAAAAAGGGAGAAAGCTGTGTATAAACACTATTTTTGAAAAGAAACCTATTCTGTCTCCCTCTGACATTTCATGTTTCTTTTTCAAAAGTTAAATGCTTTACTGGTTATTTTTATAAGTTCTGTTTGGGGTTTTTTTGTTTTAAAATAAAGTCTTCTATTCTCACACTGGGAGATGATCTCTGCATACTCTTTTAACCTCTTTAAACCTCTGTTTAACTTGGTTCCTGTAACAAATCAAGGATTATGATCCTACTCACTACCCTCTCTTGCAAGAATTTTTACAGACTGGGAACCGGAATTTTCTGTTACAGACTGGAACTGTACCCTAATAGTTAAACTGTACCCTAATAGTTAAGCTTCTCAGAGAAAGCAAGTTATTGCAAGGTAATTTTTGTTATTCACAGGCAGTTGAAGTACTTCAAAGGATAAAGCATAACTTCTGCAAGTATCTTAGACAATGAGTGATCACTTAACAGTGAAAAAAAACCAGATGAACCAAGAAAATAACTACTAGGCTTTTTAGATTTACATAAACAGCACTCCCATTTATATTTGCAAACAAGTATCTCAAGAAAAGGAAAAGAAGTTGAAAGATGATAATATCTATACAGAGCTATCCTGGATTGATGTTGTCCTGGTTCAGCTAGGATAGGGTTAAGTTTCCCCAGCAGAGAGGGCAAAGGGATCTCCAGCCAGGTTATTCATTCCATGCTGACGCCAGGTCAGGTCCGGCGCAGCAGCGCGGGAAGCTTTTTTTCCTTTGTGGTTTTGGTTGAGGGAAGCACAGGGCTGTCTGTAACCATTGCGGTATTTCTCTGTATATCTTTTGTCTTGTTTACTGTTATTACTGTTTATTGTTGTTTATTACTGTTATTGTTGTTGTTCAGGTTGTTATTTAATACACTGTTGTATTAAATTTCTTCTTATTTTAACCCGGGGTTTGTGCACTACTTGTGTCCGAGGGTGGGGGAGGGACAATGGCAACGTGGTCTCCAGTCCCAGCAGGGCCTAAACCAACACAGCCATCTTTGGCACCCAACGTGGGGCACAAGAGGGTTGAAATAAGAATCAAAAAGGGACAGACCCTGACCAGAGTGTGTTAGAGCAATCTGTTGGGTGTAATTTTTCTGTTTGTACTGTTTGATAAGAAAATGTTTGCAATGCTGGCCCACTTGCTTGCGTGGTGGGGCTGGATTATTCCTTAGATCCACTGTGTGTTCCCAGTACTGGTGTTTGTTGTCAGTGGAAAATGTATAAAGGGGATTGTTTTGTCATACTGGCTACTGACGGCTTATAATGTGTTTGTATCGCGGGGCGGGGGGGGGGGGGAGGCCGGTACCTGTTTGCTGCCTGGGCTTTTGTTAGGAGTCTAACCCTCTCTATGGGTGAGCCAGGGGAAGAGATCCTCTAGGTTTTTGGGAGTTTCGATTATCCTTGGAGCCTGCAAGCCAGTGTGATTGTGGCACGATGCCTTCTGAATGTCTGCCTGATTTCGGTTTTGGCCATGCGGCACTTCTCTAACAATAGCAGTGCCCGGAAACCTTCCCCGAGGTCAGATAATAGTGAGTGGCAAGGGGTGTGGGAAAAGACGGGCAAAGGCCTGAGCTGTGGGCACCTCCAATGCTTTGGAATTTCACTCCTGAACAAATGCAGAGCCCTGATAACCTGATGGAGTGCTTAGAAAGGGTGTGTTACCAAGCTGGCAAAACCCAGGAGACACAAATCGCTGCAATGTGTTGGGGACTTGCCCATGCATACCGTGTCCTTTTTAACACCACTCACTGCCCTCAAGGGGGAGAAAGGGCTGCAGGATCTGAGAGTGAATTTACTGGTACAGCAGCTGGGCTGGGGGAACAGGCAGAGCCAGTATCAGTCACCTCCACCAGCACAGCAGCTGAGCCAGAGAGCCAGCCAGTGCCGGTATCAGTCGCCCCGATACAGAAAACAAAATATACCAGAAAGTCAGCTCACAAAGTGGGGGATGGGGAGGAGCCAGACCTAGCACAGGAACAGGAGGAAGGGCCAGAGGTGATCGTCCGATCTCTATCCCTGACTGAGCTGCGAGATATGCGGAGAGATTTTGACCCCTGGGAGGCGAGCAGATTTGCACCTGGCTGCTCCGATGCTGGGACAATGCAGCCAGTGCTTTTGAAATGGAGGGGAGAGAGGCCAAGCAGCTGGGATCTTTGGCCAAGGATGCTGGCACTGATAGGGAAATAGGGAAACAGACTCAAACCCTCAGCCTTTGGAGGCGACTCCTGCTCAGTGTAAGGGAGAGGCACCCCTACAAGGATGATATCCTATGTCAGCTAAGCCAATGGACCAGCATTGAGAAAGGCATCCAGAACCTCAGGGAACTGGCTGTGTTTGAGATGATCTATGGTGATCTGAATGATGAGCAGTCACCCACGGACCCAGATCAGGCCCCCTGCACACACCTGATCTGGCGAAAGTTCCTGAAGAGCGCACCAGAAGCACACTCGAAAGCATTGGCAATAGTGTCCTGGTGGACAGACACCCACACTCTAACAGTGGATGGAGTGGTTGGTAAGCTCCGGCAATATGAGGGAAATCTCCCTTCATCTCAGCATTCCTGGGTCTCAGCTGTGGAGGAACTGTCTCAGAGGGTCCAGAAAATGGAAGAGAACATGTCCTACATTCCACCTGCATGGGCTGATGTCTCAGCCATTAGATGTAAACATTTCCCCACCCAAGAGAAAGGCAGCAGAAGGCACACACCACGAGGCACCCTGTGGTTTTTCCTCCGCAACCATGGAGAAAACATGAGGAGGTGGGATGGACAGCCCACTCCTGCCCTAGCTGCACGAGTAGAGCAGCTGAAAGGGAAGACCATCACAAAAGGGGAGTCCTCCAAGAAGAGCGCAGCTCCAGTGTCCAGCCGGAAATCCCCCAGACAGAATAGAATGGTGAATGTTATGTCTGACCCTCTTGAGGGGACCAGTAAATCATTCTTGCAAGAAGTACAGTGATGCTGAGCAGGATTAGAAGGGCCCTGCCTCCAGCCAGGGGGAGGAAAGGGATAATCGGATTTACTGGACAGTGTGGATCCGATGGCCTGGCATGTCAGACCCACAAGAGTATAAGGCTTTGGTGGACACTGGCGCACAGTGCACCCTGATGCCATCGAGCTACAGTGGGGTCGAATCTATTTGCATCTCCGGAGTGACAGGGGGATCCCAACAGCTGACCCTACTGGAAGCTGAAGTGAGCCTGACTGGGAAGGACTGGCACAAGCACCCCATTGTGACTGGCCCAGATGCCCCGTGCATCCTGGGCATAGACTATCTCAGGAGAGGTACTTCACAGACCCAAAAGGGTACCGGTGGGCTCTTGGTGTAGCTGCCCTGGAGGAGGTTGAACAGTTGTCCACCTTACCCGGCCTCTCAGAGGATCCTCAGTGGTGGGGCGGCTTGAGGTTGAGGAGCAGCGAGTGCCGATTGGTGCCGATTGCTACCAGGACGGTGCACCGGCGGCAGTACCACACCAACTGAGATTCCCTGGTCCCCATCCATCAGCTGATCCGTCAACTAGAAAGCCAGAAGGTGATCAGCAAAACTCACTCACCCTTCAACAGCCCTGTATGGCCAGTGAGAAAGCCTGATGGCGAATGGAGGCTAACTGTGGACTACCGTGGCCTGAATGGAGTTACGCCAGCAATGAGTGCTGCAGTGCAGGACATGCTAGAGCTCCAGTATGAACTGGAGTCAAAGGCAGCCAAGTGGCACGCCACGACTGACATTGCTGACGCGTTCTTCTCCATTCCGATAGCGCCAGAGTGCAGGCCACAGTTTGCGTTCACTTGGAGAGGCATCCAGTACACCTGGAATCGATTGCCCCAGGGGTGGAACCACAGCTCCACCATTTGCCATGGACTGGTCCATACTGCACTGGAGAAAGGTGGGGCTCCAGAACACCTGCAGTACATTGATGACATCATTGTATGGGGGACACAGCCGAGGAAGTGTTTGAGAAAGGGAATAAGATAACTGAAATCCTCCTGAAGGCCGGCTTTGCCATTAAGCAAAAGAAAGTTAAGGGGCCTGCAAGGGAAATTCAATTCCTAGGAATAAAATGGCAAGATGGGCGTCGCCACATCCCAATGGAGGTGATAAACAAGATAACAGCCATGGCCCCACCAACCTCTAAAAAGGAGACTCAGTCTTGCCTGGGCGCTGTGGGGTTCTGGAGGATGCACATCCCGAACTACAGCCTGATTGTGAGCCCTCTCTACCACGTAACCCGTAAGAAGAACGATTTTGAATGGGGCCCTGAGTAACAACAATCCTCTGAACAAATTAAGCGGGACGTTGTCCAAGCAGTAGCCCTCGGGCCAGTCCGGGAAGGGCAGGAGGTTAAGAACATGCTCTACACCGCAGCCAGGGAGAATGGCCCTACCTGGAGCCTCTGGCAGAGAGCACCTGGGGAGACCCGAGGCCAACCTCTAGGCTTTTGGAGCCGGGGATACAAAGGCTCTGAAGCTAATTATACACCGACTGAGAAGGAGATACTGGCAGCGTACGAAGGAGTTTGGGCTGCCTCAGAAGTGGTCAGCACAGCTCCTCCTGGCACCCCGACTGCCGGTGCTGGGGGAGATGTTCAAAGGAAAGGCCTCCTCCACGCATCATGCAACAGATGCCACGTGGAGTAAATGGGTTGCGTTGATAACACAACAGGCTCGAATAGGGAACCCCAGCTGCCCAGGGATATTAGAGGTGATTACGAACTGGCCAGAGAGCAAAGATTCCGGGATGTCACCAGAACAGGAGGTGACACGTGCTAAGGAGGCCCCATCATAAAACGAGCTGTCGGATGAGGAGAAGCGATATGCCCTGTTCACTGATGGGTCTTGGCGCATTGTGGGAAAACATCAACGATGGAAGGCTGCTGTATGGAGTCCCACACGACGGGTCACTGCAGCTGCTGAGGGACAGGGTGAATCGAGCCAGTTCCCAGAGGTGAAAGCCATCCAGCTTGCTTTGGATATTGCTGAGTGGGAAAAGTGGCCAAGGCTCTACCTCTACACCGACTCGTGGGCAGTGGCGAATACCCTGTGGAAATGGCTGCAGCAATGGAAGCAGAACAACTGGCAACATAAGGGTAAAACCGTCTGGGCTGCTGAAGTATGGCAGGACATTGCAGCCCGTGTGGAAAACCTCGTTGTGAAGGTGCGCCATGTGGATGCCCATGTACCCAAGAGTTGGGCCACTGATGAACATCGACACAACCAGCAGGCAGACCAAGCTGCTAAGATTAGAGTGGCTCAGGTGGACTTGGACTGGCAGCGCAAAGGTGAACTGTTCATAGCCCGGTGAGCCCACGAGACCTCGGGCCACCAAGGTAGAGATGTAACATACAGGTGGGCTCGAGATCGAGGGGTGGACCTCACCATTGACACCATTGCAGAGATCATCCGCGGATGTGAGACGTGTGCTGCAATCAAACATGCCAAGCGGGTGAAGCCTCAGTGGAATGGAGAGTGATGGCTGAAATAGAGATATGGAGAGGCCTGGCAGATCGACTACATCACACTGCCACAGACCCGCCACAGGAAGCGCCACGTGCTCACAATGTGGAAGTAACCACTGGATGGCTGGAAACTTACCCAGCGCCCCACACCACCGCCCGGAACACCATCCTGGGCCTTGAAACCCAAGTCCTGTGGCGACACGGCACCCCAGAGAGAATTGAGTCAGACAACGGGACCCACTTCCAAAATAACCTCATAAATGCCTGGGCAGAAGAACACGGCATCGAGGGGGTCTACCATATCCCCTACCACGCACCAGCCTCTGGGAAGATCGAGCGCTACAATGGACTGTTAAAAACCACATTGAAAGCACTGGGAGGTGGGACCTTCAAAGAGTGGGACATGCATCTAGCAAAGGCCACCTGGCTAGTCAACACAAGAGGATCTGCCAGTCGAGCTGGCCCGGATCAGTCAAAACTTCCATGTGCTGTAGATGGGGCTAAAGTCCCTGTGGTGCGCATGAGGAATATATTGGGAAAAATGGTCTGGTTTAGTCCTGCGCCAGGCAAAGGCAAAGGCAAACCCATCCATGGGATTGCTTTTGCCCAAGGACCTGGGTGTACCTGGTGGGTGATGCAGGACAATGGAGAGGTCCGATGCGTACCACAGGGGGACTTGATTCTGGCTGAGAACATGTCATGAATTATGCTGTGCCTTTGTTGTTTTTTTATTGTTAACTGCTAAATGTCAGCTGGACATGACGCAGATGGTATAGAGTAAAAGGGGTGGATTATGTCCTGATTCAGCTAGGATAGGGTTAAGTTTCCTCAGCAGAGAGGGCAAAGGGATCTCCAGCCAGGTTATTCATTCCATGCTGACACCAGGCCAGGTCCGGCACGGCAGCGCGGGAAGCTTTTTTTCCTTTGTGGTTTTGGTTGAGGGAAGCTCGGGACTGTCTGTAGCCATTGTGGTATTTCTCTGTATATCTTTTGTCTTGTTCACTGTTATTACTGTTTATTGTTGTTATCATTGCTACTGTTGTTGTTCAGGTTGTTTATTACACTGTTGTATTAAATTTCTTCTTATTTTAACCCGGGGTTTGTGCCCTACTTGTGTCCAAGGGTGGGGGAGGGAAAACAGCAACTGGTCTCCGGTCCCGGCAGGGCTTAAACTAACACAGATGTATCTGATGTTTATAATTTGAAGTTCTGCCTGAGTTTTCATTTGACTTCTTTAGAGAGGACTAAGAAAACTGTAACAAACGGGTTTATCAGAAGTATTATATGACACATAAGTGGGATAATGTCAAACAGAATATATAAAGAGAAAAAAATTTTTTCGCAGTAATAGGTGAAGCTAAAGAATTAACTAGTGCAGTTTGGAGGGACCAGATCTGAAATAACTACTGGGATAGCTAGAGTTAACTCATATAAGCAGATATCTGTCTGAGGCCAAAGTTTATGGAAGGTCAACAGTTTTCTTGCACTGAAAACATTTTAATAAATGCAAAATATTACAGGAGAGAAAGGCTTTAGGACCTCTACAAAGTAGGGAAAAATACTAACCAGGTAGATCTCCACATGTTATTACAAACAGCAAAAGTCAACACCATAACCAGCACATGAGAAGAACTACAAAACCTGACATCATTCTGCGAGCATCAAAGTAAACAAATAGAATGAAAGCACTACCTGTTCAGGTAAATTAGTCAAAGGAAAGTTTGATACTATAGTAGTAGTCATCATCTGAGATATCATTCTAAATGCAAATGTTGTGCATTAGAATTCAGCTGGTCATAGGTACACAACCAATAGCACAAGATAGTGTTATTAATAAAAGAAGGAAAACTACATGCATTATAGTGTGTGAGGACAAGGAATACTAACTTCGCTGTTAGAACCTGATGTCAGTCAGGCAACTTACTGTAAGACACAGGGAGAGAATATACAGAGCATATTCAGAAAATGCAGTAGTAGATGAAGAAAAAAAGACAGAGCAAAAATATGATTTTCAGTGTGTCACTCCATCATGAGAAAGATCTGTTCATCTCTTTTATGAGTGAGAACAATATTCTTACTGTTAGTCAGGGGAGGTTAAAACTCAGATACATAGGCATACAATGCCTCTTCTTCCACTTTACCAATCCAAAGACACAGAAAGAAGATAATAAGGGGCTTAAAATCTATCCTTTTTCCAAACAGATTACAGGTAGTTAAAAACAAACAGAAAAACCCAGGACAGATTGAAGAGAGCTTCAGGATACAATGACCAGAACAGGTGTAATTAATTCTTAAAATCTGCAGTGTTTGTTTTAGAAGGAAACCCTTGGTGCTACAGGTGCAAGATACCTCAGGGCCTAATCAGGCGTTCTTATGGAAGTCAGCAATTAAGTGCAGTATGAGTATTTGTAATTTTGCTTTATGCTATTTATTTACAGTTGGGAAGTTAGGCTTTGGCTGGGGGAAGGAAGATATGATAAAATAGATTGTCTGTCCATGACAGAGAACCTGGGCACAGGGCTATCACTGTTATACACAGCTAGTCAGCATGAGCCGGAGACTAAAGTGCTTGTTCTACAGGTGCCACAAACTATAATCCCTGAACAGTAAAGGGGAGGCAGGTCACTCTTGCATACATATTTCTAAGATGAGCAGACCTCAAGCCTCAGGAAACAAAGTTGATTATCAGCTGGCATTAGGAAAAGACTTCTCCCATGATCAAACTATTCCATGATTTTGTGCCTTGCAAGTACTTTATGCCATCCACTGAGACACTTGGAAATTGCTAGACAGAAGATTGGCTTAGGTTGTTCGTTGGTTTGTTCCAATACCATAATTATTGTCATTAAGTTATAAAGATTTTGTAAAGATTTGTGAAATAACTTTGTTGAGACAGAGGTTCAGACAGGCTGGACAAGAAGGACCAGTACTAGAGCAGGGACTGTGTTAGGTGTACTGTATTATTCTTGACAGTTCAGGAGCTGCTCTCTCAGGGAGTCTTCTGGATAGGTATTTATGGATCAGTCCCTAAGAGCTAGAAAAGATATTATGACAACTAGAAATATTTTTTTTTTAATCCCATTAATTGTCTAACTATGCAGATAAATGTTTAAACACTTTAATATCTAGAAAAAAACATAATCTTTGAGCTTTCTGTGTCTCCATTTTCCAATTACTAAAATATTTTAAATTTCACAATTGTGTCCAATCACACTCAAACCACAAAGATACCATTTCAGGTTGCTACAATAAAATGACCTAAAAATTAAGAAAAGGATGAATTGATCAGCTATACATGATTGCTGTCTCATTTGCAGATATATTTCACACTCCTAACATAATTACTATATACTGCAGAATAAAACCCTACTGAGAGTGCCCCGTGTGATTGTCTACTTAGTTTCACCTCACGTATAATCATCCTGGTGTGGGTTATTTATCTGACTGTATACAAACTTCTAATTTTCAGTATTTTGCCTCTTTTGCTGTCAGTGGGCCCAGAAAGGCACATTGACCAAAATGCAGATTTGTTGAGAATATTCTTAATGGATATTTTACCTTCAAAACTATGATAAATACATATTCTTTAATCTCTCTTTAAAATGTCTACTTTTCTCAGTAAGTGGGGAAGATAATGCTTCCTTACAAAAGACAGCAGGTGCACTATCACTTCAAGTAGTAAGAACAGAATCTGTAGCACAGAAGAATTTTTTAACAATATATAAAATTCTTGCATGAACACAAGCATTAATATTATAGTTCTAATCATTTGAATAAGGGTATTTTCTTCTCCTAAAACATATGCTTACTACAATGCAAGCTGGAGTTTAAAGAGTTACAATGACTATGCAAAAATCTTTGATTCAGAGGCCACTGAAGGAAAGGACATACCATTTGAGCAGTCTTAAACTCCTACAGAGAAACTCCACCCACTCAATGTAACTACTGTCCCAAAGGTCGATTACATAAACATCCTCTAGGTTTGCATTCATTTTTTTATGCAGCTAGGAAGACAGTGGCTGCTGTATGAGGTGTTCAGAACAGTGATGGAAGGAGGGTTCAGGTAAAAATCATGGAATCACATAATCACAGAATGGTTGAGGATGGAAGGGACGTCTGGAAGTCATCTGGTCCAACTGCACCATTCAAGCAGATCCTCCTAGAGCAGGTTGTCCAGGACTATATCTAGACAGCTTTTGAGTATCTCCAAGGATGGAGACTCAAAAACCCTTCATCGTCTGTGGCCCTTTTCTGGACTCTCTCCAGTATGTCCATGTCTCTTTTGTACCAGGGAGCCCAGAACTGCAGGTGTGGCCTCACCAGTGCTGCAGGAAAGGATCGCCTCCCTTGAGCTACTGGAAATACTTTGTCTAATGCAGCACAGGATCTCATTTCCTCCCTTTGCTGCGAGGGCACTTTGTTGGCCTGTATTCAATTTGTCCACTAGGTCCCCAGGTCCTTTTTTGCCAGACTACTTTCCAGCTAGGAGGTTCCCAACATACAGTAATGAATGGGGTTTTTCCTCCCCAAGTGCAGGACCTTGCACTTCTCCTTGTTGAACTTCATGAAGTTCCTGTTGTCCCATTTCTTCAGCCTGTCGAGGTCCCTCTGGGTGGCAGCACGATCATCTGGTATATCAGCCGCTCCTCCATTTTGTATCAGCAGTGGATTTTCTGAGGGTACACTCTGCCACACCATCCAGATCATTAATGAAGAAGCTAAACAGAACTGAACCCAGTATTGACTCCTAGGGTACACTGCTACTTTCTGGCCTTCAACTAGATTTTGTTTCACTAATCACCATTCTCTGGGCCTAGATATTCAGCCGGTTTCCAGTACCCCTCACTGCCTGTTCATCCAGCCCATACATCAACAGCTTGCTTACAAGAATCTTACAGGAGACAGTACCAAAGGCCTTACTGAAGTCATGTAGGCACTATCCATTGCTCCCCACTCATCTACCAGGACAGTCATTTTGTTGTAGAAGATTATTAGGTTGGTCAAGCATGATTTCCACATGGTGAAGCCATGCTCCTGATGTTTTTCTCATCCTTAATGTGCTCAGAAATTGGTTCTAGGACTAGCTGCTCCATCACCTTCCCAGGGATCAGGGTGAGGCTGACTGACTTCCAGGGAAAAAAAAAAAAAAATCGATCATAAAAAAAGGAGGTTCACAATGGTCAAATTATGCACTAGACCACAGCTTAGTGTTTCAATACTCTACCTTACACACAACTTTTCTGTCTCCTACCACTCAGTTCAAGAATGTCATATTTGAAAGCAAAGACAAAATGAGCCCTATATCTGCAGTGTTTTGAGTCTGCTCTGATTTAACTAGAGTTAAGCGCTATGTCACATTCTGATATTTGGCCATTGCTGTTTTTTCCCCTCAGTGTGGAAAGGCTAATTGTTTTGTTAAGGTAGTGACATGTGCCAGAAGTGTCTGGGAAGAAGTCAGGTAATTAACTAAGCTTTTGCTGAGAGTTTAGACCCTTCCCCCTTTCTATTCCCTTTCAGTAAGTTTCTTTCTTTCCCCTTCCCAGAGTCATTATTAGCTTTTCCTTAACTGTTATAAATTGCAGGGAGTAGACAACCTCAAATCTAACATGGAAATGCAAACAAAAGGGGATAAGATTGCCCTATAAAGAATTCCTTTTAAAAATTTTTCATGTTCCATAACAGAATATTAGAACTTTGTAGGTGCAATCACAATGAAAACCTTGTGTTTTATTAAAAAATAATCTTGCTCAAGATATCCATTATTCATTTTTAGATTAAATAATAAATTTTCAAATTTTAAAGGAAGAAGAGCCCTTCAGTTGGGCTGTATCTGGCAGCACTCAATAATATGGCAACTTTCTGTTATCTATCTTGCAGCTTTTATAGCTATTTTATTGCTGTTTTCTGGATATTCAAGTCCCTGCTCCAGCTCCTGTTAGGAAAATGATAGAAATGGCTGCATACTCTCAATGAAGTGTCTTATTTTCTCCATGTTGTTTGCTTGCTCCTCACATAGCCGCCATGTTTTTTTGTCATGAGCTTGGATGTTGTAATTTTCACTGTCTGACCTTATCTGATTGCTCCACTGGACTTTTTTTCCAGGGCTGGTCTTCATCCCACAATAGATATTTGAAATGATATCTTTTGGCAAGCATTGAAGCCCATCTGGAGAGAAAAATGGGAGACTCCCAGGTAGCAACACTCATGTCAGTTCCTCATCTGGAGGGTGGAAGAAGCACCTGGTCTTCATTAACATCATTGCTACGGTTAATGCATTGCAGGTGTGAAAGTGTGTAGCTGAAATCTGACAAAACACCTGTCTTTCACAACAATATTAAATCTGTCTAGTGTGGGACACTACCCCTTCAAGTATGTTGTATGCTGCCTTGAAAGCCATGGTAAGCATTGTCCTGTAATTATGTAATCAGAGTGATCATTTGCTGGGAAGAATTCTGTAACAAATTATTCCTAATTACTCTGAAATTACCTTTAATTCATGGTAAAAGCATGGCTAAACTCTGTTCTATAACACCTTCCCTTTTACCTTTATGCAAATATGAATACACACTATCAAACTGGCACAACCAGTCATAATAAACAGCTGCAGCTCATTCTCTGGTAAACAGGAACTGGACATGTGCCACAGATCATGTTTGCTGGAATGATGCATCAAAAATTATCCAGTTCCTTCCCTGACAATATTGATTTTTTTCCCTCCCACTAAAGCCAGGAGTGTTTGGATTTCAGGTATTGGTTCAGTCCATTATACAGACCAGAAACAGCAGAAGTGATTGGATTCTTTAAATACTGTGAGCATTTGGAGCAAGAGCTTGATCTTTTATCTTAATTACTTCCTCAGGGAGCCAGAACACAGTTTACAGGTCTTGTTTAACTAACTTGTTGCTGAGTAAGACACAGATACAGTAAATATACACAACTCTAATTTTTTTACTATTCGTATTATCAACTTCAGACAAGGTGTCCATTTATGTATCCTAGAAAGATAAAGTATTCAGAAGCAGAACTTAATGTGGAAAAGAGAAATGTAAATGATTTCACTAGATAACTTCACAAAAAATCTACTCATGAGAAAAATCTTTTCTCAAATACACATAATTCATTACCATGTCATAGGTTGTCTTTGAACATGATAGTCTTCTTTCTGAAATAAAGGTATCATAAATTGTTTTTTCCACTTTATGCTTTTCTTCCAGTCACTGTGTCATTTAAAAGACAGTTTTAAACATATTTTCTTGTAAGAACACTAATGAATATAAATGTAACTCCTTAGTAGCATCCACACAAAGACCAGCAAAGGTGAAGTTGAGTTTTAAGGAACTCATACACAATGGCAGCTTTCTTCTCCCCAGGCAGATGTGTTCTGCAGTGAAGACAAACCTACTGTATCCAATCACATTTTCTCTTTCTTTCTTTCTTTCTTTCTTTCTTTCTTTCTTTCTTTCTTTCTTTCTTTCTTTCTTTCTTTTCGTAAGTTGGTTGGGCAGATATACTTTGTGTTTAGAGTACACAGTAAAACAGGATCTCAATCATGAGTAGACCTTCAGGCATTACTAAGATACAAAGAATCCTGATACTTCCAGGTGTTTCCTTACACATCTAATATATCACTTTTAGGGTCTGTCTTTTCTTTGGGAGTATGCCTCTTCAAAAGGCTCTCAGAAATTTGGAGGAATACAGACACAAAGCAGTTAAAACATGGAATAGCAGCTAGAACTAGACTTAATGTTATTTTATTGTTCAGCATTTATTTATTTAAAAAAAAAATCTTTTAGATGGCCATTCAGAAAGTATACTGACTCGCCCCCCCCCAAGCAATTTTATTTATGGGATTTCCTTTTTCCAGTATGAGATGCAAATGGTGGGGCATAAATCAGTTTCCAGAGTCTCTTTAATAAAAGCATTCCCTTCTCATTTAATGCTTCCATTGCAGGATAATATTCCTTTCTGTGCAACAAGAATGTTTGATTGCTGAATTCAAAACATGGACTACTAAACTAGTATAATCACAATCTACCTGCTCCCTAAATGTTTTCAGCGGTTTATTACTAATTCAAATATGTTATTAAAATGTGGTTTATTGTACAGTGACAGTCCAGCTTTAAATGAAATATTTCCAACATCTCAATGCCACTGCATGGCAATCTTTACAGAATCACAGAACCATCTTGTGGGAAAGGACCCTGGAGATCATCTAGTCCAACCGTTCGCCTAGCACAGTTCCCACTTACAGCATATCCTTAAGCTCTAAATCGACCCGACTCTTGAACACCTCCAGGGATGGGGACTCCACCACCTCCCTGGGCAGCCCATTCCAACACCTAACAACGCCTTCTGGAAAGAAATGCTTCCTAGTACCTAGTCTAAACTTTCCCTGGCGCAACTTGAGGCCATTCCCTCTTGTCTTGTCACTTTCTACTAGGCTAAAGAGGCTCATCCCCAGCTCTCTGCAACCTCCTTTCAGGGAGCTGTAGAGGGCGATGAGGTCTCCCCTCAGCCTCCTCTTCTCCAGACTACACACCCCCAGTTCCCTCAGCCGCTCCTCGTACGACCTGTGCTCCAGACCCTGCACCAGCTCCGTTGCCCTTCTCTGGACACGCTCGAGTCATTCAATGTCCTTTTTGGAGTGAGGGGCCCAAAACTGAACACAGGAATCGAGGTGCGGCCTCCCCAGTGCCAGTACAGGGGTCAGATCCCTTCCCTGTCCCTGCTGGCCACGCTATTGCTGACACAAGCCAGGATGCCATTGGCCTTCTTGGCCCCCTGTGCACACTGCTGGCTCCTGTTCAGCCGGCTGTCAATCAACACCCCCAGGTCCCCTATATAAGCATGCCACTGAGCAAAGAATTCGCTCATCTTTTTTATTAAGTTTTCAGCTTTCTAACTGAAATAAGAAGAATTCCTTCATTATGCAGCAACATTGATGCAAAGCTTGTAGGTGTAGGTGTGCTGATCTGCAGCATTTTGATAGTCTTTATTTTCAGAGTGTGAATGAGTCTGGCTTCTTTGAGCAGGTAGAAGAGAGACAATGAAAAAGGATCCAGTTGCATATAAGAAATTACTTTCATCAAAAGGCCTCCGTAAAGCAGTTTGATTTTGTTAGATGTAGTTCAGACTCAGTGACCCCTTTCCTACTACAATATTGAGCCATTCAGCTAAGAAACCTCTCATTCAAGGATATTATTAGAGACAGTATAGTGTATAGGGGAAAGACTCAGTGGGACGGGAGTGCTCTGAAGGGTTCATTACATCAGTATTGTTCTGGGCACAGCTATCATATGACAATTTTTGCTTCTTTCACGGAAAATTTCACTCTGGGTGCTTACATCCCAAGACCCTCTAATAGGCAAGCCATTAGCACCTTTGCCCACTGACCCACAGTTGTGGATGGGTTGGCTGCTTCCTTCTTACAAATTTTCTGTTCTAGAGCCAGATCCAAAGAACAGTTCCCCTTCAGTCCAGACTCAAACCAAAAGCCCCCAAGTACCACAAAACAGTCTAATCTGACATATTTCCTGACAGCACAGGAATCTACGACTACTTCCTAACACAGTTATATGTACTGAATTTGTGCACTTCTTACTGTTTCACCCTCTCTGTGCTTGCACATACCTCAAACACACCCCAAAGAAAGCCCTAGAAGAACTACCAAGAACTGTAGGGCAAATCTTAACAAGTTTCTGTTGAAACAATTTCCTTTTTGATGCAGATATGGCCTTTCCTTGTCTCCCCAGTGCTCTTATATATCTTTAACACCTTTTCCGATCATTCCAGCAGCTTCAGACTCTGAATATTCCTGATCATTTTAATTCATTTTCTTTTAGTGTAAAGGTAATGGAAGGATTATAATTTTTCCCTTATACTGCAATTACTTTAAATTGCTGATAAATACGTATTTAAAAATACCAAATATTTTTGTACCAAAAATGTAACTAGAGAACATATATCTGTTAGCTACAGGTACACATAAAATCTGAGTCAAAGAGAGTCCAAGTTCAGTGCCTGTTCCAGGGTAATGGCTGGTGGTTCCGCTGCATGTTCAGAGAGGCCGTAGCTGTCCCAGCAGGCTGGCACACAACCTAGTTCAGACCAGTGACCCTGCCTGATCCCTCACACCCAGTCAAGTAGAGATGCAGGCCATTATATGCTCCAACAGTACTGGAGGTGCAAAAGGATTTTGAGGTACAAATGGGTTTAAGGGTGGCAATTGAGGTTATGGTGAGGATGTGATGGAACTTGAAATAGGACTCAAATTCACTGAAAACCAGGCTTCATTAACTTTGTTACTTTCATACCTTGTTTGATGTTCTTTATAATTCACACTCTATCCTTACCATCATTCTTTAATGATCCTAATTTAATCATGATTGACCTTCTCCTAAATGCTCTAAAAATGCCATAATGTTGCAATTTACAATAAACTCTGAGAAAAACACATCTAAGTGATATGAAAGCAGTTCATTTTAGCTACAGTACAGTGAATATGGTTTCTAAGTGAATTCACTATTAAGTGTGGTTTTGCATGTGGATTTACATGTGCATATATTATGCCAGAGCAAATTATTTAAAATTAAAAAATATATTAAAAACAGCCCAGCCAAAGCAGTAAAGAACTTCAGGGATTTTTTTAGAAGAAAAACAAAACAAAACAAAAAAACCCCACCAGTATCTATGTCTGAATAAATTCTGGACACTGAAATATATTTTTATGCAACATTTCAAGTAATAAAATTGTCATTTTTTTAAAAGTAAGTGTGAAGTTGTTGGAAGATTTACCGATATAAATACTGTGGAAATGAATGCATCACTTACCCAAATCTTTAAATTTTCAGTCTGAAAAGGTATTCTATCACAGAGTGCCTTGTGATCCATTCTGAGGAGTTGACCCATTCTGGTCAAATACTGCAGTACCACACAGAACAGGCACTCATGAACTGATAAACACAGTTCTGATCCCCAGGGTCAGCACTTAAACAAAATAGAGCTGTTTGACAGACTAGGGCAATGTTACCATTTAGTTGTACACAGCAGCACGCCACTCTGTTCCCATTTCATATGAAATTGTATCAGTTCTTTCTTTATTCAGGACTTTGCCTTGCCTTTCTTAAGATATCCATTGGTTTGAAAAATTGTAATTACCTTTGGAGAACTGAAGTGTTATCAGTCCCTTTATCAATACAGAGAGAGACCTGTAGATGTTTTCTGAAGCACAGGAACTTCTGTCTTCATAGTGAGCAATAGAAATTTAATCAGGGTACAAATCTTCATTCAGTTTTTGTTTGCTGCTAATTGAGCAGCATTATTTCACAGCCTTTTATGTGAGAGCACCACATATGTAGAGCTGTTTTCAGTATCCACACTTTTACACAGTGTATCCCAGCAACTGCAACAACCAATTTAGGCTGATAGGAGGAATTCACTTGCTCCAAAACGGGCACAGGAAAGGACTTGGATGCTTATCAAAGATGCAGCTAACTAATGTCAAAAAAAGACTTAGGCTGTATGCACAGTTCTCCATATCGGTGGCCTTATTCACTTTTTCTATTCTTTTCTCCATACAGTGGTGACTCATCTTTGTTATCACTAAGATATAGAATGAGATGTAGGAAAATAAAACCCCAGTGCCACTTAACCATTCAAAAATTGTTGTCCTACTGCCAATTTAGTGCCTCTTCCTCAAGTCACAGGATTTTGATGCAGAAGATAGAAGGGGCCATGTTTCCCTTCAAGGAGAATGTCTGTTTCCAGTGGTCCCTGTCAAATTAGGGCAGGCTTGCATGACAGCAGAAACTCAAACTCAGTTTTGTTGTGATTGGATTATAATGTCGTAACAATTCCTACAAAATGCAATCAATTACACAGAAGACTTCAAGATGTTCATGGGATCTTGTTTTTATGCAGACACCTGAACAGCCTACACATATATATATGTATGTGCAAGTGTATGTATTTTTATTTTGTATGCAGTACTTTTTTTTAAAAAAAATCTCATCACACAAATACGTAAATTTGGAGCTCTGAAGCTGTGATTTATGATATCATTGCTTTGTAGTGAAAGGAAGGGAAGACAGCATCCACCCGCCTTGTCTTACACTTCCTGACACATTCACTTCACTTCTCCATTATTCCAAGAGTTACATAAGCTAATAACTACTTAACAACTAGTATCTCGATTAGCTGAGCTTAAGCTGGTGTTTTGGCAAATTTGTTTTCATACTCCAGCTGAGTCAGGAAGATTTTCTAGGTGGTTTTCACACAAAGTAAAGCTATCCGGAGGTGCTCATCATGGCATTGTCCAAGCGGTTGCAGTATTTTCTTGTAACAGTAAAAGAGTTCACTTCAGGATTTATCTCCTCTCTCCTCCACCAATTTCCATGTGCACCAGTTCAAAATGCCCCATATCCTGACAAGTTTGCCTTCAAGGAACTTGGGATACAAATCTCTCCATGGTTTGTCAGCCACAGAGGAAGTCAAGCCAAGCATCCCACCTTTACATTGCTCCTGGCTTGTTTTGCAGTGCTTGAAGCAAGGAATGGGATCTGAGACTAGCCACAGTACAAAATATTTAGCCGTTATTTACAGACTTCACATATTGCCACTTGGCACTGTTTCTTGACACAACCCAAGTGTGATGTACAAGAAAAACCACATGTCAAGATGTTATGCACCTCCAGCAGCACAATACTTTAATTGCACTGTGGTCTGCCTTTAAGACTTTAATGCTAAGTGCTAGAAATTCTTTCTTTACTATGTGGTTTGGAGCAAGACAAAGGATAGAATGAAAAACTATCCAGTGCGAAAGACAATTAAAGAACAAGGCATAATAAGGCATGTGTTATTTTAGTTACTACACCTTATGTGTTATAGTTTACCAGTCTAAGATATGATACTCTCTTAAAGAGAAGTGTATTGGTTGTTTGTTCCTTTGATTTGGTTTGGGACAAGTAGTGTAAAACTTGAAGTGTCTTCACTTTGAATATTTCTCAAAATATTAACTTCTTCCTGATGAGGTGAGGTGTGGAAGACGTTTAAAATCTCTACCCTCTCACAGACACCTTGCTAGTTGTGCTGGCAGGGTTTTGTTCCTGTCCACTCCTCTTCACCTACAGTATCCTCAGCTCATAGATGCTCTATTTTATTCACTGCCTTTGGTGACTCTCACTTTTCTAGCAGGTCAAAACCACAGGTGATCTGCCTTTGGCCTGCTGGGTGAACTGGATTATGTGTCTTTTTTCTGCCTCAGCTTCCCAAGTGTAAGGCAGTGAGGATGGTACTTCAAGGTCCACAGGTCAATGTTCTAAATAAAGTAATGTTTTGTTGGTATATATTCAGTGCTGCTGAATCTAGCAGCCCAGGAGTGGTGATGCTGCTGCAGGTTCATGTCTCCAGGTTCCGCGAGTAATAAGGCTAACTCTATGTTTCCAGTAGGCAGACATGCACACATACACACAATACATGTATACAAGTACACACAGCCAGCTTCACAGACAGAAGAAACAACATTTATGAAAACATAAACACCATTAACATCCTCATGCTGTTCCCTCTCTGGCTGATCAGGATGAAAGCCTGTTAGCGGAAAATATATACATATAAATGTGTATATTCAATAGCTCTGGACTTCATCGTCTCCTAGTTGCATCATGCACATGCATACACACACAAACAGGTATCTCTGGTAGCTGGACCAGACCCATGGAACTTAATGTGCAACTCAGACCCCTGGTCTCTGCAGTAGCTGGCTTGGGCCTGTGGCTGCTTCAGTAGCCAGCTTTCAGACCTTCTGGTCTCAACAGTACCCATCCCAGAGTTAGGGCCACTCCAATACATGGCTCCCAACCCCCTTATCCTACTTACCACTAGTTTGGCTTGATGTTTTCCTGTGACTGAACACACCCAGTCAACAAGTAGTTGCTGTGTACACCCTCATGACCTGTGATGCCACACATACTGCTGGCACTGAGCGTCCACACAAACATACACACAGACAGAGCCCTTCACCCAGGCAACAGAAATGGAGATCAGTGAGAAGATGGGACAGACAGTGCTGATTAGCACCTGCTCACACATCTCCAGCCCCTTGAAATAAGGGGTATACTGGACCACCCAAAGGAAAAACATCTGAGTCAGGGTCCTCACTATCTGGAGCAAGGTTCCTGCTTCTCCCAGGATTATACACCAAGATGTATTTGTCTCTCTGCAGCAATAAGGTCTTCTAATGACCCTTTACATCACGAACTGAGACTTTACAGCAAGTTTAAAGAGTTCAAGTTCCTTGCTAGAAGGAGGAGAACTGAAAAATGAAACATGAGATTTTATAATAGTATGAAAATTCCAGCCATCAACCCAAAGCTTGGATATGAGTAGCTCTGGTTTGTTTGGTTTTTTTTTCTGGCCTTTAATTTATGACCTAGTGGAAGAACTGATAATGGTGAGCAATTCTCATTTTAATGACCAAGGGGTAACCTCATAAACACCAAGTAGCAGAACAAAGCCTGAGGCAAGTTATGTAATGCTATCCCTAAGGTATGAAAATAAAAGCATATTGCATTGTTCATCAGTGTTTGTGAGACAGGCTGTTTGGATGGAAGAGAGTATATTAATGTTTATAGGTACAGCATGGGATTATGTAGTGACTTTTGTTAGCTGTTTTCATGCAGGCTATTATACTTGTTTTACTGTGCTATCAAATGGTTGCACCTGGGAAACATGTTTCAGTGATAAGAATTCTGCACTCTTGCACCACTGCCTGTTTGCAGTAGACAGGACTGACATAAGAACAAATCCTATCACCTGTCTAGCACATTATCACCCTGCTAAACACATAGGTCCACTATTTTAGACTACTCC
The DNA here is from genome assembly GCF_965140245.1 of Athene noctua. Taxonomy (NCBI): domain Eukaryota; kingdom Metazoa; phylum Chordata; class Aves; order Strigiformes; family Strigidae; genus Athene; species Athene noctua. The sequence continues at coordinate 65,901,002 of NC_134077.1, read as the reverse complement.
TAGTCTAAGACGCTGATCAAAAGGAGGAACTGTCACAAAAAACAGAGTAGAATAAAGTAGCCAGATTTATGCCTTTTCATGGACCAAGCTGACTGAGAAGTAAACCAATCAGAAGGTGAATGTTGATGGGGAAAAAAAAAAAAAAAAGATATTCTCCTATAGGGAACGTTTTAAACGTAGGTTTGTAGATAAACTTACGTAACACCTTTTTTTATGAAAAGCCAAGCAAAAAAGAATAGCTCCTTTGTAGAAAAACACCTATTGTTTTTTGGTTTAATTTGTTTCCATTTTAAATACCACTGGCTCAGGAAGTCTAACAAATCCTGTTTCTCAGGAGAAGAGAGAAAAACATTGTTGACTGACAGTTTTTTGGGAGGATGAATGTTGGTGTAAATCATTCCACCCTTTTCAGTAAACATTTTTTCCAGAGGCAACTGGGCAGATGAATGACTGCTTATGTAATTTAATCATTTTGATGCTGTTCTAAGTTCCCATTGTGCAAACATGTTGTAATTCCTCTTGTTTATATCTAGACTCCTATATATTGTAGGCCAGGATGGAGAGAAGCTGGTCCTACCAGAGTTGCATCATTGGCCATGAAAGTCTCATTTTCTCACAAAAGTTAAAAAACAAGAAGGAAAAGATGACAAAAGCAATTAACTTTTCCCACAACTGCTTCCTATACACTTAAAAAACTGCTTTACAAAATTGGTAAAAGCTATTATTTGTTTCCTGTCAAAGTACTGTAATGACCATTCTATAGAAGAAAACCTAGCAAATCTGAGCAGTGGAAGAGGAACTGAGAATGTCTTAGTATGCACCAAAAAAAAAAAAAAAAAAAAAAAAAAAAAAAAGAAAGAAAAAGAGTGCTGTGGAAAAGAAAACATGCATGACTGCTAAAGGAAAGTATGAGTAATTCGGTGGGGCTGCTGTTCAACAACAGTTTGTCCTGGTGAAAATATTACTTCTGTAATGCAGCCAAGGTGAATGTCAGCTTAGGTTATCTGCTGTGGTAGTACCAGAGTTGTGGGTGAAATCTTCCCAGGAAGATTTAGCAGAAATGCACTTAAGCTGTGAGGTCCAACTTCAAGGTTTTTTTAGTCATTTACACTGTCACCTCTTTTTTGCTTCATACCGTTCCTCCTATGTATCTTGCACACTCCCTGAGGCTCATCTTACCTTCTCATTCACCCCTCTAAAAGAGGTATTCCTGGGAGGACATTCAGGGTAATATCCAGGGTATACTGGTGCACAGTTTTTTCTCTACAATCCACAGTACAAAACACAAGACATCTTAAACTGGAATAACTCTTCAATAAGCTCCATTATGTTTTCAGGAATGAATCAGGTCTTCCTCATCCCTCCACAAAATTAATCTTCTCCCTTCGACCTTGCTGGCCATAAAGAGCTGTGGAGTTACTTTCCATGGATATTCAAGAAGAGAATGATGACAAAGATTTTGTCTCGCCAGAGGCCTGGGTGCAGTCATGCTCCTGCTTTGCTAGCCTAAGTCTGGAGTAGCTCTTTAGCAATACTAATGCACCAGAATAACAATGGCATAAGATCTCACCACCCCATCAGTCCTGTAACATTTTCAGACAGATGCAGTTACCCAGCACCACCACTGCTACCACATTTCTAATAGCGGACTGTGATCCCATAGTAATGGCCCTGCTCCTTCCTGATCTTTCATATTTAAACCTTGAGTGATGTGAACCCAAGTTCCACATTGTTCCCAGACGTTTGGATATACAGGGTACAAAGGGTATATTTCCAGACAATGCTGCTAAGCTTCAGGGAAAACATTTTCTTGTTTCCACATTTATTAGCTGAGCAGAAACCACTTTTTACTGCACTGTCATCCACCTGGGAGTGCTGCCATACTAAGGAGGGAGGGGATCTTAGTAGACAAAGAATGGGAACACTAGTAGAAATGTTAATAAAAGCTCATTATAGCTGTAGCCTGCTCAGCAGTTTTGGCATTCAGTTATTCCCTAGGAGACACTGATGTGTAAAGATCATTTCCTGCTTTCTTATGCACTCTCTCACTCTCCTAGTAAAGAAACTGAATATTTCTTTAAGTAATTTAGTGCAGGCCAAATAGAGTGTTCAACAACGGAAATAATGTATTGCCTAAATTTTGATGAAGAATTTATACTGCTACTCAAACACCTTTCAAAGGAAAATGGTAAGAAGCTAATTCAAAAAGTCTTCCAAAGGACTGAGGGAGTGTGACAATGAAGAAAGGTGTTTCAGAACCAACAGGATACTCAGGTCCTGTGCTGGTTAACCCCTTTATTACTGGAAGGATTTTTGCAACATATTCAACAGTACTGACATTAAAAAGGTATAAGGAGAGCCTGCTAACTGAAATTTCATAATTATCACCTTCCTTGTCAGGTTATATAGATCACAGTATTGCCATTTGCTGAGAGTTCTATTTCTGTGAGATTAAAAAAAATATTCATGATATTTCTTCTCAAATGGTACCTTCTGAGACAATGTTTCCTTGTTCAGCATCCAGTCTTCTAGGAGAACTTCCTTCTCCCACAACTGCTACCAGTTCCTTTTTCCTAGCATATCCCTAAAAAATTTTACTAATGATATATTTTATTGCATCTTGAGGCCTTATACAAACATTAATGATCTATAGCCACACTGCCAATGGGGAGACAGAGCAATTAAGTGCTCAGGGTGACGGAAGGAGTCAGTTATGTAGCTTGTATTAGAAGATATATTCACCTGCCTATCAATCAGACTCACGATTGCATAAATCCATATTTCTTGTTCAGCACTTATTCTCCATGCTTGAGTCCCAGGCATGTACATCTTAAAAAATAAAAAAAAAAAAAAAAAAAAAAAAAAGAGTCCACAAACAAGTTCTCTGGCTCTGATCACTTTTGGGAATAATAACAAAGGCAAGATTATAACAACCCAAGATGCACACAGACTGTTGGAACCATGTTTCCACTCAATCAATCCCAGTAACATATAATTTTATTAATCTTTGTGTGATTTAGAGGGGATATACTTCTTATATTTCTTTTCCTGTTCACCAGCACTTTCCAAAAAGACCCTGATCTGTTCTATGGAAATGCTTACGGACTGCTAGAAGTTTAAGTTTTGCTTGGGTTTTTCAAGAGATGGAATGGAAGAAGAGAATAGAAACTCAGAACAAGTATTCTTCAGATAGTTCGAGCAAATAAGAAGGTCTTTTCAAAGTCAGTAATTCATCTAGGACCTAGAGAGAAGCCTTTCACTCTGTAAAAGTGTGTTGCATGGTATAGTAAGTATCTGTCATGCCAATGCACCAGCATCCATCAGATAAAATGTTTAAATCTGCACTAGTCATTTTATATAATAGCAAAAATGTTGTTCTAATAGAACGCTGTCAAAGGATCAGTGCCTGCTGCTTGGAAAATAAATGTTTCTGCGTTCATGAACCAGCAGGAGGCCATTAACCTATGACAATATTCTATTCCATGGGCATTAGCTCTTAATTATAAATCCCTTTAAAATGTTCTGTCAAGTTACTGATTATAGGAAAACTATTTTGCTAAAAATAAAGGGTTTATTAAGGAATTTTATGATCAACAGATCCCTACAGTGTGTCTGTAACATTCTGTTTTCATGGAATGAGACTACAGTGACAAAACCCATGAGCTAGGAACACCAGGACATGGGAAAAATACACTCACTGTCTCTCCAATAGCTACCTTTTTGTGACTTGCAAGAACTTATCACAGCATTAAGTCTTACCACCCTATAACATATTACATGTGTCAATCTATTTGCTACCTTAACCTGTAAAAAGATCCTCTTTTCAAGCATAGTGTGCTGTTCTTACCTGAGGTAGTCTGAAGCCTGCTTTGTATGTTAGTGGTGATTAATGTTTTTATGTTTTTCTTTCAGCCCTCAGCAACAGAAGAGAACAAATCTTCCTGCCTAAATTTTTATTAACAATAACCTCAGTTTTACAGTAATAGCTTAGAAAAGAATTATTAGCAAATACCAGCAAATTGAATATTAGCATTTTGTTGGTCAAGGTTCTTTCAAGGCTTGAAAAATAAAAGCAGAATAGTAATAGTATTTGCACTTCTAAATATGATCCAATGTTCACAGCCCTCTTCCATGTGATATCTCAGCTAAAAAATTTCAAAACCTAAAGATCACAGCCTCTGGATAACTCTCAACAACCACCGTACACTAAGATGGTTTGTAGTTACAATTGAGCGTCTGTAAAAAGGAACATTAAGCAAGAACCAATTTCAGTGGAACCTCCCTTGAGTCATTAAGGCATGTGTTAACAAGCCAAAAAATTTCAACACATGCAAAATAACCATGTTAGAATAGTAAATCTGACTCAAAGCTCTAAAGTTAGGAAATTGCCACGTTTTCTTACTAAGATCCACTGTGATAAAGATGCACATATGATCTTCCGCCAGGAGGCCCCGCAACACCTGGTTGACTTACATACCTTCATGAATACCTGGAAACTTTCCTGCTTGGCTAACCTTGAGATTTTTCAACAAATGTATATATTTAAAGATAAAAAGATGAGTGGAACATTATCAGCCATCTGATGACAGTCTTGTAATTCTGTCCATGTAGAGGGTCTGTTGCCACCATGAACTACAAGATTAAAGTTTTGATGCATTTGTCAGAGCCATTCCGAGTTTGATAAATCTAAAATCTCATCAAAAAATGGCATTAGAATTGGTATGATCCAACTCTAAGTAGCCTCTGCTTATACAGTACAATTCATTACATGTTTGCTTTATCTCTAGCATTTTTTAAGAAAAGATAATAAAGATTGTCTCTTAGATACTTTTAAAAACAGTCTAAAGTTCTGAATTTGGAGGGTAGTGAGAAAGGTTTCTACAGGGACATCTGCAGAAAAAGGAAACCTCAGGAAAATGTGAGGCAACTGCTAAATGGGGTAGAGTAGTTGATGACAAAGAACACAGAAAAGGTAGGGGTACTTACTTAACACCTCCTTCACGTCAGTGTTCACTGGTGAGACTAGTCTTCAAGAACCCGAGTCCCCTAAGACTGTGAGAAAGCCCAAGGGGAGGTAGTTGTACCCTTGGTAGACGACGATCTTAGAGAGCACTTAAACAAACTGGACCTGTGTATGTCCACAGACCCTGGTGAGATGTAGCCATGAACACAGAGGGAGCTGGGCCATGTCATTGCAAGGCTTCTCTCAGCTGTCTTGGAAAGACTATGATGACCAGGGGAGGCTCCCAATGACTGGCAGACACCAAATGTCACTCTTTCTTCAATAAATGCAAAAAGGAGGATCTAGAGAAGAACATGCTGGTAAAGCCTCAATTCAATCCTTAGGAAGGAGATGGAGTGAATAATCCTGCAAGCCATTTCCAAACACATGAAGGACAAGGTCAATTGGAATAGTCAGAATGGTTTCACAGAAGCAAATTCCCAGTGGCCTTCTACTGTGAAGTGACTGGCATGGTAGATGAGGAGAAAGTAGTATAAGTCATTTGCCTCCCCTTCAATAAGGCTTTTGACACTGTTACCTTACTCTTAACATCCTCATAAACATTTTGATGTGGTATGGACTAGATAAGTGGATAGTGAACTAGATTAAAAGTCGGCTGCATGGCCGGTCCCAGAGGACTGTGATGAGTGGCACAAAGACAAGCTGAAGGCCAGTAACCAGTTGTGTAGCTGAGAGGTCAATAGTGGGACCAATACTGTTTGACAACTTCATTAACGACCTGAACGGTGGGACAGACTTCAGCAAGTTTTCAGATAAGGAGAGGCTTATTCATCAGAAGATCTTGCTGCAATCCAAGAGAACCTGGACAGGCTGGAGAAAAGGGCAGACAGAGATTTCATGCAGCTGAACAAAAGGAAGTACAATGTCCTGCACCTGGGGAGTTCCAACTCCAGGCAGCAGTACACATTGAGGGCTGACAGGCTGGAGAGAAGGCCTTGGGTAGTCCTGATGAACAACAAGATAATCATGAGGCAGAAATGTGCTCCAACAGCCTCCTAGGCTGCATTAAGAAGAGTATTGTCAACAGGTCAAGAGAGGTGATCCTTTACCTCTCTTCAGCCTTTGTGAGATACATCTGGGGCAGTGGGTCTAGTGCTGGGCTCACAAGTACAGGAGGGACATGGAGATAAAGGATTGCATGCAGCAAAGGGCCACTAAGGTTGTTAATGAACTAGACCATCTCTCATATGTGGAGAGGCTGAGAGTGTTTATACTGGAGAAAAAATTTCTCTGGAGTATCTTTTACATGTGTATAAATACGTGATGGGAAGAAACAAAGAAGAGACAGACAGAGTGGGTAGATTGGAGGTAGGCAAGAAGTTGGGTGGGGTCACAGCTGGGACAGCTGACCAGAATTGACTGAAGGGTTATTCCATACCTTACATAGCAGGAGTTGCATAGAATGCAATCTCTCTCCTTCTCACTTGCACCACCTTGGTCCTTAATACAAGGATTCTCATTGCATACTATCCAGCAGCTTGCCTAACAAACAGAACAATCATCAGCTTTTGACTGGAATAAACTCAGAAGAGTCTGAGACAGCTAGCTTGAAGGAAGCACTGTCAGAGGTTCTGCTGTTCAGTATCTAACTCCACTCACCACCATCAGTTCTACATTTTCAGAAGGCTGGTGTTACCCAGCTGATACACTGCGTAACTAAACAGTTATCCAGTAGCTGTATCATTATTGGCAGTTTCAGTTATATCAGTATGAGGAAGCCACATTCCTGAGAGTTAGATTGGCCAGATCAACTCACTCCCTATTCTTGACTTGAGAAAGATCAGAGACTATGTGAAGCAAGAGTCCCATGAAATACAAGCACCATCCTTTTAATTTGTACAGCCTTGGTCATCGCTACAGGCTTAAAAGACTTGTGCATTCATCCTTTGTGGTTGCTTTTCAACTGTAATGTCATCCTTTCATCTAATTGTACCAAAACCAGTACAATCTGCTTGGACTTTAGTAAAGCCTTTGACACTGTTTCCCACAGCATTCTTCTGGAGAAACTGGTTCCCCATGACTTGGACAGGGTGCGCTCTTCACTGAGTCAAAAGCTGGTCAGATGGGCATGCCCCAAGGGTTGTGGTGAATGAAGTTGAATCCAGTTGGCATCTGGTCACAAGTGGTGCTCCCCAGGGCACAGTACTTGGGCCAGTCTGTTTAATTTTTTAATCAGTGTTCTGTATGAGAGGATTGAATGCATCCTCAGTAAGTTTGGAGACAACACCAAGTTGGGCTGGAGTGTTGATCTGCTTGAGGGTAGGAATATTCTACAGCGAGATTTGGACAGGTTGGATAGATGGGCCAAGGCCAATTTTATGAGATTCAACAAAGCTGAGTACCGGGTCCTGCACTTGGATCACAACAACCCCACACAATGCTACAGGTTTGGGGAAGAGTGGCTGGAAATCTGCCTGGAAGGAAAAGCACCTGGGGGTGTTGATCAAAGGCAGTGTGCCCAGGTGGCCAAGAAGGCCAATAACATCCTGCCTTATAGTGTGGCTAGCAGGACTAAGGAAGTGATTGTCCCCCTGTATTTGGCACTGGCAAGACCACACCTCCAATGCTGCGATCAGGTTTTGTCCCCTCACTACAAGAAAGACAAAGGGTCTAGAAGGGTGAAGGGTCTAGAGCACAAGTCCTGTGAGGAGAAGCGGAAGGAACTGGGATAATTTAGTCTGGAGAGGAGAAGACTGAGAGGAGACCTTATTGCTCTCTAAAACTACCTGAAAGGAGGTTGTAATGAACTGGGTGTAGATCTCTTCTCCCAAGCAGCAAGTAACAGAACAAGAGGAAACAGCCTCAAGTTGAGCCAGGGGAGGCTTTGATTGGATATTAGGAAAAATGTCTTCACTGAAATGGTTGTCAAGCACTGGAATAGGCAACTAGGGAAGTGATCGAGTCACCATCCCTGGAGGTATTTAAAAGTCTGTAGATGTGATACTTAGGGGCATTGTTTAGTAGTAGACTTGGCAGTGTTAGGTTAAAGGTTGGACTCAATCATTTTAAAGGTCTTTTCCAACCTAAGTGATTCTATGATTCTAAGAAAAATGACTGGTTTATGTGGATCTTTGTACTTAATGTAACCTTTAGGAGGCTTTGCAGTCAACTCAATTGTAGCACTATAAAAGGAGATTTTTATGTTGCCTTGGATTTTGGAGAAAACGGGTCCTACTTACATCCCTCGAACATAAACGTATGAATGCATGCCTGCAATTCACAGAAGTAACCTTCAAAGTTCAGAAATTTGTCACCAAGCTTTTAGAGCCCTGGCCAAGCACAGCACTGCCAATACTTTTCAACTAATAAGAATACAGTTTTTCTACCTGTGAGTTCAGGTAAAGTTGGTCTTTTGATTTTAATCCCACTTTCTCAATAAATTGAAATGCCTTGAATTACTGTCCACATCTTCAAACTTCATATTTTCACTTAATACCTTTTAAAATCATGTTTTAGAATATAATTCTAAACAATAGCATACATGCCAACTAAAAATTCAGGGAAGTGGGCCTATACCTTCTGCAAACACTTAACAACACTATGGCTGTTTTATTCCTGCTGGTGTGAATCATGGCCTTACCTTTAATGCTCTGGCTTTTGTCACTCTAAGCCTCAGTCACTGCTGTTGTCACTGTAATTTTGTCAGAGAATTGTCCAGGCGGTGCAGAATGGGCAGAAATACTCAGCACAGCAGTGTAATCTTCCACATCATCCTAATAATGACTGGCTTGGCTATACTAAAGTACATAGCTCTAAGACAGGCATCAGTGAAAATGTAATTTGCAAAGAATTATTAGAAGGCAGACAGCCCCTAATGAGATGAGTAATTCAGAGTCATGATACCAATCCCATTTCTCTCACTAGTATCTTTGGCAGCTAGCTGGTTTCTCTCTCTCCCTCTCCCCCTTAATTTTCTGTGTTCAAAGGGTTAACAGCAAACCAGACTGAAGTGACATGTTTTACCATGTCTTCTGCATGACTGATACTGCAATCGATCTGCAGCGGTTCATTTTCTCTCTGGAATCTCTGCCTACTGAGAACAAATACAAACACATGTGGAACCAATAGGAAGCAGACCAAGGGGTTTAAGAGTGCGTACCAACCTATGTCAGAAAGTTCTCACTTAACAGATGGGGCAATTAATAAAACAGTCAAGTGGTATGACTGCGTCAAGGTGCCTTTAAGTGCTAACAATCCTCTTTTGTCTTACTACTGTAGTGTACAGATGGATTCCAACTGAGAATAAGCACTGCATTGTGCCCATGTTTGCATTGTACAGTGTCACAGTATTTATAGGGTGCCAGGTGTCCAATGCCTTTTATTTTAAAGACAAATAGGAAACCGGTTCCCTCCCTTCTAATTCCCCCCTCCTCTAGAATTTCAAGTGATGAAGTGATCACCAATAGGGGTAGAATTAAACCCTACCAGTAAATCAGCCTTTTTCATCGACTTCTAAAGGAAAGATTTGCCATAAAATAATGTTAACACAATGTAACATTGGTTAACATGCATCTTTACTGTACTGATCCTACACAAGAAAGCACTTTATAAAGTAGTGCATACCCTGCAGTATGCCTAGTTACATTATATGTTGATTCTCAGAATTAAATAATTATTTTCGTCTCTCATCTTGAGTATGAAATGTAAAACTCCGGCTATTTCCCATTTAAACTTTGAGGGACTTTCTACCAAGATTACTAAACTGAGCGTCCTGACCACATTCCACTGTCCTCCTCTGCGCCTATGTGACATCTTTGTTCCCCTTTCTTTCTCTTCCTTTTCCCTCTCTTTCTTTCCCATTATTTTTCTTCTCAACATTGCATACCACAGCTGGCACAGGACAGCTCTCACCCTTGGAGATGGCTGTTCTCACTGAAGCACAAACAATTTTTGTCTCCTTTTGGATGAAAATGCTTTTAAAATGCTCTTAGGATCAAAATAAAGTATAATAATTTGATTTTTTCTGTGCATGATCAAACTTTACTTTTCAGTCCAAGACAGTGAAGGTGAGGCTGTTTCCTCAGGATCACTGATTTACAGACCTACAGTCACCACATGCTGCTCAGCTGCCAGCTCTTGTGCAAGCAGGACACTAGAAGATCATTCAGCAAGACTCTTTATATACAGGTGTTCTGACAATCTTTGAATTTTACTTTGTCCCTGCATTTAAGCACTAAATGGAGGAGCAGAGTATAGGAAAAAGACACCAATGCAAGACATTGCAGTGTTCTAGTTGTGTTGTTGCAGTGTGCAAGTATATGATTATGTCATGTTCAAATTATTGCTTTGTCATATCAATCTGCATAACTAATAAACTCTCTACCTAGTGAGTTGTGTATTATTGTTATTATTGTTACTATTATACTTTTTACCTCAGGCATACATCAGAGAAAACAGAACACTGTCTCAGAGCAGATAGGAATGAGCAACCCTTCATCAGCTTCAGAAATACTCTGCTGATGGTAAAGTTGAAAAAAAAGAAGGGAAAAAAATATGGCATGGCCTCAAACTATTTTTCGCTCTGGTAAGTAAGGTTTGCAGGATGAAGTCCTGGCTATTATAAATATAATAAACCTGTCAATTCACCAAAAATTGATGGAGTTGACCCCACCCATTTGTGAAATTATTAGATTAAATACCACTCACAGAGAATTCTCTTCACTCTGACCAACGATGACTACATTCAGTTTCTCCCATTGATAATTGTTCCAATTTTGAATACAATTTGCTGTTGGTTTTCTTTCACTTTTTTGTTTTCAGTCAGCATATACGCTAGCTAATCAGTTCACCAAGAGGAGAATCTCTTGACTAAGGACAAGACTTTATATTAAGGTTGGAGAACATTTCTAGGAAACCTGTGTTTAATCAAAATGAACCAAAGTGGCTGTAAATTCAAAGACCAGTTACTTGCAATAAATTAATTAGAAAAAATCATAAGCTTGACTCTGGAGCAAAAAACAAGCTAAGGATACGCAGCATGATGTAACGAAGCCTCAGCCAGCCCTAACCAAATTGAGTCCTACAGCTGCACTAGTGCTGGTTACTCCCCTAGATAGCAAGCTTAGCAGACATCACCCAAGCTACTGAGACTTTACCTGTGTGGACTGAGGGCAGCATGTTACCATGCTCAATAATGTGCCATACCTGCCCACAACTTTGTGACATGTAGACATGCAGACAAATTGAGGTAGCCTTACTGCTATATCTTCAATATATCATCCTTATCAATCATCCACTGAAACTTGCAGTAAAAAGGAGTAACAATGGTAAAGGAAGGACTGTCATGTCAAATTTTCAGAATAAAACTGACACTATCCTTTCCCCCTGTGGGATCTTTGTCATCCTTGTTGTGACCAAGGTCTGGCAGCTGTAGGGCTCAGTTTGGTTAGGGCTCTCTGGTTTCTTTGCCTCATCCTGCCTATGCATTATTTATAGATTAAGGCATTACTTATAGAGGAGAAAGGGCCATACTGGAATTCAGCTGGATACTCCTCATCCCCTGTAACCCACCTAGGACACCTAGTTCATCTGCCTACAATTAAGGGAATAAATGTCTACAGTGATCCATGGACATCTAGACATCTCATGCACAGGAAAGTAAGGAACTGTAGACACAGCACATGGCAGACAATTATTTCCAAGTTGTACCACATTATGGCAATATATTAATGTCCAAGGGGGTGATGTGTTCCAGAAATTTCCATAAAGCTCAAACTGTTGGCTCTCCTCAGCATTTTATTCTACACCTTTCAACTTATCTATGTCACTTATGCATCATAACAGCTCATGTATGGCTGGTCAGATCCTCAGTAGGTGAAAAGAAGGTAACTCCAGAGAAATGCCCAACCTATGCTAGCGCAGATTCTGCTTTGCATTGGGTCTATCACTGTAAGGCAACACAAATGTTCTTATTTCTGACCAATGAACAGAAACTCAACTTTCTCATTGTTATTTAAATTTGCTTTCAAAATTGATTATGCTCCTTGCTGGAACCACCGTTGATATTAAGCAGTCGCTGCTGCAAATGTGCCAGATGGTATCGCACACCAACACAAAGCTGATCTTACAAACATCTTTTAGTTCAAGAGCCTTTCATAGTAGCAGAAAATCTTTCATAAATGAACAAATAACAACAAATTTACTGGTATCTTACTTCTCATCGCAAAGTTGTTGGTAATTTCTTTCCATTTCTTAATCTATCTTCTTGATCTAGAAGTCATGACGTTCTTATTTTTTTTTTATTCCAGTGACAGTCAATGAATTCAGGATGAAACAGACCAGAAAACCAAGTTCTGCAGATTTTCTCATGTCCTGTGCAGAGCTCCTTCAGAAACAAGATCTGCACCTTCACCATCACACTTTTGGTCATCATTTGCATGTTTTGCATCCCCTTTTTTAAAGATCTAGCTGCAATTCACTTCAGTGGTTTCAGAAGATTCTTTAAGGTCTCACAGACAAGCAGGTATATTTTTAGATATATCTAGTGGGAAGAAATAAGAAAAAAAGCAAATTCTATTCCCAGTTTTGACTGTCTTTCAAATGCAGTCTAATTCAGTAGTTCTCTCCTGACACACCTTACTTGTTTGGTTGCTGTATAGACAGATAAATTAGTTATCTGGTGGCCTGTATAGATGTATAAAACTCATAAATTGCTTCAGACTGCTTTTCAGGAGGAAGGAATCAGAGACAGCCAGAAGGCTTTCAGGTTAGAGGACTGCAGTTGCATAAAGGGGTCTTGTGCTCTCCGCCCTCATGGGAGTTTCCAGGACTCAGCGAAGCACTGAATTTCGGAAAGGGACTGGGGAGGAGAGGTTGTCCCAGCAGCTGGGGAACATGCTTGTTCAGCACACCAGCTTTGGCCAGCTGGGCTTGCATACAATACCCCACAGAGATTAAAGCCAGTGCAATTCTGCACAACACTGGGATGGTGCTAGTGGGACAAAACACCTGGTCTGCCCTGCAGCTGGAGCTGTAACACACCAAATAAGCAGAAGGACATCTGCATTCCCCAGTGGTAGTGAAGACATATCTGGTCCGATGAAGTGAACATGTAACTAATGCCAATACGGTGTACTAGGAACGAACCTCAATGGGCTGGGCACATACGGATGGGTGATTTCAGTTCCATGCATACTGAAGTGTGGCTGATGCACAGCCTATGAAAAAACAAATATAATGTGTCAGTTATATTAAGCCCCGGTTATGCATGAAACGATCACACCCTCTCCCCATCCCTCCTCTAACTTATCTGTGATAACACTAACAGCAAATATTTTAATAAAAGACTCCTTTGGTTTTGTATTATGCTATTGTTTTGGGAAAACAAGTTTATATTTTTTGCTATGTCCATCTTCCCTTTCCCCAAACACACTGTTTCCTGCCAATCATGCAGGAACACAGAGTGCCAGGCACTTTGACAGGATGTTTGCTGCTGCCGCTAGCCAAGTTGCAGGTCTCAGCACTCATACTGAATATCCAAGCATAAGAAAATGTCTTGAACAGTTATTTTAACATCAGTGGGGTTGTTTATAACAGCAACAGATTATTCCCAAGTGAGGAAAAGTTGCTGGTGAACCCTTAACCTTAGACAGTTTTCATAGTTTTCATATTCTACCAGTTCTGCAGGGCAGATATCAGACGTCTCTCTTAAACACAACTAGATCTTTTCAGTATTGCCAGTAAAGTAACAAACAATACCAGCATTCCCCACGGTGAGAGGGCCTGAAGATTATTTTTTCATTTTTTGCAAAAAGTCTTCTAAAGTAGTCACCAGTTAGCATTCCATAGGCACACTTCTACTCTGATTACAATGCATCATTATTTCAAGACATCAAATATTGTTGTAATATATAATGGAAAGGCAATCAGAATGGCCTGCCATGAACTCAGTAGCTCATTCTGCATTTTCTATGCACCACTCCATACTCTGCTGTTAACCTGCTCTTTTATCTTCCAGATAAAAACTAGCTGGAGCATGCTGGGATCCTTGTGGCAGAAGAGGCTGGATCACTTTACATAAAATGGTGGTAGTTGTGCCTGTTTGAACAGAAGACAGTAAAGACCTCAAGACAGATCAGATCCTGGCAACTGTTTAATCACTGGTTTTTGTAGTATTATTACTCTGTATTAACTATAAAGCCACTCAGGAAGGAGGATTAATTCAGAACATAAGTAAAGGTTCACACTGATCACAGGGTAGAGAATTAGTCTATTCACAGGCTTATGTCTCTGTCAGTCTGTTCTTAAGTGTTGGAAAGTTTTTGTTTATTTTTCTCACAATATTCTATTTTTCTCAGATGGGATGAAAATGCAATATGTGACAACAACTAACAACATTTGAGACAGGACTTTAAAAAGTCACAGGTCCCTAAAGATATACTTCAGAATACCTCAAGATTCAATTTAAGGTAAGAAAGTGTCACACTAAGTATCAATTTTGGAAGACATATGCAGTGAGGTCACATAGCTGCACAGCTCAAGTGATGGAGTGTCTCCATTCCCAAAAGATTGCTTAGCTTCTAGGCACATATACAGTTCTGAGTCAGGTTTCCAGCTTGCATCTTTTCTTAAAAAAATCAGCTGCATTACACCACAACAGCTTGCGATGCCTGGACTCGTGGGCAACAAGAAAAAGCAGTGTTTTCAAGAAGCCTTCAGAGTGAAGCTTTCCTGAGTTTTTGACTTGCACATACCCGGAAGGGGCCAATAATTGAGCCCGAAGACATCTATCAATAGCATATTGACCCATGAACTGAAAGGATAATCAACGTAGCCCCTGTTGATTGGAGTTTTTCTGCTATTGACTGACAGGTCAAATTGACTTCCCAGAAATTTAATTCTGACTGAGCAAGAAAAATAATCTGTGTAAAAAGAAACATACCTGTGTCACAGTTTATTTAGCATCCCCCTCAGCAGTTTCTTCTCTGTATAATGGTCTGAGAACACTGCATATTCTTTCTTTACAGTCTCTGCTCTCTGCACATCCAACATAAAATCCTGTTCTTTCATCCTGACAGCCTCAATGGACTGAAGCCAAAGTCACCTCTCAAGTCCACATTATGATTTGCAGCTTCTCCAAACAACTGTGCTAATCACATATGTGGAAATTATCTATGTATTCAGTGACTCTTATAGAAATAAGGTCCTGTGTTATAGGACCATTACAAGGACTCAGAAGAGGTAAAGTTTCTTTTTGTGCTAACACCTTCCTGTTATGTCATAGGGTATGTTACTTTGTCTTCCTGGCTGTATCTGGACGGAGTGGAGGATGGGTGACATTACACAGGCCACAGTCATCTGCTCTCAGCTGCCAGGACTAGGGACATGGCCAAGGCACTCCCCGTCTCCACTGGGCCTATACCTTTCAGCAGAAATCCAGACACAGAAGAGTGCTACCCTGATTCTGGGTCTTCACTTGAATATGGAGCTGGAACAATGTCATAGTAGGCCTGTGAAGCACACCTAGGTGCACTGAACTAGATACAGCCTTTGCCATAATTATTCATTTATAGAAAGACACTAAAAGTATTTCTTCTTTCTGCGCTTCAGACACCTTAGATTTAAAGGTTTTTTTTCAGATAGTGAGGAGCTGCAAGGTTTTGTAAACAGAGGTTATGTGTTTTCATACCATGTACTTGCTGCATCTTCTGTCTGGGCTCAGGCTTTCAACATAACATAGACACAGAAGATGCTGAAGATAACACATACTTACTGTGCAACTCAAGATCAGAACATGCTCTAGGCTGATCATTTTCATTGCCCTGTGTAAAGACAGACTTTCATAGCAGCAAAATCTGGAAAATAAAAAATGCAGAGAGGACATGCAAAGAAAAACAATGTAATATGAAGAAACAAATCTAGCCTACATTAGATAATGAGGGTTTGAGTTTGTTTCTGTTCCATGCTGTATTTTAACACTTAGGTACTGTGGTGACTGTTTGTCTGTCTAAAACAGATATATCAGCTAGATTAAACGGGGAGCTTTTTTTTTTTTCTTTTTCTCCTGGCTGCAACTATCCATGAATACTGTCACAAGACCTTCAGAATTTTCTTGTTCAATACCCTAGAGGTCACTGACCCTATTGTTTTACCAAAGCATGTTAAAGTGTGGATCCCAAAAACTGCATGGGAGAGGTACTTCTCCACAGTTACAGGGGGAAATTCTTTTCAGAACAAAAAACATCAGAAATCATAACACAGGTTTTAGTTACAGTTGAAAGGAAAGTACAAGTAACATTTAAATTGTGGGTCTGAAATCTCATTTTTAAAATATGTTCACACAGCTATTAGCTATTGAAAATATTTTAGTTTTCAGAATCAAGCTATTGCAGTTCTATTTCAGAGACCCTGCAAATAACAAAAGAAAAAGGGGCTTTTTACAATAAGAACACTTCATCAAAAAATAGAGAGAAAGAAAAAAAAAAAAAAAAGAATAAACTAATTAAACCAGGGGTTAAGTTAATTTAGTTTTGTTCCTTACATAAGTTTTGGTGTTGTAAAATATGGCACATTTTGTACTGTATGTTCCCTCAGAAAGCCAAACAGAAACTTGTCATCATGGTTCTGAGAGCACAAGGCCTCTCCTTTCTCATGTTTCAACTAAACAGTCTCCACTTGGGCTGAGGAACATATCATATATCATAAATCACTCTCTGATAGATATTTGGCAGCTAGTCAGCACCCCAGGCTATGCAACATACAGTATGGAACATTTTTAAGGTGGAACCTAGATTTTGTAACTTAAAGACTTAATAGCATCTCAAAACATTTTACTACTTTCTGGTGAAAAAAAAAAAAAAAAAAAAAAAGCCAAGCAAGCACAAATCTCCATATGGTTTTAGGTTCTGAATAATGCATACATATATACAATAAGCCATGGAACTGTAAACCTGCAGGGTTTATTCAACAGAATGAAAATGAAAAATAAATTAAGGAGCATGATTACAGCTAACCCTTATAGTAATGAAATAACAAAAAAGTACTGGAATCTATCTTTCATCTGTTAAAGATCTTAACTGTTTCATTGCTTTGGAAGACAAGGGGTTTAGGTACCCGAGCATGTATAGTCTAGACTCAGGTGGTTTTGATAAGATTTCACCCAAAGTTTTTTGTCTTGTCAATTATTTATGAAAAGCAGTGCATGCATAAGGGAGAGAGAGCACTGATGAGAAAAATGGCATTGAGTATGCAAGTGGTGGTAATTAACTCCTTCATTGCTGTATGTCATTGGTCAACTCAGGAAGGTATCCTTTCTCATAATTTCAGGGCAGTGTCAGCTGCTCGGAAATGTGTATTGTTTAACAACATTATGCAACGACTCTTTCCGTGACTTTATGCAGTGTGTCATGGGACACTTATGGGTTAACTTTATGTTTTTGAGACGTGTCATAGTGTTCTCAATGTACTTAGACTGAGCAGTTCTTAGAAGGATGAAATGGAAACAGAAGGAATTACAGAGCATGTGGTATGGGGGTTGGATTGAAAGAAACAGAGATGTATGAGGAACAAAAGAAAGCTGCTGCACAAAATCTAGAGCAAGTTAAAATTAGGAATTTACTGAGTTTTTTGAAGAGTGAAGTGTGAAGTTCTAAATGTTTTTTTTTAATTTAAACTCTAACCTTACTGACATTTGAGACTGTAAACAAAATTACGCTTAAAAAAATATTTTGCTTAGACTGGATTATGCCACTTTTGTTTAATTTCTGCAGTGGTTTTGCAATGATTTATTTAAAATGAGATTATGAGAAATTATTACTCAGGCACTGCTTTGCATTAGTTGGACAGGTTGTACATGCTGAAAAAACTACAGCATTTATGCTTAGATCCAACAACTACTTGATTATCAAATTTAAAATCAAGGACAAACAATCCAGAGCCTTCCAATCTTAAAATGCTGAAAATTTAAGTAAACATATTGCATATTAACCTCTTTCGTCTTTTCTAAAGCTAAACATACAAAATTCAACAAGCAGTACCACAATGCACGTTTCCAAAATGATCAATACTATGACATGGAACAGAGATGTTCCTCCTTGTTATCTGCATGTTTGAGAGGTTCACTCATCAACTGAATATCAACAGAGGACTCTGCAATGTATCTGATAACAGCACATTAATGAAAATACATTTTCTCTGTTCTTTATAAAGACAGTTCTCTGAGTGGGCAGAAGGCTATTTAAAACATCAAGAAATGAGAAGTCTTTACTAATTCCTGTCCTTGCTGCTCCTTCAACTCGCAGTCTAGATTATTAACAACCTGTTTATATAGATGCATATGCCTGTTCAGTCATGCTACAATAACATGTTACAAAGGTCATATAGTGGTTTCTATTCTAACCTTCTTTTCCTGTATTGCTGAATTTCAATTTTTCACTTTTCGGTCTTGAAAAAGACTGCAGAACTTTGAGTCTCAGTCTATACCTGGAGGACATTATTTATTTATTATTTAGCAGGTCAAGCAGGTCATGCTCAGTGCTTGCGGATCTCAGGATTTCCTACACAGCATTTTGTGTTGTAGAAATACATGTGTGCATGTTTCTAAACTCAGTTGTACTACCTGTAAAGTAAGATAAGGTTAAAAAAAAAAGGTACTGTCCACAGATGCGTTGATGCTTTACAGCCAAGCTCCCAACATTCCTGTTAACAATTTGTGAGTATATACATTTAAATGAAATATTAATTTAACCTAAATTATTACTATCATCACTGCATTACAATAAAAAGGTATAGCCAAAGAGACAGTGGTATTGCATGCATTATTTAAACTTGATAATCTGGCCCAGAACACCATGAAAATCAACATAATTAATCCTGTAGTTTGCAGAACAGTTTGAACACACATTAAAAATAGTTTGTCTTACCACCTTTTCAACATTTAAGGTGACTGTGTTCTTCCAAATGCTTCAGCTATGTGTTTGCTTTAGTGTCTGGATATTGATAAATTAGTGCATTGCACAATTTTAAGCATTCACATTTTTTCAAATACGCAAACTCTAGGTATGAAACTGCTAGATCTGAACCCATCAAGACTGGTGGTGCTTTTCTGGTGTTGGTCTGTGATGAAAGATGGTAGTATCCTCAGTAGTAGACTTGCTGCCTTTATTTCCCTAATGGCCCCTTATTTCTGCAAGCACTCTCTCAAGTTGCTGTTAAGAAGGGAGATCAAAGGCAGAACTGACTGTGTATTGGCAGACATCAGCAGATCAACAAGGAGGCATAAAATGTTTCAAGAGATGAAACAGAGCACCATCAGTGTCCACAGACTAAGGAAATTACAAGTCAGGCTCTTATGGACAATTAGATTTTTGAACAGCAGTAAACATTCCTTGGGTTATGCCATCCTCTACCATAGTTTGGACCTCTTTCTAACCCTTTTTACATGGAATAAAACTATATATTTATTTTTATCTGACACAATAATGCTTTTTAGTAATTTTGCTAATGATAAATACAATTATACCACCACCGTGGTGCAGATTGCATACCAAATGAAGGCCTGACTTCACAGTTGTCTTAATGGGCTTTGAAACAAATCAGTGCTAAATCATGTATTTATGAAAAGGAAAAGATAAGTGTACAAACTCAAGGATGAAAACTGTTATAGTAAGTGAATCATGTACCCCCAAGGGCTTTTATATTTTGTTCTAAATATGATCTGATGCCTATCAGATGCAAAAATAGAGAAAGAAGCTCATAAAGCAAGTATTTCAAAATGTCTTGTTAGTGTTAATGTAAATTAAGCTTTGCAATAATTTTGAATGCCACATATTTTTCCCCACTGGAAAAAAAAAAAAAAATCCCCACTAAACCTAGTGAAACCAGCAAACTGTTCTACAGGAATGGGTTTAGCTACAAAATTAGATTTTCTCTCTCTTGGTAGACTTCAGTGAGTCATACTATAGCCTACTGTACTCTTCACAACTGGATGGTACAGGAATGTATCTAAATCTGTTTCCGCATGTCTTGAGTGAATGGGGTGGGTAGTCCAAAATGGGGCGTAACTCTTTCTAGTCCTGGTGGTGGAAAGACACTACATATCTTCTGAAAGAGACCTTTGCTGGGCTGGGAGTTTCAGAAGATGTACTACCTCCTCTATTACTGACCTCAGCCTGATTTTTACAAAGAGTTGTTAAGACCTGCCCTATAAATGAACAACAAAAGGAAGGTACATTAGTAATGTATGATAGACATGAATATACATACATACATACATACATTAGTACATTAGTACATTAGTACAGGATAGGAATAAAAATATATTAGCATGGGTTTATGTCTACTTAAATATGTGTCTAAATCCATATTAAGTCAATGTGTCTGCCTTGGCATTGACACTAAGGTTACATAAATTAACCTAGAACATGTTATTGTCACAACTTCACTTTGCTTTTTAGACATATTTTGGCTATATTAAGTATTCACAGGAAAAATAGAATTGTTGAACTGGAAAACTTGGGTGCCTCTGGAGAGAGGCAGCTCTAACTAAGTAAATTAAAGAACTTATCTGGATATTTGTTCTTTTCTCCTGTGTTTTAGATCTCAAGGGACATCTTGCACCTGTGGGAATTTTACGTTCATGTTTAAATCTTCTAAAGACTGTTGTAAGCCTACCTATAAGGCTAAAACTGGGTATTCTCTGACCTTGAAATAAGTTGGATACCTAAGTCTGCAAGGTGTCTTTGAAAGTGTTAGACTTGTTCAACTGAATAAATCATTAAATTGAAGTTAATCTTTCAGTTGTATCCTCAGATCCAGTCTGAAACACAGCAGAGCAAAAACATGTCTCCTAATTTATCTTAGAATAATGTCCACTCAAGCAAGTCTTTGGAGTTGTTACTATTAATAGGGAAATAAAATAAAACTCAAGGGACTTCCTTCAACAGAATACATTGCAACTGTGACCTCTAAATTTTGATTAAATATCTACATTTAGTTTTAATTCCTCCTGCTTCTTTCCTACATAATGTCTATTTAGAAATACCTGAAAATATATTCATGAGGGAGAAGAAAAAAGGATCTTATTACTAGAGAAGAGTCAGTCAAGTGTTAGTCTTCCTGGCCTTAATTTAAAAGAGCAGCTTGATGACTAAAGTAGACTTGATTTTTGGGGGGTGGAAGGGAGAACATTATTCATTGTTAATTATAAAATAGGCCCTATAAAAGGGGAAAACTGACAGGCTAGTGAGATTTCTGAGCTGAGATGTTATCATGTTCTGTAATTCAATCATCATACTTACTAAACAAAAACAGAAACACCACTTC
The DNA here is from genome assembly GCF_965140245.1 of Athene noctua. Lineage (NCBI taxonomy): Eukaryota > Metazoa > Chordata > Aves > Strigiformes > Strigidae > Athene > Athene noctua. Next base: position 65,879,719 of record NC_134077.1, on the reverse strand, counting down.
TAACAATGAGGTTAAACAAGGGGTCCCAGACACCTCTTTATGTTGTGGACAGAACAAAATCTTTGACACTGTGTCTGACAGCACAACAAAAACAGGGCATCTGGGAGGAACCAAGCTGCCTTTTCAAGGAAACTAGCTTGTGCATTTTCTGGTTTTGATGCCACAAATTGACCATGAGTGCATTCAAACCCTAAAATGTTTAAACAAGGTATCAGCTACAGGAGTAAAGTTTTACTATTTCCTGTCTTTACTGATCTTCACAGAATGATCCTAGACAGCTGCTTTCCAAGCTATGGGAACACTTCCCCATAAACGGCTTTTTCCAAGTGAATATTAACAACAGTGGAATCCTTTACTTTCACAGGACAGTTATGAATAGGAGACAAAGAAGGGGAAATAAAGAAGGAATAACCTCTGTAGTGAGCTAAATCTTGCCTCAGTAGAAGTTTAATTTATTAAACACTTTCTAAATGTAAGAGTGCCAGCATATCCCTTGGGAAGAAGGACATGCGGAAGGCAGCCTGGCTGCACATGGTACTTCAGGTGCCAGCAAATCTGTTAAGGGATCTGTGGATGGACCAAGATGCAGTATGCAATGTTTCAGGGAATGGCAACGGTTTTAGCACAGGATGAAGAGAATCTGAGCGATCTCTGTCCTAGGAAGCCCTCTTACTGGTCTAGAATTTCTGCAACATTGCTCACAGAGGCTAGAAAATGGCTTCTTTTATATTTACATAGAAGGCTGTTTAACAAACTAGTCTGACTCTCCACAACATTTTTTTGAAATGCAGCTGTAGAATGGTCTTGTCCAATTTTTTAAAAAAACCCAAAATCTCTCTTTGACTTAAACAAATTGTCTAATGTTAAACCATCAGTAAAAAATTTGTACTTCAGAAACAGCACTGCATATGTCACCACAGCACTGAACAGCACCAATCTGAGGATTTGATTTGAGGAACTGTTCTTCCTGAACTCAACATTCTGTAGAATAATGCTGTCTAGGGCCAGGCATTGCTTGGTACAGAGTAATTTTCACCACAAGATTACCACCACAAGGACTCCCAGTAGTAGTGTAAAACATCTCCTATTGAAAGTGGGCATGACATGTAGCCTATAATAAAGGCTAGAGGCATCAGGCTGACTTCAAACAAACTGGTTCTTTGCATTATGAAAGATATAAATGACTGCTTTACCTAAAAATGAGAACTCCACTCCCATTAAAGGAAAAATAAAACCACCAAAACCAAAACTCACCTTGCAGTTTTGGAATACTTACACTCTGTCATCTGTGAGGTGTTGGATGGAGCACCTCCAAGCACCCAGTCAGAGTTAGAAACCTGATCTGGACCCTGTCTTTCATTTGGTCTTGCTATTTAAACACTCAGAAGAAACCCTCTTCTACACAGCTGACAGTACAAACAATAATCCACTCTATTTTTATAAGGAAGAAACACAATAAGAATTTATTCATAAAGCATCCTCCTCATTAAGCATGTTACATTAATATACATCCAACCTTCTATGTAGTGATAACACAAAGTCTTTATGGTTACTGATGGAATTCATCATGTTTTATTCACTGAAAAGGAAGAAGCGACTTTGTTAGATTCCTGGGGGAAAGATAGCCTGTTGTATTTGCTGAGATATATTTGTAAAAAAGCACTCAGGATTATATTTTTTGTGCAACCACCATTGTTTCTGCTTTGAGCATTGTTATCAGAAACTGAATTTCGGGGATTCATTTGAAATCAAAATCACAAGCAGTCAAGAAGGGTTTTTTTCTACAACGGTCATTGGCTTCTCCACTTAGTTATTCAAAATTTCCTTATAATTATGATTGCATATTTTAACATATCATGCATCTGGTTCTGCTTCTCCCCCCATTTGTTTGCCTGTTCCCAAGATAATTACATTTTGACAAAAATTTATTAAGACATCTGGTTTTTGCTTCAGATCTCCAGGTCATTCTGCAGCTGTAACAGCGGCACAGCACAGCTCAGCCATTTTCACCAAGGAGGGGACTACAGTAACTAAACTGATGACCAGATTGGGGCAATTTCAGTATAAATCTGCCAGTTGGTTTAAGGTGGAAAGTGTAGGATACTTGGTAATGGAAGATGAAAAAGGGCATCTTTCTGATAATACTATCTTTCCAGCACTTCTAGTTCACCTCTAATAAAGCTAACTCACACAAAAGCAGCAGTGCCAGCAAGCAATCATTTTGATTGTGAAGAAATGCTGAATTAGTGCAGCAAGGGACAGATAATACTGGCAAAAGTAAAAGGAATTTTTAATAGCACAGTAGACAGAATCTAGATTAGAACATTTTGTGAAACAGTAGGCAGGAATAAAGTGATGCATTGAAAGGAGGGGGCTGTGTGTTCAAATGCATGGCCTATGTGTTTAAAACCACTGCCATCCTGGCTGGCCCAAATGTGAAGCTGTGGCACAATAATCCAGACTGCATTTCAGCATCCTGACTTGCATGTGGCTACCTTAGAATTTAACACATACAGAAGGAAAATGGCGTGATTTAAAGGCTGTACCTTCAGATGTTAAACAGGAGAAGAGCTAGAATGCTTTGTACCTGCTGCCGCCACAAATTAGTCATAAAATTATTTGCCAGTCTCCCTTACTAGTGGTAATACTTCCCTTTTTTCTCCATTCACTTTGAACATGTGTTACAAATACTGTGTGGATGGTCAGCTGTATTTCTCATCTCATGAACTACCAAAATAGCATCCAAAGTACTCTGTGAACGCTGACATTAACCCAGCATTTACGTTCAGCTAGTGTAGGCAGAACTTGGAGAAGTTATTATTAGGAGTCTAAAGGGTGCTTAAATAAACCCTTCCCCAATCTCAAACAAACAACAGTTTATCATTATTAAAGTTCATCTTAGCTAAATTCTACATCGTGAAATGTTTCCTGTTGCTCTGTAGGGCTCCTCTCATAAAATGCAGAGAGCCTTTCTAGAGTTAACAGAAAACGTTATCTTTTCCAGCCTTTCTTTAACTAGAGAAATATCCAGACCTACTGCCTCATCACATTTTGAAAAGCACTAGCTGCTTTCTTGTAGAAACCAAAGTTTCTACAAAGCTATAGGAAATTAACTACTTCTCTTGAAGATGTGATGTTTCTTTCATGTCCTAGGGCAAACCACGCAGCTTACACTATAACCATCCCCTTAATGCAGTGTAAGAAAATTAGAGTGTTCATGGTCCACAGAAGGAGTTACTTTATCTGCTGACTTTATATATGAACTGAAACTAGTCAGTAGCTGTCTCTGGAAGAGAAAGATGCATCACAAAGAGAGCAGGTGATCCTTACTGCCTGTTAACTCCACAGACTAAAACAACACAAGGGAAAAAGCAGAAAGATTTTATTATTATTATTATTATTATTATTATTATTATTATTATTATTATAGCACAGCAATTCCTTGGGTTACATCATTAGATTCAGAAGGAAATAACTTACAAACGGTACTATGCAGTTGCAATAGCAAAGTTTAATTCATCTTGTACTTCTCTTGTACCTCAAAATACATTTCTGCTTGCTGGACAATTTTGTAATGGCTAGTGTTGGTAAGCAGATCTATTCCTCTTCCTAATTTCTTTGTTGTCACCTCTGTTTTAATGGTCTCCATACAAATGGTGACATCTGAGCAAAACCAGCCTGACTGACAAATTAAAGAGGTGTGGTTTGGAGAAGGGAGGAGGGAAGGACCTACTGCCTTAACTGGTTCCCATATCTCTGAGGAAATAAATGCTTTCCCATCCACCCATGAATGCAGGGTACATAAGCTGGTGAGCACATGGACCATTGCCAAATGCTGTTCTACTTGTTCACGTAAACATTGCCCTTGAGAAATGCCCTTTTTGGGGTATATGAGGTGTAAATTCAATCTCCATCTTCACTCAGTTTCTGTCATTTACTGAGCTTGCATTGCCAGCTGTGTCAAGCCACATCAGTTGGACTAGTGATGAGTATGTCAGCTTTAGAGGTTACCTCAAGAGGCCTTACAAACTCATGTCAGGTGTAGAACTCACTTCAGTCTCAGAGGAGATCATTCATATAAGACAGGTAGGGTATCAGCTGCATGATACCTCTTTTGCAGTGTGAAGAAATTGTTGAGAGAAGTTTATATAAAAGCCTACAAAGGACCTCAAGCATAGTTCACTTTTCTCATTACATTTTCTGTAGATACAAACATGATGACCCAAGCTATTTCTACTTGAACCCAAACTGAATGTGTAGGGAAGAAAACAAACAAATAAACAAAAAAAAAAAACCACAAAGCAAAATAGATTTCTCTATTTTTCCACATATTAGTAGAATCAAAAGCAGTTTCTTTAGCTTCATGAAATCTCTGACAATAGACAGTATCAAAGAGGATGAAATGGACTTAGGACTAAGAAAGATCCAAAATCCTACAGCTGACATGTTTGTTAAAGCCAGATATTTTGCTGGCCGCTCAGATTTGATAAACATTACAATGATAATGACCACTGTATAATAGTAACTTTATCCTACAGACCCATTCCTATGTCATTGTTCACAAAGGCACAATGTATGTGGTTTATTAAAGCAAAAATGTTTCTGTAAACAGTTAGTGTGTGCTCTTATTTGTTGGCTTCTATGTGTTCCTGTGGTTTAATGCATCTGTTTAAGCCACATTTGCTATGGCAAGTTTTATCTGACACAGACAAAAGGCATTTTGATTCCTGAATTAATAATAGACAAATCAGAAGTGGGATTGAACAAGAGTCATTCAAACAGTTTGAGGGAACACAATGTTTTAATCTCATTAATAAAACAGCAAGTCTTCCTCTTGAGTGTTCAAAATTGCTGTGTTTTCATAAGTAACAGTATTTTACAAATCTTTAGGACATTTCAGGGATATTTTCAGTAAAAGAAGACAGAAGAATATACTTGCTGCTATCTTATATGTTACATTTGCACAGTTCATTGTATTGACTTGCTAAATTGGCTTTTTGGAAAGATGTTAATCCCATAATAACACTGTCAGTGCTCTAAAAGTGTTCTTAAACCAAGACCAGCAAAGGTGTTACTGTTACTTTACCTCTCTCTGATGTCAGGTTTCTTTAGTCTGCTCCCACTCTGAATCTGAATTTACTTCTGCTGTGAGAGCTCTCGAAGTATTGTATATGAACCCCAAGGTGTCACTGAATTGCAACATAGAATAGTGCAATCCTATTAGGCCCAGCAAGAATAAGTAAAGGATTTTAGTTGTTCTAAAGTGCAATCCTGAGACTGTATCTCAGTCACGAGGCAGAACTTCCCAAATCCCACCAAAGAAACATTTTGTGCATCCTTCATAGGAAAAAAGTGGTTTGGTATTCTTCATAACTATATGCATACAGAAAATCATAGCTTTTTTCCTTCTTTTCAAGCATTGCAGTACCACAAGACCTGAGAATTAACACAATATGCTGGCATGTTTGGGGATATTATCTGAGAAAAGGTCTAACAGAGTGACCTATAGCCTGATTTTAAGTCTCAGATCCTGCAGTAGCTGACAGTACTCCAGCAGAAGTCAAACACTGAGACATACTAAAAAAATGACTGAGAAAAAACAACGTAGTATGTTTGTTGCATCATTTTTCCATTGGCTGTGCCTCCTGCAGGAATTTCTGGAATAGGGCTGTAGCACACCTCTGTGTAGTTCCCTTCAATCCAGAATTATTGTTGTGGGACAGGAGAAATGCCTGGTCTTTGGACAAAGTCACTGCATCATACTTCATCATATTCTGGTACTGCACAGTTAGTCTTACGAGTTTGTTTTGTATGTCCTGTCCACCACCTTGCAACCATGTACAAACCTTCTCTTATGACCAGTAAGAGTAACCTGAAAGGTTGAAAATAATTTTGAACAAGCACTAATCTTAGGGAGACTCTGCACAGTTTATGCTGAACAGAGGGTCCCACTGTTCAGTGGGAACAGGTGTGAATATGTAGTGACAGCGTCTGGCAGGTTAGGTCGGCCTTCAACTCACTGCACACAGAGAGAAGAACTGCAATTACTCACTCTCTGTGATAATAAAACATGCAGCCATTAGAACTTGTGCTGTCGGCCAGACCTTAAAAGAGAAAAAAGTTCATTTATTCCTAGAAATAAAAAAGAGCTCATCTGTTTCATGTCGACCAGAAAGTATGGGGCAACTGATCAGTTCAGCTGGTGCATAAGCTTTACATACGACTGCATAGTCTTTTTTTCCCTGTCGTAAATCAGTCGCAAGACATTACTGACTCTTCCCTCAAAGTAGCTTGCTTGCAGAGCTAGTCTACTGTCTGCCTGTCTCTGCTGTTCCACTTCAAGGGACTGCTGGGCCATTTTCTCTCACTGTTACTGAGCTAGAGCTTTTTCAAAGGAAACTGTCATGCATCTTGCTTTGGAAGTTTACAGGAGAGGAGTTATTTCGAATTCCTTATGGAAGGAATCCTACAGCTGCAGGCTGGCTCTCATCTCTCTGCTTCAGCCAGCTCCATCACGCTCTGTTTCCGACTCCTGATGAGAAGGGGGTCCTGGTTACAAATGTGGACATTGTTCTTGTGTTACTCAATACACCAGGACCTGAATCAAGGTCTGGGTTAAGTTAAATGAGGTCATCTAAGCATATGAAGTATGTGGCAATACTACCATTCAACTAGAACTCGTTTACCAGCATTTTTCCCCTTTCTGCACCGTCTTTCCAGGTTTCAGCTGGAAATAAAACCTATAAAACTATAAAGTAAGCATCATTTTTGTAGTATTTGTGCATCAAAGGAAAGGACATTCTTGCAAATCCCCCAAGCAAGCTGGACGTTGTGAGAGTCCCAGGGAAAAACATTACACAAACCTATATAAGTACAAATACTTTTCTGTATTGAAATAATCCTCCCTAAATTTATATCCTTTCCCAGCACTGCCACTGAGAAGCTCATCACTTCCTCCATGACTTCATTCAAAGAAATCACTTTTCAGCAAAAACAACAAAGTTGCCAGGAGCAAAAGGAACTTGGCATAAGCCATACCACAAAACATCAACTGTGGCTACAACTACTTAGCAGTTTTTTTGCAGCAGGGCAAAGTACAGCTACACAGACTAATCGTAAAAGTAGATCAGATGAGGGAAAATGGTAAGGATACTGTACTGGGTGTAAGTGTCAAGGTGTTGGCAGGGAGTGGCCTCTGTGGAAGAGTTTGGAGCTGCCCTATGCCAGACACAGATGGCTCCAACATATCCACTACAGGACACAGCTGAACTTGTCACCCAAGCTGGTGACAACTTGGGGAAAATGTATTTAGGAATGAGCAAAAAACATTGCATAGGCAGTGAGGAATGAGGAAAAATTTCTGAGAAACAGCCCTTCAAGTCGGAGAAGAAGGAGGTGGAGGAAGAGTTGGAGTAGAGATTGCCTGCAACCCCTGGATGATTACTACATTGGAGCAGGTATTACCATGCAACCCATGGAGAGGACCACACCAGAGGAGATATCCACACAGCTGTCCATGGAGGACCCCATGCTGGATCAGGTGGTTATTTCCTGAAGGACACCAGTCTGTGGGAGGGACCCCACTCTGGAGCAGCGGAAGAGTGTGAGGAGAAAGAACCAGCAGAGAAGAGCTGTTATGGATAGACTATAACCCCCTACTCCCCACCCCTGTTCCAATTGGGAAAGGGGTAAGCTAGAGGATTTGGGAATGAAAGAGTGAAGTTGAGCCTTGGAAAAAGGGGGAAGTGGAGGGAAGGTGGTTTAGTTTTTGTCTTTGTTTCTCATCCAACTCTATTTTTAATTGGCAATAAATCAAATTAATTTTCTTCAAGTCAAGTATGTTTTTGCTTGTGAGGATAATTTTTAAGTGACCTCCCTGTCTTTATCTCAGTCCGTCAGCTTTTTCATCTTATTTTCTCTCTCCTATCCTTTTGAGGACAGGGAATGAGAGAGCAGCTGGTTAGGGGTCTGGCAGCCAGCCAAGGTCCACCTACCACAGACACAAAAGGAGAAATTCTGGTTTCAACAAAGTTGAAAGCAAACAAAGACACAACCTTCAGGTCAGCAAGGAGTGGCTTTGAACAGCCAGATCTGGTTCCTCTAGAGAACGTGTTAATAAGCTCTGTAGGAACCATAGTGAGTCTGCAGCATGCACATACAAAGAATTCACCTACACAAACTTCACCTAAAGTGTGAATAGTCTGGTAGGAAAAGAAAAAAAAATGGGGGGGGGGAAGGTGTTTTGAGCAAATTAAGCCCAGATAGAATTCAGGAAATATGAGGATCAAAGTTTAAGATAAAAACTGAGGGAGTCTCTCAAACAGAAATCAACATTTTAAAACTAAACTTGGGTAAAGTGCACAGTTCATTTTGAAAGGTAGAGTTCAATATCCATCAATCCATTTAGTTTCAGAACCAATAACTTTTTATTTTTTGCATAGAATTAAAAGTTCTAGAAAGTAAACCTCCAAACAATTCCTGCTCCTATCACTTCTACCATTATCATGTTTACCTATTCCTTTGTACTTTCTTATCAGTCAGTCCTCAGCAGTAGCAGAGAAAGACAACAGCAGAAGAGATTCAAGCATTACATGTCCGCAAACAGGCAGCAGCCAAAGGGGCTAAGTAGCACAGTATGGCATCATTCTGGTTTGAAGTCCAATTATGACAGACAGTTAATTTTATCCAGGTATTCCTGGTTTGATATTTTTACATCCGATGGAAGAACAGCTTCAAGAAAATATTCATATTTTACTCAAAGAGAAAGTTGAAGTATTTACCACCTCTTTTGACTGCTTATTAATAAATTATTTTTTTTAAAAAAAGTCATTTTTTTCTATTTAAATTGCCCAGTTTCAGCTCATAGATATCTTCCGACTATTTTTAATCATGTATATTTGATAAAGAAAACAGGCCAAGCTCTCTAAATTTCCCACAACAATGCTTCTTCCTGAATTCCAGGCATAGCAAATCTTTCTTCCTCCAGAATTTTTTTTTTTAATTTAGAAGTTTGCCTTTGAACTGTTAGAGGACAGCAGTGTTGCTTTCACTGCCATTGCAGATACATGTGAAAGCCACAGCACTCCCACTTATAGGTCAGGTAAAAGGACTCACTCACCTTCTTTATCTTACGTTGTTTCAGGGCTTGAGCTGTCTAATTTACTCTTTACATCCACTAAAACATGTTGAAAGCCATCACTGCTACAATGTTTGGTGTTTCTTGTATTGGATATGTGCTGCAGCCCAGCCCTTCGGCTTGCTTGTTCTGATTTTGTTTACTTTTGCTGTTTGTTTCAGCCTCATTTATAACATTAATTTATCTGGTTTTTTTCAGAATTTTTCAGTTCTCATACCCTTTATGAATTAGTTATTTTTCAACCTATCAAACTATCCATTCAAACTGTAACACTTTTTCAGGCTTTTGGAATTTCCTCAGTGTTTAATATTTATTAATTGACTGTATTTGCAGATATAAATTGTTGGAGAACGACTTGCAGAGAGCAAGGCCATGGGTCTCTGCAGAAGCTGATCGCAGCCATCGGAGGTAAACAAAGGAAAAAACCCAGGGTACAGTTATGCTAACAAATGACTGTTATGTTAACAAAGAGAGAAACTGAGGTACACGATGGCCTTGAGTGTGATGTTAACAACCTTGGGAAAGAGGGCAGGCCAGAAGAGGGAAGATGTTGTGACATACCTAAAATGCCACGAGGGGCTGGGATAGTATAATGTAGCCTTTTACACGTATCCAATAGATTTGTGAGTAGTATGCATGATTATTGTAGAGTGCTTATATAAGGTGTGATTTCTTTCAATAAAGTTGAAGCTTGCTCTATCATTCACATTGAATCGGCTGCTTGCTTCCTCCGTCTGCCGCAATAAATAGCCTTTGACTCTCTTTGAGAACCCCCTTCTGGTCCTGTGTTATCTCATTACTGGCTTTTGCAAATAGTGTTCTTCTTAGTAAAGGACTCAAAGCCATGTCAGGTTCGTAATGACATGTATGGACTTTATCCTGCTTCTTTCCAAACAGGAACAACTTTAATGGTGTACTTCTCTGGAACCATTCTGTCTTTTCAGCATCATTATGAAATTTTTGCTATCTCTATTTGGTAATGGCTCTGTTTCACTGCAAGGGTTTCTTTGTTTCTAATGTATTCTAGCTCCTTCTTATTCTAAGCCCTGCCAACCATGTTATTTTTCTTAAAACTCTTTATTCCCCTCTATTATTTTTGTCATGTTACATCTCTCCTTTTTGTCCATTTTTTTAGCAGACAGCTCCACTTTGCATAAAATCTCATCTCACTTTAGTGGGAAAGTTGTCTCTTTCTTTGCAGGCAACCTGGATTTCATAGCTATTTAATAAATGGTTTCAATTGCCTCAAGAAATCCGAAGAGTATGTAAAATTTCTCTTTGCTATCCTTTCTTTTTTTATTATTTTTCTCTTTTTTTTTTTTTCTTTCTTATTTGTTTATGGTTTGTTTTGTTGGGTTTTTTTTAAACACAGCATTCAAATTAATCAGAGAAAATAAGATGTCAAATTCTTTTATCTCCACTTGAGAGGGTAGAAATCCTACTGTTATTTATGAAAGTATTCAAGTCATTAAAAAAAATATCTTGCAAGGTGACTGTAAAAATTATTGCAAGACTGCAGTTAAATTTCTTATTCTTTTGTGCTGGATATGTCGATCTCTAGGAAAAAAGGCAAGCCCAGTTAGCATAAATCTAATCAGAAGACACGTATCTTTTAAGTGTCTAAGGTAACAAAACATAGAGCAAATGAGGAGATTTAAGTCGGTACAGCAACAGAAGTTGCAACTCATGTTAGACACATTAATAGCAAGAGTTGGGGTAGCACTTGGCTCTGAGCACATCATCTGCACAAAATTACTATTTCACAAATTCTGCACTCATGCACGCCATACAAATCCCTTCAACAATTAATGACATAGGTGCTGAACAGGCTGAAGAATGGCACTAAAGCCACTTCTTAATTATTTTCAGAAGATGCCTGGGTTTTCTATTCTGTCCTATTGACCTAGGCACCAACTCCCCTTTAGCAGTTGTGAATTTATTTTTTGTTATTTGTAGTTTTTATCAAATCCCTCAGATCTGCGTATTATTCCTTTAAGATAGCTGATCCAGTAACTTAGATGTAGCCCTTCCCCCAGCTCAAATATCCCAGTCAGCTGCGAGCCTTCTCCTACAATAAACCTTCAGAAAGAGATGAAAATCTTCTGGTCACATAAATGAAAAGCAGATAGGTAGAGGAATGCTATAAACAGTATTAAGAGGCAAATTCATTTTAATTTCTACATGCCATGTTGAGCTTATGGTTTTGAAAACTGTTTCCAAGAGATGTACTTCCTACCACACCTAAAAGCATAACGATCACAAGACCATTAAATACTCAATTCATATTTCCCACACCCTGTTAAATCTTGCCAGTTAAGTCATAAAACGTAGGTCTTTTACTGCAGGTCATGACTTCGGACTTCAAAACAATTTAGTCTGACTTGATACAAACTTTGCATTTGGTAAATAGATCCTTCCTCTCCTCCCTTAGAAGAATAATTAAAAATTATTCAAAAAATCAAAAAGCATTCTCAAAAACCAAATGTATGACTTGACCATAAAGGAAACCTCCCATTAGCCTGGAGCAGTTGGGTGATAAACATGACCCACACTGGGTAAATGAGCTTGTATTTTATTCTGGTTTTCCACATGTTACAAATGAAACTCTGTGTTAAAATAACCACAATCTATTCTTTCGTGTATGAGTCATCTCCCTCAAAACTTTGAGACTGGTCTTTCCTATTATTATTTTTTCCAGGAATATTAAAGTAGTTCCTAGAGGCCCTACCTAGGGATCTGGAATTCACTGGAACAGGTAAGATACATGTGCCTTATTTATGGGGAAAAAAAAAAAAAAAAGAAAAAAAGAAGAAAAAAAAGAGAGTTTCTGATCCCAGCAGACAAATACAGTCAACAGAGGGTGAAGAGTACGAAGGGAAGCACAAAAAAATAATTCAGTCTCATCTGTCTTAAGAACACTTCAATCTTCAGACATATTCAGGTAGAAATCCCATAACTTGGTGCCACAATTTGGTTTTCTCTTCAACTTTTAGAAGCTGATAAATATTTATAAAAGATAAATGTTCAGTCAAGCAATAATGACAGACAACTGAATGAATAAACAATTGAATGGCCCTAAGGTATCAGTTTCCAAGAAATTAAAGAGAAACAAAATACTCTGAATGGGAGGTCTGGTGAAAAAAGATGGGAGGAAGTCTTCATTTAAGTGGAAAAGGTGGGTTCCTCATGTGCAGTTTTTGACAGCAAAACAATGGAGAAGCATCAGATAAGACCAACATGAGTGTTCCTCCTGCCTTACTTGATCTCTGCAAACAGCCAACCAGCCCATTCTTGAACTTTATTGACCTTTACTTTATTGACCTTGAACTTTACCTTATAGTGTTTGCCCTGCAGACTTGTTCAGTAGGTCACTTCTCTTGCACTCTTGGAAGAGTTGTTCAGTTGCAACGTGAGACACCGTTGTGCGGGACACTTATTTTAGTTTAAAGTTGGTTCACATTTGCTTGTGAGTTGCCTTGCCATACAGCTGTACATCTCCTTCAGCTTTTTTATTCTGATCACTTTCAGTGAAGCCATACTTTAGAGAACATTTCTCATGTTATATATGAGCACAGAATTCTAGAAAATGAGCAAAGGCTCTCACCCAGGTTCTGAACATATCATCAAAATGGGAAGAGAACCATGATGATCATGCCAAAATGTGTAAAGGAACATGAACAACCAGGTAATTTGATAACATTTCCTCCAGTTGAAGAATATTTTTGCCTATTAGCATAATAACATCACTGAACTAGCTGACGAGAAAGAATTTAATACAGTAAAGTAGTAAATAAATATAATGTCAACAAATTGCAAGTAAACACTCAACTTTGGGAACATTTCTGTATTCTCCAATTATTCCTGGGAATGGAGTTCAACATTTCCAGTGTCCTACTGTGGAGGCTATGCACAGTTTATATTGGTTCAGGCAGTTCAGCTCTACCCCCAGGTACAGAACCCATATATGGAGTAATGTACTTTTCAGGGAGATTTTCATCTTTTTCCTAAGTATCAAAACTGTTCAATAAGTCACTTAAAGTTGTCCTCACTGGAGCATCTTTGCACTTTCCCAGGTTCCTCCCAAGAGAGGCAGCTTCATCAATAAAAGGCAATCTAATTATTATTAGCAGTGCGAAGTCTATAGCCTCTGATTTTGAAGCAGGAGTCATGGATATTTCCTTTCTTCTTACAACTGTTAAGGTGATGACATCACCAGAAATCATATCCCTATATTTATTACAAACCTGAGCCAGACCTTCTTCTTAATCAAACATGCGGGAAGTTAGATGATTCTACATATTTCAGTAATAACCAAGTAGACTAGTACTAGGAGCCAATGTAAACCATGAATGTTTTCATTCTTTGCAAGGTTTCTGTCTTGCAAGGAAGGTTTGCTTGTAGAGGAAGTGGTTTTTATTCTTTCATTCAAGCTAGAAAAATCTAGGGTGAAGGATTTGAGGTCCAGCAAAACTTGTAATATAGTCAAGTGACTTCCATGTAGAGAGCACCGATCATCTACCTCGAGTGAAAACAACCTGTGTTAAAAGGCTCCAAAAACCTGCTTCTTCCAAAAATGTGTATTGAGTTTGTAATAATAGGTTCTTACTTATATTAATGAGAACATCTAGAAACCTCAGTGAAGACTGTGGGTTCTGCAGTCACATGCTTAAGTTCCCATGAGCTAAAAAAGTAGATGATACAAAGAAGTGCTGTTATCCTATTTGACCACACAGAAACCAAGATGCAGGAAGGTTAAAGTCTAACAATTCCAGCCTTCAGTTTCCAAAGGCCTTCATTTTGAAAATGATTGTCAGGAATCATCATTTAACAAACCATGCTGAGAGTACTCCCAATTAAGCCTTTGGTGACATTCATTAAATCCTTTTAAAAATCTCACATTACTTGTTAACCGGCCATCACCAAAATAAATATACAGAGTGCACAGTTGCCCATAGCTTCCAGTTTTTTAGCTCCATTAACTGAAGATTCCTCAGAGGACCATCATGGAGGAAGAGGGGAAGAAGTGGCTAGAAGCGAGGTGTGTGCTTACAGGTACTCCACTGTAGAGGCAGGTGTGATGTGATGTCAAACTCATATAAAATTTTCTTTCTGTTACCTAACTATCTATTTCTGTACTTTCAGGTCTACACATATACATACACAAAAAAGAGATAAAGGGAAAGCAAGCCAGAAAGATCTTCCCAGTCATTACATCCCACATCAAAATGAAAACAGGCAGTGAATATCAGATAATATAGAAGTTGGAAGTTTTACTTGCAAATCAACTGGAAAGTTCACTCTTGCTCTTCGAGCAAATACTTGAAATTATACTGTTTTGCAAGGGGTGTTCTTGTTTATGAAACCACGTTAACAATTGTTAAGTCTGAGTGAACTTTATAACATCCACAAACTACACCATACTCTTTGCTTAACTAAGAGTTATTGATAATGATTGTGGGCTGACCCATGCCCCTCAGGAAGTGGCTGGATGATATTTTTTTTTATTTCGTTCAAATATGTCTACACTGTACAGATATCATCAATGTTCCTGGAGAATGGCATGCAAGACCTAGTGCAGAGCTTTTAAGTCTGGAGTCATTAAACAGGGGTAAAGAGAGAGAGAGTAGAGATTAACCTCTTCCTTACAAACTGCTTTTAATATTTCTGTCTTCAATCTCCTGCAGGTTTTGTGATACAGCATCTGAGACCTATCTCAGTGCTGCACACGGCAGCAGTCACTGATGAACCCTGTGACAGGTGCAGAGCACAAGCCCATCCTGGGGCAGAGTCCTGACCCCAGCTCTCACCTCTCTGCTCTCAGCCTCAGAGCTTGGCCACATGCAGCAGCTGCTGAAGCACTGAGCCCCCAAGGCATTGCCCGTCCACAGGAACAGGAGCAAATCCATTCCTGAAGCTCCTTCAAGGTGCCATCAACTTGAAATGTTCCCTTTCCATACCAGTCCTTCCTCCATTTTTGTAGCTTATTCCCAGTCCACACTTTCACTGTAACAAGTGTGAAACAACAACTAGCAACTTAGACAATTTAGAAGTATAATTTTGCCTTACTATGCTCACTCTGTAGTATTTCCCTTGCTGGATACTGACAGGCAGGATCTCCAGACACTGGGTCCATTGCTCCAGCCATGCTTAACAAGGTCCCTTAGAAAGTTTTTCTTTGCATTTGTTAACCATCTTTGCAAAGTCTTTCTCCCTCTCATCATACTCCCGTAGCAAACACATAGAAATTAAATAATTTCTGCTTACAATCTTATGATCACCTTGACTGTTTCTCCTGGATGAAACACCCCAGGCCCCAGCAGCCAGAGGTACAAATACCACAGACCCTTAGCTTTTGTTTATTTATTTTGGTAATCACTGTTCAAAACTGGAGTTATGTGCAACCAAGGCAGAACACATACTTCAATCTGAAGACGGAATTCTGAGACAGCTGAGCTCAGCAGGTCCCACCTTCTCCTGAGGCAGCAGGACAGCCAAGCTCAAGTCAGGCTGGAGGGGGAATCCTGATGCTGTGGCATGCTGGCACAGCCAGTCCTCTGTAGAAGTGGTGCTGTTGGAGGTGAAGAAGAAGGAAGGCATGCATGTCATCTCTGCAGGTGCCCTTGGCATTTCTGTGGGGCTCTGACATTCGTTTTCCCTCTGTTGCTCTCTGAGATGGGAAGAGATCCTCCTACAGCTCCTGCTCACCCATTGCATGCCATCTCCGTCCCTGGTGCAGAGTGATTCAACTCCACTACCTCTCATGCTCAGGATGGCACATGGCACAAAGGAAACATTATGGGAGCTGCCACTATGCTTAATATCCAGCTGAGATTGTGGGGAATGGTAAGTGAGGAGTCTGAATAAATGAAGAAGAAGGGTAAAGGCTAGAAAAGGGAGGGGATGCACTGAGCATGTTGCAAAAGAGTCTTGCAAGCCCATGGGGAGGCCAGGAGAGGCCTGGCAGCAGGAATTGTTTATGATGCTAACTGTGAGTCCGGGTGTGTCAGCTGTCTGTCTCTCCAGGCCCCAGCACCCTGGGAACACAGAATTCTAATGTCTCACAGTGGGATGCTGCGCCCAACCTTGGAAATTTCCTCCCTGAACATAGGGCAAGACTCTTTTTTCTGTCTTGCCCTAATACTGTCCTTCTGGGATCCTCTACACAACTATCAAACTGCAAAGGGAATTAACATGTCTTTATAAGATAGCAAGGTTTTCTGATAGGCCTGAACAGAAATGTTATAAATCTAAAAAATTCTTGGAAAGAGTGTTCCTCATCTCCTTCAAAACCTAATTGTCACAACAGGAAAACTACTTACTAGAAGGCCATCATTGTATCACTCACTTTATCTTACCTATTTCACTATGCTAAGAAAATACTGAATGCATGGAAATCACTTCTTCCAGTTTGCAGACCCTGAAATTTTTCTAATGGGAGTTGTATACGGAATTGAAGTCTGTTGACAGTACGTTTTCTTTCCTTAATTGTCTTTCACAGCCCCTACAGAAGTATTTCAAGGACTCCAGGGTTTCTTATGACCACAGTTTAAAAGCCAGTAGCCTAGAGGAACACACCATCCACAGCAGGCACTGTCAAAGCATCATAATTATACACCAGTCTGGTCTTGCCAGCACCCAATGGCTCTTGCTGCTGACTGCTCATGAGTCAATTGAGCTTGGTAGCCATAACTGGACATTCAACCTTGTGTGATGCAAGCATAACATGCAAAGAGGCACTACTTTTCTCCACTTTTGGAAATTCTTTAGTCTACCTTTGCTTGGCCTTGTGTTTTTTCAAAACCATTTCTTTTTTTCCCTTGTCTGGGTGTTCACAACTTATTCTGACAAGGGGGCCATTTGAGAAGTTTTGTGGTTTTTTTAAAGAAAATTTCTCTGAGGCAGAAGAAGCTATAAATGAAAGCCACTGACTGGCCAGAGAGTCACTGTGAAATTTTAATAGATATTTAGAAGGAGAAAACTGTGGAGGATTTTTTTCTTCATGGATGCAAGAAAACAGTATCTTTATAAATGGCAGTAAGGGAGAAAGAGCTGAGTATCAGAATTACAGTAAGTGTGAGGAGAAAGTGGGTAAAAAAAATCCTTGCTACAAACCTGAAGCTTTGAATAATACACCAGAGACTCAGTGCAATGAAACAAAGAGCTGCAGGACAACCTCAGTATTATACAAAGTTATTAAAAAAGTCTTGAGAAGTACTTGCATAGGCTTAGCAGGGAAGCTGATGGAATCATGTAATCACAGATACTTCTTGTTAGTTTCACAGTGAGAACTCTGACTGGCTGTCTTAGAAAAGCGGTGATCATGTCACTGCAGAATCTAAATAAAAGTCACTTCACTTACAGGCAGGCTACTGTGTGTTAAATCACATTTTGAATGCAAATTTAGCACTGAGAAATGATCAGTGTGTTTGTGTCTGCATTGGTGATACAGCTGACTCACTAATAATCTTAAAACACTTTTAATCCACATAATGCCATTTAGTACCAATGTGCAACCTGCTAAGTGGATAATTCTGTGGTACCATGAAGGCTTCAGGGCAATTTACAGGCTATACCTTATTCACTGTAACTGTAGCCACAGGAAACCAGGAAGTTTGTATTCACATTTGTGTTGACATTATGTAGACAAACTAAGGTATACATATTCACTGACAGTTCTGAATAGTTTACAGGAAATTAATTGAAGTTCCTCTCTGTGCTGATGCTCACTCTGATGCTGAGCTCTGTCTGTCATGGTTGTTACTCTCCAAAAAAACCTTTAAAAAACTCAATTTAATGATTTGTGGAGGCATCATATTTAGTTTATTTTCTTATTACTAAATGTATTTTATGGCTACTGTGGTGTGTGTCCTCTCCTGTTCAAAACCAAAACAAACTAGCATACATCAGGCATTTCAAGTGTTGTATACAAAGTGAATTCTCACATCACATTATTTTAAAAGGGGAGAGGGGAGCAGAAGGAGATCAAGCTACTTTAAAAAGTATCTTATCTTTGTATTCTTGTCTCCATGAAACAGAAAAATCTACACGACTTCTGAGGGTTTTCATAGGTCCGAGTCTTCTGGGTTGTGAAACATATCCACTTTAAGTAACTGTGACATTTTTCAATATACTACAGCAGAAAAATATAGTGAGGGGAATATTTCAATCTCAGATAATTTGGGAGAGAGGTGCTTTACAACCAGAATTATGTCTGAAAAGTGTTTAAGTACTAAAGCCCCCACTTACCCTTGGGTGACCTCATTGTATTCAGAGGCATTTCAGTGGCCTAACTGGGGGCACCATTTGTTTCTTGAAACATCAGTAATTATCTGATCAGAGATTTTTTGAAAATTGAATAGACAGTTGCTTACAATTGATATGGTTCCAGCTCCACAGTGTTGCAGTGCTTGACTTGTCAGTTATGGGGAGATATATCTTTTATCCCTGCCCTAGTCCTGTTGTGTATCACACTTCCTTGCTTGTCTGCCCACAGCAATGTTTTGGCAGCTTGCAGTGCAGCTAAATATAGTCAATAGAGACCATTGTTTTAGTAGTGATCATCAGTTTAGCAAGCTGAAACACTTATGTTCTCCTTTGAACACCTCCTTTCACCTTAAGGCACCCTCTTTAGGGAAAAAAGAAAACACAATGCACATGGTAAAACCTGGAAATCCACATTCACCTAAATTAAGGTGCCTTGCCAGCAATGTAGACCAGAATCAGCTGAGGGATATCTATCAATGCCAGTGGCATCAGATCAGCCTCCCAGAGGAGCAGGTTTCCCCCTTTCTCTTAAGCAGAAGGTTCTGTTTAGGTATTGCATAACAGCATGTGCAGAGGCCAACTGCAAGTCAAGCTTGAGCTGAAGGACTGGTGAGGTTTTAACAACCTCCTATATTTTTTAGAGCTCCAAATTTTGCAGGTATTTTATCCTATAATCTTGGTCACTCCATTCGCTGCCTGGATAACATGCTGATACTCTGGATAGAGTAAGAATAATGGACTGGAGTACTACGTAATGGTGAATGCCATAAAAAGTAAATTGGGTTCAAGACACGCTTGAATCCTTGCACAGCTTTGGACAGATCTTTACAGCTCCCACCAGTTCAGTCAATCCATTGTTTGTAGGTGATGGCCTTGGTAATAATGGCTAATCTCATGCCACTAAGGACCTTAAAGAAACAAACAGTGGATGCTCTAAAGCTATAATGGTCAGGCAGAAGTAGGATAGCTCTTCTAATGCAGTTCCCTTTGCTAGATTCCGTTTGTATCTGACAAATTTTGACCAACAATGACAACAGTTTGCCTTAGGCTGTTCGCTGTCTCTCTGGATATATTTCTGCCATTCTTGAGTGTGAGGTATATAACATCTATAAAACAACTTGTAGTTACTCTTCCAGAAAGACTTAAGACTACCGCTCTTTTAAGTGGAGATGTGAGAAGGGGCATGAGAGTTACCTGGATAGCAGCAATGAGACTTTTCTCCAGCAAAGTACAGACGAAATTTGTCTCAGTCCTGCACATTCAATAACCTTCTTTTGTTCATAGACTCTCGCCAATGTGACTCACAGCAAAACACTGCCAAGGGTCCCCTGGCACTCAGTGCCTTCATCCCCAAGGAAACAGATGCCCATGGGTCCAGGCTCACAAGCAAGAAGCCGAGGATAAATTTATTTTCAGCTTTGCCCAATCAGCCAGAAGTTGATTGAGTAACAGCTATAATATACAAATTTAGGTCAGCAACCAGAATAGAAAGACAAATAAGGCTCAAAAAGAGACCCACTCACAGCAAAGATAATAACTTCATTTAACGACTTAAGTGGCAAAAAAACGGTGAGGTGGCACTGCACATTTCTACCTTGCTGCTTGTGCATATGTTTGGATCTGGTGTCAAGATTTCCGTCCTTTTCCAATCATAATTTTTAAGCTCATGGGAAAACAGAAAAAAAACCACAACAGTTAAAAAAAAAAAAAAAAAGACATCAAACACCCATCCATGGATTGTTTGTCTACTTCTTCTCAAAAACCTAGTAAATGGGAAAGCAGAAAGGCCTGAATCAGGAGCTTCCCTCCTCCTCAGCATGCCCTCCCACGGTCTTCTCTTCATGCTCTCCTTCCTGCTATTTTATCTTTGTGTTCTTGGGCACTACATTGCATATCTATATGCATGGCACTTTAGCCCTGGTTCTGGCACTCTCAGTGTGAATAAATGCAGGCAGCTGCCATTCTTTGTCCTGAACTACTGGAATCAGTGCCACTGTGCAGCTGGCATGCATGTAGTGGAGGATCAAAGTCACATAGGAAGTTTGCTGCAGGATTCTGGGTGGTTGCGTACAGCAGCAAGTGGCTTGCAGGGGGCTGCAGAGCAGCTGGACAAATAGGAAATTTCCTTATCAGAAAAGGGATGCAGGACTGAATTTAAGCATCTCTGGGTTATGCAGGAAAGTTTTGGAGTTTTAGACATGGAACCTGAAGTCCTTAAGTTCTCGAATCACGTCCAGACGTAAGTATTCAAGGAAACCCTAGCAGGACATTGGTAGAATTTCCTAACTTTTCAGTGCCTGACAATTTGTTTTGGAGAGACACACATACAACAAGTGGCCTTTCACAGAAACATTAGTCCTTTTAATAAAGAAAATAGTCTTTCTGTAAACAAACCAGTGGGAAAAAAATAACAAATCATTTCGTATTTTTCACACTGATGTTTGAAACTGAATAAATCTTACATTCTAGAACCCGCAGAATAATTTTATCTAAGTAGATGGAGAGTTTTTTATCTTCACTGTGGGGCAAAATTTGAAGATTTTTAATATAATCCAGTTTAAGTCTTCACACTGTGATTCAGTCAGTCATTTCTTGATCATATGCTACTTGCTGACTGTTGCTACTGGTTTATGGATTCCTAACAGCATAAGGAGAAAACAATTTATTTCCAGGAACATGAACTGAATGAAACATCCCATATATACAGCTAATTCACACTTATGAAAAAGAATTCTTTTGTAGAGTTCAAAGACCTTGACACAAAACAAAGTTTTCTGAAGTCAGGAAGAATTTTGGGAAGATTGGATCTTGCTGTCTTTATTTAATGAAACTGTTATCATGAAGGCTGTTAAGAAATAAAAGGTTTACTGTCTGTCACAAGTCAATAACATTGAAAGAAAACAGAGGTCTCCTGCCTTTCTGCTCTCATGCTCAATCTTACACCACAGAAGAAGCAGTTCAGGTCACCTGTATAATTAGCAGGGCTGGTAAAACATGATGATGAAAACTAAATATAAACTTTTAAATTGAGCTGATTATCCGATTATATCTACTTTTTTTTTCTGTTCTCCTTCTTTCTCAGTGTAACTAAGCCAAAATGAAATGTATGCAAAAAAATATGTTCAATCTAAACTAAGTATACACAAAACTCCATTAAGTTGTGCCATGCTATCAGGGTACAAAGTTTAATGTTAGTTTCTAAGATACTACAAATTATGACTCTTATAGAAAACAAAACACAAGACCAGGGTCTGTAGCATAGCTCATTTTTATTGTTTAAACAGTTTTTGCATAGGAAATATATCCGCTTCCAGTAATTGACTGCAGTATGAGCAGCTGCTAGCAGTATAGGCTGGATATAACAGTAACAATCACATTAAGTCAAGCTTGATTTACACCAGTTTAAAACTTGTGGCAGTTGAGTTCATTTGTAACCTAAAAAAAAAAAAAAAAAAAAGTACCAAAAAGAACATTATTATCCTCCAACCAGGCACAATAAAAACTTTTGTTAACACTTAGTCTAGAAACAGGTCTGATGCCAGAGGGCCCTAATTCTGAAATTAAGTAGCTGTACTGTAACGCATCCTACTAGTGAAGGTTCATTACACAAAGACTGTGCATGCACCTCCTTTTTAATTAAAATGTAACATTCAGGATTTATGGCCTACAGTATGGGGAAAAAATGCCAGAAGTTTTAAAATGGATCAACCCTGGTGTGTAGCTAGCAAGCAACAACTGACTACTTGTCACCTACAGTTGTACTAAATGTATCTAAAGAAACACACAGCCCTACAAAAGTTGTTCTCAGAGAAGTATCATTGAGATGGGGTGCCTCTTCCCAGTTTACTAAAAGTTCTATATGATATAAGCACAAATTAACAGCTTGATGAAGACATAATCTAATGCAGCTCTTGAGAAGCCTATGACTGGGACTGAGGAACCCCTCACATTCTACACTGTTGTAGAGATTTTTTTTTTTTTGAAGAAAATGTTATCTGAAACATATTTACAACTGAACTCAACAGAGACTGTGAAATTGAACAGGCACTGCTCATTTGTTTGAGTTTTTTGGTAAACATTTTGCTGGTTTTTGTTTCTTTCTCATTTTGCATCAACTTTTATCAGTCCATGCAACTTCAATGCCCTCAATGAATAATGCATAATAAGCCATACTTCTTAAAAAACTTCCTTCTGCATATAGAGATACATTTGCCACATCAGTCCCTGTAGCACAGTTTTCAAAACCATTCTGTCAAAAATACAGTAATACAAAGACTGGCTTTAGTGTCACTAGCTCACACTGCTCTCCATTTATTTAGACCACCTTTTGTTTTACTGTTACCATATCATGCAATAAAAGTATCAAAGGCTTATTCTAGGATATTATGATGCTAGTGGCACTGAAGCCCTTTTCACAAATTCAACATACATTTGAATTGCAACACACAGATATTTCTAAAGAGTAATAACTAGTGAACCCTTTTATCATTAAAAAAAAAAAAACAAAAAAAAAAAACAAAAACAAAACAAAAAAATAAACTACTTACAACCATTGAAGAAAAAATTGCAACAAAAAATGTAAAAATTGACCGTCTCCAACTTGTCCCCTTTACTATTAACAATGTGACCAACAGAGCTGTGGCATGGAAACAGTACAGAGTTGTCATGGCAATGTTTGGCTGATGCAAAGGTCACTGTGCAGGGTTAAAGGGCAAAATCAGTGGTCCGTGTTATCCTCCAACTGCAGTGCTCCACCACACCCACACAATTTTGAGGAATTGGAAAAAACTGGGGAACTAGCAGAAAGTGCAAATAAGAAGGAGGCAGTTTTCAGCTCCTTCAGCATGGTGTAGAACATTCAACTTTGAGCTTTTCCTGTTTAACTTGATTAGCCCACATATGATTTTACTCTCTTTTTTTTTTTTCTGAAGCTTTCTATAGAAACCCAATAAAAAAGTCCAGGAGCATGCAGCTGGTTAATGTTAACAAAAGACCTTGACAGGATCATGTAAACTATATTGGATGTCATGCTTGGGGCCTTACTGCCAGCAACATTAGAGAGTTGTTTCATTAAAGGTGAATACTGTACACTGAATATGGGATAACTTTCTGCAGCCTTCATAACCTCACACAGTAAATATAATTTAGATTTAGGTACAGAACACACTCCGGTGTCAAGCTGAGTATGTCTTTGTGCAATCTCTTTCATCAAGTCCTTATGAAGCTACAAGTTGCAAATCCAAAATTCTGCTCCCTGAGGACACAGCTATGTGAGACATAAGTACTGTTTTAGTTCTCTGCCTATCCTGAATTGCTCTGTGAACCTAATCTTAAATACCATCATGTAACAATCACAAAAAACTTTTGCTAAAGGCCATATATACTAATAAAAAGACAGTGGTGCTTCCAACATTTTGAAATGTTCTGAAAACCAACTTTTCCAATACTAAATACAACAAAATAACCTTCATAAAATATAACTTTTCTCCATTTACATTTTTAAAGGATTAGTAACCTATGCTTTTCAAGCACAGGAATCTGCGAAATAACTCCTAACATGGACAGAATTTTTTTTAATACATAAATTAAGAAACTGGAGAGTTTTAACCCAAGTCCAGTTTCCAAACAAGGAATATTCTTGTTTACTTTAAAAATGGAAATTACATGCATTTCCATTATAATTGTTAAAAAGTTAGCTTTACAAACAAGGGTATTTTAATTAAAAAAAAAAATCTTAACAAAACTATACAGTGTACAAATTACTGTCTACAAGGTAGGCGGTTCATTCATAAGATCCTACTTTCTTCTCGCTACTTGCAGCTTCACAAATTCATTCACATATTCTCAATGGAGCTGCCCACCTGAACATCACCCCACAACTATATTGCTATAATTAATATTTTTGCCATGTCTTTATGTACAGTCTCCTTCACTGCCTTTTTTTTTCCTTAGTCAAGCCTCAAACTTTCATGTCACTCCAGGGGAAACACACTTCAGTGGCACAGCCATGAGGCTAGGGCTGCAAAGCAACTTAATAAAGGCAGAACAGTGCACATAGAACGGGGTGGCTTGATTTAGTCAGAATACACTTCCTGTTGAAGGAGGAGGCCAGAGACTGGATTTGAGTTCTCAATCTCATCTTAATCATTTGAGTGCTGAACTTAAAAAAAAAAGGAAAAATAAAAAAAAACAAACTAAAAATACGCAGACACCAAACAACCCAAACCAAACTTACAATAAATGAAAAGTTCATTTTCTTCCAAACAGGCTCTTCTGTTAGAGAGGCAGGTAGAAAACACCCACAGTTTCTTAACAAACCAATTTATTCACATGCAAGGAAGGAGTTTTCTTTTTAAAATATTGCATCTGTAAGCTCGGTCTTTTTCATACAGGAAGTCAGAGATAACAAAAAAGCTCTCTTGAGGGCATCCAGCTTCCTACAGGGGCAATCATCATTTTGACTATTGCACTGTGAAGCCTGAACTTGTTTCAGTTTCATCCTGGTGTGCTATTAAAAGCTAAGGGGGGCACCTTGCTAATGGCACTAATCAAGGACAGGCTTCCAGCACACCCCTCTGCTCCTGAACTGCTCAGTATCAGTGATGTGCAGAAAGGACAATACAGCCTCTGTTTTACCAGGCCAGAGTCTGAAGTGTACTCTGGGTGGGTCCAGTACATTTTGGTAATCTTAATAGTTAGCTGCTTAGTGAATTAATTCACTTTCTACAGGACTCAGAAAAAGAGCAACATAAAGGTGATTTTCATTTTCTTTTGGTGTCATCTTTTTATGTCCGATTTTCTTTTTTTCAGTTGAGCTATAGATTAATCTCAATAATTTGCTTTTCTACAGCTCCATCTCTGGCTGGAGCAATGAATACATGCCACCACCATGGCTTACAAGTTGCCACATGCTGGCAGGAACCAGAAGGGACTGACTGGTGTGCCACTGTCAAGCTCTCAGTGGTGATGCTGTCCTGGAGCTGCACCTCCACAGCTGCTCCAGGGTAGGAAAACCTCCAAAATGCAGAGACAACTGCAAAGGGATGAATTTTCACACCAGAGTATCCCGTATTTGTAAGTCTGTACTCTTCTCTGCTTGCACCCTAATAAAAGGATATGCTTTTAAGAAAAATTCACCCTGTGTGGAGCTGTACATCACAAAGATCCCTACTGCATAAGAGGTCTCCAGCAACAGGCCCATTGCTGATATGAAAAGTGTGGTTTTACTGGAAGTACACTTTTATTTATATCATAGTCTGTTCCATGCATTAAGAAACTCCTTCACTGCAGCCCAGAGCTCTCCATCTGACCTGCTCTATGAGAAGACTGCAAACCTCTGACACAGTCTGAGCAGGCTGAAAATTGCAATTCAGATGGTGTGAGTTAAGAAACTGGGGGGAGGGGGGTGGGGGGGGGGGGAAGAATGCTTCAAAGTAGAGAAAAAAAAAGATTGACCAGTCAAGCAGACTAAGGGAGGCAAATTCTCTGCAGGAGCAACTCCTGAGTCAACTGGAGTCAGTGGAATTATGCCAGCAAAATTTTGGCCCTGTACATGCATTTCTTAGACAAAGTAAGTGTCTTTGTCACTCTGAGCTAAAACCATTTTCTAACGTGAATGCTTTAGGATGCAGTATCTTTGCCAGAATGGAAAAGGCTTCATCTCACTGTGGGTCTTGACCTCTTTCTTTCTCTGTCTGTGTGTGTGTCTCTCTCTTTCTCAAGAAAAAACAAAACAAAACAAAACAAAACAATTTCCTCAAGTCAAGTCTGCCTCCAACAGAATTCATTATTTATTTTTTAAATCCAGAAATGATTTCAGCTTGCACCCCAGGTGGGAAGTTAAAAAGAGGGAACCGATTTGAAAGTTTGTCACAGTAGGCAGAACAGTCGCTTTGCAGCCCTTGCCTGGCTAAGGGTGCACTGCTTCACAGCTACACTGTAAAGTGTTAAAAATCCTCCCCACCCCACCCCAGAATATATATATATGTATGTATAAAAAAAAATCCCCTGTCCACCTCTCAGTACAGAAAAGGACCTCATCACACTGCAAAAATAGCAGTACCCACTTTGGTCAATTAAAACAAACAAAAAAAGCATACAATATTATTTTTTTTTCCTTTAAATCTGTGTACTTACCTATAATAACCAATACAGCTAAAAGCACTACCTACATAGGCAAAACTTGGTATTGCATAATTCGTATAAATTTGTATCCCCTCCCCCCAATATTAATTGGAAGATGAAAAACATGAAAGGTTAATAGAAAAAACACCAAAATACTGAAAATATTGCTGGTCGATTACAATTTTTAAGCGGCAACTATACACAGCCATGATATGCTTTATAAATGTGAGATAAAGGTATAACTGTCTAAAAAATCCATGATGTCACACTTTTTTCCTATCTGGAGTACAAAATATTTTGTCATAAAAATGGTAAAGATTTAAAATTATAATAAATGCAGCAAAACAAGTGTAGTGATGTCATTTTTTTGTGTTTTTTTTCTTTTTTTTTTTTTTTTTTCCATTTTTTAGATTTCAAGGCAAGGCACGTAATGTGGACATTATATCTTCGTGCAAATTAAGATTACTGGAAAGAGTATTTTAATTCTTTTTTTTAAAGAGACATAGAGGCAAAATGTCTGCCCATGCACATTATATTTCTGTCAATATGTGAAAATTGTTGAACAAGGCTAACTTCTGAAAGCACCATGCAAGTTTTCAGCACCCTGTAATTAGACTTACATTAAGAGTGCATTATTTAAATATAACATATCCCCATCCTGGTA
This sequence comes from Athene noctua, assembly GCF_965140245.1. NCBI lineage: Eukaryota > Metazoa > Chordata > Aves > Strigiformes > Strigidae > Athene > Athene noctua. Next base: position 65,852,531 of record NC_134077.1, on the reverse strand, counting down.
TTACCAGTTTGTAAACGGTAAGCTTTGCCCTTGTGACATGGATTTGCCTATCTCTTTGTCTCTATGATGCAGATTTTACAGAAACATATAAACCCTATGGGTTCTTGATGCAACCAGTAACTTTAAATAAATAAATCCTACCCCTCTGTAGAGGCAGCAGCTAAACGAACATAAGTGCTGTGTTTCCATTGATTTCTTTTTCTCAAGGACATGATTTGTCTTGATTTAATGCCTTTTAATGCCCTCAAAAACTGAGGGGAAAAAAAAAAGTTTGTTCAAAGCAATTTTATTTTCTATTTTTAATCCCCTCAATTTAGAGTCCAAGGGCTGAAGGACTTATAGTGATGACCCCTAGATACGATTTTTAAATTGCACTTGCCTCTGTAAGTGTTTCTTTAGTGGGGAAAATGTTCACTTTTTTCCTTTTCTTTTTTACTGTTGCATGAGGAAATAACACTTTTACCTACGTAGAGGCATTTCTTCCATAGAGCCTGTGTGTTCATACTGATTGAAAACTTCAACTGCATAACACACTAGAAAAGGCTGAATTAAGGGCCAAAGTTTAATAAATCCATACTGACAACTAAAGGCTACAAAGCTTATTTTTAAAACATTTAGAAATCAGAGTGTTGAGAAAATGGCTGGCTCACGGCCCGTATCCTCCTGCAGCTCTGTTGCTGCTGCCTAGCCTTTGTTTTGTGAGATAACCAGGAATAGTGATCCCATGCGTAAACAACAAGAATACTAAACCAATAAAACTAGCTTATCATGCAAATATTAAGGCATCTAGAAAGTCAGTTAAAATATATTGTCAGAGACAGAACATCTATTTCCCAGCGGACTTCATATAACAAAGGCTACTTAGCAGGGGCTGCACTCTACCCATCAGTGAAATACCATATACCCTTTGTATGTCATTTCAGTTTCAACCATAAGGAAATTAGTGATTGTAAGAGCTGCAATTGCTGGTCTATTTTTTCTTCTTTCTTCAGTTTCTTTTCTTGTCCTGTCTTCCTTTCTTTTTTCCTTTTTTTAATTTTGCTTTTTTAATTATTTTTTTTCCCTCAGTTGCTTGTTTCTGCTTGAAGGAAAGGCTCTCCAATTATGTTCAAACCATAATTTGGGACATTTGTCGGCAGGATCGGTGTCCTATTTGATACTTGAAAAGGAACCAAGCTAGCCCAGGTACCAGGACTGTTGAAAAGGGGAAGGGATAAGGGGAGAGAGAGAGAGAGGGGAAAAAAAACAAAAAACAAAAAAAAACAAAAAACATAAATTAAACAAGTTGCAAAAACTAGAAGACAATGAATTTGAATCAAGGTTAAGCTAATATTCATTATTAATAGCACTACTCAAGATAAAATAAGAAACCAAGTATGTGAAAATTACTTCAGGTTCTACTTCACAGTTTTCTTTCTGAAAATATGACTTCTTTGAAAGAAAAATAATTGTGTTGATCTCAGTTGCAAGCAGTATTACTGCTGTCTTACACTAAGTGACCTGTATATGAAAGCCCCCCAAAATTTCAGACACATATATACAGAGCAGACACAACTAAACTGTACAAGTGACACTATATGGCACCACAAATGTTATTCAAGCACTACTGAAATACACTACAGTGTACAGGTTTGCTCTTTTCAAGAACACAATATAAAAGTTCACTGGTTAAGCTTCCTGTGTGATTTCCTAATATTTTACAGCCTGGCAGTTTATCTTGTCTCAGTCCCGAGAGGTGCCTCTGAGGTGTGTGGGTCCCAATGAGAACAAGAGGACCTTTAATATTCAAAAAATCTGCTTTCTTTACAGATTTGTCCCAAAATGTATCAGTGCCTACAGAACATTGGATAACACAAGGCCCAGTCACGTAAACACTTGCAGCCAACGGTAGCCACGAGTCAAGCATAGCAGCAAGTACCATAAATTTTTCAACAAACGTCTGAGAAAGAAAATATTTTCGAAGGCAGTGCAATGACTTTGGAACTTAAGTCATTGTTTCAAAAGTTCTCTGTCACTGAGAAGCTTAAGTCCCAATGACATTCACATGTTTACCAGGCACCAATCAGTAGTAGGTACCATACCGAACAGCATTTGCAAGATGGATACTAAAAGACCTCAGCTGCCTCTGTTCAGTACCCATAGCAGATCTTGAGCAGCCTTTTCCTCAGATGTATTTCTGGCAACCCAGAAATAATGGACTTTAGAGAAAGTCTTGTCAAATTTATTCAGAAGAAAAACAGCATCATTATGTCAGCAATCATTGCCAAACAACCAAGACCAGAACTGAATACACAGCATTCAAACCAACACTTCCTCTGTATTTCATTGTATCAAGTTCTTCTCCACACTAGATGTTTCCACAAACACAGCAGTTTACCTGGGAATACACATTTGGATTAGGTCAATAAGCTTCCCTGTCTACTACTTCATATAGGTAAACAGACATCTCGATTTTGTGGAAAGTGCTCAATAAAAATAAATTGTAACAAGTGACTAATAGGACTTCTTTTTTTCCATATGACCTATAAATTTAATACAGTTGTTTATGTAAACCTTTGAAGCCTCCCACCTTACATTATGACCACGACAAAAATGTGGATTGTAACAAATTCATCAATGCTGTTTATGAATCCTCGTGGAGTAATAATGTCCCATGTTAATACTGTGTGGATCCCACAGGAGTTTCAGAAGCTTCTTGTGCTGCTTGCACAGCACCAGAGATGGTGGCACCAGCAACGGAGCACCTGTGGTACCAGGACAGCTACACACCATCTGGATGTGGCCCTGGAAAAGCCATCACTCTGACACCTCTGAAGGTGGGCTGAAGTCCATGATCTATGCACACCCGCTGGGCAGCAGCTGGCCCTGCTTTCAGCCGGGAAGGACGGGCCATCCATCCCCTCTGTTTGCTAACATTTCATAAACCATGATCTTCAAAGCTTGACGAGACCCACTCGTATTTTAGAAATTAACCTTATCATACTGCAGTTGAATGTAACTCTTTCTTGGGCCACCTCACTCCTAATACCACCACCAAGTGTTTACTGCACACAAAAGAGGAAACCTGAATAAAAGTTACTAAGGTGAATAGCAGCAATCACAGCACAAAGCTCTGAGAACAGCTATGATACAAAACATAACTAAAAAAATAACTCGGGCTCTGCAAAGCTGCATATGCATGGCTGTCTATCCAACATTCCCACATACCTCCATTACATTTACAGTAAATTTAACTGAACTTTCAGCTACCATATGAGCCACACTGTGTTTTGTAGCTTCTCAGAGTTCCTGCATGCAGTCATGCCACACTGACAGCCCAGAAGAGCAAGGTCCCCTTGTCAACTTTCTCAAACCTGCTCTGAAGGAACCTCTGTCTGTGATCATCACAGTTTAGCTTCTGCCATGGAAACCATCTACAGTTTCTCTGCAGAGCATACTAGTAAAAGCATCTGTTACTGCTGACTGCAAAGTAAAGCCTGCCTAGTGCCCACAGGAGGAGTGCTAACAGCAGGAAAGGGAAAAACATCTTTCCCTTCACCACTATCCAGCAGTTTGCATTAAGTCCCAGGTAAACTTCTAGCCTTCAGTTTCACAAAAGCAGTGGCAATGCTCTGTCTCTGTTCACCAAGTGCCTCAACATGAGGGAAGCCAAAACTCTTTCCATTGCTCAGGACACTGTCAAGCTGGTTGTCCTTGCAGAAGTTAATGAGATGTCCCTCTATTCATGTGGCTGTTCCTTCAGATGAAAAAAGCTTTGTAAGTACGGGTGGAATAAAGCAGGTCTACCCCACTCTCCAGCTCACTGCTCCTGAGCAAATCTGTGAGTCCTGCACCGACAGAGTTTATACTATAAATATCTATCTCTTGGAATATGAAGTGAGATCTCAAAAAACCTGTTCTAGTCTAAGTTTTGAAAAAAATTACACGACAAGCACCATCAGATAGTACTGTGAGATTCAGACTAGTAGCCTTTGTGAGAGTATGGTTTGCAGGAAAACCTTCCTGAAGCTTTATATCTCATTTCACTACCAGAAACAGTTTTCTCTCACCATAACTAGACTATCAGGTGTGTTATATAGTCATCAGTTCCCTTTCTAACCATGGCAAGTATAATGTACTCATCTGTTCAAATGTAATAAAAATAGAAAAGGAAAATTCTGCAAGCGTCCCACAGGGTTAACATTCTCCATTACAGTTTCCATTACAGTTTTCACATGTTAATTCAATCAGGATTTCTGCCATGATTTCCTCTTAAAGATAATAACTGCTGTTTTCAAGAACTTCTGATTAAAATATTACTGGAATAGACCACAAGCAGTACTAACATTATATATATATATATATATACAGGCCACTTTGGAGGTTACAATAACATAAAGGGTATAATAATATTAAACAATTAACTAAATGCAATAAAAAATAAATCCAATCAGACCTGAGTAAATCTGAAGGATTTTAAAATTCTCATTTTCCACCAGTTAATATCTTCTTTCTATTACAGCTTCAGAATTCTGTAAAAGTATTTCATCGTTGGGAAAGTATACCTAAACCAGTTATTTCCTTCTTGCAGTTTTACTACCCTGTGCATGCATGCACTAGCTTAGATCAGATCATGCCAGGTCAGTCTTTGGACAGAAAAGCAGAAATGCCTTCAATGTCGAGAGAAGTGGCACTAGCAAGTCACCAAGCAAGGTCTGTCTATCTCTGTACTAAGCAAGTGCTTGCCCACAGGGAACTTTACCATTTCAAATTGTTAAGATCTTAAGAACTTTGGAAACACAATTGTGCTAGCCTTCAGCTTCCTTTAGGATGACTTTTATAGATTAGTGTTCACATACCACCCATCTAGCAGATGGAGGAGGTAAAGACCTACTGATTTATGCCTAGAGGAGGGGAAAAGGGAATTCTGCTGTAAGAATACTTATTCTGTTCCCCACAGACCCCTTTTTGTGCTAGTGTAACAAAAAAAAAATGTAAGGAAAGATGAAGAGGCCACAGAGCCCATCACTAACACAGAAAAACCACAGCAGGAGAAGGGCCCAGAGAAACGGTGCATGTTCATGCTATGTTCTGGACCATGCATGAATGTTTGCTGCAGGGACAGGGCTAAAGGAGGTTTGCAAACATGCACATGCACAAAGGAGGCTATGACCAAGTGGCAGGCTGCCAAACCACAGAGAACGTGGGATCAGGTTACCAGAGACCACTCAGTCACCTATGAAAAACTGACTCCACTTTCCACATCTACACTGCTTTTTTCCCCAAATATTACCATTTCTAATTTTAATCTGTTAGGTTTTTTACCTTAGCACTTTAAAAAAATTATTATTAAAACTTTATCAAATTAGCACGACTAAACAATAATGCAGATAATCTTAACTGCACCAAAAACCCCAAACAAACAAACCCATCAGAAAAGAAAAAAAAAGAAAAGAAAAAAAAAAAAAAACCAACAGTGAAGTTTCACTGCTTCAAAAGAAACAATCGGAGTTAAGATAATCAAGAAGTAGAAAACTGGAGTAAGGAGTAATCAAGGGTTTAAAGATACAGTTTACACTTGGGAATTCTCTGTAATATGCTCCTCCCTCCCTAGCAGTGCTGCCAAAACTCATCTGACAGGAAACGTAAGATTAAGTTTGTCCTACCTAAGTGAACAAAGAGTGCTCAGAACAGGCAACCAGTTCACTGCAAAGCGGGAACTTTTCTAATCCTGCTGGAATCTGCAGTGCTGCTCAGAAAATATCACTGAAGTTGTTTTCTTTACTAACATCTTTCTTCTGGATCATGTCATTCATTTTGGTCACACTGCAGTTCTTACTGCTTCTCCCATAAAGGTTAACTTAAAGCTCCAAACATAATCATGTGGAAAATGGACATTATTGATTCCTATGGTCCATTGTTCCCTCATTCTAAATCCCTGAAGTTCAAGTTCAATCTGGAATTACATCATGTCTGGTTTCTCCTGGTTACCAGACGGCTTGAGACGTGACCACAGCTACAGAAAAAACAAACAGCCTTCTTCACGCTTCAGCTCCCCTATCGATTCAAACATAAACTTTTTTTCTTTCTCTCAAGTATGTTTCAAGTATGGAGCATGGTTAATTTAGAGATTAAGTTCCAAATTAGATTATCTAATGGCATCTTAATGGATTGCTGACCCATTTCCTGTGGGATGGCAGCATGCAAGTCTGGCTTGAATGCAATTAATTTCTTAGGAAGTGTTCTGAAGATGTTTGCCTAGATGGAAAGGAAATATAATGTTCTGCACATCTTTCTGTATTACAGAGTTGGGCAAAACTGTTAGAGTTAGCAATTTAAACTGATAAAGACCAGAAATCATTAGATTTTCTTTCTATAAATACTTTTACAATCAGGATACATCAACATTATTGTTCTTAAATTGTAATTAATTTATACTTCTATTCCCAAACATTGCCCAAGGGCACTGGGGAGGGGCAGGGGCAGAGGGTATGAACCATTGCTCTAACAGGTGTCTGTGTTTGCCAAAACATGCTTGCCACAGAAATGCTGCTGTGTTACTTTAGCTATGTATTAGCCCAATATCAAACACATACAAGGTACTGTGCTACAGAAGCTATCTGCACCCATTCTCAATTCCCCTCTTACTTCTTTTATGAATCAAAGAGTATCCCATTTGATTGCCTTATCAGCATTATTATCATAAACCCAGAGTGGTGCTGGGAGGAAAAAATGATGCTTGGAAAGCTGAACACCCCTACAGCTAGGGCTGAGGAAGAAATGCAGCACTCTGAGAACAGAGCTCCCCTCAGCATCTTCAGGAACAAACCAGATGTTGTACTAGGCATATGTGTCAAGATAACAGACTAAAAGCAGGAAATGCTAACCATTTGCCTGGGTAGTAATATTAAAGTAACAGTTAACCCATAAAATTAACACAGCAAAATTGTTTAAAAAATGAATATAAATAACAATACTTGGAAATTAATTATATTTGGCAATAGTTAAAATGTACACTTTGGCAATGAAAATTTGCTTACAGTCTGTGAAAGACTTGCAAATACTCAACATGCTCTAAAAGAGACCTATCATGCTGGCTTTTATGAGTGGTCCCACTGGAATTAATATCAATGGCATAATGAGTGGCTGAGATTCAGGCTAAAGCTCATGTTATCAGACTTACACACACACATACACACTTTTTCTCACTCTCACTCATGTCTTAAGCTTACTTGTTGCATATGCTCTTGCTCTCACACAGTGACTGAAACTGTATTTTCCTAATTGAGCCTTAAAGATTTTTACAGCTTCCCCTCCTCACCTTCTGTCTCTACAAAAACAGATATTATTCCAGAACTGTGGTTATAAAAAAAGAAGCTTTGGGTTTTTGTTTTTTGTTTTTTTTTTTTTAATGGATTCTGACTGTCTTCTTCATATCTACAGTAAAAAAAATGACCTAAATAATCTCAAAACTACTTGAGAAGTTAATTTTATTGATATGCTTAAATGTTGTTCAAAGTTCAGCAGAAATAATAAAATATGTACTATAAACATTGTAAGTAAACAACAACAAAATGTAGATGGTTAGAGTATCAGAAGCAAAATAAAAATTACTACTTCCAAATACCTGACTAAATACCTGGGGTTTTTTCCCTTTTTTTTTTTTTTTTTTAGTATGCTCACAGGATGTTCTATGTAAGTATTTCCTTTAAAGATAGTGGAATGTTTAACTCAGCTAGGCAAATTATTTAATCTAGTTTTTATTATCACTATTCCTCACTAGTATGGTTTTGACGAAAATGGTGCATCAATTACTTATAGTTTTGTGGTTTGGGGATTTTTTTTCTCTTGCATTATTTGTGGTCTTTTTTTTTGCAAAGTCCAGTCTTTGGCATATGGACCACTACTGTCTTATACCTGGGACTTTAAATACCAACAGACACATAATTTTATATGGAAAGAAATACCCAGAAAATGTATTTTTACACCTATGTATCATATTTTGAAATCTATGCATCATTTCTTGTATCAGGTATGATAGGCAACTACTAGCAAGACAAAGAACACAGAAATAACAGAGTATCAGAATATCATCATTCACTCTCCCCAAGTTTCCAAGGTGTGGTTCAACAACAATTCTCTATAACAAAACTTTCAGCTTGGCCACCCCTGCTACCTGATTTCTGTAGAAACAGGACAACTAACAGTGATGCACCATCAACTTTTTTACCTTCTTGAGATCAATGATATTTCTGAAAAATTTGTGTACTTAACCATAAAAGCCTACTGTACAACATGAGACAAAGTACCATCAAAATTCCACTGCAAATCTGAGGAAGTCACACAATCAAATCACACATTACTGGCTGCTCATGGCTTGGATGGGCACACGCTTTGCTGGGTAAAAAAGTGTCTGGATGGCCGGGCCCAAAGAGTTGTGGTGAAAGGAGTTAAATCCAGTTGGTGGCCGGTCACGAGTGGTGTCCCCCAGGGCTCAGTGTTGGGGCCACTCCTGTTTAACACCTTTATTGATGATCTAGACGAGGAGATCAAGTGCACCCTCAGTCAGTTTGCAGGTGACCCCAAGTTGGGTGGGAGTGTTGATCTGCTCGAGGGCAGGGAGGCTCTGCAGAGAGACCTGGACAGGCTGGAGCCATGGGCTGAGGCCAACTGTGTGAGTGTCAATAAGGGCAAATGCCGGGGGCTGCCCTTGGGCCACAACAACCCCCAGCAGCGCTACAGGCTTGGGGAGGAGTGGCTGGAGAGCTGCCAGTCAGAGAGGGACCTGGGGGGGTTGACTGACAGCCGGCTGAACAGGAGCCAGCAGTGTGCCCAGGGGGCCAAGAAGGCCAATGGCATCCTGGCTTGTGTCAGCAATAGCGTGGCCAGCAGGGACAGGGAAGGGATCTGACCCCTGTACTGGCACTGGGGAGGTCACCCCTCGATTCCTGTGTTCAGTTTTGGGCCCCTCACTCCAAAAAGGACATTGAATGACTCGAGCGTGTCCAGAGAAGGGCAACGGAGCTGGTGCAGGGTCTGGAGCACAGGTCGTACGAGGAGCGGCTGAGGGAACTGGGGGTGTGTAGTCTGGAGAAGAGGAGGCTGAGGGGAGACCTTATCACCCTCTACAACTACCTGAAAGGAGATTGCAGAGAGCTGGGTTTGAGCCTCTTCAGCCTAGTAGAAAGGGACAGGACAAGAGGGAATGGCCTCAAGTTGCACCAGGGAAGGTTTAGACTGGATATTAGGAAGCATTTCTTTCCAGAAGGGGTTGTTGGGCGTTGGAATGGGCTGCCCAGGGAGGTGGTGGAGTCCCCATCCCTGGAGATGTTTCAGAGTCGGGTAGACTTTGAGCTGAGGGATCTGGTGTAGTTGGGAACTGTCAGTGTTAGGTTAATGGTTGGACTGGATGATCTTCAAGGTCTTTTCCAACCTGGATGATTCTGTGATTCAAATGTTTATCAAACCTTTTTGTGGGGGGAAATCTGACTGGCTGGACTACAATATATTTCCTTGCCAATGACCAACAATTACTTTTGCAATACATTATTTTTTTTTTAGTGTCAGTTTTAGTGTTGAAAGGGTTTATTGCTCCTTAGCCTGTGCAGGTATCATTTCTCTTCTTAAAACCTCACCTACACAGGATTTGAAGAACGTTCTATTCCAAAGCCCAAACCCTAAAACATCTACCTAGGAAGAACTAACAGTTTGTTTCTTTGTCCTCCAAGGCTGTGCTTAATTCAAGGCCAAATAAGCATAGCCTGGACCTGTAAAGAGTGGCAGAATTTGTGCCCAAATCCATCTGGCAGGACTTTTTTATGTTGGTAGGGTCAAAGTGGCAAGCAGCACACTGGGAGCAACCTGCAAAGCAGTTTTGTCTATAAAGGTGAGTGGATCATGGAGCATGCTTATATTCATCACCAAAGTTTCCTTGGACATCACCTAGAAATCTTCTTCCCTTCTTTCTTTTCTCTTCATAATTTATGCCCAAGGATCCTGTGTGATGGGTACTCAAAAACAGAATTCAGTAAACACTGGGACAGTGCTTCATTAGGTATAAACTGGCATTGTGTTAGAGGCTTGAGTGATGACTGATTAAAACCATTCAAGGGTATTTCTAGATTGGCAGTTTTGATATAAATTCCTAACATCTGTCAATGCCCTGAAAAAGCAACACCCTTTTTAGCGGGAGAATAAATCACCCCCTCTGTGCTATACTAGCTCAGTTTGGATTCACTCTTGGCAGTACATTGAAAACTGCGGCAATTACTGCATGATGGGGATTTATAATGTGAATCACAGCCCTTGAGAACATGAGGTGAATCCATTAGCTAATTTTCCATTGTGCCATTTAATCTATAAGGAAAGAAATTACAACACCTTGCTTTTCCACTATAATTCTTCCAGATTTTAAATATTATTTCAGAAAAATTGCAAAGAGGAAAAATAAAGCAATAATATTCAAGGCTTTTAAACTTCAGATTTGTAAACAGCACCAATTTTCAAAGTTCATAATTACATTTCCAAGTTGATACTCAAAATCCCAAACCTTCTAGCAATCCATAGTACAATACAGTGCATCAAAAGGTATTTTCTACATAATACATATACACACTCACACTCAGACAAACTATTCAGAAGGATGATTCCTTTCATGAGCATACAACTGTCCAAGAAGTATTTAGAATTATTTTGAGAGTCAGTAGCTAATACTTCATCTGACAGGATCCCAAAACACGGGCTTTACATGTATGACTCCATTGTGTTGAGTGTTGCAGATGACCTTGCACATGAAAGGGATGAAAAACAATGTGTCACAATCACACAGATTTGTTTACACACCTATTTAGCCACACACACATTCTTCTACTGTTACTGAAATTTATTATATACCAAGAGATGTAAAAGATAATATTTTATAATTATTATTATTTAGTAAAGTACCAAAGGTTAATGGGGTCTATTGTGTTTGCTTTTCATTCATACAAAAGGATTTTGTGTAAATCATTCCTACTTATTCTGTTATTTAGTTGAGAAATAAGATGGTTTATACCTTACCTTTATGTATATGTTAGTGACCTAAATCTGCACCAGCCAATAAGTCAGAAAAGTCTCTATGAATAGTATAATTGTTCATTATCCAAAACCACCACCACCTCAGACATTTGTTATACTCATTTAGACATCTAACAGCACCATTTTCTCTGTATTAACACTAAGCCCCCCAACATATGATCATTAATTCTGCAAATGACATTTTCATTTCTAAAGCCTAAAATCAGTATTCCTTTAAATTTACAAACCCTTTGCATATGACAGCACAGCATTCTTATTCCAGGTGCTTAATTAAGGTAGTTTCTAAATTCATCTTACACTAAAGATAACCTAAATGTGTATGGGAGAAATGTTACACACATGTTTTGATCAAATGCTGTCACATACTCCTCTGGAGGCTTGCTAAAACAGATATTGTAGCTCAATGCAACTTTTTTAGAGGTGGTGTAGGGGTGGAAATAATTAAAATGTTACCTTTGCCAAGTAATTCCCAATGTATCCTCACTGGCACTGGGGTATAAATGCCTGCCGTTTTGATTCATGGTCCAGTCACAAATTCTCAGCTGTCAATTGAAACCTAGCAGTCAGATATGGATCGAGCAGTACTACAGTTTTTAGTATTTAAATGAATACATGCAAACTAGTACTGTACATGGCAAAAGCCTTAGTTTCCTAAAAAGTAACTTTAAAAATAGAAAAAACAAACAAAGAAAAATAACTTTTTCTGAGAAACAAATACCTGCAGATTTCCTTAAGATAATGCTACTTTAATATGCTCCTCTATTAATAAAGCATAAAAGAGTAACTAGTGTTTAGCACATAACAATTAGCCATTATTAGATTACAAACTGAGCTGGAATAAAAGGAAATGTTAATAATCAATAGCAAGATACCTTAAGAAAGGAAATAAAAATGCTGTTTTCTTTAAGCAATGCTCTATATAATGTGTATTAAGATCAAATATAACCAATATCTTGTAGCATGCATTTCGTGAAACATAGAAGACATGCAATTTATAGAAAATTTGCCCAAATAAAACAAACTGTGTGTCCTTATCTTGCTATTTAAGAAGGATAAAGGTATTTTGTAATCTAAGTTTATTAATTTAGTGTTACTAAAAGTGGTATTATATAGCAAGAGGTGATAAAATAATCTACTCTTGCTTTAGACTCAGAGTGATAGCATTTAAAATACTTTAATGCATTGAATATAATGAGGAATGTATTAGATCTTAGCCGAAACAAAATCTTCCCAGATCCTCAAATCATCAGTTCTGCCTTCATGGATCATTCAAGTAACCCTCTATAGATACATTTATTTAACAGCTGCCCTATAGTGTTAACAGATTTATTGAAAAGATATAGTGCTTATTTTTAAGTTTAAGAAAGTGAACTTATCTGGCTTTAAAAAAAACATACATTTTAACCTCTGTATAGTCACACTGTATACAAATTGCTGTACCATTATATATGATACAGAACTCTGAATTGAAGATAATGTTGCTGAGTTTAATTTCATTTGAAGTATTTTAGTTTTCTCTATCTGTATTCACAATATTTAGATAGTGCAGGCTACAGCAAACAAACTACAATAAACTGTTTTCACAGGAGTTCAATTAATTGCAGTCTTTTCCTGAAAAATACAAATGCTGAGGACAAGACAATATTGCAAACGTGACCCTGTCTGACTGTCAGACTGATAAGCTTCCTGCTGTTAAGGTCTGAGAAATGGAAGTGTTAGTCTCTGATGTTTTCATAGGGATTGTTTCTTGTTTGTTATCTAAAGAACTCCAAGGGACCTTCTAAAGGCCATTAAAACCATGACTAAACCACATGAAATTAACCAGAAAAGGAAACATGCATTTAAAAATTTTGCTAGAGGTAACTGTGAATAATACATTAAATATGTTTAAATAAAGGGGTAAGTAAATATTTGGTTTAGTCACTATATAAAAACAGTATTGTAAACCTGATTTTAATATTGAAGACGTAGTAAAATGTCAGCTCAGTTACTCAATGTACAGTAGATATATTTCCATTATAACCCTTAAGAATGTCATCATCTTCATTACAGATGTGTATTTGAAAGCTTTATAACTTAGTTATAAAAACTCACTTCCAGCTGAAACACAAGACTAAAAGGTTAAGCCCCACCCCCCTCTTTTCTTCTTTCAGAAAATACAATATCTACAAATAAAAGACCTTTGGCTGATTAGAACCATAAAAAATACTAAAATCACAAACTTAGTGTTACCAAATTATTTTATGCCCTTAGGTCTAGCTCAAAAATCTGGCAAGCACTTAGTTTACTATAGAACCATAGTGCATTTGCCACTTGGCAGAAACAGTAAGGGATTGATACATTAAATTTTAGTAAATCAGCTTCTGCACTAAATCATTATATTCTTCCCAAAGTCTCCATGAGAACTTTTGACTTATACAGTTAATGTGTTAAATTTATCATTAAGAAAGCTCCAAAAAGAGCTTTTCAAACCTCTTTCATAAATGTTAGTAATGACATGCTTCATATTATGTACAGTCATACATACCTCAATACATATACACCTAAATACTGTAATGGTAATAACAGAACATGCGCATCTTATATATATGTTATAGACACATACATGCACATGTATATGAAGAATCATGCTACACCAGACTTATAGTTAGCATAAACTGTAGTTCTATTCACTGCACCAACTCTGCCATACTTTGCATAATGACAACACCTTGAAGAACTGCAGGTCTGTATGACAAGGGGTTCTGTGATAAGCCCAGGACTGCATCATCTGTGCTGAAAACCACCTTCCCAGTGTTAAAAACTACTGCTCCACACTCCTCAGCAGCTTCACATAGCTACCATGTTGTCTTTAAAAACTAATGTGCCAGGAAAATGGTCTTCTTCTCCCTCACATAAAATATCCTCTCCCAAACCACTCCTGTTTAGAGATGAGGATGTCTAAGATTTAGACATATATTTTTGAAAGTATGAAAAAATATCACTTTCAAAGTCTGCATCTGTATCCCTCACATGTGTTGAGTGCTTTCTGGGTAAAAAGGCTGGAGAAGCTTGAAAGACCCCTATGAAGCCTGGCTCCATTTGACGGAAGAAGACATCTGTTCACAGCAGCAGCAGAAATGCTGCCCTTGGAGGATGTCCAGACAGCCCAGTATGGAAAGCCTCAGGGCACAGACCTGACATGATTACCAAGCTTTCAAAGGATGTAGGGCACTTTAGTACAGTATTTTGAGTGCTATATGTTGTCTGGAGTCATGCTAAAAGCTTTCTGGCTAGTTATAGTCCTCAAAGTAACTTAAGGACCTCTAAAATCATGCCACGGTGTTAGCTGGAGATGAGAAGGCACATTCACTCTCACCCGCAGTAATCCACTTAAAAGAGCTTCACTGCAGGATGTGTTAAAGGGAGTAGCAGGAAACTACTTGAAGGCTACTTGAGAAAACTTAAATTCATCAGTAGAGGGACTTAAGAAATAGTCTTCATGAGACATTTAAGAAATGCTAGAAACATTACTAACTTTCTCAAAAATATGCTATGAATGCAAAATAAATGACCTGATTTGGTATATGACATGGTGAAAAGTCCTTCCTAGAAGCGTGTTGGACAGGTCTGCTCTTCAGTCCCACAGCTTTGTCATTTTCAGTAAAGAAAGCCACATGAACCCCACTTCAATAACAACTTCCATCCTCGAAACATTAGCAATGATTTTTTTTATTTATCTCTCACCTAGCCACACTGAAAAGAACATAGGTCTGTATTCTGAAGTGGAAGATTATGCCCAGCCTTGCAGCAGATGGCAAAACCTCACAGGCAGCCCAGCCATTTCCTGACACGTGGAGATGCAGGGGTCTCTCATCCCTGCAATATGTCCTCACTGCTAAACTCATGAAGCATCAAACAGCACAAAGCCCACTGCCAGTGTCTCTCCAGGCAGACAGAGCAACTGCCTCACCTGCCTCAACTGTGCCATGGGAAGGGGCCACAGGCCCAAGCAGAGCAGTAGACTGAGTGCTTCCCCTAACTCTCCCAATCTGTCTGAAAGTCATCCACCTCCCTGCTACTGTTCTGCCCTCTGTAAAATTCCAGGGAAGTTATTTTGATTTGCAGTTTCCAGTGCTGTGAAACGTACTGATGTGAAGTTCTACCCAGGAGCTAGATTTCACTGTAGCTACTTTTACAGTTTAAACTGGGCAACTTCCAAGCACAACCATCCTGTATAGTTCTAGGTATGCAAATCCTGCATGCTTTAAAAACCTGTAGTCATCAGCTCAATATTTAACCATAGTCTGAATAATTTTTACAGATTAATATTTAAACAGGTTTTGTATTCTCCTGTTTAAAAAGTGGCTGTCTAACACCAGTTTCAAGCTGCTGTGATGGCTAGTGAAAGTAGATGTGTATTTTGGAAAGTGTAATAGGAGACTCTGCTATAGCCTCTGTTAATTGAAAGAAGCCCATAAAACTTAACATTTGCATATTTTCTTTGTTTTGACTGAAACTTCCTTTAAATGTGTTTCCCTTCCAGCAAGCATATGTGAAAGGTGACCTCTTATCCATTTACATACCGCCTGGGTGGTCATGTGACCCAGTTTTACGTCAAACTGTCAATTATGATAAGGGACACAATAAGAACAGCCTAAGTGTTGATAACCTACTTCCTGGCTTTACTGAGAAGTTCTGTTTTAAGAGTCGACTTGTGTTCTTCTTTCAGCCTTCTGCTGAAAGCAAAAGCAACATCCACCCAAAACATTTTGCAAACAGGTACTCTGTGCTCAATGGACATTTAAGTTTACAGTTTTCATGATGAACACTATGGAGAGAACTCCCTTTTGAACTGTGTGATTCAGTAACTAAAGGATGCATCTGGTAAGAACAACTTCCTACTGAAAAGTCAGGGCAGTCAAGTACATAGGAAATAAAAAGCTATCTACAATTCTCTGATTTTGCGTTTTAGAGACGTGCAGTGTTTCTTATTACTACGCACATGGCAAATGTCTTACTCATAAATGCCAAAGCTATGTGAAAATCAGGCATACCACACACCACACCAGGGAAGTCCAAACCCTAGTGAAAACCATGCCATTTTATTAATCAGTGCAAAGACTGGAAGAGTTCACTATCTCCTTAGTAACTGGGTCAGCATTAGTTAGCACAGCATGCTGTAACAGTTGGGAAAGTTCTAATAGCTATCCCATTTATCTATATTTTCTATTTAAAAATACAGTCAGCCATACAAGGCTCCAAGCTGCATTAAAATTAAATAAATGGCCAAGAAAGAAAACTACTCAGTTATTTCATTTATTCCAGCAGAAATGCTATTATTTGTGAACCATTAATCTGTATTTGCAATGATGTTTATCTATCCATCCATCATCCGTCTATCTTTTTATACTGTTTACATGGGTAAATTTCATGACTTTCTGGCAACATTCTAGCTTTACAGCCAGAAACAACATCAACCTGCCTCTAAGTGTCTATCACAATATATCCATGAAGATGAGAACACAAAAAAGGCTACAGAAATGCTATCATATAACCATGAGAATTCTGATCACTCTTTGTTACTAAACTAATGATCCATCCATTAAAATTATTTAACCAATAGAATGGAAACAGAACTAGAATCTGGCAAGGGAATGTGTCTGCCTGACTGAATCTGACTGAGTTTCCTCAGTTTGTTGCTTTTTCCTCTAGTCTGGGCTTAGAAATGCCAAATCTTCAGTAGATGCAAATCAGAGAAAGAAGGAGGGAAAAGGTGCTCCCATATATTTATGAAGATTATCGAAACTTCCTTTTACATGCAATTCATTTAAGATGGTTCTTACACAGATGATGAGCACCAAGTACTAGATTTGACATCATAAAATAATCTCACCAACCACCAATAGCAAAATGAAGAAAAACTCACTCAGGTACTAGCTCTTATCACTTCCCTTGCCTCTTCCTATGGTGCCCTCCCTGCAGTTACATTATCAATACTTAACAATTCTCCGAAGCTGATACTGAATCAAGAAAAGCAAGCTAAGTGGTCATTAACAATCTCTAACATTTAGGGTGCAGCTGACATGACAACAAAATGATAAGATACATGTGACTCTGTAGATGCCACTGAAGTAAGAGATACGTTTTGTAACTATTTATGTCACAGTATAGAAATACCTGTTATTTCAAGGCAGATAACAGAAAGACCCACCAGCAATTGCAGCAGAAAGTGGACTGCATAGTTACAATTCCTCATGAGAAACTTGACTTACCAGCTATCAATGTAGCATGCTAAGTAATGCATGTAACACATATTTTTCACAGTATTCAGATGAATAAAAGCAAATAAACTGCACCCATCAGTGCTATTAGACACTGTTTTTCAAAGCTGTGTTCAATTCTTCCCATCTAAATGTAAGTATTCCAGGTAGGTTGAGCTATAAATTGTTTACTGGAAGTTCTAGCAAACTATCACTTTGTCAGAAGACTGTATGTAAGTGCATGTTGCAAAATACATGTGTAACACTTAAATTTATTGTGGCTGCTGTAATTTAAACAGGCTACATAATGGTTCTTTTTAACAACAACAAAAAGTACTCAACGGCAGATGCCAATATTTCTCATAACCAGAGAGCATAAATCTTCATAAAGACTCCTCCAATGAAGTAAAAAATGTACCGGTGACAATATTTATTCTTGAGGGGTCAATGTGCATTACGGGGTATGGTGAATGTTTAAAAGACCTCTCTGGAACTAAAACCATTGGCTTTCTAATTTAGAATTTCTCTCCACTAATACAAAATGATTGATTACCTTTATTGCAAGTACCCCTTGATTTTTGTTTTCATTCATCATGGGCTGCTTTAAAGCAAATGCATTTAAAATCTGACACAAGAAGAGATGTCTCTTTAAAATTTTTGTGAAGTAATGAAAGGACACTAAATCAATCTCATTTCTGCCTTACCAAAGGATAACCTTTGCTCTATTAAAGTTGTTTAGACACTCTCAGTGCTCTACCTCACTTTCTGGGTAATAAACATATAAGGCACCGTCATCTCAGAGACACCTTTAGTATTTAAGTGAGTGAAGGTAACTAACTCATTAGGAATTTATATATATGCACTTATATATTTGTATTTATCCATATGAAAAAGCTTTCTTGTTGAAGTATTCTGTCCTTTCAGATGGCTTCAGCAATAGGTACTATTCCCTAATTTTGTACACATTTGTATGTGTAAGCATCCACACACATATCTCGCCCCCAAATACAGTCAAGCAAGCATACACATATATCCACTGAATAAGTTAGTAAAAGAATAGAGAATTCACAGCAAAGATGAAACCATGACACAATTTTTAAATGTACTGTGTGGCTCACTGGTCACCAGTTCATGCTCTTGAATTCATATAACGAGACTATGAGGCAACGTACTTTAGAAGGGAGAACACTTGTTTCACACGGTTGCATTGAAGAATTTTTCTGTTTACAGAATGTATGTGAGACCTAATTTATTCTCCCCTTTCCCCCAAGCCATCTGGCCACATGTTTTACCATGAAAGGGAATATAAGACACAGTGCATGTAAACAGCAAAAACTGTGATGACCCTTGAGATGCCTCTCACTTTTATGTTCCTATGACACTGCTGAAATCTCCAAATTTATTCCATCTACACAAAGCCAAAAATATATAGAAGATACATGAAATAAGCAATATATGATTTATATATACTCATAAACTCAGCCAAGAGAAAATTAAGCATGCTGCCACTACTTTCTGGCATGTGACAAGAAGTATGTAACTCTTTCAATAAACTTGGAAGAAGGTCGAGTGGGTTTAAACAGTAGCAAATTGGAAGTAAATATTGTGTCTGAAAATACGTAGTGAAAAAAGAAAATGTACTGCACATCCCCAAATTAACTGGATGTCAAACTTTTAAAAGGATAGTATGTAAAACTTCACAAGAAATCAAGAAAATACATGCACTGTGTTTAAAAAAAGAGACGTGTGCTTTAAAATACAATAAACATCTACTGTATATCTTTTTAAAAGAACCATGTTATAGCAATTATAACACATTTCATAGTACAACAGTCTTTGAGAGATTAAAAAAAAAAAAAAAGCAATGCACCAGAAAATTTACTGAAAAATGAATGGTTGGCAAAACCACTAATTGTCATTTGGTATTTTCATAAAAGTGTACAGATGTTTCCAGTTAGGTCTCACTGGTTAAAAAATAAGTTGGCAAAGCATCAACAATCTTGAATAAATGATCATCTTTATGATTTTCTCTGAACTCTGCATGGGGTGACATTTAAAACAGACATACTGCCACCTTGCCCTGGAAATGGGTAGGGATAGGGAGTTCCAGATGAAGCACACTTAGCTATATCTCCGCAAACACAGAACAGGTAGGTTTTACTAAAAATTGAAACAGGCATGTGTACCAACTGTTGACAGGAACCCAAGCCTGAGAAAAAAATACAGTACAATAAATACCAAGGACTATCTAACAGCCCTTTTCTTACTGCCACAGTCAGCTTTTATCCTTATAACATTTTACATGCTGTTAATTTCAAAGTCCTCTACTGTTAAGATCTAGGAGCAACACAAACACACATAATAAAATATGTTAAAGTTCTGAAGAGTATGAATTTACTCCTGTTACTAGCAATGTAACATTTCTGTATATGCATGGCCTTGCTACCGACTGAAGCTAATTTGTTTGTAAGCCATCATTACTCTCAGCTGTATATTTTCACAGTTTGGGTAAACACTTCATTTGCATTAAATTTACAGCATTAATGAGATGTGAAATTTAAAATGCTACTTGAAACATAAATGATGTAAGAAACTAGAACAAAAATGTGGTTTTAGCATGTTTGAAATCAGCGGACCAATTTAAACCTATTAAACTAGAAATGATGATGTGTTTCATTCAGAATTTGGTTTTATAACTCATATTTAGAACTAAAATAAAGAAATGTAGGCTTAAATATCTGGTGAAAAAGAAAAACAAAATAAGTTGAAAATAATAAGTTGGACCTTTTGCTTTGGAAATCTTGCTTATTTATTTTCTACAGATTTTGAAATGAGTGTTTCTTCCTTATACATCTCATTTTCTTTCCTAAGATCCTATTGAAGATTACATGTATGAGCTCTTGAAAAAAAAAAAAAAATAAATTGAAAGAAATATGATTAGAAGTTCCTTAAGACGGCACAGACCTAAGAAAGCATATGCTAAATTTATGTTTCTTAAAGGGTTCAGTTTTGTTCTGAATAAACTTCATCTTCAGACTGTTACTGAAGCCCTTAGGATCCCAGTCTAATCCAAGATAACAGTGGCAGCATGTAGGAAGGTAATATTGCAAAAGCTTCACTATATCATTACACCTATGTGAAACTTGCCCACCTGTTGCTGGTGTAGGAAGGATGTGTCTCTTGGGCTTAGTCCCACATATCGATTGGCTTGGGATGTGCCTGAGGCTGTGTAGGCTGATTAAGGAAGAACAAAACAGATTGATAAAAATACCAACCTATCATATCTATTACCCTGTGCAGGTACAGTACAATTATGAGAGATCCAGAGTTATGATTTTGCAGTATATAGGATGTGTCTGTGTTTTTCCTATATTTGAACTTTAATAGAATGCAAAAGAAAAATTGGACCAAGTTTGGAAAGGCATGTAAATTCCTATAAACTTCAATGGAAGCTGCATGTCTAAGTCATAAATGATGTCTCTTGTTAAGTACAAGTCCCTCTGATTAATATATTTGTATTTTTTTGTAAGTGATTAAATAAGGTATGTATTTGAAGGAATCATGAGCCTGATTCTCATTTGCATTACACCAGTCTGAGGCACCAGTGAAATCACTGAGATTACAATGGTGAGAGAAAATATCTGTGTACATTTATTCTTACTGCTCTGAAGGCCCATCATAAAACTATAAAACAACAAAAAATGAAATCAAAAGTTCAGTTTATTTACGTGGCATGAAATGAATCTTTACAGACCTTTGGAAACAGGAATGCAATCTCATCAGTATTTTCATGAGAAGGGAGATAATTTTTACTGTGCAATATAATATTAAATTTTTAACTCCCCTATGCATCAGGAAACAAAAATTTCCCGGGGGGACAATTTAAGGAAGTCTCTCGCTGTCTCTACAGATGATTAAAGAAATCCATTTCTGAGAAGAAAGGGAATGGTAGGTGATGCTGAAATTAGTTACAGAGTATGGAGCCTTCACCTGTAGGTCACATTCCTGTCTGGTCTCTGTCCATTACTAAATGGCTTTTAGTAATCCCTAAAAGCCATTACCCTCTCATGGCTTTTGGTGGCACTTATGAAATGAGATAGGTAGTCTTACTCCACTTCCCAGTGTGGAAATATCCGCACTGAAACGTACAGCATCACAACCTGGAAACTTGCTGACAGACAAAACAAAACTACTAAAATTGAACAGACATACACAAGGATGCCGGAGAGGAGCTACATGGGAGTACTTACTGAATTGGCCTGCTCGTATTAAAATCACACAGCAAATACAAGCAAATGAATACAGTAAACAGGCTTTACTGAAAAACTGTCTAAAATTAATCAGATATTAGAAAGAAATTATGGTGCAGGCCACAGGGTTCCCCAAATATTATCAAAACCCGCTGTTCTTTCTCATTCAGAACAATTCTGCTATTTCACTTCAGAATGAAAAGAAGTGCTAATCATTTGCCAGTAGAGTGAATAATAATGATAACTTGTTGGCCAAGCATGTGTTTTTTATATATATTTTGAACCAATCAATCATTCATTGTAAATAAAAGCAAAACTATGCCTTAAAATTTGGTCTTGATTTTCCCATTAAGTTAACATTAGCACTCTATGTGGAAGGTCTGTTCTGACTGATGATACACTTTATATGTATTCACATATAATTTATAAATCACAAGGGCATGTTCCCTCATTTTTTGCTATTTTCTTCATCAACAAGCTATGTTCTTTCACTTTCTTGCTCTTACAGTTACCAATCCAGTCTCAAAAGGCTTTATCAAGCAGATGGACTACTGCACTGCTCTGAACATTTAGCTTTTATACACTATCTCATATGCAGAACTGTCACATTCAAATAAAATTTGTACATAGGGTGGTTTTTATTATTATTTACATATTGTAGTGACAGACATTGGATCTTTAGCCAAGAAGTTACTTGCAAAGTGCTGTAGAAGCATGAGGAGGTCTTATTTCAAATAGCTGAGCTGAGATGTTCTAATGTACATGGGGAATCATGTACCCAAGTTTCAATGAATTGCACAAGAAACTGGGTGCTGACTTAATCTGATATATAGTCCAAATTTCTTCCTTAGTAGTGGGACAATGAATAGATTAGGTAAGGTCTCCTGTAATGATGAATAGTATAGTCAGATCACCAGAAAACATTCCAAAGCAGTTCTGACATTTTATTTGTTCTTTTTGAAATGTGTATTAGAAACTCTGACCTCATCTGAGACAGCTATTTAGGCCAGGCACGACTATGTCAAACAGGAAAGAGAATGAAAAAATTAATACTTGAAAGTATACATTAACTCAGTTTTTCTCAGTTTTCTATTCTGGACCAAAAGTTTAGACCAACAGCTTCTTGTTTGCTGCTAAAACTAACTCTTCTTAAAAGATGCAAGAACTGTAGCACAAACTATCAGGGTGAATACAGATACACTCTACCACCTTTTAACAAAACTTCTGCTATACTGAAAGAACAGTTAACATACTTTCATAAATCTATCCATATAATTATTTGTTTATGCTTAAACAATAGTTTGTCCTTTTATTATAAAGGCATAACCACTTTTCCTCCTTTACATCTTGGCCACTCCTATGCATCTGAGTCTCATCTGTTTCACATTCTAAATTAAAATCTGAAAAGATTTAAAGCAGTATAACACCTAAGAAACATACAGCTTATGGTCTCCATTAACAACAGACCAAAAGTTAGGGACTGGATTCACAGTTCAAATACTAAACAGGTTTAAAGCAAGTCATTTTAATGTAATGAACCCTAAAGAGATAAATATTTTTAAAGACTGGTAAATTTTCTTCCAAAGTGTATATTTGTAAGTATCTCCTAAAAATCTTCATTACTCTGATAAATAATGGCAACATCTCAAGTCCAAATAAAAGTTCAAAGACAACAGAAAAGCAGAAAGTATTTAAAAAGCAACATTCTGCATCACCGAGCACAAGATGAGTATTTGAAGAGAATATATTATCCTATTACATAGTAACACCTTTGCTCATATTTCCAAAACCGCAATTCCATTGAAGATAATAGGATAAATAATGTGGTCCTATATAGTAATAAAGAGATTAAAACATTAAACTTAGGGTTTGTTATTTAAAAAAAAAAAACAAAAACAAAACCCAAGAAAACCAACCAACATTGGATCTACCATCCATTGCAGCAATGACATGGAATTAAAATTTTCTTTTGCGGTGTCAGTTGCTTTTGCTAAAAACGACACAACCTATATCAACGTGCAGTTGTCATAGCTCGGATTCAGTATGTGTTGTAACAAGGCTCGATTTCTGTCGGAAAGCTCCTTTAGGAGCAAATTATCCAATCTCTGTTTGGAATTCTGTCTGCGGGTCATTTTAAAACCTTGCTGCCTGGGTGTGCTTCTCAATGTCTTAACAATGTCCACCTTAGATGAAAAACTTAGATGAACTTAGATTCTCTTGAATAGTGGTCAAATATGCAGGCTTTTCCCATTCATTTTGGTTGTCACATCACAAACTTTGGTTCATGTAACATGATGCATCGGTTGAAATTTGGTGAGGAAAAGCTTTGCCATCAGATCATGTTTGCTCTCCATGTAAAAGGATGAGCATCCATTTGGTCAAATAGTAGGAAAAGGCGCCTTTTTCTGGCCTCAATTTGAAATCATATAGAATCTTCGATGGACATTTTTTGTTTCCTAAAGAAATACTTACTGGTTGCTGTAGGTGAAGATGCCTCACCTTCAGTGGATGTAGTGATGGGTTTAGTATCTGTCATGGTCAGGGTCACAGGTCGCACCGCACTGTGATGGGGAGAGGGTGCCAAAACTGGAGTAAAATGGCCAGGCACTTTCCCTACTACTTGACCACTGCTGTTAGGCTACAAAACAAAACCAAAAGAATGCTTTGTGAAACACACACATTGAGCTTAAGGAACCTACCCACCTATTTTAGGGTTTTCCAGATTGCCTGTCACCTTAGTACCTGTGTGCTGGAATGTGCTGTTCTAACAAAGCTATGAACTTCTGTGTGGTATTTTCAGCAAGCAGATCCCTTCTCAGATAGGTAATACACGCTTAAGTAGCAGTACTTCTTGGTAAGCTTGCTTTCTTACTGGATGCAGCATACATTAGATTGTTTCAAAATATATTTGCTGTTAATTCAGTGGCTGTAAACCACAGTAAATCCCATGATATCAGGATTAAACTGAACAGGGATAGGCCATAATGTACGAAGTATAAAGAGCAAAGGAATGATACAAACCCTCTGTTTTTACATGCCATACCACTCTGGCTTGGAGCATAACCAAGACTTGACCACAGTTGTCCACAGAGATTACGCATACTGGAAGGCTAACTAATAATTCACGTATTTGGGAGTGGGGGAGAGGGTTAGGATATGATGCACTATAATGCATATTTCATAACATCTGGCCAAAAGCTGTCTACGAAAAACACAGAAGTGTTTAATAATGGGAACTTTGCAAGTCAGGAGCATAATAAACAAAGACATTCCTTTCACAGATACAAGAGGCAGTCTGCATATGACTTTAGGGTACAGGTCATCAAGGTATGCTTTCTCCATATAGGCATATCTGAATTTTGTAATGTTCACTGGCAAATGTATATGTTTATCCAATGCCTAAACATGTCTTATACTTTCTGCATGACTGTAAATACTCCAATGGTAAATAACATGCCATAAAAATTAGTTGAAAAAATTAGTTTTTTCAACAGTGGCTGATAACTTTTGTCTTAAACTGGTTTTATGTTCTGTGAATCACAGGTATTTTAAAATACAGCCACACAAAATAAAAAATACTGGGAATCTTATCAGAAGGATCTTGTGAAACTTGAGATAACTCAGAGTAAAGAAATGGAGTGGTAAAGGACTGGATTCAACTGATATAAGGAAATGTTAAAAGAAGTAAACATGACTATGGTAATGAAATAATAACTGGACTGAGACATTTACTACAAGTATGTGCAGAGTATAAACACACAGAAAAGGAAGGAATTATCTGGAACGTACAGGAAGTATAAACGCAGAGTAATGGGCTGAAATCAAGAAGGAGGAAATTTAAAATTAATAGCAGGAGAAACTTCTCTACTTGAGTATGACCTACTCAACTTTGCAAATGCCCCCAAGGGAGAGTCTTGTTATTTAGGATGTCTAAAATTGAGCTAGAAAATAAAAGTGCAAATGGAGACCAACCTTGCATTCATAGGAACAATGGGCAGTTAGCAGACTGTTTCCCTCTCTAAAGGCACAAGCTTTACAATGAAAAATAACAGTAAAGATGTACACTAATGACAAGTGGCCAACAAACTACCCCTCTAAATGAAGAAAAGTCACCCCCTAAACATAACTGTATGTTTGTGGGGTGTTGGAGCAGGGGTGGAGACAAAAGAGCCATGGAATTCCACAGTCTTGAAAATACAGAAATTGGGTACTATTTACCAATTTTTCATCCATGCTGCTAGTTGTGTAAGCTGAGACATTATAACTAGGATTTTAGTAACAGGAATAAGTGTCAGATGTCAAAGTAGTATCAAAATAAGAAAGCAGCATGGATTCAAAGGATTGACAATATGTTCACAAATAATACAATTTCCCCAAATAGCTGGCACGCCACATTGTTTTATTCACTAGGTGAAACTTAGCAGTCAGATGGATGTCCCTAATTATGTGTACTTGCAATAAAAATAAGATGTGGCAGACAATTTCTAGAGAATAATGTGGCCTAAAAGTTTACTGAGCATCTGTTTACATGCTTACATGACCAATGGGGAACTCAGTAATTACAGAGGTCTTTCCTGAAGAATACATATCATATCTTTATATTACAGCAAACATTCATCTATTAAGTATGTGTCAGTAAATCCACCTTTTTTTGAGATCTATCTTAGTAGTGGTTTAGGGAATTTTATCTTGTGGACTCTATTTTAAATGCCTGTCAGCCTCTAAAACCAGGTGTCTTGGCAACCAGAAATCTCATTTCACCTGCCTTAAAACAAAATGAAAATTTTAACTAACATAAATTCAGAAAATCTCCAAGAGTTACTTAAAAGAAATTCCCCATAAAAAAGAGACTCCAAAATAGAGGCAAGTAACCCCACTGGCTGACTGTGAGTTGCACAGAATTCAACTTGAGCCATCTCTATGTTGCAATAAAACAGGCTCTGTTGTAGGTAAGGGAGTCATGACACAGTTTGAAGAATTTGTGGGAAAAACTGTCAGTAATATGTGGGCCTTACAATAAACTTTTCTCTAAAACATAAATTCTTGTAAGACCTGCTTGCTACGTTGGACTGGTTTTTCAGAATGTTTCGGAGAGGTAAGTCCCCTGTCCTGCCCTGGCAGTCTGCTGGAAGGACTGCCACCTCCCAGTTGTGTCTCGTGGCTCCTCGGTGGAGTCACTGACCTGTGACCACAGGGCTACCTGAGGAGCCCTAGCTCATGTGGTGTGCTAACAGATCACAAAAATAACTGAGAATCCCTTATCAAAATGAGCAACTTTTATTAAGAACTAAGAAAGAAGGTTCTGGGGAGTTTATGCAATGTCATCAGCTTCTGAAAGCAGCTCTGTCTCCAAAGCCAGACACAATGAATGAGAAGGACACAGATGGAGACCAGGATGATTTACATCAATGTATCACCTTCTACTGTTCCCTAGTGATCCCGGTCAACAAGAATGCAGTGGCTTACATGGACTCAAGCTTAGTCCTTGTGCATATGGTCCAAATGAGCAAACCTTTTCCTTGCTGAGTTATAAGGCAAAGAATAAACTTATACCCCATTTTCATGTAAATCATGCTTTTCCCTGTGCAATACATAACAGCAATGTGGTACATCACCCCACTTCATCCAAATTGAGGGTGAAATCCTGTCCTTGCTGAAATCTGTGGGGAATTTGCTAGTGATTTTAGTGGATGTGCTTGTGATCCCCACACCAAGTGCATTTCTATTTATTTTCTTTTTTTTTTTTTAATATCTACTTAAATGGCAGAGATAGTACCGTATCTGTTCTACATGTAAACTGAGTGCAGACACAATACAATGAAACCGAGGCCTGCAACCTCTAGACAGAAAAACAAAATCTCTTAAGTGAGAAAAGGGAAAGCTCGTTACTTCAGTAAGTTTAATTCTTATGTTTCCAACATTTTAGATTCTGTCTGCACATTAGATTTCAAATGCAATTACAACCTCGTTACCTACCTCTTAACTATTTTATTGCATATTGTCACATTTTTCCAAGTACCTTCTGACTACACTTTATGATTTATTCTGCTTTAATTTTTGTAATTTCTACCACTATTCTTTTCCTTCATCAAGTACTTTATCTCTGTTTTCACATTTGTGACATAACATTTGTTTTAAAATTTTGCAGTAATGTCAAATACTGCATATTTCAGTAACTGTTCAGATGTTATTGCTCAGCAAACAAGATAACACAAGAAGGGATAAGTATACACAAGACAGATGTTGGTGTACCATGTCTAAGAACCGAACTTTTTCCCCCAAACTGAAAGATTCCTGTATTTAAATTTTTAACTAACATCAGTTCCAGGTAAGAACATACCTATTGGGACTTTTACTTATATTTCTTCTTCAACAATCCTATCTGTCTTTCAGATGTGACCTATGGTACTTCCTTTGACAGACATATCATGGGAAATGGTACCCATGAAATTTTCTTAAAACTTCAGTGTTTTTTGTAGGTGTGCTACATTTGAAAACAGAGTTTATGAAAAGCAGTCACATACTCTTCCAAATTCTGTTACCTGAATGCCACTCATAAGAAGCTTTCCTGAAATATCCAAGTGAAGCAGTTAACAAAGCTGATATATAAATTATCATTATTAGTTTTTATCTTAAGATCATAAAGTAGTCCTACATAAACAGATCATGTACTTGTCTCAGAGTTATTGCTTAGACTTGACACTGCTGCATTGGTTTATACTCACTTCACACTTCTGTGGTTATCTTTGTAAACACAAAACTAAAAATGTGAAATAAAGCTCTAGATTCTGGACCTTGGTTGTTGATAGCAGTACAGGCTCAAGAACACCGTCTCTCTTGGATGTCTCAAGTCCTCTCTCCTGCTCTAAGTTTTCAGTGTGAAGAGGGAAACCCTCTGGTCAGAAATGCCCTCTGATGTCATCAACTCATAATCTTATTGAAAACTGGCTGCTAGAAGTAGCTTCTGTGACCTGTTCTAACTTTCACAGTTACGTCAACAGATATTTTAGCATGGAAACTACATATCTATTTGGACAGTATCCACTTGAGCTACAAGTGCAAAAATTTATAGCACATCATTTAATACAAATTTTGTGCTTATTTAAAACAAGTTTTAGGTTCTAATTCCAGTTTTCTCTGAAGAGATTCTTACAGACAAATGCATTACAGATGAAAAATCAACTGTTACCATCAACTAGGGCATCAATATGCCTGCTTGATGGATTCAGAGGGAGATGATGCCTGAGGCATAAGCCTCAAGCAAATTGCATGGAGGCAGCTGTGTTAGATAAACAGGCTGTGTATTTGAAATGGGAGAGGGAAAGAAGGAAACACAATGAAGGTCTGGCAAATTTAGCCCAAATCTATGCAGGTATAACATTCTTCTGTTGTTGGATTGGAGGCTAATTTGATTTTCAGATCTGTGTTACATTTACCAGCTTTTCAGTTCACACCATCTTGAATTGCCACAGATTAATCCATTCATGTGCATGAAGCCTCAGATGAGTTGTATTCACTGTCATAGCTGTAACATAACTGACTCAGGTTGTCAGACTGTTAATATCTGATTGTATGCACTACATTCACTTTCAGCTGATACTTATATCTGAAATCTGAACAGAAACTTGTAATAGACATGAATATGGACTTTCTTTAAATCAGGATTCACTATAATTGTTTTCCCTGCTGGTATTTTACTAACATTTTTATAATCAGTAATTAATCAACCTCCTCTCAGACTTTTGTTCACGTATATGCTCAAATACCAGCACATTTACACCTCAGTTACATTTCAGGACAGTGTTTTGTTATATAGCTCACTACTTCCAGTATTAAAAAAATCTTTCTGATGCTATAGGGAAATGGCAACACTAACATCTCCAGATGAGATATCCAAACATAACAGAAATTTGACATACATTATTATGTCAAACAATTATTAATAAACAATCCACATAAATTATGATGTTGCTTAAATGATAAAATATATTTCATGTTTAAATTTGCATAGTGT
Organism: Athene noctua; assembly: GCF_965140245.1. NCBI lineage: Eukaryota > Metazoa > Chordata > Aves > Strigiformes > Strigidae > Athene > Athene noctua. The sequence goes on along the minus strand of NC_134077.1, from coordinate 65,822,970 downwards.
CATTTTTTTAAATAATTGTAATTATATTTCCAAATTCCAAATACAATAATTCCAATTTTCATTGGAATCTTAAATACAAAGCATCTTCAAACAAATAATCAACAAAGGCCAGAAATCATCTTAAGCCTGTGCATGTCCTATGTATATCTACATACAATACAATGTTGTTTCAGAGAGAAGTTTCAGAGCTTAATAAAAATTACGTTATTCCAGATAAACACCATACTTGCAGAACAATATATTTACATCTCAAAACACAGGTTTTTCAGTAGAAATGTTGTGTTTCTCAAGAACGTTACTTTATTATAGACAGATGATCAGGCAATGAGTGAAGTTTAATCAAACTGAAGTGGATGTGTTTGGAAATACTTTGTCATGCATTTCTTCTCAACAGTTCCAGTGCCTTGCAATGGCAAAGTTCAGATATTATGGTGAAGAATATCACTGCAAAACCCTACAGCAATGTAGTTTTGAGAACACTGACTGAAATAGTTTTGTTGATAAGCTGTAGAAGATCCAATTCTGAAGATTTTGGTCTCCTGCTCACATATCAAATACCTTGTTTTAACAATTGTCTACTAGACACTTCTATGAACCCGGAGATCATAACTGATAGGTTCTGTCTTTGAGTCCATGATATTGTGTTCTGTGATATCCACAAAGCGTAATGGATGTTTCAGAGTTTCAGAAAATCTTCAAGGAAAAGAAAATGGAAGAAACATTCAATTTTCAATTTTTCTAATTCCCTCTTTTTTTTTTTTTTTTTTTTTTTTTGGTTATAGGATGCTAGCCCAACATTTTACCTCAGTAGAGCTTCTGCCTAAGGTACCCTAATGCTACATCACCTGTGAACATCCAATGGCCATGTTAGTGTCCTGTTGGAAACAGCTCAGTGTCACAGGAGTCAGTTTCATCACATGTGCAGAAGACTCGTCCTCAAGTTATTACATGAATAATATAACACAGTGCCTTTCAGACTCTGCTAAACACAAGGAAATGGTATTATTAGTGCACTGTCAGTGAGACAGTAGGAGGTACTGTAGGGCAGTGTCTCCTCGAGTTGAACCTCTTGGGTTCCATAAAGAGGAGGTGGTCAGAGACCTGCTACACCTCTTGGATGCACATGAGTCTGTGGGACCAGATGGGTTACACACAAGGGTGCTGAAACAGTTGGCAGATGTTCTTGCCAAGCCACTTTCATGATTTACCTGAAATCACGGTTAACTGGGGAGGTCCTGGAGGGTAGCAAGGAAATGTAACACCCATCTACAAGAGAGGCAGAAAGGAGGATCCAGAAAACTATAGACCTGTCAGTCTGACCTCGGTGTCAGGGAAGGTCATGGGACAGGTCATCTTGAGTGCCATGAGAAGTCATATAATGGACAACCAGGGGATCAGGCCCAGTCAGCATGGGTTTATGAAAGGCAGGTCCTGCCTGACAAAGCTGATCTCCTTCTATGACAAGATGACCCGACTATTGGACGAGGGAAAAGCTGTGGATATTGTCTACCTGGATTTTCAAAAAGCATTTGACACAGTTCCCCATAGAATTCTCATAGAATAACTGACTGCCCATGGCCTGGATGAGCGAACGGTCTGCTGGGTCAAGCACTGGCTGGATGGATGGTCCCAGAGAGTGGTGGTCTGTGGAGCTAAATCCAGCTGGCGGCCGGTCACAAGTGGTGTTCCTCAGGGCTCGGTGTTGGGACCATTTCTGTTCAACATCCTTATTGATGATCTTGGTAAGGACATAGAGTGTATCATCAGTGAGTTCGCAGATGACACTGAGTTAAGCGGGAGTGTCGATCTGCATGAGGACAGGGAGGCTCTGCAGAGAGACTTGGATAGATTGGATCAGTGGGCCAATGTCAACAGGGTGAGCTTCAACAAGGCCAAGTGCCAGGTCCTGCACTTGGGCCACAACAACCCCCTGCATGGCTACAGGCTTGGGGAGGTGTGGCTGGAGCTGTCTGGGAGAGAAGGATCTGGGGGTTCTCACTGACAAGCAGCTGCACATGAGCCAGCAGTGTGCCCGGGTGGCCAAGAAAGCCAACGGCATCCTGGCTGGTATCAGAAATAGTGTGACCAGCAGAAGTAGGGAGGTGACAGTCCCCCTGTGCTCTGCACTGGTGAGGCCACACCTGGAGTGTTGTGTCCAGATTTGGGCACCTCAATACGAGAGAGATCTTGAGGTGCTGGAGCGAGTGCAGAGGAGGGCAACGAAGCTGGTGAAGGGCCTGGAGAACAGATCCTGTGAGGAGCGATTGAAGGAGCTGGGACTGTTCAGTTTGAGGAGGAGAAGGCTGAGGGGAGACCTCATCACTCTCTGCAACTACCTGAAAGGACATTGTAGAGAGGTTGGTGCTGGTCTCTTCTCACAGGTGATTAGTGACAGAACAAGAGGGAATGGCTTTAAACTGCAACAGGGGACGTTTAGACTGGACATTAGGAAAAAAATTTTCATAGAAAAGTGGTCAGGCAGTGGAACAGGCTGCCCAGGGAGGTGGTGGAGTCACCATTGCTGGGTGTGTTTAAGGGTCGTTTAGATGAGATGTTGGGGGTATATGTTGTAGGGGAGAACTTTGTAGAGTAGGGCTGATGGTTGGACTCGATGATCCCAAGGGTCTTTTCCAACCTGTATGATTCTGTGATTCTGTGAAAGCATTTGTTTTAAAAAAAGCAAGTCTATACAGATTTCCTTTCTGCTACTGGACACTCTGGTAACAACAAAAATGTATTTTGTCTTTTTATAGTGCCCCTTACCACTTTTCATAAGGATGAATCTCAATAGTTTCCATAGCCTGAGTAACTTACTGCTACAACACACCTTATACACACCTCACTGGAAGATGCCACACAGAAGCTTTAGGTGGTGTAACATGCAGCCACCTATTTGCTTGAGGAATTAGCTTCAGAAAAAACATGTTGTTGCCAGTTCTTGTCTGACAACATCACTTCTGTACTACTTTCTGAGAGAAATCAAGCTGTTGACTTTGATCTATGAAGCTCTGAGTTTCATCCATTTGAGAAAGCATTTTTCCCTTGCTGTAATTCTACTGAACCTGAGAACAACTGCAGAGCTTCAGCAACCTATGTCCAGACACAGATATCATAAGACTTGCTAGGTGAAGAGTCCTCCATCTTGAATTACAATTTTACTTGCAAGCTCACAAAATATGAATTATTTGTCAAAAAGTTCTACTTCATAAGAAATACCCAGCTTTCCTTGTACTTTACTTACCAACAGGTTAAGATCATGTTATACAAGCATGGGAAAGGAAGGAAATCTTTTTGTAGAAATATGTTCATAAGAATCTCTGAGTTAAATGGTATTTCATGCTCTCTGGAGACATAACTGGATCTGATAAACTAAAAATGAGAAAACTAAATACAAAGTAATCATTTACAACTTCATTTAAAATTTTAAATGCCTTGTCAGTAGGTACAGTTAAGCTAGCACTTTCTCTCTGCCTCCTAATTACAATTAAAAACAGCACATTGCCATATTTAATCTTGAATTATTTACTAATAATTACAAGGAAATACTTTCCCAAGAAGCTGAAAATGACTAAATGTCAACAAATAAAGGTGCTATCTATACCAAAGAAACCACATGCACATATATTGCTTCTATTGCTTATTCTGCTAATATTCTCCCAGGAACCAACAGGAAACCCTTTGACCAGCCCAAACAGAGCTTCACAAGATTCCCTCCTCATTGCTAAATCACTGCAGTTATTGTATTGCAGAATGACAAAGCATCTGCCTGGCATTCCTGGCGTGTGCCTATCTTTCATTGAACAGAAAATTGAATACCCCAATCAATTATGAGAGGAAAATGAGTGGCCTCACCATCTTCCAGAAGCAGCTCTTCTCAGGCAGTTCAGATATTTCTGTCTTCAGATAAAGATAAAGCCATTAAAAAGATAAAGTTGCAAACTAGCCCACATTGCAACAAGGTACGTTTTAACAGCCCCAGGAATTTTAGTCAATATGTGGACAGTGGTTCACTTGGACTGTAGTATGTTACAGTGTAAGACATTTATTATAAGAGAAAAGGGGTCCAATACTTAACTCCCCAAAACTGGACGCAGTTTTACCGTTCCACTGAAAACTGCATATTTCATCAAAAATATCACAAAAATTGATTTAAATTTACCTGTTTACAGACACCCTTCATAATCCAAGCTCAAAGGGCTTGCAAGATTGTCTATTTCTGTTTACTTGGTTTAGTCAGAAAAATATTTCTCACTGATGCCAGGATGTTCTTCAGCAGGATTCACCTTAACTGTTTGCTTTACCATCGTTTCCTTCATCACATTTGCTGACCCTTCTTCTGTGATTCACACCTTAATCAGGAAATTATTCTATTAAACTCAACAGAACATTAAGTTTGTAGTTTCAGTCACACAAGTGGTGATGTGCTTGGTGATTTGTTCAGGCTTATTGGAAGTCTGATTCTGATACTGATATATTGATTCATACACTTTCAATTATTAATGTATTTCAAGTATGTACAGATTTGTATGTGTGTGGACATGTGTACATACAGAGGAGACGATATTTTCCAAGAGTAAAAGATTGACCCATCTTGAATCATTCAGAAAGGAAATACATGTTCAAACTTTGTGCTAGCTTTGAAAACCGCAATACATTGTAGATGGATAAACACTGTAGGTGGATTAGACACATACCAGTCAACTAGTTTTTGCTGAATTTACAGCGAGTAACCAGTATAATTTTAACTGTGGAGAGACCAGCACCCCATCGTAATACGGATACATATGCAAACACACAAACTCATCCAGTAACATGCATGCCTAGCTAAGAATAAAAGCGCTGAAATAAGTATAATAAAAAGGGCTCAGCAGAATTAATTAGTGGAAAGGACAGCAGTTCTCAAAATCTTGGAAACTTTTCAGTCTACTGGTTGGAGGCAAGGCCAGCTCTATATCTAATAAAGTCCATTTCTGTTCAGTACATTTGTTTATTTATTCTTCAGATTGAACTGGGGATAAAAAGCAGATATGCACGAAACTGACAGCCACGGCTCTCTTTTGTTTAGGATCATCCATTGTTGAATCATTTTTCACTGCAGCCAAAGGGTCTGTTTGAACTTCCTGACTGTTCATCACACATAATTTGGAGTATTTAACATTATGTCAAGAAAATTGCCCACTGCTTCCCACCGTAGAAACCTATGGGAACTCTATATCTTTAAACTAATTTTACTTAAAGTATTCTGTTGAATAGCATGACTGTCTCACTATAATCAGTGCAGTAGTAATGTAATTAATCTCAAAATTGCTGTGGGGAGTACAAGGCATCTCAGTTGCTTGTCGTAACAATCTAAATTAGCGTATTACTGAAAGATGTTGGGGAGGAACAGTTCATTTTAGGTAAATGCTGTCAGGGTATCCATCCTTTCTATTTCTAAAGCTGAAATTAAAACTATCATCATAGTTCTGCTTTTGAAATCCAAATTAGTATGTTTTGAGGTGGGAAAGTGTAATTAAATTTGATGTGGTATTCCTACGGATGCAGTTTTGCATTTTATAATAATTAAATTTGTTTGAATAAAAATTCGTGTTTTATTTAGAAAATAAAAACTGGTTTGGCTCAAAGCATGCCATTGTATCAGAACAATTCCCTTTTGTCACTGAAACTTCACAGACAGCTGCTTCTTCTTTTCCTAAGAAAGAATTACTCCTGCTGTTTTACTTTATGTACAGCCATTCTTTAACGGTTCTATTTAGAGATATTTTGACTGGGCATGCAACTGCTCTAATGTACAGCATATCTCAGAGAAAGAGATTAAGAATTAAACTTTAAAGAAATAAATTGAAAAGAGATTCCACTAATATTGATAAATGATAATAAATTGCAAAGAATAGTTGATGCCTGGAAACCCATACTTGGTATTGTGTTACACCATCCCCTCTTCTCAGGAATTAAATCAAACATCAAATGAAATTAAAAACATTACCCTAATGTAAAGGTTATGAAAGGTGACGAAAGTAGTAAGTTAAGGCAAGTTTGGCCTGTTACTCCCTATGGTGCCACAACACAAAAATAGGAAGTGTTTTCAGTTTGCTACTACTCCAAAAAAACCCAGCAGAGTAAAATTTTATCTTTTAAGGTCTGAAGATTAATCTTTCAACTGCAGATAAGGGAAGATAGTAAGGGCAAAGAATTGAAAGCACTTGTTGGGCAAAGAGTTGAAAGCGCTTCTCCTCCTCAATGAATATACTCCCCAACGTTAAAATCACAAAACACCACATTTGTTAACCATCTGGAAGAAAGTCAGGTAATTCATTTAGATGTTGTATTTTTTCAGTGATGATCCAAAACAGAACACTGAAAAATCCGGAGAGATTATCACCTAATCTGCTCTTTCAATATATAAGAAATCAAAATGTAAGTAAAACAAGCACTGAATAATTAAAGAAATGCCTAACAGTAAGGGCCTGATTTTAATTTGCATAATTTTTCCCTTAATAGTGCCTAATTAAGACATTGGTTTAAAAAAAGAAAATCCAACAAAACTCTTAAGATTTTCCACACTGAATTAACATTAAGGACTTTTAATGAATGTCTTAATTTGACTTTGTTATTCATGGAAAGTTTACACAAATTAAAATCAGGTCCTGCGTGCAACATTCCTAGTTGAGTCTCAGCAAAAATGCTATATGTGACTAAAAAAATTTTAATCCATGCGTAGATAGCAATTTGTATTCTAAAGTCAACATACTCCATTTTCATTTTTTGTTTAACTTGCTTTAATACTGTAATCAACAAAAATAACATAGTTAGGATTTCTCCCTCCAAAGTAAATTTTTATTTTATGGACTCACTTTTTTTTTTTTTTTTTAGAATATGTAGAAAGTCATGCAGCTAGACCAGAGCATTAGCCCATGGTGACAATAGCCACAATAATCTTATGAACAGCCCAGAGGAGCTGTATCTGTTATTCAACACAGAAAGTTTGATTCAGTCTTGTGTTCTACTGCTGTTGTACCTGAAATGCATTCTGAAAGGCCTGTCATTATTGGTGAAAAACAGACAAAACAAAGTCCAAAACAAAACGCTGTCACAGCAATCCCTTCATCCTTGATAAGATGGTCCTTCCAAAGGAATCTAATTCCTAGGAGCAGGAAAATCTGACCGTTGTCTATTCAGTTTACATTCCCAAGGCTTTTCATAAAAACGTGCTAAAGCACAAACTACAGGACTCCACAGGAGCCTTTCAGACAAGGCATGAAAAACAAATAATGCCCGAGAAGCAAAGATTACATTACACTGACACTGGAAATATTCCAAGTATTGACAGACCAAGTCTCAACTGAAGTTTATCCTATGCTGCAGATCACATGCTAACACTTTTCGCTGATGCTATCATGGAAAGCAGTTTTCCACACAGTCCTTCGCAGATTACTTCACTAATGAAAACCATGTTAATTTCCCATATCAGACACGTGTTAATCAGTGTAGCAGCCATGAACTCATCTGTTACTGCCTGTTCTCTACAAAAGGAAGAAAAAACAATTTTGTGGGTTTGTGCTGTGCTCACTAAAGGAATGTCTTTGCATCAGTGCAAAGAAACGTCAGGTGCCTACAAAACACAGCAAGCATTACCTTGCCAGAGTTTGTTTTCACTGTCAGTCTATAAATATACCTATATGTCCGTGAGTGTGCATGCATGCACGTGTACATATTGGCGCACTCCTTGCTCCTTCCCACAGCAGGAGCTTCATCTTGGTAGTCCTGCACAGCCACAGAGGTACCCAGCCTGCAGGAGGGGTGCAGGGCTAGGACCTCCTCCCTTATTGCTGCTGGGTGGTTCAGAACAAGTGTTTTTCTTATGCTTGACAGAGGAACAGGGAGTGGATATGGCTAACCTGTGCCCTTCATTCAACCATGCTGAACAGGATAAGTTGCTGGATCACTTACATGCCAGCTCCCAGCTTGCTCTGAAACCAGAACTAGTGAGATAGCAGTCTAGACACCCTAGAAGATACATATTCCTTATAGGATTTCTTTCGGAGTGTTCGCATTGTTTTACAGTACCTGGCTAGTCTGCGGGCTGGACGGGTCATAAGAAGGTACATAATTCTTCAGAGTATCCTGAGGATTCAGGTGAGGAGGATATCTGATTGTTGGATGAGAGAAGTAGCTAGATGGGGCAGGAGGAAGAATAGCTTGTGCTGGAAATGGCAATGGTGAAGGTGGAGGTGGAGTTCTAGTTGAGATGACTGGAGAAGATAAAATAAAATTAAAATTACTTCGCATCTTGTTTCTTCTAAAATTCTTCACCTCTGTGTTATAGCAAGAAAAATAAAAAGTCAGTTATAAATCAGTACACTGCACTCCTGCTTCATGGCAACTTTACAGAAAAACATGTCCTCCCCTTATATCATCCCAGGCAATGGAAAGTGCTGCTGTTTCAAATTCATAAATATTGTATCTTGTTTTGGTTTTGTGGGTTATGCCATCATATTTTTTTCGTTATTTTCTTTAAACAATCATCTTTCCCCAGCATAAAAGACATTTCAGTTGTAAGTTTTCCCATCTGCAGCACAATTAAACAAACCAAATATTTTACTCAACAAATAAAACCTACATTTTTATCCACAGGACTCCAACAGAGGAGAGCAAAGTCACCAAGTCCTAAGAAACAGGGATTTCTCACTGCATTGCACTCTACCTGCCTCATGTGGTGATGGGGTAATAACTACTCATCAATAATGCCATGAGTATTATCTGACCTTTGTGAAAATGCTAATGAACATTCAACTTCAGGGCCTGGGAAACCAATCTATCCAATTAAAATATTTCTGACAAACAAAAAAGCATCTACCCTATACAGATTTTTCTTTGCACTCTCTTTCTTCCCAGCCCCTACAAATACATGCTATCTATAGACTATATGTAACGTCTAAACAACCAGCAATGATTTCACAGGGAGAGGAATGTACATGTCCTACTGCTACCCAGTCTTCCAGCTGGAAGTGGAGAAGGTTCTTCTATCACACTGCACAACAGCCTGCTTTCCACTGTTACTACAAATCTAGGGGGCGCCTACTTGGCAACATATTAAAAAGGAGGTACCAAGTTCAGTGGAAATAAGGAAAAGACAACAAGTGTTTTCATTTTCATTAGTGGGAGGGTACAAACCAGGTCTGTATAAGCAAAGTATTTTATAAACTGCTTCCTGTTCTATACTGTATCAGCACAAGCACCAACACTGCTCTTCTGGACCACCTCTCATACCTTTGTTTTTTTTCACCTTAATCTTTAAACAACTTGCTATACTGGAGCTAGGACCAATTCATATTTTGCCCAAGAAAAAACAACAGGAATGTTACAAAATTGCTGTATTTGGTAATTTAAACCTCTCTGATGTGCTTGAGTATTTGCTGATAGTGAAAACCTTACAGAGACCAGAATGAGTCCAGGCTCACTTTTGTAATACAAAATAAGTGGAAAATAGTCCTTACACATTAATTGAAAGAGAAGAACTTGAAATCATGGAGAAATCACCAAACAGAAACTTCTCAAAGCATAACTGCATGCTAAAGAAAAGAAGAAAGAGCCCTCAAATCTGTTTTACTCCTCCAGTTTCCCAGCTATGTTCAAGAAATGAACTCCCTTTATATGAGTTGCTGAGGGGAGACTTCTAAGGACCACCTTCATCTGAAGAATCAGGGTTGCTCTCACCTCTAACATTAAGCAGATCACGATGCTGGAATTTTTCTGTCATTCCTGATAAACCCTCAAGATAGCATGCATTCCATCATATTTCAAGTCTCTCCTTCAAACTTCAAGTGAAGTTTTACTATGGATTTATTACGGATTCCAGAAAACAGATGTTGAAAAATATTTATCAGGACTCTACCTCTTTTAGATAGAGCATTCAAAAGAAGCACTGGTACTTATTTCATTGTGTCACATAGGGAACATGGTTGTGACTTCTTTTGTGTATTAAATTCTGTCTGTTCTGACATTTAAATACAACATAGTCATACCAAGAGATTAAAAAAAAATCAGAAGGAGGAAAGACAGGGAGGATTTTTCCTCTGTCGGTTTCTTCATGCAGTTTACAACTTATTTTATTCACTGGTTAATCCCTTCCAGTGACTTGCAGCATTCAGACTACCTGAACTGAGTTTAATGAGCATTCCTGCAAGGATACCCCAACCTCTTCCATTTCTATTCTCATCAGTATTATAAATGGGATTAGGTCTCTAAATCTGAAAAAATGCATCACAATCGGACTGTAGGAAAGAACAGACCAAATTAATAGGGAGGTGTTTCTTCCTCCTCCATAAACCTCACCACTGTGTGCAACTCCTGGGATTCCTGGGTGGTGATGCTGGGGAAAAGTGCTCAGTCTTGGTGAAGAATCCTGGGGAGAAGTAGGACTAAACAAAGGCTTTTCAGGTTTCTTCATTGTAGGAGAAGCCATATCTGCAATAAAGTAACAACGGAAGAGTGACATTAGCTTAGAAGCATGTCCCAAGACACATTATTTTGTCAACTACAGATACTTATTTCTACTGTTCTTGCATAAATAGTTAGGTGACCCAACTCCCCTATGATCGATAAACTAATTTTAAACTATTGCCTTCAAACCTGAGAATGAATAAAAATCCCCTAACTGGTGCAAAACAGAAACCACATTCCTTTTATACCAGACAAGCCAAACAGTGAAGAAACGCATGTCTTCAGAACCTCCCTAGACACTTCTGAGCTCCCAAGAACATCACCAAGTCATCTGCTCCTTCAACAGCCACATAATCTTTACTGCATTTTTTAATGGAACACCTACACTCAGGTGTGTAGGGTAACATGCCAGTTTATGGTATTTATTGTGATGTTATTTTAAAACCCATCCCTTAACCCTTCCCAAAACCATAGTGAAACCTCCCTGAGAGTAAAGGTTACTTTAACTTCTCTATCTCATATTTTACATGTCTCAAGTAGGGCCTTCCTTCCAGTTTCCCTATCAACAAAGACATCTCTTTAGAGCTCACTGCATGAAGACAGTAGGAACAAATGTGTGATTTCTGCCATGCAGGGTTACTGATATTTCATAAAGCAAAAATACTGAATTCTTTCTGAAAATCTAAATTATTTAAACAACATTTGTTGGACTTTGCACCAAATTATTTCAATAATAATTATAATATTTTTATAGGACAGACATCAATATCATAAGTGAGTTCCATTTCAAACCAATGGGACTGACTCCTGTTTAAAACAAAGGTCATTTCTTAAGTACTTTACTGGATTTGGGCCATGTTGCAGATGACTTTCCTACATGAACCCTGTTAGCCCTTAAAGGGATTTTGTCACTTTTAATATTGGCACACTGTATTGTATTATTCTAGGGGACATACAATCATCTTGGAAGTCAAAGACAGACCTGCAAAATTTGAACATCTTACTGAGATGAAATTGGACCAGTACTTTCTGAACTGGCTGGAGTTTAAGAGTGGGCTTTCACCCTAGAAGCCACACTTAGAGCAGAACCCCTAAAACTGAGAGACCACTTCTCCACTCTGCCCCATACTTCTGTCAAGCCCTGCATAGGCACTGGCACCAGACCCAGAGCAGACTCTGCCAGTGCTCCTCCACCATCCACCTGCAACTCCCCTGCTCCCATTTGGTCCTGACTATTAAGTCTGCTGATTTCCCAGATAACCTGCAAGGTTCACCTCTTCAAGAAGGCTGCTGAGAAAGGATTTTATTCAGAGAAACATTCAGCAAGAGTGAGGAATTGCTTTACGATAGAGCAATTCAGCACTCATTCAGTTTTAACAGATATGACAAAGGTTACTGTATGCTTTTTATTATACTGATCTGTTGCAATTTTATGTTTTTGTCAAACCACTGAGTGTTGACAGAGGCACCACTAGCTGTTTTATAAAACTTTGGTAAATAAATGATTGTTGAGGAAGAAAACAGAGGAATAATTTGGTTCTCTGAATCTACCGGCAGTTAGCAAAGACAAAGTTGACAAATGGTTACAGTTTTGTTGAATACATCCTGCTAAGCTAAGAAATAAAATTGCCAGACATATTTTTTTTAAATTGAGTTTTGCATTGGCAAACTATGATAAGAAAGGACATTAATTCTGTAATGAATTTCAAATATTTCATTACGTTTTATTTTCTGCCTAAACGACAGCCCTAGCTTCTACATATAAGGCCCTAGTTTCACCAGAACATGAAAATTCTCACACCTCCACAACAGATGTAGGGTTTTTTTAAAGTCCAGGACAAAATTAAACAGCTATTATTTTTATACCGTGGTTCTGTGCATGCACAATCTCTGTTTCTGCAGAAACGCCGCAATGTTACAGTCTGAGAAAAAAGATAAGTGTCCCTAATAACTTGTACACACAGCCTCCCACCACAACACTGTGGTCATCAGTAGTTGTTACAGAACTTATCAGTGTCCAAATATCTTCTTGACTCTACCACATACAGGCTATAACTAAAGAGAGAATGTACAAACAGTTTAATTTTATTTCACATTAAAAGCACTGCACTTAAGTCTCCCTGATGGAAAAACAAACCATGGGCTGGAAGTGGAAAACCTTCTCCTCGTGTAAAGCTCATATTCAACAAAAGAACTCATGAAAGAGCTGCCTAGCTCCTGAAGCTCTGCATGCTCTGATTTCTGGAATGCAACAGAGATTTAATTTGGTTGGTGACTGTTACTTCATTAAACAACCAAAAGTTGCTGTGTTTTTCAAAACCAAAATATTTTAGTTGCCCTAAAGAAGTATACTATATGAACTGCAATGTAATCAGAATGCCCATTAACCCCCCAGTGGCATCACTAATTTGAAAAGAATCTACTGAAAAGGAGATTGATGACTATGATAAACTTAGCATTTGCTTTAAAAATATAAATTTACAGAAGTACTACTACTACAGAAGTATGAATTGTAAGAAGTACAAATTGTACAATTCTTAGGGAAGCAGGAATTGTAGTTAGCACATAGAAAACAGACAGCATAAATTACAAAGCAACTGCAATGAACTTCTTATACAGAAGACTGTTTCCCCATCAAGGTGAATGCAACTTGTAGTCAGGAATAGAAAATTCAGCACTGCCATAAAAATGTTCATTACCCACCAAAAGAGCAACTTTAACATATACTGCACAGCACACCACCATGAAGTACCTTCAGAAGTCTTGTTATATATAGCATAGGCAACTGCAAAGAATAATGGCTGAGGTGCAGGCAGCACCTTCTCTGTTAAAACAATGCACTTCACACTGAGAAGTATTTCAGATAGCCCCTTCCCCCCACCCCACCCCAGCACCCACAGCTCTCCCCATGTGTGCTGGGCCATCATAACAGAGCATTCATACTCCTGCCACGGCTAAATAACAGATGCAGGTGACAGGGTAGACAGAACAATAACTGTTTGATAGGTTAGAAAGAAACACTGCAGCCATTTCATCCTTGACCAAGAGAGACTTATAGGTTTAGTAGGAAAACACACAAGTTATATTTCTTCAGAGAAAGAAGAATTTACCGGTTAGGGAAAAAAACAAAAAAAAAAAAAAGTGAAAAAAAACACCCAACCACAAAGCAGTTTTTCCCTGGCTTTGATTTTGCTTGTAAGAAACAGTGCCTTTAAATAAATCAGAATGAGTTAAAGTGACTGAGACCGTATGATTTCACTAGTAACTTCTACATAATAGAAAACACACATTTTTCTCGTTTTAAAACATCTTTTTTTTTTCCACATCAGGAGATGTCTAGTAGCTACATAGTGCTTAGTTATATACTGATAATTACATAATGAAGGACAGAGGTCACAAAAATAGGCCACTTGCTAGTATGTCTGTGTAGTTTCAGCAATGAGATTCCAATCCTTGTTACTTTGATAATGAATATAAAACAGTTTCAAAAGTGATTTATTTTTAGACTTCTGGAAAAAAATGCTTAGTATAGATGAAAAGGAGAAAGATGCCAAAAACACTTGGACAAAGTTATCAAAAGGTCAACATTAATCAGACAATATGGCCTCCCCTGTCAAGACTTTTCTTTAAATGTGAAAAAAGGGCCTTTCTTTTAATAAAAATTTTCCATGTTGTTCCAAATCACCTGTATTCTCACGTTACTGTGGAGATACAGCATGGATGCAACCAAATGGGTGACATGTTATACATTTCAAGGCATCACATCAAAGAAAAACAGACTTATGCAAATAAAAGGTTAGATCATCTCATCTCCAACAAGGTAGATCTGTCTACACAGGAAGAGAAGAGCTGCTGTGAAGCATAGCGTATGTAGACTGTTCAGCAGCAGCTTGCACAAATGGTGCTCCAGATGTATAGCTGTTCAAGACAGCCCAAGGCAACAATTTTGATCAATTCTAATGTGATAAAATGCTGCAGGGAAAGTGTGCAGAAACATGTTTACGTCAGCCTCTAATTAAACTACAAAGAACCTTAGGAAACACTAATGAGATGTAAGTTTTGGCAATGTCCTCATAGAATCATAAAATCACAGAATCATCAAGGTTGGAAAAGCACCTGAAGATCATCCAGTCCAACCATTAACCTAACACTGACAGTTCCCAACTACACCAGATCCCTCAGCGCTATGTCAACCCGACTCTTAAACACCTCCAGGGATGGGGACTCCACCACCTCCCTGGGCAGCCCATTCCAATGCCCAACAACCCCTTCTGGAAAGAAATGCTTCCTAATATCCAGTCTAAACCTTCCCTGGTGCAACTTGAGGCCATTCCCTCTTGTCCTATCTCTTGTTACTTGGTTAAAGAGGCTCGTCCCCAGCTCTCTGCAACCTCCTTTCAGGGAGCTGTAGAGGGCGATGAGGTCTCCCCTCAGCCTCCTCTTCTCCAGACTACACACCCCCAGTTCCCTCAGCCGCTCCTCGTACGACCTGTGCTCCAGACCCTGCACCAGCTTCATTGCCCTTCTCTGGACACGCTCGAGTCATTCAATGTCCTTTTTGGAGTGAGGGGCCCAAAAGTGAACACAGGAATCGAGGGGCGGCCTCCCCAGTGCCAGTACAGGGGTCAGATCCCTTCCCTGTCCCTGCTGGCCACGCTATTGCTGACACAAGCCAGGATGCCATTGGCCTTCTTGGCCCCCTGGGCACACTGCTGGCTCCTGTTCAGCCGGCTGTCAGTCAACCCCCCCAGGTCCCTCTCTGACTGGCAGCTCTCCAGCCACTCCTCCCCAAGCCTGTAGCGCTGCTGGGGGTTGTTGTGGCCCAAGGGCAGCCCCCGGCATTTGCCCTTATTGACACTCACACAGTTGGCCTCAGCCCATGGCTCCAGCCTGTCCAGGTCTCTCTGCAGAGCCTCCCTACCCTCGAGCAGATCAACACTCCCACCCAACTTGGGATCATCAAAGCAAAGACCCTCTCTACCTCAGTCTGAAGAAGCTTGTCATCCAGGCAGTTCCCTGGACAAATGTCACCTTGGCACACCATTTGGCAAGCCACCTGTTAGAACTTGACAGGAATCGAGCAGTGATCCAGGGCAAGTTCAAGCATCCACCTGTCTGTTTCTTTACACCTGATCTGCTCACCACCACAACATGGCAGCTTTTCTTTCTTGCTCATGAGACATGCTCATGACCACTGTAAGAAGAAATCCTAAACAAATATTAAATCTCTTTTAACAGAGTTTATTCTTTAACTCTTCTTATTAATATCTTTTCTACTGTCTTGTTTCACAAGTCTTTCTTTACAAGGTACACTCCTGCAGACAACAATCTGTAAAGATTCATTTACAACTCAGTATAGCATTGCCATCAGAGAAAGCAAGGTTAAACATTCAGTTTACTGTGTAGTCATAGTGAAAGCAGGAAAGTTACAGAGTCCATAGCACCACTAGCAAGCTATAAGAGGTATCCTTTCATGCTGCAGTTTTAAACGAACTGCTCTTTTCCCAGAGGCAGTAACTGGGATAATTTCCGGTGGCAGGATACACTACATACATCACATCCTCACTCCCCACTGCCTCCACAACTGGTAGGTACACCTGTGTGAACCACGTGTGAAAACTTAAGTAAAATTTTAAATTCACATCAGATAGCTCGATGATGATGATGAACCATCACAAATCCCACTGTGCGCAGAAGAATCAATTTTGTTTCACACCTATGCATGTGAAGAACTAGCAGAACTAGTACAGAGTTCTACAGTGTCTCTACAGACAGAGAACAAGCAGAGCCAGCATCACCAATTTTCAGATCTCAGTCTGATTTTCTTTAACAATATAAGCATTCTGTATTTCTCAGCTGTAGGTCTTAATAAGGCACCTAACGCTGAATATTGACAGCTGAGTGACGCTAAAGCACAAATCACCTCTCATTTGTAAGGAAAATGCTTTATTATATCTGTCCTAAAGACTTGGCACTGAGGCTGGATGTAAACCAACAATCCTGAAAATCAAAACATTTTAATTCATTTATCTTCTTCACAAAAAAAAGGATGGTGACATATTTTTGTGAATAAATAGGAGAGAAACACAGATGTGCCTGAAGAGCTAGGTGTCTGAGATACTTGATGCCTAGAACAGAGGAAGACTTGCTTGAATTCCTGTTCAGTATCAGGCTGAGATCAGGCTTTGCATCTAACTCTTCCATTATGCAAATCTGTGCCCTAGTTATTGGCTTGTGGGTGTCCCATTCCCCCACACTGTAACTTTTGTATTGGACCAGAAAAAAAAACCTCCTAAAAACTTAATTTATTTCCATGAAAAAAATCGGTTCTGATAATCAATGTATTCCTGAGTGGAAAATCAACAAAACAAACCAACTAAACAAACAAAATCATTATCAGTTCTGTTCCATGACTTTCTGAGACACATATAGCAATTCTCAGTGTGAAGGCCTTTGTACTCACTTTAGAGAGAATCAGTGAGGTCTTACATGAATATATATATGCATGTTGCTTAGCAGCTGAGAGTGTTCTGAACTTGAGGAGCAGCCAGTGTTAAGGTTTGAAGAGAGCTGTTCATGTTTAAAAACCTGATCTCAGTTTTATTTTTGCTTCTACATCAACCATAGAAAAGCATTTTACATATGAAAATTTTATACTAGAGTAGAATATTTCTGTGTACAAAGATGTGACAACCTTCCATCTTCAAATCAGCCTACTTAGTGCCAATGTATTTTCACAGGTACACCTCCAATATTGCACAACCCAGTCCTTCAGACTGTGACACTGGTTGTCCTGTCAGGAACCATGCCCAAAGCTAATCAAACACCTTTGTGCTGTTTTGCCCTTTCACAACCAAGAAACAATTTCAATGTATTATCTTTTGTGATTTGGAGTGAAAAACTTAAGAAGAGGAACTAGACTAGAATTTTTTCCAGTGCCATTTTCAGTACTGCAAGCTGGTGAGAAAAACACTACAAAAATACTGCAATTCAGAAAAGCTACAACAGAACAATAGTAGATTACTTACAAAAGCAACTGATTTCCTTGTTCGTTCTCTATTAATCTTTTCTTAAAAATTACACCTTTTTATTTTCCATTGCTTAATATGCGTTAATAGACATGGGAGAAGAAGATGCAAGAACTTTCAGACAAGTGAAACATGAGAGTCCAGATACCCTTTAGATGGAGTAAACACGTCATTCTCCTCATCCTTACCCACATGCACACTTGCAGAATACTGTACTTCATTGCCAATGGTTACATTCTCTGAGATGCGTTAACCTTGATTATTTTCTTTCCCTCAACTGAAAGCGATCTGGACACAAAATAGAAGGGTTGTATGTACCTGCCCTTATATAGCCCAACATACTGTGGGGGAGTGGGGGGTGGGTGGAAAACCCAGACAAGTCTTTACAAACAAGTTGTAGAATGCTTTTTGTTCATGAGTGTGACCAACTGTGTAAAGTTGGACAACCAAATTTCTTCATTGCATTACTGATATCCAACTTTTTATGGACAGAAAGCAAACTCAGTTCAGCTCCTGTTAAAATGATATACACTAGCTTTTGTAAAGTATAACTCTAATGCATTGTTATTTCAGTTAGCATAATTGGGAAAGCTGCATAAACTTTTCCTAAAATTAACTTTTTTTTTTTTTTTAAATTTTTCAATTCTAGTAAAAGGCAGTTTCTAAAAGAGGAAGAAAAAAGATATGATCGTCAGATTAGAGCATTAACACTGAATATGAACACCCACATCCCAAAGTAATTTCAAAAAATGCTTCACAGTAGGACAGGACATACAGACCTAACCCTACAACAGTTGTTTGACTGTATATGACACGTAAGTAATTAACTGCCATACTGAAGAGATTATTCCTATTTAGATTTACATGTATTCCCGCAAAGATTAGACTGAAACTATGGCACGCTATCCTGCAAGAACAGTGGGCAACCATTCTCATCTTTCAAACTCACCTTGCCACTCCTCATCAGAGAGTAACAGGAAACCTCCCAGTTCATAACCAGTATTACTATGTTAACATACCTGCACTGTTTCTTGTGAAGTGAAAATTACCCTTCTTTTTCCATGCATTGATCTGCTGTCATAAAGCTGGCCAGCCTTTCTCACCCTACATGCCTCATACCAGAAGCACTGTCCAGCTGTGAGACCCCCAAGACACACGTGCCACCATGGAGACCGTGGAGAGCTGAGGTGTTGCTGTTGGAGGGAGGTGAGAATGTCTCCACCAGCTCCGCAGTGACCCATGGGGGCCGGCAGCAGGGTGCCAAACTTTACCTCTGCAGCCTCTCCTGCCTCACTTCTTACCACAACTTCAGACTCAGTTTACCCAACCACTTCTGTACCAGCACAGACCATCAGATGTTGTATGGGAAGTTACTTAGGAGTAACTCAGAGCTCAGTGGGATGGCTACCTGTTAAACATGGAGCAGGCATTGTAAGTAATGAGGCTGACTTTGGAAATAAAAAGCATGAGACCAAAAATACAATGTTGCTGCCACAAAGAATGTACTATAACGAATACATATACTGTCATTAACAACCCACATGGTGCTCCAAGTACACTGCACTGCCATAAATAACCCTTAAGAAGTTACAGTGTAGATTAGGTACTCAACCACTTTTTTTATTTAACTTTACACTTCAGAAATTGAGCCATTTCATCCTCTATGTGTCATTGTTAAGAGATGTGATTCCAGTAGATAGCTGTGATAGAAGAGCATTATGGGACACAGTGAGAATATCTAATTTAAAAGCCAAATAAATCATAAAGACTTTAGAATACATTTTAGTCATTTATTAAATTATCCTACAGAAAGTCATTCAGACTCCAAGGAAAAACACACAGTTATAACATCTCATTAATGCTGAGAATCCATGGAACTTGGCTAGAAAATTAGATCAATGTTGTAACCTTAACTGCAAGAGTCAGAAAATTACTCCCAATTTCTAATGCAATAAGATTAAAGAGAGATTTGAGATAAAACAATGTAAGGGAAGTTGTTGACTTAGAAGCATTTAGGTTATGGTATCTCTTTTTTTATTACTATTATAGTCTATACTGAAAACAACTTAGGATGGTTTAATAGTTGTCCTATATTAATTTAATTGCAGATCCATCTGGTGATTGATTTTGAAGTAAGATAAAATCATTAACTCTCACTGAAATATACTACTTTGATCAGGTTTGATACAGTTTGCATAACAGCAGTAAAAAAGATTAAATAAGAACTTTTCCAAATGTTTCTATGTATACAGCACAGAAACAAAGAATCTATCAATGAAGAGAAAAAGGAGAGGTGCCTAAAAAAATGTACAATATGTGGGCTAAATTCATTTTTTCCATCTCGTGGATGTACCACAACTGGAAAAAAAGTCAGTGCAGACACCTATGATTCATGAGATACTAAATACTTATTCTTTCGGTAACTGAAGATATCCTGCACCACATAGGTTAAATCATACAGAACAATACTTAACCTGTAATTTCTAACAGGAGCCAATCTGTTTTTAAAATGGTAGTAAGATCTCTTATTCACCAAGTTTGGAATAGGACAATTACACATAATAGCTCCTGGGCCAAATCTTGCATTAAGACATGAATTTTATCATTCATTTAAATCAAAGAATGTCTAAGGTCATCATCAAGGTAACAGGATGTTGCCATAATATGAAGTTCATCACAGAATAAGTGCTGTGCATACAACAAAAATATCTTTTGTGCATTTACATCTTCCACTGATGTATATGAGAGATGCATATGCTAGCCCTGAGTGTATTCAATTCACTAATCACACATGGAAAATATTAAGTTATAAGCCTTGCCACAATATAATAGTCAAAATAAAAGACAAAAAAACCTAGAATGAGATTTTTTACAGTGACTTTATTGAGCAAATAACAGCCATTTCCAGGAAAGCAAAATAGCAAACCTTTTTGTATTCTTCCTACTGTATCTCCTAATGTATTTGTCCTTCTGTCCGTATTTCAAAACATTTCATTACTCTTCATTCATTCAGAAACTAATTCAGAAATTAAACTGTACATGGGCTGAAGGAAAACTCAGGTTCCTGATCTGCCCAGAGTAGAAACTTCCTCATCTGCTACTCTGAATATTTGAAGATACTCATAAACAAGTTTTAAATTGGTCTAAAGCCATTCTAAACATTGAAAAACAGATATAATCTCTGTTGCTTTATTTCTGGAGAGAGTGTAAACTCATCATCATTCTCACTCAGTAATGAAGGATGCAAATTGATGTACAAGCAACTTCACTCATTTTAAGATAGTATTTCTGCTGTCCTGTTCATGGATTTTTTTCTCTTTCTCTTCCTTTTTAATTAAATAAGAATTTGAAATCTCCTTCACTTTTTTTTTCTATACCTAGTGCCTTTCAAGCTCTAAGGATGAAAAAGCACTTTTCATCTTTATGGAAGTAATGTCTAACTTATTTTACATACCAGCAATTTTTCTTGTATAATTGCCACTATGGAAACCAGAAGTAAACCAATTCTCTATAGATTTTAAAATCGTTTTAACTATCATGAAAGAAATAATGATGTTTAATAAGTAGACATAATGCTCATTCATTGAACAATACTAACGTCTTGTTTTGCAACCAGGAAGAAAGAGGAGAACCCAACTTGTGGCCTCCCAGGTGATTCTTCCTTGCTAATGTTGTTGCTTTTTATCATGATGTCACTTTCAGCATCATAGCAGCCAACAGGCTAAGAGAAGCCATGGCTAAGAATTTTCTCTGGAAATAAACTTTGAAAAGTTATCCTTGGTGAAAAGTACCTCTCAATTTATGAATGTGGATTTATGAAAACATATCAAGTGGCAGCATTTGACTACTGTGCACACATTACATTAGTTAAAAACACAGATAATTCAGATAGGTCCATAAAGTGTGCATAGGTGTATATATATCTATGAAAGGTATGTGTGTGTATACATTGCTTAAAGAGTATTTTGAAATATTAAAAAATACAAAGGCAGATGTACAGAAGTTACTAACAAGACATAAATTGCTTAAAAACATGCTTTGACATACAAGGATTTTCAGAACTCGGAGTGAGTCAAAACCACAGAAATGCCTTTAACAGATATTCATCAAGGAAAACCTTTGCAAGATGAATTCATCTGTTAGATGGAGACTATGAGCTTCTAAAGCATTAACCTTCAGAAGGAGCACCAGGAGCTGGAAAAAATCCTGAACTCTGTCCAACACAGGCCACCAAAAAGCCAAGGTGATCTGTTACAGTTCTTAACTCCTGGACCACATTAACTACTTCCTCTTTTAGTTCCCTCACTTCAGAAATAAGAACGTCCATCTTTGATGGTCCATGAGAAGACGGCCCAAGAAGGAAAGAGCCATCGGGAAGAACCTCAATGGGGAAGGAGTGTCCAGTGGGTGGGGAGAAAGCAAAAGGGGACAAGTGTCCAGAAGAGGGGTATCCAACAAAAGGGGTCGGGACCTGAGAAGTGGAGGGTCCAACAGCTGCTGGCCAATCAACGGGTGAAGGCGGTCCAGCTGTTTCAGTTTTAATGGTATGCTGGCATCTTGACTCTTGACTGTTGGTAGAGGTGGGTGAGGTGTAAGAGAGTGAACATGATGAAGAAACTGTAAAATTAAAATTCACTTCATTGTATATTGACATTCAATATTTTCAGACACCTGACTACTACAGAAATCCACATGACTCTCCATTTTTATTACGACCAGTGTGCACTGGTGATAACCCCTGTTTTATTTATGTACAACACAGACAGTGTTGTAACACTATAACAAACAGATCTCAAGGGCAAATACTGAAATTGTCTGCAATTACATTAATGCACTTTGTCAAGCTAGCTTTTAAAAGGGAAGCCATAGGTGCACACACTGTGCTCTGTTCTTCTGATATTCCCGTTCCCTTACGAGTTAAGGAAAAAGTATCTGGTTTACTTACCAGCTAATAAATCAAGGTGTTCACCAACAGCCCTTAACCTATTAGATCCAAAGTACTTTTTATCCACTGCACTAGTCACCAGTTTTGTTATATTTTTAATAACTTCCTCTTCCAAATGGGGGGGTTTATTTTTTACTGTACAAAATTTTATCCTCCTAAGGATTTCTAAAACATCCAACAAATTTACTCATGCAGCAAGTTCCATGTGTTTCACAAAATATTACTACCCTACTGCAGGAACTCAAAATTTTGTTTAATATAGAAACACGTAAAAAAATCAGTAACAGAAACCTGGAAAAAGGAAGACTGCGAGAGATTTACAGCAAACTACTTTTTAGATCTATTTCCCATTGGTAGAAATGTAATTAAGACATGATCCAGACATTAATAAACAATAAAAAGACATTCAATTAGAAAAAACAAGGTACAAGAGAGAATAAATAACCTGCACAAGATCTGAGAGCAGGCAGAAACTGAATTCCTAATTGGCATATTAGGACTTTATTTCTAAGTAATGCACCATTCTCAGAGATGACTTTTCACTTTCTTAGGATCTGGGATTTTTGAAGGATGGTTAGTTACTTGGGCATCTAATGGTAGAGATAAGGTTTGTGAGACATCTTTGCAGTTACAAACCTGCCTATTTGCTCTGCAGGAAGACCTCACACCTGTTTCAAAAAAATCATGCAAATAGAGTCATATTTTACGTATTTTAACACAGTAAAAATGATGGCACAAACTACAGAATCTTCCCACAATAACTGAATGTATATAAATTCAGAAAGAACACTGTAAATCCACAGTCTTTTTTTTTTTTTTATCTGTTTTTAAAACTATTACACATACTCTTGTGGTTATATATCTTTTTAAAATATTCACAAACTTTTGCAAGTCAATGAAGTATACCTCCAGTACAGTATCATGGCTTCATAAGCTTTTCTTTTTTTCCAAAAAGGATTAATAATCTGACTTTAATAAATACAAATTTAAAATTATTTGTAATACTGATTTTTGTTAATATATACTTTGGGTTTATATATTTTTTGTATCTGAATGATAACATGCATAACAATACTAGAGCACTGGATAATGAAGCCATTGCTCATTAATCTTTTATGGATTGTCTTTGACCAACTTTATGTCACCTAAAGTTCCCATTTTTCAGATATGCTTACTTATTTCTTCCCAGAATTAACATCTTCAAACAGCTAACTCCCCTAAAATAGACTATGAAACACAACATCTGGAAATTTTATCAAAACATTTTTGGAAGTAGTACAACAGGAGGAAGACAGATAATAACAAAAGGACAGATAGTAACAAAAGGACAAAGTCTCAAGTTTAACAACTGAAAGTAGAGTGTGGTATGAGAAAGATTTTATTGTAGCTGGGCTAGATTTCTAAGTTTCACAAATGCAAGATCCTGGCTAAACCACAAGTAGTCCTGTAGTCATGTTCTTACTCCTCACAATGCATGCTTGCATGGTAGAGAAGCTATAGAAACTATGGGGCTCACAACATAATCACTCTTCCTCTGATGTCTACTTACCTACTAAAGTACATGATATTTGTATTTCACAGCAATAAAAGATTGATCTAACCTGTTCCATCCAACTGCAAATTTTCATCTGTCACATTTTTAATCTCAGTATATCTGTGTTACTCATTAATCTTTGTTCCACTCTCACTATCAAAATGGTTAGATACCCCACAGACACCTATGAAACTCCTAGCTACTTTATTCCAACCTGGTTTAGTTATCATTGTTTTATTGTGACTATCTCCAGCTCCAAACTAGCACTGTCATCTCATTTCTGCTACTTTACAAATGCAGCTAAATAAAGATATGAAAGGCTTTCATGATAAAAGATTCCTTCAAATCTATGTCATTTCTTTTTCTATGAAAATACGTTACACTTAGGTATGTAGATGAAGAAATTAGATCTATTTCAGGTCAGGAGTTAGGGACTTTGCTCTGTCAAGTTCAAAAGAGAGACAATGAAACTGAAATCAGTAATGCTATATCTTACTATCAACCCTATTTCTGATTTTGTTTCTCTACGTTAAAATTGTACCATAGTGAAAAAGAAGCTACTTACCTATAAACATAATACCTCTGCATAGTCTCATTTGTGGGTACTGTGGAATGATTCACATTTCTGATGCTGATTACCTTTGGAGACTGCCTGAAAAAGCAGTGTCTGTTGGGACTACATGAATATTCCCGGGTTACACTGGATGAACACAAATGTGATCCCAAATGGCTTCTCCTTTTTTTCAATTATGCCTCACCTCATATGAAACACAGGTCTCCATGAGCTCTCTGACATAGAAAATACCTCCAAATTTTTATTTCTATTATCTTTGTGCTTGTAGGCATAAGGAAACAGAATATAGGTTTTCACAAATATCATATCCTGGTAAGACCTCAGTGTCCAAAAGGAGCTTTACACAGATACATGCTAGTATGGAGATGATATCAAGCATCTAACAAACTACCAGCAAAACAAATATGCCAGGAGCTGTCACACACCCCTTCCAAGTGAGGCCAGGTACCAAGGGCAGGCATTGCAGTCACTGCATTACATCCACAGCAGCAAGATAACCACAGAAAGTAATTTGAATCAAACATAAATCATCTGGGACAAAAGGGTTTTGCTTCCCCCAGTATAACAATTTTCAGACTGGTCAGTGGTACAACTGTCCCTCTGCAGGAATGAAAGACCATCTTCAGGACAGAAAAAACGAAGTCCCTCAAAGTGTCTCAAAGACAACCTCTCTGACAGGGATCTGGTAAAATTTCACTAGGTCCAGCAGTGCTGGAAAACAGGATATTCAGGAAGGAATGTGAACTCCAGGAAGTAAAAATAAAAGATACTGATTCAAGTCTATATCTTTTATTCTCTCTTTCTCATCTTTTGGAATTCTCTCATTTATGAAACATAAAAAGAGAGTTAAAGGCTGTTTCAGTCCAGAATTCTAGCTGCCCAATGGCACAGAAATTAAGTAAAGGCTCATTGTAAATCTACTCAAGTAATCTGAACAATGACATTGTTCATTACTGACATGAAGAAGACTGGTGAAACTTAACAAATCCAGTGTTCACAGAGCACAGTTCTTTGCAAGCAAGAGCTAAAAAGCAATTGAGATAGTCGGAAAGTATAGAGATCATCTGTGAAAGGCTCTGTCAACAGGACTCGGGCTCAGCTGTCCATGCGGCACTGCATTTCTCAGAAGCCCCTACAGCTCACTCAGCAGCACAAAAGGACTTCATTCCACAAGTGGGGATATGTGGAGAACACTTCAGAGAGGAATGATGGGCTGTTTTCTCCACAGCTGCAAAAATTAATTGAGGTACAATCCTATCTTTTATGAAAAACTGTAATAGTGTCATGGCAAAACAGGTGACAGTCACAGAGGAAAATATTTTGCACAAGGGGGAAGATTCTGGCTGGCAGAGCTGCTATTTTGCTGTTCTTAAGTTTGGTTATGCAATGCCATGGGAAAGACATTTTTTTTAATTCAGCTGTGAATGTTGCAAACAGCTAGAAATAAGAAAATACCAGAGCCTCCATGAGAAACAAAAAGTACAAAAGACACAACAAAGAAAAAGACTAATAAACATTGTGTGAGAGGAACAGCCTAATAATGCGAACAAAGATCAGAGGGTAGGCAGAAGCAGATTAAAAGGAGACCAACTATAATGAAAATGTGAAAATAAAAGGCAACTAAATTAAATATCAATCACATGCTACCTTGCACACAGAGATGAAAGGGCAAATTTAGCAGGTGAAAAAAAAAAAGGAAAAAAAGAAGCCTAAAACAATATAAAAATTAGGTGAGCACAAAGGGTCAGTCAGTTACTGAAGAACTGAGAGCAACGATGAGCAGCAGACAAGGAGGGCAAACACTGTAAGATCAGCAAAGCACAGAATGACATGTATTTTTCTCTATTTCACTTCTACATACTGTGCTGTACATTTCACAGGCTCTCCAAATAGCTGCAGCACCTGAGCCACAGGATCCATTAACCAACACTGTTCAAATACATGTGAGTTTAAACACATTTTCACATCACAAAGGTAAGGGGAAGGACTACACTGGCATCTAGGTTTATAAAGCATCAAGATAACATGAGGGAAAGTTATGACAATTAATTTTACTATTTTGACATCCATAACTTTCTTCACATAAACATGTTCCTGGCTTTTGATAACCTAAAACACATTTCCCAACACCCTTTAGCATATGGATAGAATCCCACAAAGCTCTGTGTGGACTCGTCAGCAAAGAGCCTATTGGACCTATTCTAAGTCACATAGTATGGACTAAATGCACATACAGGAATCTGTTATGGTAAAACAAAAACTGAGTAAACTAGTGTTGAATCAACCATAGCATGGAGATGTTCAGGTTTTTACTTGAAACCAGTGTACTCAAAATCCTGCTGGGATGATCGCAGCATACACAATATCAAATACCTCACATCTTTTCAAACAATAGATAAGGCAGTCACCAGATGGAAAAATTATCATGCGGTTGTTTATACCATATCCTTTTTGTAAATATCCATTTACAAAACTGTCAAATACACAGAAAAATAAAGATCCTTCTAAAAAGCCATCATTTTATTGCAGTAATGGAAAGGCAGATACAGAGATTTATTGAATATTTGAATATATTTCCAGGTAAAACAGTCCCATCTTACTCACCTTGATCTCTTTCATGCCATGTCCGGCTCCCCGCTGCTGGTGAATTTGGAGAAGGATAAAAGTCTCCTGTCGGGCTTGGCTCCATATTTTCATCTATGGAGATGGTTTTGGGTCTTTTGCTGTTGAAATAATGTGAGATTTGGCAGTGAATATGATATGCAGCTAGTAGTGGTATATAAACTGTTTGGATTTCAACAAATATTTCAATAGAAAGTAATTCAGGCATACAAAGCAAAAAAAAAAGTGGATATTAGAGCTTACATTAACTTATATAGATGATACTATTTAATAATATGTAATGCAGGTATGTGCTTGCATTTTTCACATGATTGATGTTTCAGAGATGGCATGAATAGGTACCATAAAAGTCTACCATACTTGGCTGAACAACCAAGAAACCAGTTCCTGTAACCTACCAAAGAAAGGTTGTGTCATGAGAGTGTTAAACACTATGCAGAAACCATGAAAGCAAAACAAAGCACTGGAAAAGTATTACTAATAAAGTCAGGATAAAACAGGAACTTTTCAGAATGTGTTAATAAGGAAAAAATGTAGTTTTCTGTATTTCACCATGTCAAAAGCATAAGCTTTTCAAAGAAGTCTAACCTGAAACAAAGACTTTTCATTTTAGACTAGTTTAATTAAAAACAACAAAAAGGCCCATATTTCAAGTCACACTATATAAAATGAGGCAGCACTTCAATACAGTGGAGAGCAGTCAAGTTTCATTGTAACAATATATACTGAAGCTGTTATGCTGACTGCCAAAGAAAACCAGGATGAAGGTTTTAATGGTGGTGGTATTATTATTACTATTATTTAGACTGTAAGATTTAATCTATCCATTTGTAAAATAGTAGATGAACTGCCAAGTTGAAAATACAATGGAAGAGGGGAATATGAGCAAAATAACTCAGGAGCACCAGGTGCTGGTGGAAGAGCACCCCAGTTCCCTGCAGTCCTCTTAAATCCCATCCCACTGTGCAGATTCTTCCTGACACAATGGGGTGCAGAAATATTGGGCAATGAGAGGTCCTATAGTGCTTACAATTTCATGGTACATCAGACAGTTTCAGAAAACTGAACAGTGACAGAGACAGTACATTATCTGGGAGTCAGAAGAAGGGTACAGCAAGTTCTCCACCTCTGTGGCCTGGCCAGATGTTCCTGAGGGAGGGAACAGGGTCTTTCCCAGAGGTGGGAGAAAGAACCATGTTGAAGCAGAGAAATGGGTCTCTCAGATCAAACTGACTGTAGTAAGCACATGGAGACCCTCGAAAAAAACTAAAAATCCTTGAGAAAAATTGAAGACCTTTGAGAACAATTGAGACCCTGTGACACCAAGTTAAGCGGGAGTGTCGATCTGCATGAGGACAGGGAGGCTCTACAGAGAGACTTGGATAGATTGGATCAGTGGGCCAGTGTCAACAGGGTGAGCTTCAACAAGGCCAAGTGCCAGGTCCTGCACTTGGGCCACAACAACCCCCTGCATGGCTACAGGCTTGGGGAGGTGTGGCTGGAGCTGTCTGGGAGAGAAGGATCTGGGGGTTCTCATTGACAAGCAGCTGCACATGAGCCAGCAGTGTGCCCGGGTGGCCAAGAAAGCCAACAGCATCCTGGCTGGTATCAGAAATAGTGTGACCAGCAGAAGTAGGGAGGTGACAGTCCCCCTGTGCTCTGCACTGGTGAGGCCACACCTGGAGTGTTGTGTCCAGTTTTGGGCACCTCAATACGAGAGAGATCTCGAGGTGCTGGAGCGAGTGCAGAGGAGGGCAACGAAGCTGGTGAAGGGCCTGGAGAACAGATCCTGTGAGGAGCGATTGAAGGAGCTGGGACTGTTCAGTTTGAGGAGGAGAAGGCTGAGGGGAGACCTCATCACTCTCTGCAACTACCTGAAAGGACATTGTAGAGAGGTTGGTGCTGGTCTCTTCTCACAGGTGATTAGTGACAGAACAAGAGGGAATGGCTTTAAACTGCAACAGGGGACGTTTAGACTGGACATTAGGAAAAAAATTTTCACAGAAAGAGTGGTCAGGCAGTGGTACAGGCTGCCCAGGGAGGTGGTAACATACATAAATTGTGATAACATACATAAATATCCTACCTCACAAAATCAGAGGAAATTCATAAAATAAATAGCTGTTGACAGTATTTGTGAATTGCTTGTCCTACTCTATTAAACCTCGTTTCACATTAGCACTTATTTCAAGGTTTTACCTGCTTGGTGGAGAGGACAAGGACCTCTGTAGATTTACACCCGAATTCATATCATGATAATATGGCTGGCTCGGAAGCTCTCCAATTGGGAAGTTCACTCCTGTTCCCTGGGTTATGGGTGCTGAAAAACACATCATCATAACGAATCAAAGATAATCTTCTATCTTTTTAGCCATCTTTTAATTTTTAACACTGGGAAAAACATCAAGATATTACTACATGTATCTAATTTTCTGCCTCTTGCAGAGACCAAATACAGACAAGTTCTGTCTATGTTTATATATCTAAAAAAATGAATTGTCTTCCCAAGTCCCTAGAAATCCCTTAGCAGTTATGCAGACATGTTTGTTGTATAACAGATAACCTGGAATCATCAATATAAAAAAGGTAACACAAACCTTGGCACAAATTCTAACCTTCTGTAGAAGGACTTCTATAATGAATGAGGCAGAGTTTATAAGGACGGCTAACATTAATTATTAAAGAACTGAGATAACTGGAAAGAACAAACTTGGGGACACACAAACTCTTTTCCGCTTAAACTCTTTTGTATTAATAATAGCCTTCTGTGCTGACAGCATGTTTTACTCCCTCCTTTTTCTTTCACCTAGTGTCACAGGTTCACAGGTACTACTTTGCATATGTACACCTACACACAAACACACACACTCAGCATTATCTTCACCTCCTTACAGAGTCTGTGTACTGTACGTCTCGGTATTTCAAGAGTAAATTATATGTTACATGTTGTGGTATATTTACCTTTGTTCACTGTCTGTGCATTGTGCATTTAAACTACCTTTGGCACTTATAAGAATAATTGCATGTTGTGTAATGTATCTGAAGGTTTGTATTTTTCCTGACAGTTAAAGTACAACTCTGTTGCGGCTTGAGGTTAAACAAATGCATGGTAAGAAATACCACAGAAACCACATACTTTAAAGCTTATTATTAGAAGTATATCATGTATAACAGCTGCAGAAGTTATGATTTCATAACATAACTACAATATTGATTCTTTTTTAAACTGAATGGCCTGATACTTTTAAATGTATTCAACTACCTGACAACTAAAAGAAAGCTGTGTTTCGCACACCCTCAGCCTCCTAAAACAACAAAACTGTATCTTCAGCAAGAAAGAATATGTCTTAATACTGCAGCATGGCAATGCTCAGTATTTTGCTGAATGACTTAACATGATTGTAATTATTGCATATTAATTTCTGACCACAGCAAATGAAATGACACATGCATCTTAAGCCTCACTAATTTAATTAAATTCCTCAAGCATCCTGACCTGGCAAAATTTGGACAGGCAGTTTTGGAAACCTGTGTCTCACTGGTTTTGTTCTCACCTCATCAGAAAAGAGATTTTCCTTGACCATTCTCTTGTTATAATGTTGGTGTCATCACTGCAGATACTTCTAACTATAACTTTCAAGTATTTTTGTTCATTTCTTAATGAATTCTTAAGAGAAATACTTTAATAGTGTTGAAACTAAAGGGAGAAAAGAAGCACTCCGAAAGCAATGTCAGGTGAAGATGTGCATAGTTTTATGCCATACTATTATGGCAAATTCTTAGATCTTCTTATTTATATTCATTCTTCATTCTTATTTTTATTCATTTATCTTCCTATTATTTTTATTCATTTTGGGTTTTTATTCTGCAATAAAAGCTTCACCTGTCCTTTTATATTTACATTTTATGTTACTTTTTTTGCATGTTCATAACATTTCTGATGCCACAACAAGCCAATGTAATTAGAAACTCAATTACAGCCAGTTCTATGAATAACAGAAACACAAGCATACAATATATTGTCAGTCAATCTTTATATCCATGCTGTGATTTTTCTTTTAAGAGCTACAAATTCAAAAACAAACTAAAGAATAATCAGATGGTTTAGCAAAATCCAAGGATGTGCAGGACAATTTCAAGAAGTTGCAAGTCTAACAAATAGAAGGTTTTGTTACGCATGGTAATTTTATTGACACATCAGTCTATTAAGCTGTGCAGGGGGACACATAACAAACTGATTCAATCTTTAAATACCAAAGAGACAAAAGAAGACTTCTGTTTGTTTTATTACAAACACATGCAAGATGAACTGTAATACCGTGGTCAAAAATATCAAAATTCTGCATGGTTATAGGCATTTCCTATGCATCTTACATTTTGGGGAGAGAAAAAAAGGGCTTTGGAAATTATTAAATGCAAATAATAACTTACTTCTGGACACCCTCACGAGTTCTGACACGTTGAACACTCCAGATTTTACAAAACTGTCCTCAAGGTACACTGAAAAAGATCACAATACCACAGTCAGTATAATGAGAAGATTAATAAATAACTATAAATAAGTTTATACAGCAGCTAACAGTATCAACAGAGTCCCAGAGGTAAAATACACAGATCAAAGGACACTGAAAGCTGATCACAAAATCTAATGAGAGCTGAAATTCAGGTGGTACAAAAAAAAATCTTGGAGTTGGAGAAAGCATTTTTTAATATGTTTAAGAAAACTAACAACTCAGTTCCTAGCTAACCATCCAGAAATTGTCTAAAATTAGTTCCTTTTATATTCAACTTTTAAGTCAGTATTAAACTAAGAACTGTATCAGCTGGACTAAGCAATTTCATCACAGAGCAGTCCTGTCCTCCCATAGATTTCTGCTAAATAGTGACTTTACATTGCCACCTCCATTGCCACCTCAGAGGTGCACAAGGATTTTACCATTATTTTCGGTAAAAGCAGGAACTAGGAAAAACAGCTGAGCAATTCAATGCGGGGCTTAATATACATGCAGAATTATATATCTAGAAACCTATGTTTAAGAAACCAGATATTATTGTATTGGCTTATGTTTGCTTATGCTAAGACAAATGTATATGATATGCTTTCCCTGACATGAAATTCAGGCACAAATTGGAGTAGTGCAGTGAAAAAACAGCTGATAATCAAGACTTATTTCAGTAATGTGAGTAAATAACTTTATAAAAAGTGACATGAGAAACCCAGATTTCTGTCAATGTATCATATCAATAGCCACTGCATAAACTGACCTGACTGATTTTGAGATTACATGACATCACAGCATTGTTGGAATTCCTACCGGTAAGGTTCATGATGTCATGTAATCTCATATTCAGTCAAGAGATTGCATTTACCAAAATCAATATTTAGATCTATACTTGGTGCACATTGCCACTCCAATAGTATTACTTATTTGTTTGTTTTCATGTGAGATAGTGCACTAAGAATTTCTTACAGGGTTTCTCTAGTCTCTTTTCTGCATTAACACAGTTTTTTTCTTTTGGAAATACACTGTCAATTTCCTGTTTGAAACCTCTGAATAAGTAAAAGCACTCTAAATGTCTTAACTAACAAAACAAACAAACAAATAAAAGATGAGCCAATTGGAATATTCGGAAAACAATGGTTCAATACCATTCTCTTTAGGTTTCTTTTGCAAATTACTACTTCCATCTTCAAGTAATTTAAGAAAACACTTCCACTGTAATTGAAGAAGTGACTGTAAAAACAGCACACTTCACTTGAGACATCTGTCCTTGGTAAATCTGGAGAAATTGCTACCTACTTTTCAGGTCAAACAAGAAAGGCAGAGGCAAAAAGAGGGGTTTTCACTACTTACTAGCAGTCCTACTAGGCCCACAGAGCCGCCTCACCCAGCATCTCTGATATTACCTAAAAAATGCACCTGATAACTCTAGCTGAAAAAAATCCAACTGAGCCTATTTCTTGACATCTCTCTTACACTGTTGCACCTACAAGCAAATATGTCAGTCTTCCCCATCTGAAAAACCATCCCAGGAGCAAGTGCAGCGGGCGTGCAGAGCACCATAAACCTGTGGGATCATCCTGAATGATGTTATGGCAATGCAATCTATCTTCTCATCTTCCAGTCAACGTCACTTAAGATGATATCCCTGCATGTCTTTATTTCTACTAGCAGCTCTGCAGGTCTCCCTCTCTTTTTTTCTTCACTTCCTTTCACATTCCTCTCCCTCTCATTTTCAACAGCTTGTCTCCCTATCCATGACTTTTTCCTCTCTTACTGTCCTTCACCTGGATGTTGCAGACTTAATCATCTCCAGTTTCTAAGACATAAAAGCCTTTCTCTTTCATCTCCTGCCTTCTCTTGTACCCTTTCTCCATTTTTTCTGTGGATGAAAACATGACATGGCCTCTCAAATATTTTCTTGCTTATTTGACAGGACCTAGCACACCCATATCATAAAAAATTGCAGTTAATGTTTCTTTTTCCCCTTCTTCCTTGGTTATCATTTTTTAACCTAAGAATGGACAAGCTGGATGCACACTAATAATTCCTCCACCAGTGGCAATCTTTCCCTTCTCTGACTATTTCCTCCAGCAGGAACAGTTTGAAGTAGTACATGGAAGGGAGATTTCCAAAGAAAAATTTGGTTTCTTGATTTTAGTTGCCCTGTAAGTGGAGCATGGCTTAAAGCCAGTGTACAAACATGCAGTCAGCTCTGGAGCTGGTAATGAGACAAGACTGAATTTCTCTGCTGCTTATCCAAATACCACTACTTTGAAGCACAACTTCTCTCATTCAAGTTAGGCTAACTTGACAGGAGCTTTACCCAAGTATAGATTAGTCAAGCTATCATTACAGTGAGAGAAAGCCCTAAGGCTCATATTAAAAAAAAAAAAAAGAAAATGCCCGTGTAGGATTTAATATGTAAGAACACAGATGTATACATGTGTAAGCACACACACACAGACGCATGTGTTTAAACATCAGCCTTCTCTCATGAATTAGTTTTTCTCACTGGCAATACTGAGATTACTCACATAACATAAAGAGCAATACAGTGTGTTTGTCTCCTTGTAATAATGAAATGGGAGCAGAGAAAAAACTATGCTATGGACTGATACCACTACTTATCACCCCCTCACAGAAGGATGCATTGCTGATGGATGGATCACTGTCTTTCACCCTGGTTTCCCCCTGCCTTGAATGGTCAAAAAATAACAACGCCCTCAGATATATGCAAATGTTTTACTTGGCATTAGGAAAGAGAGGGAAACTGAAGTTATTGTCACTCTCAATCACCTTTTAAAAGTTTGATTTTTTTCTCTATGTCACAAAATATTATCAAAAAACTGATGCAACAATAAAAAGTCTATGTCACAGTCACTGAGCAATTTCATTTTGAGCCTTATGTTTTAACAGAGAAGGTGGATTCCAGTGGTGAATCTGGGTGCAGAAAAATAAACACAGTATGTTCAGTTCCAGCACCAGTGGACTTCAACAGTTTTAACTAGTTAGGATAACAATCCATGCTGGGTATGTTACAGAACTGTTTTTGGCTCCCAGCTGCGCAATAGAAAAATGTTCTCTGCCATTAAACTGCTGTAATTTGTTGCAGAAACATGCACTCTACATACAGTAAAGAATAACCAGCAAGACTGTATGTAGCAGGACAACAGTACAGGACATTTTGACTTTACGGTGTGACACTGGCTTTTTGCTTTGTGAAGCTGACCTCCTACTGATTAAGAGTTAACATTCATATTCACATTATTGCACCGCATGCAAGAAAAAAATATGTGGTGATATTCCATACGGTATAAGTCTTACTGATTTTTTGATTAAGCCTTTCCTAATGCACTGCTTGCATTAACATGTTAAAGAGCCTTAAATTAGCATTTGGTGTGTGTTTCTTATCTGTTCAGTACAGAAACTAACACACTTGGTAACAGCCTATTGCAGTATTCCTCACAGAGGATTTACTGTATCTTTTGTTGGTCATGATAGCACTTTGCTGTCTTTATTGTTCAAACCTAATATAAGAATTGAGTATTGTCATTTACTAAAACTCATTTTGCCTGAGAAATGACACTCTGAAATGCATTTTACTAATTGTCATTATTCTTAAAAATCTGAGTTCTACAAAAAGAACATTTCTGCCAAAATCACCATAGTACAATTCTGTATACAAAGTCAGTAATTTCCAAAACCCATAAATAACAGTTTTTGTACAGGATAAGTATAAAATCTGTCTTCTCTCCTTACTTTTTTTACAGAAAACTCATTTCTGAAAAATACATTTTCCAAACAATACTACAATGACCAGATCAGTGCCATCAAGAATGAAGGATGTTAGTCCAAGTAGCAGTTCTGATCAAGCTCCCCTCAGTCAGTAACAGTAAAAACCTTCAATAATGCCTCCAACCGCTGTAGAAGTTATTGTTCTAGTCCTTATACATCTTCCACTTTATTCCTGTGCTCTGCCTTCAAGAGCTGAGTTGTAAGTATAGCTTTTAACCATGCTAAGATTTAAATGGATTAAAAAAAAAAAAAAAAGTTGTTTAAACCTACTGAAAAATATTTTCAGTTTGCACTAACATGTACTATAAAGGGCTTGTTCTCACATTACTTAAAAGCTTACCAGTGACGTCTGGCTTTACAAATCCTTAACCAGACTTTTTATGTCTTCTGATTTAATTGTACTTTTATGAATAGAGCACCTGTTTACATTCTGCTGTGTATTGACTACTGCCAAAACATAAAATTGCTTCCTGGTATCATTAAACATCTGATACAGCCTTGAATTTGAGCAACTTAAAAACAGCAATGGGGATCCAATCACTGAAGCAAATAATTTGTAATATTGTACTTTTATTTCTGGATCTTTTAGACTTAGCAGTGAAACAGGTTCAACATCAGGAGCTACTGTGAGAAGAAATGCTGGAAGCTTCATCCTGGTATACAAAATACTAACAGAGAGCTGTTAGCTTTAAGTTATGCAATGTAGTGTTCTGGTTGCTGCTACAAGTTTGTTAGACTTCCGAAAGTGCTACAATTAAACAGTAAATTATTTCATTGTATAGCTTCTTTTGTTTGAGTGTTTGAAAACTGACTTTTTAACGATCAGCTCTCGCTGTTTTCTGCAATATCTAATTTCTGCAGGAAGCTCTTGAATTTCAGCAGGAATCCTAGTCACATACAGCTACTACTCACAGTCAGAACTGGTAGTGAAAAAGTTGAATAGTGTTTATAGTAAGTTAACATACAGTCAGCAGACTTGAAGGTTTTTTTCCTACAGCATGCATTTTGAAGCCAGTATCTTAAAAATACTACCAGAAACAGGTTTCCACTGAATCAGAATTTCTTAAAGGCAGTTAAGGGTGGATAAAATGAGCCAAGAAGTGACACAGATTTCAGTGATGATGTCATTTGAAACAGCTGAACTAAGGTCTGTCCAGAGGATGAGGCTATTTTGGTTATTGCATGACTATCTCTGGCCTTGTTGCATACCCACAGTTTGTTTTGTTTTTTTCCTAGAAGTTGCAATGATGTTGTAACTGGGAGAGGAAGCAAACATGTTGCAAAAAGATTCCCTGCCTCCACTCAACTTTTTAGCACAGTAAGGGCCTAAGAAGCTGCCTGAGCCATTTCCAAAAACAAAAGAGATAACTCTCAAGTTAATAACCAGAACTATAATATATTTCAATGCTGCAGTAATTTGAAGAGGTAAACACCTGGTTTAATAAACTCTGGAATCCATGTACTGGAATCCAATATGTGAGCTGACCCAAAACCTAACAAGAAACAGAAAGTGTAACTAACACAAATGCATACATACTGTCTTCCATTCCAGAGGGTCTCAGGTTATATACAAACTACACCCAAGCTTTAAAAATAGGTTGGGGGAGCTGCTTTTTAACAGTTATAGGACAACCAGGTACCAAAAAGGAATATTCTGGTGACAAAGCAGGTTTCTGGAATTCTAACTGTTAACATAAGAGTTTTTAGTAATTTCTTGCTCTGTGCATGCTTTGAAGCAAAACCCAATGTGCTCACCATTAAACACAATGACATCAGAAGTGAACATAGCATCAGAATTGATCACAGCATCATTTATTTACACAGTAGGATTATAAAGAAGGATAACTGAAGCAAACAAGATTTCAGAAGTAATCCTAAACCAGTAGATACCACACCAAATTTCAAAACAACATGCAAGGCCAAAAACTCTTTCTCTTGGAAAAAGGGACTGTACAATCCGTGTAGGTTTCTGATTGTGCAGATAGCACAGCTGTACACTACCCCCAGAATGGCCCACCTGGCTTTGGGCTGAGAAGCTGATGAGGAAGAGTGTCACCTCTCAATCACTGTTATTATTAATTCATAGAGCATTTGGGAAAAGGACAACTTCACAAGAAAATCAAGCCCTGACCAAACCCAACCCTGTTTTATTTGGAGATCACTGAGATGGCACAGCTGCAGGCATACAGGAAACAGCAAGCATTTCAGAATATCCACTCCCGTGCTGAAAAAGCAAGGTGAGTACATGTTTGTTTAAATACAATCTCATCTGAATCCCCAAACTGCTGTTATGGCATCATTCCTTCCACAAGAAAAGCTGCTTACAATGATGAGGCCAAGGACTATCTCTTCCATTCCTATTAACTAGGGGGCTAATTCTCCATCCACAAGAGGGTAACATACAATATAATAAAATAACGAAACCATCTGTGTTCTGAGTCATTCAACACTCAAAGACATTTGCTTACTGCACTTTCAAAAGAGAACAGAACTTGAGACCATATTAGTCTCCAGAAGTTATGTCTGAAACTGTACATTCTAAAACTCAGATCTTAAATACCTCTATCTAAAACAGTCATATATAGGCAATTTTATTACACATTTCTTAGGGTTTGAGCCAAAAGGAATGTTCTCCCTATGGCTACTAGCCCATATGAAAGAGCAAAAAAGCCTTTGGGGCTCTACAGCTGCAAGAGAAATTTGCATATTGAGATATAGGTGAGGGTGGTTGCAAGCTTTCTGGCAACACCTACTTTAATTTTTAAAAACCCATAGTGATTTCTCTCAGGTCTTCTTTGGAAACGGTGCCTAGAATAAAATTTCTGGTGAAAATAGAAGGGGAAAACCAATTCCAGAGCAGTGAGACTGGAGCTGAGGATCTGCGTACCTATGCCTCATTCAGATTAAGGATCTTACCAGTAGATGAATGCTCTGACATATCATGGGTTACTGTGGAGGAAAGAAGGGAAACAGTGGGGAGGAATGAAAGGCAGAAAGACAGTTTCTCAATCTCTCTGTCT
This sequence comes from Athene noctua, assembly GCF_965140245.1. NCBI lineage: Eukaryota > Metazoa > Chordata > Aves > Strigiformes > Strigidae > Athene > Athene noctua. The sequence goes on along the minus strand of NC_134077.1, from coordinate 65,784,504 downwards.
AAAAGTCTATCACCCCATACAGATAATGTAATATTCACCACTACACAGGCTCAAACCTGAGTCATCTGCATTCCTTATTCAGTCCTGACTGACATATAGAGTCTGCAAAATTTATATGAACATATGCCTTGGACCAGCTAAAGTGGAGTAAATTCTAACAGGAAAAAAAATCTAACAGGTCCCACTTGCTAGGAAGCATTGCTCTAATAACCTCTGAACTCAATTGCTTGGATAAAAGCAAAAATCTGAACACACTTGTGTTCCCTTGCCAATGCGGTTCACAACTGTTTGTGTGAGGATGTCAGGTTCCCTTTGCACCTTCTGAAAGGATGGACAAGAATAGCTCTGAAATCTTGAAGGGACCTCAACAAGAAGAGATTATTCTCCTCCCAGCTACACCCAGAAGACAAAAGATGAAGGACATGAAACACCAGTAAGAACTGGTATCCACCACCTCGGGTTTCCAGTTTTCTTGATTCCTCAAATTGTATTCAACTGCCTATCCTATCTTACTGTCATATTAAGATATCATTTTACTCTATCACTATTGGAATTTCTTATTCTTATTTTAGCAGCTTAAAAAGGCTGTGTTGAAAGATTTGAGCAACATGGCAACAACTGGACACAGCAGTGTTAACGCTGATGTATGAATAAATCAAGTCTGCTAAGCAGCAAACTCACATGTGTGGCAGGAAGCAAGTAACCTTATTCATGTCAAACAGTTGTGCCCATCAGGCAGTAAGTAAGGGAAAGAAAAACAAAGCAGGACAAACCAAGAAAATGTGAAGAATTGGCTAGTAAGAATTGTATCACTGGAGACCAAATTGTCATGGCTGGTGTCAGTATCATTAGCTTACTAGTAGTTCTACCTGGTTTCCTCTTTCTACTCACCCTTAATAATTTTCTTATGGCTAACAGATGAACTTACCGTCTTCAGTATATACCCTCTCACACCTTTACAGGTATTTCAAGAAACACATGTTAAGGAAGGCTTATTTTTTAGATCTTCTTAAGCTATATAAAAACTCTATGGGACTTGCAGGGAGCAATTAATACAGCATTACACTGAAACTGATACACTAGGTTTCCTTCAACAGCCTCTGCCTTCAGCAGTAGCTCTGAGCAGATGCCCAGTAGAAAACTAAGAAACAGGGCAGGCCTAAAGTATTTGTTGGGGGTTTTTTTGACTGATAGTGTCCAAGGTTCCAATTATTTTCAGTTTTAAAATTTATCTTGATGCACCCCTATCTGTTTAGTCACCCTCAATAGATCAATGGACATGTCCATTTTCTCTTTGAAACCATATAAACTTTTTATAGCTAGCACTATGCTAGCATAACATAAACTTTTAGATTCCGGGAACTTAATGATTGTTGTGGACAACAGCAGTGTTCAAACTCTTCTCCTCTCTCAGTTCAGTTTAGTTCAGCTCATATATCTGTCTGGAACCTACTTAATTCCTGTGGAGAAGTGACCTTTACAACCCAGCACTCAGAAAAGCAAGTTTCATTCTTTAGAAATATACCATATGTAAGTTATTTAAAAATAAAACTTAGAGAAGGATATCCTTGGATTTTGCAACAAAAGCTACATACCACTTTCACCACAAGCTACACCATCTTAGTACTGTATTATGCTATCAAAGTATTCAGTGTATTTTTAGGAACGTATTGTAAAGAATTCCAGCAAGTGCTCTTAATGTTCTTTTGTTTGGCAAGTGACATTACCCTCGCTTCATGGTTAAGACAGCAAATTACCAGACACCCTAAAGAATGCAACAGTCTAGCCAAACCTAGAAAAACCCACTTTTAACACCAGCAGCCTCGCCAACTACCACTCAGTTTCCAACCTCCTCTTTCTTGGCAATGTCTTTGTGAAGGTAGTGGCATCCAAGAGCTAACAGCACCTATTCCTTGCCAATGCCCTGGCTCCTTGACATACAGGGCATCAGACCAAAACATTATAGAACAAACCCTCCTGGCACTGCCAGTCCACGTGCTCCTGAACCATGACTGAAAACAAACCTCAGAGTGGATACCCTCTGGGGCTCTGACTGACCTGGTTCTAATAATAAGACTCAGGTGAAGTTTAATAAGAAAGAACAGGACAGCAGTCCTTTTCCCAGACAAGCTTAACAGAGCGCGACTCCCCCATCCTCCTGCACAGCTCCAGAAGTCCTGTATTATGCGGTCTCACAAACCTCAGTGCTTTCCCCCACCGGTTTAAGCCCAAGTCAATATCACACAGGGAAACTGAATGATGCTGGAAGTTCATGTATGCTCAAATAGACAGATGACATTCAGTTATGTCTCTGTCTCTGTTTAAATGAAGGGTTTCAAGGGAAGCAAGGCACAGCTTCCACTTTCTGTCCTCACTTGGCAGCAAATAAAGGCAATATTGCCAGCAGTGACTCCAAAACACGAGGAAGTGTTATGCTCAAATTTCAAGCAGAAAGTTTCATGATGAAAACAGCAAAGGATTTCTCTGCCCTCTGTCTCCCTCTACCTTCTGGGATACCTGTTTGTCAAACACTGGTGTATCTGGTCTTGCCCCACAAGGCTGACAAAAAAACCCCTATATATCTCATCTGCTGCCCTCCCCAGGCCTCTGTTGCTGGCAGCAAGATTACTCCTTGCTTGGAGTAGCCTGAGGTTAAATCTGAAGATTGGTGAGACTGGACTCACTAGAGGATGTGATCCTCACTACTGAAAAATGTACTTCTACCTTCCTACTCCAAATGCTGGATGGTACTTTAAAAACAGAATTTTAAAACATGTAGAAGATGAGTTCAGCTTCCCAAACTCAGAGGCTACAAAGGATCCTTCAAAATTACCAGGGGTAATGCATTTGGCTTTTCTTGCACTCACAGAGATGTTTTAAAACAAAAATAAACTCTCTACAGCTAAATGCTCCAAGATTTACAAAACTGTGATTAGCTGTGAGGATATTTTTCAGGCCTGTTTTAGGTGTAAATATGCTGGTTTGGATTTTTAAACCACTATCCTACATAACTTATGTCACGCATTTAATAGAGAAATAAAAGCCTAATCACAACATCCCACACAGTTTGGAGAGAAACAACATCAACGTCTCCAGCCAAAAGTCATTTCAAGCCTGCATTATCCCTTGAAAAAAAAAAAAAAAAAAAAAAAAAATCACATTAAAAAATAACTTGAAAAAGAGCTTACCATTTGACTCGTTCTGCCCTTATATATCTAAAACCTATATGCAGTCTTCCAGTATATCTTTCTGGTTTTTACATTACAGGAATATGGCTTTTTGCACAACAATCCATGACAGTTCTCCCATTTTTGGGTATTCACATGCAACACACATGACATGTGGAGAATACTTTGAGCATATAGAATCGTAGAATGGTTTGGGTTGGAAGGGACCTCAGAGATCATGTCATTCCCTGCCATGGGCAGGGACACCTCCCGCTAGCCCAGGTTGCTCACAGCCCCGTCCAACCTGGCCTTGAACACTGCCAGGGAGGGGGCAGCCACAGCTTCTCTGGGCAACCTGTTCCAGTGCATCACAGTAAAGAATTTCTTCCTTATATCTCATCTCTTTCAGTTTAAAACTGTCACCTCTTATCCCACCAGTGCACTCCCTGATAAAGAGTCCAAAATAATACAGCCACAACTCAGGCTGTTTTCCTTAATGTCTGGACAGATCCAGAAAATATTCATGTATATGTAACAACCCAGCATCAAACAATTATTTCTTGGTTAGAATGTGGTTCATTTTGTGTTTAGAAAAAGAGCAAACTGAGTTACTTGCAGCTTATTTCAGATACACACTTCTGAGAGCAGAAATGAGAAGATACAGCATGACAGTGGTGGCAGGAGTCATTCCTTCCTCATTAGGAAGTGGTAGTATGTCTGTCACACTTGTTTGTCTTATCCCAATAAAATTAATAAAATAATAAAGATTTACAAGATTCACTATCACAGCCCAATTCACTAGAAGGATAACTCCATGAAAATAAAAGAACCTTTGGGCTAAACAGTGTGGAATGGCAAAGTCTGGGTTTGATTTTCTCTTGAACTTTCATTTTTAGAGAATCCTTGGATTACACTGACATTCTCTCAAAAAAATTCCAAATGTCACTAGCATGATCCATTAACAACATCTTCAAAAACTGCTCTGAGTTGATAAGAAAAATATAAAATTTAACATATTTGCATTTTATAATGCACATATAAAATAAAAAAAAGAAGCTGGTAGCTCAGGTCACAGACTTCAGAGGTAGGTCAATTTTTATTTGTCTGTGATAGAATAACTGTAGCATTTGAAGACTTTTATAAAAGGGAAGTAATTTGGGATCTTGTCTCCTTACTCCTCTGTCCATCCTCACTTACAAAATTCTAAAAGCCATGAACTGAAAGAAAAAATCCTTAGATTAAATGAAAGTTAATGAAATTACATTTGAGCTATTGCCAGTTTAAAAGAACTAACATAATCACAGCTTGTCCTGGTCATATGTACTTACCAGTGCAAAATAGGCTGCTGACCAATTATGCTCTCTTTAACTATTAACAGTAGTATCTTTGTTCTCAAACAATGTTAGATGCACATGTTCTGGAACTTATATTTACCTGGTGGATTCTTGGCAGGATCATTGTGGCTTGGACTTCCTGGTTGTCCAGAATCTATAAAGAAATGAAAGAAATGTTTTATTAATTTGTTTTTAAAGCGTCGCACAACCTTTTAATACCCTCCTTCAGAATTAAAGTAATACTTAACTTTGTTCTTTAAAGGTCATTTCCCTGACTTTCTACATGAAGTCATTATTGAACAAACATACTATAAGTTACCCATTTTATGCAGAAGCAGAAACATTGTGAAAGATGCAATAATCCTAGTAAAAGGAACTCACAGATCACTGAAAAAGGACAAGAGAGTCATTCAGGTAAATACATACAGTTGTAAACACATCTACAAGGGTAGCTTTTCATTCCCTTTCCCTCCATCCCCCAAATACAATATTGCATAATCAGCAAAGCAGTAGTTTCTTCTCAGGCAACGACCAGAAAGACATATTGGATAAGGCAACTAATGGCATTTGCAGGGATGAGTCCTGTTTCTTTACCCTCTCCTTAAACCACAAAGGTATATGCTGCTGCCACAGGCTCAGGACTTCACTAAAGACACAACTGCCCATTTTAATACAATATAGGCTTTGTGTTCCTAGTCTGTGAGTATTGCTGTTGTGAAATTAAGATTATGTCCCATAAAAACTAACAAAACTCAAACCCTATAAGCTTCAAAGAGTGTTCTTTTCATGATATGTGCACCTAATGAATCAAGAAAATGCAATCTGATCTTAACACACTAAATAATAAAATACATCCTTATTCATAAAAGCATTTGCTTTTAAAACTGTCTAATTTTTGCTGTGTTCCCATACCAATAATAAAATAAAACCCTGCTCCACTGCAATAAATAGTTATTAACAAAGTAAGACATGACAGACACTCTTGTATTGCAAAGAGAATAAGAAATTAAATGAAGCACAACCATTTATTCTCATAGGTATAGGTATCTAAAGATAGAGGTATCTAAAATGGAGCAGTTTTACAGCCTGAATAAAAAGTACCATCTTTTTTTAATGTAGCAGTGCTTGTTGGCAGCACAGGACCACCAAAAGATTGCACTGTAGTACAGAGATTGCTACTGCCACATGAACCCCAGAGGGAAGTGAGAGTTCTTAAATGAATAGCTGCTTACAGTGTCTAAAATAAAGAAAAAAGACAGAAAAGGAGAAAAGTACATATCAACAAATACTTGTCTTTTAATCCCCACCACTTCTTCTTAAAGCCAATGTAGACCTCAACCTGGAATGAAAAGATTCCCTCCACTTGCTAAAAGAAGTTCACTGAAATCTGTTACCATCTGTCAAGTAGCTTAGCAAACATGGCTTGATACACATGTCTCTCAAGCAGTTTAAGTTAACACAAGCTTGATGATACAGAAGATATTATACAAGATGGAAATATATTTCACAGATCAAGTTCTACATTCATCTGAATGATAGTTGTCACAGAAGACAAGCATCTGGGAATCGAACAGAATACTGGAAGATGAAGACAGATGTGAAACCTAGTTCTGATGGTATTAAAAACAAAATTGAATTTTCCCATACTGAATGAAATCACTCTTGCACACAATTAAATGCACACCAGATAGAGAATTTCACATGAAATTTCCTCTATCTTCTTCAGCTCTAGGTATGAAAAATGAAGGGCAGATCTCCTGCTCAGATTCTGCACATCCCATGCTTTGGGTACTTGAGTGCTTAAAAGTCCCACTGTACAGCACAAAAGACATTCAGTATGCCTGTTTCTTTTCATGATAAGGTACAGCACATTCATTTAAAAAAATAAAATCAAGTTAATTTGAAAACTCAACCAGCTACAAGAAATGCTAAAAACTTGATGCTTCTCTGCATATGGACCTTTATATGGGCAAACATCCTTTCTCCTGTGTTACAATGGGAAGGTTCACCCTGCGGGGGATGATCTTTAATATTTCTCTAATAGGCACTCTCTGTTTCCGTAAACCATGCATACTGTTATTGAAATTAAGATTATCAGAGAGGATTGATTTTACACAGCAATGGTTCACATTGTAAAACTACTGCAGATGTGGAGCTAAATGAAGTGTCACTTTGGTAGCAGATGCACCCAATAAAACTTGGACAGTGCAGCATGGGTACACAGAGATTTGAAAGTCGATTAATGAGGACTACCAGAAGATAGTCTTTGAAGTTTTCTTCTGTTAAAATTCATTAAAAAGATGCACAAAATTAAGAATATTTTTTTAGCTCTTGCACAGTAATTTGCCTTTACTCCTACTTTCTCATTGTCAACATGGCTACTTTCTAGATACAAGATTTAAAGATTGATGGTAGTTTCAACAATTCTTTTTTATGTTATAAGATAAACTTAGAAAGAATTTTCCAGTTATAGGGACAAGCAGTTAGCTAGATACTATAATTTGCCAGTCAGACTTAGCTTTTTTTATGTTAACTACTTATCAGTCATGATTTTTACAGATTGATTCTCACACTGTGTTTTCAGCAGTAGACACTACTAACATATTCTCCAGTGCGGTCTCAAAGATCTTGAGAAAGCAATGAATTATTGTAAGCTGAATATGAGAAGCAACTTTTCTAACCATTCACTTAAAGCAGTTGAGAAAGCAGAGACCTGTATTCTATATGAGAGTATCTACCTATGTAACTCTGCACTTAAAAGCATACAGAAACATCTTATAGTCAGGATGAAAGACACAGACCTGAGATAGCCTGTGATGATCTAATTCTCTTACAAGTGTCAGTTAATTATAAAGCACTCTCCTGATTTGATTGGCTATAAATAGCTTTGCAAAGTACAAGAGAACCATTATTTTTATAGAAATAAATTATATGAATAACTGAATTTATAAGCAGAACATTGAAAAGAGACATTGGAGCAATGCTCTCCTATAAGAGGGAGTAAGAGGCATTTTTTTGAAAATCACAGAAACTAAGAAAGCAAAAGACATTTTAAGACACTAAATCTTTCTTTATCCTCATCTGCACAAGATCATAAATTAACAACATAAGACCTAGATTTAAAAATTGCAGGCTTTTCTTCCAGTGTGATGGAGAAGACATAGACAAGACATCTTTCTAGCTGGCTTTGCATTGAATTTTCCCACCAAATAATTCTGTGCACATTTAAAAAACAAAAACAAACAAACAAAAACAAAATCCCAACAAAGTCCTAAGTTAGAAGTTGTAAGCAAAGTTATACCACTAGTAGCAAATAAAACCCCATAATGTTAATATGATGAACCCGAAATTTTCAACATCGTCATTTATTTAGCTCCCAACCGTAAGTTCCCTTAGTTTATTCTTTTTCTTTGAGTTCTTTTTGTTTGCCTGCTTTAAAAACCCTCTTCTCAAATTTTACTTTCAAAGTGGTTTTTTTGAAAAGAATCTTCCACACAGATCTCAGAAGCATTTATCCTGATTTGCTACAGAGCAAAAGCTCACCTACACATACCATTTCCACAGACTGGCTTTCATATGCACCTCACAGCTACGGTGAGCGTATCTTCTGCTCTGTTCTTCTTGGTGCTGACTGCTTCAGCAGTCAGCAGCTGATGCCTTGGTAAGTTATTGCCTTGGATGAACAGTTTATACAAGAATGGTTCAATCCTTTACTCTTATTTGGTAGATATTCATGTCATCCTGATACACTTTATGTGTAATTTTTCATAATTCAGCATGGCTACCACCAGGATATTCAAACTCTTTATCTCAAATTACTCTTTCTTTTAGAAGATGGTATGAAAGGATAAGTCAAGGAGCCGATGTACTTCATACTGAATTGTTTCCTGTGTTTTCATTTCCAGGGTTCAATCGCAATGAGTATCTGTGAGTGCAGGCAACTCTCACTACAGACAGAGTTAAGTAAAACTGACTGTCACGGCCTGCCACTGGTGAGAAAAAACATACATTTCCCCTGCCATACAATAGGAGAAAGGTGCTGCCATGACCCATCACTCTTGGCCTCATAAGACAGAGGGAAAAAAAAAAGCTGTTGGTTTGCCACCCAGTGACAGCAAACAAGATGCTCTCTCTCTGAATCACCTTGTCTTTGGCAAAGCAGCAGCAGGAAGGAAACACAACCCAGCAAAGCTGAGAAAGTCACACTGCTGTTCACCAGCTTCCTGAGGGATTTTTGCTATAGCTCACCTCAGTAGTCTAGTCTTTCATTTTTCAGCTGATAAGAGAGGATACTATCTTTAAAAAATAAGCTAGGTTATACCTCCCTTATGCCCCATACAGTGCAAGTAATTTTGCTTTTAAGGCTCTCTACATTAGCATAACATTGAAGGCCTTGAAAACAAATAGAGGCAGAATATGTAAAAAGAAAAAAATACCTTCTTGAGCCATATCTTAGAAATAAGCAGATTCTCCCCAGGTGTCATACTAATCAAATAAATTTTCTCAGTGGTTTCAATTAACACATTTCACTTATCATTTGCCACAGGCTTGGAGACAGCCTTTGCACTCAGTTAATCTCAGCTGACAGACACTAATTTAATCATTCACCAGCATGTAAATACACCCTTGTTCTTTGATAGTCCATGAGTTGACTATGAGGGAGGATAAAGGACCACAGAAATGTGACACCATGTAAGTATGAGTTTGATGCTGTTCAAGCTTTCACATACCTATACAGCATCTGACTTGACAAATGACAGTCACTACCATGAACAAGAATCACAACTACCTCCCAGACTGTCATCTTTCAGGATTATGCTGCCCCCTGAAATCACAAACCTGAGGCAAAAGGTTGTACCCCTGAAAATCACAGGATCCTAGGACACCTCAGTCTGGTGGGGACCTGGGAAGGTGTCCAATCCCAGCCCCTGCCCAGGGAAGGCTCACCCATGGGATCAAACGTGACTGCCTATGGCTTTACAAAGTGAGGGCATGAAACACCTCAAGAATGGAGAAGACCCAACCTCCCTGAACCCCAGCTCCACAGCTGGGCTGTCTTCATAGGGAAAAGACTTCCCAAATCAACACTTCATCTTTCAAAGACTTTCAGAACATCGTCATGGTAGAAAAATGTTCATGGCAACAAAAAAGCAAGATATCTCCCTCTCCTCCAAAGCAAATAATGTGATCAACAAAAATCCATAAAGCAAATAAATAAATAAGTTCATATGTGTATTTTAAATCATTACCATTAATTATTATTTCCCTACTTTTACTACACACTTACCTTCTACTACCTACATTATTTTACCTTGATAAAGCAACCTATTGGATTGATAAACTTCTCAAACACTTTTAATTATTTCATTTTGCAAAAGCAATGTCTTTCATTGTATATCATTTCTATATCTGATGACCTTGAATTGATGTACAATTTTATGAGCGTTATTCAACAACCTCCAGTGTTATGACTGTTTATGGTATTAAAGAAGCTGGAAGTGTTTTATTGTATTAAGTATCTGCCAAAATGATGCCATATACATGGACATGGAATTGGTGTGTCACTCTTGTTTTCATATGTTAACTTCAGGGGGGGATTTATTCTTCACATTCTCATAGACTACTACATGTAATGGAAATAACTCCCCTGAAAATTTTGACTCACTGGTTTTATATGATAAAATGCTCACACCCACCACTTCCTTTGCTAGAGCACAAGTCGTATGAGAAGCAGCTGAGGAATGGGGATGTTTAGTCTGGAGAAAAGGAGGCTCAGAGGAGACCTTATCACCTCTACAACTAACTGAAAGGAGGTTGTAGCGAGGTTGGTGTTGGTCTCTTCTCCCAAGTACCAAGCAATAGGACAAGAGGAAACAGCCCCAAGTTGTGTCAGGGGAGGTTTAGACTGGATATTAGGGAAAAAAATCTGCACCAAAAGGGTTATCAAGCATTGGCACAGGCTGCCTAGGGAAGTGGTTGAGTAGTTTAAATACCAGTCATGGGGGTATTTAAAAGATGTGTAGATGTGGCACTTAAGGACATGTTTGAGGGGTGGACTTGGCAGTGTTGGGTTTACAGCTGGCTAGATCATCTTAAAGGTCTTTTCCAACCTAAATGATTCTATGGTTCTATATCCCTGAAGATATATGGTATGAACCTCAAAAACCAAGCAGGGCTTCTTTTCAAGAAAGATATGTTTGCACTATGATGCCTCACATCTTTTCCTAACAGCATAAACTGTTAGCAATATGCGTTCATGACACCTAGACTGAAACCCTCCACAAGACAGAAGCAGTGACTTCTTTTAAAAGTGTCATTATGCGACTCTTATTCTGGAAGGAGCTCCTCTGTGTTTACCAAGACTGCAATCTAGCACAGTGCTATTGCACTGGATAAGTAAATGAGACGCTTGCCCTACAAGGTTTTAATGCACTTGGTATTCATACAGCTGGTGATAAGTGAGCAGTGTAGAGAACTGAAGTTAGACATTTAGGTGCAAGTCATGGGACAGTGGCATCAACTCACAGAAAACACTGCACTGGCAAACCCAGATGACCATGCAAGGAAGGATTGCTTGTTGCTCACCTTGCAGAGGCTCTGTGGCATCCTCCAGTTTTCTGAAGATGTATCATTAGCTTTGATCTGTTTCCAGACCTAGTTTCCACAAATCTGAGTACCAAAGAAATTATGGTGCAAAGGCTGTTATGCTGACACAGAAATAACAGTACTGGTTGCTATTGATATGAGGTGTATTTAGATGTCAAGAAAGCCTCAGTTCCTCAATGCAAACTCCGTTTTGGCAAGTAATCCCCACTGCTTTTTTGCTCCCTTCATTACTTTGCACCCAGGAAGCATGGGAGAGACCTCCTGGGAGACCAGAGTAGTGGCAGGAGCTCCTGTGAAGGCTGGATGTGCTGATCCTATGAGGGCAGTCTTCATCATCACCCATGTGCTCTACCCAGGAGCCATGACACACCATAACAGTGAACCTACCCTCTTTACCTTGAAAGGGTGCTGCCATCTAACCTTCACTTAGCTGCAGAAAGTGTCAAGAAACAGAGCTGACTGCTGGCCCCAGAAATTTAAGGGATCTATCTGTACCCAGATGTATCTGGGTACACCAGCCCAGGCAGGTACCCAGGTTTTAGCCCAAGCAGGTCTGTCATTTCACAAAAGCCTTTATGGCTCAGGGATGGAGGTGATTCCACTGGGCAGCAGCCAGCCTGGCAGGCAGAACCTGGGCTTTGTTTGCATGTCAGTTTCAACCTGTTCACTTTGAAGTGGGAACATGGCAAGAGCTGCTCAGGCATTGGCCATCCCCTTTCAGTGCACTTCCCAGTGCTGTCCCACCAAGACAAGTCTGGCATGACTGGGAGAAATCCCGCTCGGTTCAGCCAAGAGCCCAGCTGTTCCTGTGGGACACGCTTCCTGGCCCCTGAGCCAGGGTCTGCAGCTGTGGCAGCATCACCACACTGGGGCTGTCCTGGGCAGTCCCACCACGCAGGCACCCACCACACGGGCTGACAGCAAGGTAGGCATGATAGTTTGGGGCATCAGGGCCATGCAGGTCATGACAGGCTCCCCACTTCACCTCCCCTTTTATCAGGAGCTCAGATCTGCTCCTGCCAAGTCACCCAACCAGCCATTGTCAAGACTGTTAACTTTCTTCAGAGTATTTTAATTAGGTAAATAAAAAATGGTAATTAAATCAACATTACGTAATGTGTTTCTGATTTGTAATCTCATTTAAATTAATTAACTGACTCAGCCCTTGTTTAGTTTTTAAACTGCCCTAGTTAAGAAGTGGAGCTCTGGGAGTAAATCCAGTTTTTTTATAGTTGAAAGAAATTCAAGGACCAAGAAGCACTTCCCAGAACCAAAATAGCAATAAGCATAGTCAGCTTTTCAGCTTTATTTCTCGTGCACAGATTTATCTTTTTAATTTAAATTCCCTTATTTGTTTATGTAAAATAAATCACAACACTTATTTATTCACAATATTTCTTATACAATTTATAAAGACCATATGTTGCTCATTTTGAAAAATGAAAAACTTTCCCCAGCTGTTTTATAAGTTGTGCATGGAATATATACAATTTTATACATACGTATGCACGCACGCGCACACACACACACACGTTTAATTTAAGAAAATGGTTATACTTTTGCATGGCCTGACACAAATGTTTCCCATACTTCATAATATTAGCTGAGGGGTTTTTTGACATGTACGTTAAGAAGAGATTTACATAGGTATCTTGCCACGTGTGGATGAATGTGAAAGAATGAAGTTTCTTTCCAAAACATTCTGGATTCAGTAGGAAAGGATGAGATATGAACACTTAATTTTATCCATCTGGAAGTTACTGTGGATACTAGCTATAGTCAGAAACATTCCGCAGTTGTTCTTGGATACTAAGAAACCTTTTACATTAAGGTATGTATCATAAAGGGCTTTTACTGTGGATTCTTCAGAAAACAAAAAGCAAAAGGTGGAACACAGTGAAAGACTTATCTGATACTTAGAGAAAAAAGAAATTATAGGATAGACTATATTAATGAAAAGGTTCATATTTGTATGAAAAGAATAATAATGTGCTTGCATATAACTTCGGCCAATTAATAAACTGGCCGCTTCATTATGTTGTGAAAGACAAAGGCTGACCCTCACGTTTATGCACTGTATAATACTAAGAACTTCTGTACAGATCCTGGTTTCATGGAAGTCAGTATGGATTTTTTTCACTTGCATTTTAAGGCAGTAAAGCAAAAAGAGTTCAGGGAAATTGTCATGGTTTAACCCCAGCCAGCAACTAAGCACCACACAGTCACTCACTCACTCCTCCCTGCTCCCAGTGGAATGGGGAGGAGAATCAGAAAAAAAAAGTCAAACTCATGGGCTGAGGTAAGACCAGTTTAATAACTAAAATAAAATATATTAGTAACGATAAAAATAAAATATAATAATAGTAATAGTTGTAATAAAAAGGAGCATAACAAAAAGAGAGAGAAATAAAACTCAAGAAAAGCCAAGTGATGCACAATGCAGTTGTTCACCACCTGCTGACTGATACCCTAGCAGTGATCCGCCCTCTCTGTCAGCCAACTCCGCACAGTTTACGTACTGAGCTTGACATTCTATGGTATGGAATATCCCTTTGGCTAGTTCGGGTCACCTGTTCTGGTCACGTGCCTCCTAGCTTCTTGTGCACCTGAAAGCCAGGTGATCTTCACCTCCTTCCACAGAGAGTCCCTGCACAAACCCTGCACCTCTGCCCACAGGCTGTCCACCTGCATTTTGTTCCTGCATGCAGCAGAGCATGGGAAACTGAAAAATCCTAGATTTAGGATAACTATGACTTAGCAACAACTAAAACATCAGTGTGTTATCAACATTATGCTCACACTAAATGCAAAACACAGCACTGCACCAACTACAAAAAGAAAAATAAGTCTATCCCAGTTGAAACCAGGACAGAGATAAAATACACATTTCCACTACATAAGGCAATAGTTTTAGGCATGGGATAATGATGACATGACTACAAAAAAAAAGTCAGTTTTGTTCAATACAGGTTTCAGACAAAGGTTGTTAAAATCAATGGAAAGTTGCTCCAGCAGCTTTGGATGAGGCACTTCATGGCAAATTACAGTTTAAAAGTACAAGAGAAAGCATAGTTTAACAATAGGACTGCATCTTTGTTTGAACTGCATTGCATGCTCCACTAAAACATACAGTAATAAAAGCCAGATTCTTCAGCCTTTCAGAAAGTTACAATCATATGCTACTTCACAAGTCTAAAACATCACCTGACAAAAAACCCACATAGTTTGCAAATAGCAGAGGCTCATGACACCTCTCTATTATAGACAGAAATCTCCTAAAATGCTAAGTATGCCACCACACTATACACTAATTGGGGGAAATAAACAGCAATTAAACTAAAATACTGGGGTTTTACATATCTTGGAAACTCCAAAACAAGACTAAAATGCTGCAGTGTTTAGCATTTCTTCAAGCCAGCTAAGACACCATGAGGTAATAGCCAGCAAGTATAACTGGGTTTAGGAGTCCCAGACAAAATCAATGTTTTCTGCAAAATAGGAGGAAAAAGGTTTAATAATCTGACAACCTGAGCATCATTGTAGTATTTCTAAATACTATAACATTAACCAAAGGATCTCCTAATTTTGATCTATGATCCACAATGCTCCCACAACTATGTTTTTATTTCAGTTAATTTCAACATTATGACGGGTGGTAAAACCTAACCTTTAGCATAAAGAATATGGAATACACCAAGAGAAGACCACAAAAGAGTGATGGTTTGGTTTTGGTTGGTTGGTTGGTTGGTTTGGTGTTTTTCAACTGCTGCCTATACACTACTAAATGTTTCTTATCTTGAGATTGCCAGTTGATGCCATGTGCAGTTTTTAAACACTGGAATAATAATTTACATCTAACAGAGATGGAGCATAAGGAATGCCATAGTTCTGTGTATCCTTAAGTAATATATTTTTTATCATAGATCATGTTTATGATAGCAATGTCTCAAATGGCAAGTATATAAACATAATCTGTAGGTTATGTTACCATATTCTTTATAAAGTGGATTTAATTCCATCTGCTATAATTTAAAAGTTCATAGACAAAATATACACCACTTTGCCTGTCCATATTCCCATACACATACTATTAAAACAAACTAACAGTGACAAAAGAAAGATTAAATTACCTGGGCACGAAGCAGGCAATGTACAAGAACTGGACAGCATAAATCACCCTACCTTTTCATACCAGTTTTTCATAAACTTGACTGGATTTGCAGATGTGCTCACAGCCACCATGTTTATTTTTCAGGCTATGGTATTTATTTATTGTTAATAAATAGATAATGAGAATAAATAATGTGTAGAGTACTGAAGCAACAGTGATAAAAAAAAATTTCTGCTCAATGCATTGATCTTTTGTCTACTTTGACCTTTTACAATAGATAAAAAACAGAAGCACATAATAATATAATGTGCCTGAGGAGAACTTCAACTGTAGAATTGACTAACCCATAGAAATTTATAACTAACCCAGTTTTGGGTTTGGGCAGGGATGTTCAGCAAAAAATGCAAGGAATTTTTTTTAAAGTATTTAACCAAAACAGAGGGGAAAAAACAAAAAAAAAAAAAAAGTACCCTGGTGTAAATCTTGCCTTTCAAATTTTAGACAAAACAATTCTAAAGAGCATTTTTTCCACAGACTCTGTATCTCCCTCTTAGCAATAGTACTGCTCTTGCAGTCATATTGATCAAAAGCTATAAATAAATATTAAACCCCATCTATCATGTTCAGTTGTGCCTTCACAACATAATTCTGTCATTTTGTGGCTAATATCATATGGGAGCATGTGTTTTGTAATTCTGTAACTGTCACTATATACTACATGTCAGCATAGCCCTCACTAATTTCTAATGTATCAGCATCATCTATGTAGGTGAAATTCCCTGACATAGGTACAATACCAACTGCAGTTCTGCAACCAAGATTTTAAAATCTGCTTACTTGTTCAGTATACAGAAGAGGCCCTTTTTGATCCCTGTATTTCAATTTATTTACTAAAGCTGGCACATGTTTTTGTAGTACCTAAGGGTATTATTATATACTTGGAAAAAGGATGCTACTTTTTATCTTAAAAACACAGATGTATGGATTCAAATTCCAAATTCCAATTAAAAATTCCAAATTTTGTTTTTATTACTTACTACTTACTTGGTTTGCATGAGTGAAAATTGAGTGTTAATTAAGTAAAAAACAAACAAACAAAAAAAAAAACAACCAAACAACCAAAAAACCCCAAAAAACAAACAGAAAACCCAACACCAAACTAACTCACAATTCTTACTGTACTTGGTAACTCACCAGTGCCTTGGACATAATTTAACCATACCGAGTTTCTAAGGCTTATTTTCTTACTGCTGTTCCACCACAGCAGGACCTTGAGAAATCTATCAAGTCTGATTTGGTCTGCAGCTATAAAAAAAGTCTTTGGAGTTAAAAAACCTTGTACAAGTTTACTGAAAATACAACAGGAACTAAAGTTTCAGTTTGTAGGAGCAAAAGGGGTTGCATCACCCAATAGCTCCAAGACATGAAGACAGAATGAGTAACTTCAGACATTCAACACATCTACTATAACTGGAAGAATTACATTCTTATTAAAGGTCCTTTTTTACTTTAAAAATAATTTTCTGCTGACCAAAGTTATGATAACATTTAATCCTAACAGTCCTTTCCATTTTAATAAACTTGTATGTCTGTGTGTGCGCTGAAATTATAAATGCATATAGCTTCGGGATTATTTTACTTATAGACCAACATTTGAGGCTTTGTAAAGGGATAAATCTAATGAGTTAAACATGTTAACTGCCTTGTGCATTTCTGAAAGAACAGGAATAAACAGTACCTCCACAACAGCATTCCTTACAGAAATATTTCAGATTTTTCTAAAAACTTTATCACAAAAAATAGCAACTAAAAACTTTCTCAGTTCTTCTGGGAACAATACTAATCATTTTCCCCCTTGTGCACTCACATAGCAGGTTCAAGATTCATTTCAACATCTTTTTATGTGTATTCAAGCACTTTGACAGCTCTGCACTGTATTTTTCCTGGACAAATAGGTTAAACTCACTTGACCTAAAGCAGTTAGATGAGACACAGTGCACTGCGCATGAGTTCAGGTGTATGTACTGTAATTACAGCAGACCTTTTATGACTGATTTGAAGGAGATGACAATACTTTAATAGAAACCTGCAGATGTCAGGTTTTGCCTTACATTCTTCCCTTCTGCCTGTCCCTCCCTGCCCTCCACAAATACACACAAACCTTTTGTGCTTCTGTAAAAGCATTCTTGCAGATCCCCTTCTAGCCTAGCCTCCTTTCATTGTGGTTGCTGCCAACACTTCAGAGCAGTGTAATGTCAATATGTCTATGCTGCTTGAGCAACTTCATGTGAATTTGGAAAAGTGCACAACACCAAGACTAGACTTCACTCAGATCAACCCATCTTTCAGTAGTTCAGGTTTCCACGCAGTTGCTAAAATTTGCATTGAAATGCAAATTAGACCAATTGGCTAGTTAGACAATAATCTTTACTCTTATGAACAGTTATAGCAAACAAATCTCCAAAGCCCCAAAATGCTTTTATGTTTTCAAGCAGTTTTCCAGGCGGTGTTGTACATCTGAATATCAAACAGTATCCCTTTAATGCCTAAGTAAAAGTGAAACATGAACAACAATAGACCCTTTTCAGGACAGGAGTATGATATCAGCAATGGCAAGAACATGAGAAAATCCAATTCTCTCATTAAATTCACCTTGGCCTAGGGCTGTGTTTCTCCACCCAGTGGGTGTGACCGACAGGCAAGCCTTGCAGAGAGCCCACTAGTCACACCTCACACTTGCAGAAAACAAACCAAAAAAACCAACACCAAAAATAAAAAGACCCCGATCCCATGATGGAGCAGAGAAGCCTTCTCATCAGATTGCCCCAAGTTTTTCCCAAACCCTCTCCAACCTGAAGCTGTTCCATAGCAATGTACACTTTTCACATGACGCTCTTCTGTTCACTGACACCAATGCACTTCCACATGTGGGAGCCAAACAAGGGTGTGTGACCTGCTGCCCACAGCAGAGCGAGGCAACATCAGGGCTGGCAACAGAGAGCTCCACCAGCAGCAAAGCAACCAAGAATATGCCAGCACATTTTTTGGCCATTTTTTTCCAAAGTGATTACTGGCATTAGCCTTCCTACATACACAAATGTTCAAAATTAAGTTCATGTAACAAAGTTAGAACGGGCACCATAGCAAGCCAGTTTGTAGACTATAATAGAAGTTTAAAGCCCTGTGTCCCTCCAGGAAACACTAGCATTACTGTATGGCTCCTTTCTTCTATTTTAATGAAATGAACAATCAAATCACTTCCATATGCATAGCTGTTGATAACAGCATGATGTAAGTATCCAGGAGATGGAAGCAGCACATGAAGACAGATTGCCATGACAATAAGAACAAAACTAAAGCTTTATACAAGCTCTGGTCTTTAGGTTACCGTAGTTTGTTAGACAGTATGTGCATGTATATAGGAGGCAGTCTAGAAAACATGAATCTAGCAGGACTGTCAAGCTTGCAAGCCTACACTGTTTCCCATACACAAGTTGGCTCGGCCAGAGCAAGTTTGGGTATCTTTGCACAGCTCTCACCTATACCAGCCACAGCTGTCAAATTCATGTAGGTTACAGGCAATCATGTAAGCATCTCTGAGCAAAGGCATATGTTAGCATGATAGCTGCCTTCCTAAATTTATTAGCATTAGCCCTTTTTCATAATCAGCAGATGTAAAAAATGTAATCAGTATGTTGCAACATTAAAAAAAAAAAAAAAAAAAAGACTAGGCTAAACATACATAAAAAACCCATGTTGAGAAATAACATTTACTAAGCAATGAGGCATTAAAAAGAAGTGAAGTGATTATGGAGCAGAACAAGACAAATTCTCTGGACCATATCTTTTCGTGAGGTTAGCAGGGGAGAACCACAGTAAATTGACATACAAATACTTTTTCCTATTTTTCCATACCTCATTCAAGTGTTCTCACAGACTGTTCAAATACATTCTCTCAACATCATTTGTAGACTCATGACAAAGACTGGAATGGTTTAAATCATTAGAAAGTGAAGGTAAATTCTTAGTCCAAATAACAAACTTCTTACTCTCTTTAATTCTGCAAAAATGAAGTTTGTGCCTCTTAGGAAACAGCATCTCCTTCTTACAGGATTGCAGACCGATTTTAACAACCTGTACAGCCTGAAGACTCTTGGATTGGATGACTACCTATGTTCAGCCCCTGCCAACATCAAATTCAAGGTTGATATGTGACAAAATAAACAGCAGCAATCAAGATCTTGTTGATTTTAAGAATTCCCTGGAGAAAGCTTCCTGAAATACTCCACCAAATCAAGCTCTGTGAAAATTCTGCAGTGATGTTGCACTTTCAGGTACCTGAAAATTACTATTGCCACCCTGCACTGAAGAACATCCAAAACATTAACCAACAAACAAAGCTGCATGACTGCTCAACTCTTCAACCATTACTAATGCTCTCTGCTTAGGGGGCAAATATTGTCAGTGGTATTTAAATCACAGCCCAGTGAAATACAGCTGGAAGGACTGACAGTCCACCTTCAGAATAGACAAGTAATAGTAATAATTGTCATACACACTTACAGAAGATTCTTCTGTTATGTTATTAAGAGCAGAGAACATACATACGAGTTAATTACACCCCAGTATGCACTGGATTCAGAAAATGTGGCTTTGTGTGTATGAAGTGGTTGTCCACAAGCAATGTTTGACTCTAGGAAGTGCACTGTTATTCCATTAATGACATTGGCAGCCCTTTTACTCAAGGTCTAGGTCTATAATTAACTTTAGGAATAATACTGTATATGAAATTTGTAAATATTTCCTATAAAATAACTTGCAACCACCTGTACGAATGAACAAAACAACCAACAGCAATTTATCTTCCCAACCTTCTCTTTGCAATCTTTCTCTACCTTCCTCCTGCCACCACCGTACGCCTGGGGATATTCCTCAACCCTGCAGCCTTCTCAGTGTCCAGGAAAATACTTGTAGTTAAACAAAAACCACTAAGAACTGTTCAGGTTTCATGTTCATCTGAGTAAGAGACAACCAAATGCTGCTTATTAGGAAAGTGATTGTTGCTGAAAGGATATTTCTTTTTTTCTCTTGCTTGCTGCTGTTACTTTAAAGAAACATCCTCTCTTTAAAGGTGAGCAAGCTAGGGGAAAGGCTGAACAGATGATGAATAAAGCAAATAGTCTCTTTTGAAAACTGACTGAAATATGTAGCTGTGCTTTGCAACCTGGCCTTTGATGAATCATCTGAACAGAAGGCCTCCCCTACAATCATGCAATTTTACAACTCCTGGCCAAGTTATGCTGCATTTATGGCTACAATTTTCAGCCCTAGTGTTTAGTCAAAAAACAGGACATTAGAACATTAGATGAATATCCTATTCATTATAAAAAACATTACAGAAATAGAAGTGATAGATATATTTTCCTGCTTCAGCTTCACAAGGTGAAGAGAAGCTGAACCAAAATCAGGCAAACAAGTTTTGTTCAGCTCAGGAGTTTCAGATTTATGTTTGGTGACGTTTAGGCTCTGAACAGCTATATATGTGTTACTAGAACTTCCCAGTTATAAATACTACCTTAAGCTTAATTGTCTTAGTAGTTAAAAACAACATAATGGATATTAATGTAACTGCAGATCCAACTGCAAAGAAGTGCAGTACTAAACTCCAAAGGAACTTGAATCCCAAATACAGTAAAACTGCAGGAGTAAGCAAATGCAAACTGAGTGGGGAGAGGAAAGTGATAAATCCACAAAAGCAGAAAGGTTATTTTATGTCTTTAGCACTTCACATTTCACTGAGCTTTTCTCAGAATTCATCTTGAAATGTTCAGTGTTCACTGCCTCTGCAAGCAGTCTGTAAAACTGTAATCCATACACTCCTGTTGTCAAAAATTTTTCTGTATTCCCGTCTCAGCTATGTGCTGTGTACTCTCCAATTAGCCAAACACAGAATAGAAAGAAAATACAAATGTTGGCATAGGTGTTTTCAAGCCTTAGTTGTTTGACCTTTTTGTATAAGTTTTTGGCATCTGACTTGGCAGGCAGAGTGCAGGCCAAGCCAGGACAAAGAGGAAGACAGGAAACAGAAAGCTGGCCATGTCTCTTTGGCAGTCAGAATTGCAACAGGGTGAAAAATCACATCATTGCCAAACCAGAAACTGTGGGGGAAGCCCAGATAGTTGGCAAGTCACTTATGGTTGTATTGCACATCCTAAACACTAAATGCCTGATAAACTTAAGAGCTATGCCAGAACCTACTCTATTTAAACTGTCTTGTGCTGTACAGCGGAATACTTTATCTGACCTTGTTTACATGTTTCCTAAAGAATAGACACAAGCATTGTTACTACCATCTAAGGGCTGGCAGGCTAAAAGCTTGCTGCCACTATATGCATATGAGCTTTTAGCATTGTTCTAAAAAATCCTCTAAGATAATGCCAGAGCAGGGGCTCCCCACAACACACACTCATTTTCTGTTCCCAGTCCCTACTCCTGTGTATTCAAGCTTTCAACCATCCCCAGGATAATCAGTGCACGGCCAATTGTGCCAAACTGCATTAGGTCTGTGAAAATATTTTTTTAATTCTTGCCATATCAGTTGAGCAGGACTACCTGGCTTCCAGCGTATGTCCAAACATTAGGTAAATATCCAGCTTCAAACCTGTAATCTGGGATGAAAGAAGGGCTTTGCGTAAAGGTGGCTGTCGACCACCTCTGCATCCTTCCAGACCTGTGAACAGAGGGATGCTATTTCAGGCTTTGCACTGGGTACAGTTACCACACCAAGTGCAGGATTGGGAAGGTCATTTCCAGCACTGTGCTCTGCAGATTGCTGCAGTCTGCTACCTGGGGCAGTGCAGTAGAGGTGTTTGTGGCGGCAAAGGCAGAGGTGGGAACCTCCAGAACATCAGCACTGCCATCACAGGAGGATGGAGGAACGCTATAGCTGTTTCCTCCAACAGTTAGTCAAGGCTTCTTGCACAGCAGACCACAAATTTCAAAGGGATGTGGCAGAGCATGGTGCATGTTGCTCTGCTCCCCAGGAAGGCCTGGCTCCCTGGTGGACCTGAAGATTGTCTTACAAAAAGAAGTCCCTCAGCAGCTTCACAAGCACTCTGCTCTAACAGAGGGGTACAAAACAGCCTTTTTTCAAACCCAGCTATTTAGGAGGCTTATTGATAGGCAAAACACAACAGCTATTTCCTTTCCAAATATCACCTGTGCTCCTGTAAAGCCTTGGGAAGGGAGGCAGGGATTGCAATTTATACAGATCTTTATTTATCGATTATCCATTAAATTAGTGTTGTTGAAGGTGACTGATAATCTCTTCATAGGTGTAGAATGCATTTCTCACTTCTGCATTTCATCTCTGTCAGGCCAGGCTTTTACTCTCTTCACAACCCATTTTATTTTGAGGAACACCAATGAATTACAAAGCATCATTTTAAAAAAGGCTCATTCTGCCTATGGGACATGATCAGCATTTTCAGAGACTCCAGTGGCCAAATAAAGGAGACAATAAGGATCTTGCTCATGAGGTCCTTTGCCACCAAACTGAATTTTTATTGCTTATGAAATGGCCAAACTCAAATAAAAGTTTCATTTGACTCCTGTTCCCTGCTGTACGTACACTTTAATCACAGCAAAAATGCTGAATAACTGTACTTCTAATTAAGGGAAGAGCACGTAAGAAAAACAGATAGATAATCCAATTCATCACCAAGACTGATTTATTGATTGATTGATAGAAAGAGTAAAGAGACAATCAGTTAAAAGTAATTATCACTTCCTACAATAGGAGTCTAAGAAAATGTCTTGTGATCATGAGGGACAAGAAGTTATTCTGAATTCCTGCAAGAATCAATTGTATGGGATCCTATCCATAAACTATATCCCCTCCCTCACAGCCAACCTTTACAACACAACAGGTTAGAGAGACAGAATTATCCTTACAACTAGACTCTATCTTATGTTGTTAGTGCTTCTGCATTTGCTGACCTTCTTTAACTAGCTTTTCAATATATCTATGTTGTAATGCTTTAGTACTTACTAACCTAATTGCATTTATTTGACATCTACTATAAAAAAAGTAAATATAATTTTTAAAAAGCAGAATTTAAGATTAATTCACTTCAATGAAAATTAGGAATGGACAAATCAATTAGAAGCAGCTCTTCTTCTCATGGCGTTTCACTCACATTAAGAATCAAACTTTCTGGACTTCATTTAAAGCTGAAGTAGTTAACTTCACTTACTTGCTTTTGGGCCATAACACACCCATTTAAAAACCCCCTGGTTTTTAAATGCCTATGCCTTCAGCAAGGCTCACAAACATTGTCACTTGTATCTACTTTCTATCTTTCCTTCCCTCATTTGAAGTTTAAAGTAAAAATCTTCTACCTAGTCCCCAACAAATTCCTCCATGGCAGCTCAAAAAACATGTGAAGACACTTTGGTACCCTTTATCAATCATCTGCCTGTCTCACATCACAACCTTCTGGCCCCACACATGTGCAATCCAAAACTGGATGCTCTGTGGGGCAGAGACCATCATCTAGACTGCTGTGGGACAACCAACAGCCTTTCTTCTGCTGCTGCTACTGCATAATTATCAACAACAATGAGTGGGTTGGCCTGCAAATACAAATCCCCAAATGAAAGTAGACAAGACAGCAGTTTCTTGGATTCTAAGACAAGTTTCATGACTAAATAAGTCTCATCATATTAAAAAAAAAAAAAAAAACCAAAACAAAAAACATTTCCTACCCCTCAGCTTGTTCAAACTGAACTGATCCTTTGAATCCCGAAGTCTGTCATCCCTAGAGTACATGATAATCTAATTCTGTGACTGTGCTAGCTCTGTTTTGCCTAGACCCTGAATATGGACCCCACCATACCAGGGATGGCCCCTCTGATGTGGTGCAATCACTCACACAGCTGGGGAGCTCCTGGCTGCAAGGAAGGGCACAGCATTTCAACCACTAAAAGTCACACTGAAGCTTTTCATTCCCACAAAACGCAAAAGGAATTAGAGAGAGTTACTTTAATGTATTTGATAGTGAGCAGAAAGATATTATCTAATATGTATTCTTATATTATAAAACATTAACCAGTTTCACAAAGCCTATTAACTGATCTTATTATAAAATACTGTAACCTCCAGCATTTTGAAGTTTGTAGGAAAGGATCTTTGGCTGCTCTTCCCATCTAAGGCTGAATAATGCTTGTGATTGGAAATTATTTTTCTTTGACTCTGTAAGAACAATTACCGCAGCTATCACACAATTATTGCAATTATATTCATAAGGACTGCTGTTCAGAGCTGTTCTCTGTAGCACTATTCTGCAACTCCAGGAACATTTGTCTTTTCTAATGATCACCAGCACAAATGTCCTTTTGTAGCTCTTTAAGTGATTTCATTTCTTTCTATTAATATCCTGTTACTTGCTTTGGGAGAAAGCAAAGGAGACAGGCCCCAATTAATATATACTTTTAAAGCAAAGGCTGTTAGCGAAGCCAGAGCTAAGGCATTTTAAAACAGGAATTGACACTTCCCTTTATGACAGCCTAACATTTTCAATGTGCCTTGCTAAATGGATAGAAAGCCCCCAAATACTTAAAATCTGTGTTTCATAAACTGTACTCTAAGAGAAGTAGCAATAAAGTTTATTGCAGACCTAAAGTATCTGCATAAACCCGGTTAATTGAAAAGTGGGTGGAGAAGGCTGCCAAATTAAATGTTTACATTAGCACAGCTGTATTGTAAAAACATTCTGCCCCCTGTGCTTTGTAATTATATGATATTTCTGGACTGTGTATCTCTGCAAAGTTTATCTCTACTGCCAAGAGTGTTTTGGCACAGAATGTCTGCAATTTTTGGCAGTCAGAGAGCTCTCAGCGCAGGCTGTACCTAAAATGGCTGCCAAACAGTTATCCTGAAATGTCGTCGACCTAGTGTCGTCCTGCATGAAGGGCAAAAGCCAAAGCTGGTTTTAAAACTGTCTGATTTGTTTTAAATGAGGCAAAGAGATGGGTTTCCAGACAAGTGCAGGACCAGACACCACAGGTTGGTCACACCAGGCTCACCAGAACACTCTGCACAGCGGTGGGTGGGAAGGCATAAGGACTGCTCCAAGCAATCCTTAACTGGGAAAAAAGGGTGTAGGAGGGGTTTCCTGAAAGGAAGCTTAATTTTATTGTTTTAAATTATGCATAAATCATCATATGCTTCCCCTGTGCCAGGAGCACATGCACTGGGACCTTTCTTTGCAAAGCACAGCTATTCTGTGCTCAGTCACAAGGCACCAGCAAAGTCCCAGACACCTGAGATCTCCTTCACACTTATTTCATTTGCCCACGTTTAAAGAAAATATCTTTTTTCCAAGCAACCGACAAAATGTATAAAACCTTTCCACACGTACAAGCCCCTGCTGTGCCAGCCTCTCCGTATTTGATTTGAGAGGGCCATCCTCACCAAGCTATCCCACCCTTGGCCAGAACTAGGAAACCTTAGTTATTCTGGCCTGAATAATAAAGACAGGGAAGTATTCTTTCACTGTGACGATTGTCAAACTGAATCTAAATTGAGAGATTCCTTGGGCCTGTTTTCTGTGCTGTAATCATAACTGACCATGACTGAAGCAGAGGCGTTTCGAGCTTTCACTGAGACCACTGCAGATTCCTTGGGCCTGCTTTCTGTGCTGTACTCATGACTGACGATGACTGAAGCAGAGGCATTTCGAGCCTTCACTGAGACCACTGTTTTCTTACTCCTTACAGAATGGTTTCTCAAGAGTCCCAGGTATATCTGGTGGTTTCAGTAATAACAGGTGACACTTGAGTTTATCATGTATTTCCTCAGAATTTCCTTTCAAAAATACAACTCTAGAGACATTTTATCACTTGGGATTAAAAAAATAAGATAGGAGGTGTCCACACCAGAAGAAAATAGTCCATTGGTAGAAGAATCGCAATCTTAGAGACACTAGGTGAATACAAAGCTTGTCTCGTGGGTGCTGTCTCTGTCTATTTACCATCCTAAGCCTCCTTATCAAGTATACTTATAACATTTGAACAGGAGCTTTTTATGAAAACGTTAGTCAACTGATCCATGAACTACTTATTGTCTATGGCACTGCTGCATCAGAAGCCTTCAGATCAAACCCAGTCAATTATTTATACAACTTTTATTTCATTTCTAATCTTTTCTACTCTATTGAGCAAATCTTTGTCCCTGTAAATACAGAAGACATTCACTGTGATAGTTCTGTCCACTCAACAGGCTTCTGAATTAAGTGACTTTCACCCTCTGTTTAATTAGTAATCAGGGTCAATGTCACACAGCTATGTAATGCTGATGTCCTTGTAAAGTACCAGTGAGCTAGGGTTAAGGTTCCAAAGAGCATAGGGACTGCATCAACATGCAATTTCAATTGGTCTCTCTTCTATTAATATTTAATAAGTGCATCTTTAAACTGCTTTCTACCAAAAAAAAAGCAAACCAAAACAAAATAAAGCAAGCAAGGAATTATGTTCAAAATATTTTATCAGTCAGATTTATATAGAGACATCTTTGTCACCTCTATTTTCCAAAGAACGTGCCATGGTTAGTCTCCTGTACATAAAACATTATCCGCACAAAATTAAGTCATTTATCTTATCTGCTGCTTACAGCCTCTACAAATGGATCTTCATTCTGTGAATATCATGCCACTCTTCTTCCTTTCAAATGCATGTATGTATTTTTAAAATAAATATCTACTTGTTCCCTATTTCTCCTCCTCGCTGGGTTAACATAGCACTTTCAGTTATAAAACTAAACAAATACATGCCATTTTCCCCTAGTGAAGTACCAAGCACTTAGTTTACTGGGAATCCCAAAACTTCACCTTTTCACCTAGCTGGATTGAATGAAATATTAAAAGTGCTCAAGAACACATTTATATTTATTTAAGACAAAAAAATAGATAGAAGCACTATTCCTAGGAAAATACTGTGCACATCACCACCAAACCTGTGTAATCACTGCAGTACTCTTCAGTAAGGATCATTTCCCCAGAAAATACTGGGTTTTCTGTCTCCAGGTACTTTTCCCAGGAAAATAGTGTAAATGAAAGTCACAAGATCTTTTTATTTTTCTACCAAGAAATGGTGTACTTTATGAGTATCGTTATACATGCAAACCATTGTCATCTTTTTTTCTCAAACTATGTGCAAAGGACAACTGCTTTCTAAGAGAGAAAGCTTTGAAAATTTCAAGTCCAAACAAGAAGTCTGAATGAAGAATGGAAATTTTCATGCAAACTTAATGGTTGTTAACATGTGCTAGTATAGTAAACTATTTACACAGACTGAGGCATTTTTATTTAAATTTTCTGCTTTGCTACTAACTCTTCATTCCATCATCTACAGAATTTCACTTCCACATTTCTTTCTGTATTTCTTATCGTTAGCTTCATTAAATCTATTTTTTTTTTTTCTCTGATACTATTTACCAGTTTTAGAGAAAAGCATCCAGGGACTGAAAATTGGGATGTTTCTTAGTGAACAAGGACTCTAAGAGATCATTTTTATTTTTGAATGATTGGAGGAAAAGTAAGGAAACTACTTTCTAGAAAGATTTCACATGTTATTATGCAATGAACTCCCTCTGTTCTTGTTCCCAAGCATTAGAAACTGTTGAGTTTTATCTAGTCTTACCTACTTTGTTGTCCGAGTGAACTCTGAATTTTAAAAATGTATAACAGAATCTAATTCCATTGCCTGTTGAGAAGACATGTTTGCAAAATAACACTGAAATCACACCAGACAAGCAGCCTACCAAGCAGCTGACTTCTGGCATTAATTTTGAAGCTAGTTACATTGTGTTAGCTCTTCATATATTATGTGCTGTGTACAGGCTGCCTGCATCCCCACAGCAATATAGTCTTCACAGTCTTTCTCATCATCTTCTTGCAATGGCTCATTTGTAGGGACACAGTGAAGTCCAACCAGAAGCTTTCAATGCTTCTTTTTCTGGATCAGAAAAGAGTATTCTCTGGGTTAAAGGTGTGGCCTCTGCTGAAGGGAACATTCACAATACAAATCTAATATTCTTGCAGTGCAAAGTTTTACATTATGAAAAGAAAAAGCCGAAAATGTGATTAGTGAACACTGAGATTATCATTGTCAAATACCTAACATTTACTAGAAGGCAATTGCTTGAAAACATGGTTTTAATTGTGCATACATATTTTTATTCATTAAAATGAATAACCAATAAAATCCTGCACTATGGTGTCCCAGCCTCATAACACATTAATAAAGTTTCTTAAAGGTATTGGCAGGGGACCAGCACAGTCCATTAACTCCTTGCAAGTTGTAAAAAGAAGTAAAGTCATTTCAGGCTGCTTTGTGGTTATGAATGAAACAGCAGGCAATCTGTATGGAAATGTCACTTTGGATATGGCATTGGTAATGGATGCTTTGCTGCTCAATCAAAGCAGTATGGGAATAAGTTAATGCACTGAATCACAATCTAAATCCTGATGTACTGCAAAACTAATTGAGTTAAAAGTGGAGGGAAAATGACAAAAGATTCAAAGTTATGAAGCTCTGCATATTTTCCTAGTAGGCTGTTGCACTCTATCAGGATAAACTTGCCCACTGTGAAACCAAAAATTATACTATCAGTTTTCAGTTATTCTAATGATTCAGTAAGGCTGCTTAATAAGACCAATCACATTTTGGATATTACTATTAATAAGTAACATAAGCAAATAAAGTACTATTTTGCCTTATCTTACCCTTTTCTCTATGAAATGTACAAAATATTCTCATTTTTTTGATTTACTCTTATACATAAAGGAGCATAAATACCTTAAGCAATTGGTTACTAAGTGGCTGTCTTTAGCTCTGTCAAACAATTTGAATTAAAGTGCTATACTTTCCCCTTAAGCTTTATGATACCATCTGTTCTCCCTTTTCATGACATTACAAGCATTCCATTTTGGAGAGGGGATTCTGCATCCTTTTTAGAGGAAAAGGCAAATTTGAATGGTATTGAATATTCTGAGAGCCATCCAAGGTTTTCCGAGCAAGAGAGCAAGTAGGCTGTAGGATTAGAGCATTTTCCTTAAGGTGTGGCCAGTCTTTCCTCTTGCTTTATCACCAAGCATCAACATGTACTTTAAGAATAAAAACATATTCTGAAAAAAACAGCATATTAAAGAGGTTTTTTCAAGGAACAGTAAATGGAAAACAACTTGTGGAACAAAAATCTGTGCACTCCTTAGCAAAACAATTAAAATGCCACAGACTGTTCACTGATGCTGTAATAATAGTTTTGGGTATTTTGTCGACAATTTCAAACTCAAAACTTAAAAGTTACAAAAAATCTCCAGTGTGCAAATATCCCTGACGGATTTGGGAGGGACAACCAACTAATCAGTTGGAGTAATGTATTAATCTTTTAGCTCTGACAGCTCCAGCTCAACTGTGGCTTAAATCACAAATGCAGAAGTTGTGGCAAATTCCCACCAGGTGCTAGACAAACATTACAACCACAAAATGTGTTAAAATTAACAGTGTCTTCAGAGGACGACAAGTAGTGTAACAGACGGGTTGTTGAGGCCAAGGGTGAAACCCAACATCACTCGCTACAAAAGCAGCTTACAAAATAAATGACATAACTGTGTCAAATTCCTATTGATCTATCTGCCACTGGGCACCAAACATTTCATCCATAAATAACAATGATATATTTCTGTATGAAAGACAGCCTAAAATTTTCAATTCCAGTACATAGGATCGTTTTCAAAAACTCATTTAGGGACTTGGAAATGTACTGCATTAATTTACATGATATGAAATATGTTTACTCAGGATCACATCTTTCTAATCCAAATTACATCCAGCAACCTGGTTATCTAAAGATTTTCCATTGGCTGGGGATGGAAAAAAAGAGAAGACATAGTGATATTAAAACAGCTAGTAAATCCTGTGGCCCCAAAAATGTTTAGGACCATAAATGTGTACTTGAATCTATGCAGTGAATGGCATCTCTCAATGACTCCAAGGTAAACTAGAAATAATTCTACAGACTTCATTACAGCTAATGCAGATTTATGTAGCCAAGTCCAAAGTTTGGCACCAGAATTTCATTTCACACACAACTGAATGTCAGCCATCTCTGAGATATGCTTTTTTAGCCACATACGACTCACCAACGCCACAGTTTATAAGCCTAACCTAATAAATCCACACTGTCGAACACACATTTAACTTGTGAGTAGTTATACTGAAGCCCAATGGAATAATTTAAGCAGAAAGATATTCCACCCCAGCTTTCAAAAAAAATCAATTTTCTTACAGAAAACAATTGCAAATTGTAACATTAGATCTGTCAACCTTGCGATTGTCAAAAAAAATACCATATATGACAGAAAATGTATTGAGAATTTAAACTGGATGTGATACATGTATCTAACTTGAATTGCTTCAAGTCTTCAGGCTCTTAGGGAAAAACATCCAAACTGCTTTGATTCTCAACCGAAACCCTCATTTTTCCTGTCAGCATTCACCTTGAGTGGGAGTAGAAGATTGCCTGTGAAAGGTTTTTTTAAAAATCCCCCCCATATAACTTCTGGGAAAGATTATCATTATACCATAGGACATGTTCATCTTCCAAAAAAATACCATTTTGCATTGGGATACCCAGCCCCACAATTCTCAAGCATAAAAACATATAACAGAGGATAGAGATCTCAGAACATGACCCCAGGCAGTTTTTGCCTACTACAAATAAGCAATTTGTTTTCCAAAATAGAACACGCAGGTTGTGCGTCCTGAGTAATTTCTCCTTCCTAATAACATAAGCGACACATATGAACAGTCATGTCTCCCAGCATGACACAGTTCCAAGTTATCATTCACACCACTCCTAAGTATCAGTCCCTTGGGGTTTACATCAGTCCAGTCTGGGCTCTTTGCTATTCAGCTTTGTTTTGCCTGGGTTTCTTTTTCAGTGTTAGGCAAAAAAGAGTGAAGCTTCCTATCTATGCAGAAAATAAAGAAGAAGACCTTTCTCAAAAAGATTTTTGGGGTCTTTTAAAATTATTTTTATTTATTTAGTGATTGCTAAATGAAAAAGTTTGGAATTCTGGAATAGTTGCACAAGAAAGTGATGAGTGGGTCAAGTGCTCTTAACAATGATAACAACAACCAGCCTATTCAAAAGAGTATTAGGAAAAGATCCTGTATTAAGTAGTATAGACTTCTATCCCTAACAAAGGAAAAATTAATTTTCATTTTGTTTCTATAATGCTTTTTATATTATAGAAAGATGATGTCAGCTCTTGCTTTACCACTCTTAGATCACCTCCATGAAGAGAAAATCTCAGATGACTTGAGAACAGTTTGCACTAGTTAAATATAATCTCTTTTACAGATGAGACTTCTTGAGGTGTGGCCTGGGCATAAACATAGATATGAATATTTTGCTAAACTTTCATCTGCTTAGTCACTTCCAGTTTTGATTGTCATTCCTGGCATGTAGAAGGTAACTTTGCATGCTCAAGACATGAGTGATGT
Source organism: Athene noctua (assembly GCF_965140245.1). Taxonomy (NCBI): domain Eukaryota; kingdom Metazoa; phylum Chordata; class Aves; order Strigiformes; family Strigidae; genus Athene; species Athene noctua. The sequence goes on along the minus strand of NC_134077.1, from coordinate 65,752,717 downwards.
CAGTCGGGAGAGTAAGGAGAGTCTTCAACACCAGCTGACAGCCTAGTGCATTTACCAACACTGGAACAGGTCTGACTTATTCCCAAAGAGCAGCTTGTGTTAGGAGACTCTCTAAAACCACAGGATGGAGCAATGTGAAGTGTTGTTGCATGACTGCCATTAAAGGACTGCAGCTGAGCTGAGAAGCAAAATGGGAAAGGGTTACACTTTTCCTAGACTGTCAGTCCTGCACACTTGACCAGGGCTTTGCACCATCTCCAGTAATAACCACACCAAACCAAAATATTTATGTGAACACCTGTGCAAACCCATTCTTCTCCAATCAGCTGAACTAAGCAACCCTTTCACTAACTCTCCCATTCCTCTGTGCCTCTCCTCAGCTGCAGTGGGTGGTTAAGAAGAAGAAAAGCAGAGACTGCTGGAAGCTACCTCTCTCCCACCCCTCTCTCATTTTGGAGGGACTTGGTGTTCTCTCTCTTGTGCCTGGAAGAAGAGAATGTAAAAACTGCAAATGACATTTTGTTGACTGGCACAGGAAGAAAATGTAGCAAGACCCATCCACTCTGCTGACCAGCCAAGAAAAGCTGGAGTCTCCACAAGGAAAAAAAGGCCATGAAGCTGAGGGTTCAGATGAAAAATTAGAGGTTAAGCAGGTCTGAGGAGGAGGCATGGCAGGGATACAGAGCAGCCAGCAGCCAGCACAGGAGGGAATCTGCTCCCTCCATCTATTCAGTGACAGAATCACCCTAACACCTATTCATAGTTCAACAAGAAATCCAGAGTCTTAGCAGGCGATTAAATAACTGTCCTTCCCCAAAACATGGATGAGTGCATCTTCTGGAGATGTGGGCAGGTATTTACTGCAAAACAATAACCACTATGGGGCTATTTCTGTAGTGTCACATATATGTTCGTTCATTTCCAAAAAGGAATGGAAGCTTTCCTCTTCACTGAGCTTTATAGCTCTAAACACGTGTGCTAATTTGGGATTCATTTTTCTACAGATACAACTATAGTAGTAATGGCATCATCTTGTTAAATGGAATTTCTACCACATAATGTTAATCCCTCAACATTATACTCTTAACTGTCCTTGCATAACTTATACCCAGATATTATGGTATTCTATTGACTTTTCCATTTCACCATGCCTCAGGAATGTCTGATGAGTCACAGTTTGTCTAGATGCCTTCTGAGAGTCACAGTCCTCCCCATAGCATCTCATTGTATCCAGGTGTAAAACAAACTGGTAAACAAACTCACACACAGATCTTCCTTTTATACAATACTGTGGCACAACGGAGCAATAGATGGAAACTGTAACAGACAACATTTTCAAATTCACCTCTCTTTTGAGACTTTATCAGATCAATAGAATTACTTCTATTACACATGGCTGAACTCAATTTTCTTTAAATGAGGGCACACTGTAATATAAAAAATTGAGATAAGTTCTCAAAGTGGCAAACTATTAGCAAGAACTGTGCCCATGCTGCCTTTAGTGCTTTTACTGAAGCACACTTTTTTTTTAAATAATAGTATTTAAGATCTAGGGATCACACAGGGGAACTTGCTGTATGATATTTACAGATTTTTGATAATCATTACTAAACATTTCTGCTTACAAAGGTAAGCTATAAATTTTTTTTTTCAGCATGAATTGAGTAGTTGCCATGCATAAAGAAAAGGATATTCCCAATAAAGAAAAGGATATTTCCAGTAAATCTACAGGTCGTTTTTATTAAAAAGAATTAAAGAGTCATCAGTAAATTGCAGTGATGCTGGTGTAAGCTGGTGTCTTCCCTTCTAGAGATAGAGTTGTTGTCTGTGCCAGGTGAAAACATGTATCCCTCATGGGAAAAATGGGGTCTCTCCCAGTAAAACTAACTTTCCTTTATGGTTTCTCTGCCTTTCTCTTCTTCCTTTCTCTTGCAGAAAATTTTCCTTTGCTAAACATTCTTCTTTTTCTTCCCTTTCTTTTCTCAATCCCCGCACATCACCCATTTCAGAATCCAGTACGCTTGGTTAGTTTTCACCCTTACTACAAGCTTGGGTGTTAGATGTTCTCTTTTAACAAAAAAGTACGGGGGGGGGGGAAAGAGCTATGTCATACAACTGTGTAGCTATCTACAGTTCAGTGTGTACACAGATACAAAAGAAATGCATATCAACAGATGTCAGTAAATGTGGTTTAAAAAGAAAAATAAACTTAGTAAATGCCTACATGCAGTCTTTCACTTAGAAACACTGCAGAATGCACTGCAGATACAAATGCCTAGCCCGCTAGGTCACACCTCTAAACATTAACTGATGATTGTATTTCAAAGACTGATCAGAACTATGTACTTCTGATGATGACTCAAAACTTCCATTTTGCAAAATTATGAAATATTAGACTTAGGTAGAAAAATTCCTTTTTCTCTCAAACAGCATTTGTCCTAAAGCATAAATGCTGATTCCCTTCCAAACTTCTTTTTTAATATTTCTGTCACAGCAGCCAAAGCTGCAGAGTTTGCAGGCATTACTTCTACTAGAGCTTGAGGTCATTTAGCAGTCACTGGAAAATTATCCTGTCTGCCTCCTTGGCCCTCAAAGCTGCCATAAGAAAAGATGCAAAAACATACTGCTCTTAGATTGGTCTAGACAACTTTACACACACCAGCTGGCAGCGTCTTGTCATTATTCATAAATATGGTGTAAGAAATAACTGCTTCCCAGATTTTGTATGAATCCCAAATATAAGTGCCCACATTTAGCAGGCAAGTTGATGCTGGTTTATGTAACAGTTGCAGATTTAAACCTCCTGGAAAAGTAGTAAGCCACTTAACTGGTGACCGTGCAATTTGACTATGTGTTTTCTGTACAAGCTATAGTCTAATTGGACCTGAGAACAAAGGTGGCCCATTATGTAGAAGTGATATTTGCACTTGGTATTGGTTACAGTAATAAGGCTCAAAAAGCCTGGAGAAAAGTCAATAGTGGAATGTTGTTCTTTTTAGGTGATATTTCTCTCTGTAAAGTCCTTCGTGACTCTGGGATGTGTACCACACATATTGGAAGGAACTAACTTCATATGCACTCTTTTCACTAAGAGTTCTTGTAGAAGTAGCAAGTCATGCTACCCTTGAAAGAATAAAACCAGGCAACTTCAGAGAAGATTCTCGCTCTGCAACTGGAAGTGGACCCTGCAATGGCAAGTGTATTTTACATCTAAACTGAATTTTAGTTTAAGCACATTTCCCCTTCTATTGTTTTTTCTCAATAGGAAAGGGAAATCTTCAAAAGTAATTTTTAATTCTACTTAAGTTTGGTTAACAAGATTACTTTTCTTCTTTTTCCCCTCAAGCACATCCTTGTTTTGGAAAGCATTCCATCTGACATCTAAATCTTCTAAAGAGGAAAAAAAGAGCTTGCGGTTTGGCTTTCACTTTAACTTCTAGTGGATAGTTTCTGGAAGAAATCATTTATTTAGAATCTTTCAGCATTATTATAATTGATATTATAAAATTGCAGGATTCTTAGAAATTAGATCTGCCATGGCTCAATCCTTTTGGTTACAACATGAAAAAAAAAAATATATATATATATATTTAATAGGATTTTTAACTGATTTGGGGGGAGGCAGGGCATGACTAGTACCCTATTCAAACAACAGAACATTATCTTTCTGGTAATTCTGATTTCAAATTGCAACAGTTTTACATGTAACAAGCTGTCTCTGATACTAAAAAGTTTTTTTAAAATTACCTGAAACTTGTTTTCTTCTGTGCTTCTGTTGTGTCCTATGTATGTAAACCCTGAAAGCAACTGTATAACAATGGGTCTTCTTATTCAGAAAACCTATTTCCTGAATCTTCGGGCATGCCCAGCTTCTGGCACAAGAGTTGGGAGTTGAAAAGCATTCTCTGCTGATCTTGCTGCATTCCCATAGTTTTACTGTTGAGATCAATAACCAGTTTTGAAAATCTCACCTGAACCTATTTTTACTCTGCTGAAACCTATTTTTACTCTACTCATCACTTTTTTCTCCTGCTGACATTACTGTGCCAGCACACAAACAAGTTGACCTTCCTCCACTTTGCATACACTGAACACAAATTTTGAGTGAATTCCAGTGAGAATAGAAATACATCCTGGAGATAAATCCAAGGACCCCATAAGCAGAATTTGGATGGCACAGACTTTATTATATATGATGGTACACCAGTCATGAACACAGCTCAGTCCTCACATCTTTCTTTCAGTGTTCTGGACCTGCAACCTCTTTCTCCCTCCCTCCATCTTTCCTTCCCTCCCTTCCTTTTTTACCTTCTTCTCTGCTCCCCCTTTTAAAACTGAAAATCCATCAACTCGATACAGCAGCCCACTAAACACTGGTACCAAACATAGGTGCTAGCGATCCCACAGTAGGCCTTCCACAGGAAAATGCCACTTAAAATACTGACATGGCATAGAGGATATCTTAGGTATATTTTCATTGAAAGTCACTCTGGAAGATGGCACACTGAAAATTTTTCAGGCTTCCTGTTGACTTAGGAAAGCTTTGAAAACACGAAAAATAAATCTGGTTTGTTAACTCTTCATGTATTGGCTTAATGGAGCTGGATATGAAAATAGTATGGTTTTTACATAGGAGTCAAGACTGGAAGCTACACCAGGTCTCTGCCTGGCACACAATAATCTCACACAGGGCTATAATTCAGGCCAAAGCTTTTTAGAGAAAATATGGCCTGGCCACACTGTTTTCCTTATCCAGAACACAGTCTTTATCCTAGCTGAGGTTGTGAATAGGTGGTGCAGAGCTCCCTGTGATGGCTCTGCACCCTTTGTAACAAGCAGCATCAAAATCTGCCTACCGTTGTACAGCAAGGCTGCAAGGAGGATGTGACCCAGCCTTATACACTTAAAAAGAAAGTACCTTATTTGAATGAAGCACAGAAGGAAGATCAACCCTATCTGAATAAAATCCTGTGTTTATGAAACCCTTGGCACCAGATCTGTTGTCACAAACTATTTTGATTGCACGTAAAAGAAAAGCCCTAAGTGAAAATTATTTATTCTTCATCTATTGTGCAATGAAAAGATTAACTCCCTTAACAGTTGGTTCTCTTTTTGAAGGTGTATGTCCTACTTTCATCGTCTTATTTTTACTAATGAGAGGTTTATAGTAGGTTTTAACTTAAGAATGATTGCTGATGGTGAAATGCAGTAATTATATGCCTTATGACAAGACATGAAGGTGCATACTAGAGAACATGCATAAAATGGCAACTTAATCTCCCTCATATAAAAAGGAATACTTTACAAGCTGGCAGATCTTCAGCTCTAAATAACAAAACCCCTTTCTTTGTCTGCCCAAAACAAGAATGGGTTAACAAAAGCAGAAACTAAAATCTCTCTATTTCCTCCTCTTTTTCACAAAATATAGTATTATAGGCCTTACAGAATTTGAAATGCCATGATGTGAAAAGCTATGGGAAGCAAAAGAAATATCCTCTGATCATAATGAAACAGTCCTATTTGAAAATGAGTTCATAAGCTGTTCATAATGAAGGCCTTTGAGGTCCATCATATCCATCATATTAATTTAATTTAGAAATAAACCAGAAATCCTAGGTAAAGGGCAGAAGGCATTATGGGCATAGAAGTTAAACTAACATTACATCCTATTTAAAAAAAAAAAAAAAGGAGGAAGAAAGAGAAAAGAAGGAGCAGCAACAAGTAGTAGGCGAGTCAATAGTGTTCATACTGTTTCTGCATGACTGCATTTTCTCATACAAGAGGTACTTCTGGACTACAATGAGACTGTGGTAAACCATCTGCTTAGGGATTAAGGATCCAGCAAACACTGAATGTTCAGTTCAACATAAACTGGTCACTTGTTTAACTCTGAATTTACCATTGCCCCCCCAAATACCCAACGAGTACCAGCTTTTTAATTCTGTAGATAACAAGAAATTTATTTTCTTCTTGGTCTTGAAAAATGTTTTACAGTAACAGTGATGTGGTTATAAATTTCAATGTAATTTACAATCAATCAGAAAGTTTTAGGCCCAGGAACTGGACTTCAGCTGTGGCACTGAAAGGCCAGTTTATGATTGTCAGCAGAGATTTTAAATGTTCAAATAGTAAAAACTTGGGAAACATCATACAACATAGTATAAACAAGATGAGAATCTAAGAAAAAAAAAGAAATATTTAGTCTAAATTTCAATAAAATCTTTGCATTTATGAGACATTTAGCACTGCTGCATCTCTTCCAAAAAAGTGATGTAACACTCCCTTTGCCAAACCAGTATGTTTGTGGAAGTACGCATATTTGAGATGTGCATTTCAGTGAGACACCTGATGAGAAGAGAGTTAGGTATTGAAGATGTTAGTCTCATTTACTGATTAGTATTACAAACCCAAGGATTAGAATATGTATATAATGTATCATTTATATCTTTAAAATTTACTATATAAAAAGCATAATATCCCTCAATAAAACACATATTGTGTTACTTTGTAACACACATACATCACTGTATCAATAACGAGAAGCACATTTTTGCCTGAAGACATAAAAAACAGGGTAGATTATACAGCTTTTACTGTTGATGTCTCACTAAAATACATCTCGCCTTTTTGCTTTGAGCCTTCTCAGCTTGCCCTTTTCCATTTAAACTGTACCTATGAGTGGCAGACAGACCAGCAAAGTGTAAGCTCTGAAAGTAGCAGCACAACACAATTACAAAGTTTACTGCAGCCAAGTGAAAACTCTTATTCAGCAAACTAAACTGCTTGCTCACTAAAGGCAAAGTATACAAACTCCTGCTAAAAGGCAAAAGAAAACCACTAATTGCCTGAGCTTAGAAAGCTACTTTGCCTATGGGCAGGTTATTCTGTAACTGACAATTAATGGGTTTCTTGCACATTCCACCATCTGCTATCAAAGACAGGGTGTTGCACCAAGTACATGATGCTGAACCACCGATCCTGTTTGATATGATAAAATTCCTGTGGTCATAGCACAGCTGTATGTTTTACCATTTTACACACTTCCACACAGAAACTGTGGCCTCTGTTTAAGGTCCCTGCTCAGGACATTTAAGCAGTTGTTCAGTTCAGATTCCATGAGCTCCGAGAAAGTACTTAAGGATTCCCTGCAGAGAGAATGCCTTCCTGAAATGGTGACTATCTGCTCATGAACTGCCAGCAGAGTCTGCCTTCTTCACCAGACAAACGAGCCAAGGAAAGGGCACTTAGTGAAAGCAGATAAAGGATGCAGCATCCCATCCTGTACCCAGAGAAATGGGTTGACTTCTTAGCTCATTTCCAGCAACTGAAATGTTCACATGTGAGAAGTGTTTCTCAGCTTATCAGAAATGCAGGGAAGAAGAAAACCCTGAACTGCTAAATTTAAACAAAACTATCTTATTTTGGAAATAAGTCTTCTAAAGATGCATGTCAGTGTTGCTCCTATGTAGGAGTGCACATACCAACAGCTGGCAGTTAAACAAGGAGTTAATTAAGTCGAGGCTCAAATCCTCCTGCCCACAAGCCAGTATAATGAAGTCTGAGAAATAAAGCTGGGAGTAGCTCTATCTCATAAATTCACCAAGCCTGTCACAAGACAGATGACTAGCCAAGATTACCAAATGTACCAGTGTTTTTATTTGCATCTTAACCTCACTAAATGATGCTGACACTAAGCAGTGTTTATCTAGCAAGACAGGATAGTTACAAGTTCCTAGAACTACTACCTCTTCCTTGTTCTCACTCCTTGCTACACCCCCTTCTGGCATCAAGCCTTGAAGTAGACCATAAACTCCTTAGGGTAGATGTCTGTGCTGGTACTGCTCAGTACCCAGTATGATCAAATTTTGATTCTAACTCTCATTTCCACAGATTTTTCAAATATAAAGGAAGTAGGTTGGGTAAGGAGCAGCTCTGGGGAACTGCATTGTTTTTATCTCTTCGAGATTTTTTTCACATTTTTCTTGACCTCAGACTTTTAGCTTATGTAATGGAAAATTGTGATTTAAAATATGAATAAAAACATTTTTAAATCCTTATTAAATCTTCAAGAAAAATCACAGATACACTGTCCTGATGCTTTTGCTGCCCTCATAGATTTGCAGACATCCCCTATCCACACAGATCCTTCAGCAGAAATGCAAATGGAACATTCCTAATTGTTCAGCTGTTTTAAGCATTCGTTGTGGGGGGTGAGGGGGTGGTGGGAGCAGGAAACAGGCAAGAAAATACTATTTTTGAATACCTTAAAACTGTCTTGCAAGAGGTGAAAGATTCTTGACTACTTGACAAAGTCAGTGTTTTCTAGCTGTCGGTACTACACTTCCCTTATTTTCTAAATTATCCAAGCAATCAAAATAGTATTTGGCAAGTTTCATTTTATGTACCAATCTGATTATTCAAATTTGAAACCTCAGTCCCCCAGAATTCACTTTCCAAGGAATGTATCAGCTAGATGAAGGTAAAGAGGCCCTAAACATGGCTTGGGCAAGCGTTTCTGCTAGCCCTGTCTTTTATGATTAACAGTGAACAGTTTAACTTCTAGGCATCCCAAGGGCAATGCTCAACTTTAAAGCCAAGGTCTCTCAGTCACAGGTAACTACAAGAAACTCACATCTCTTGCTGGTTTTGTTTCAGCTTGCATGGCTGCAGGCTAACAGGACAGTGATACACCATGCCTCACTGTAAAGGATGTGCTCCCAACTGTAATAGAAACATTTTTCTTAGCATTCAAGTTCATACACACTAACAAAATTTAAAAAGCAAAGGAAATATCAATGAAGCCTTAATTGCAGCTGCCATAGGCATTGGAAAAAAAAAAAAAAAAAATACCATAGAAGCAGAATGAGAATGCTGTAGTTGTTACAATGCACCATCAGACAGTCCCAGGCCACCACTTTGCGTGGCAAGTCTTAAAATTTAAGTGTGGACTCTTAAATGTATCATGCTTTGGACGGGGTTCAAAAAATCACATCTACAGAGAACAAGTAGGTGGTTTGCTACGAGACAGTTTTTTGACTTGCTGCCAAGAACAACCAAGGAACACCCCCGGGGCAGAATGTCCTGCCATTTCAGGGACTGCTTATCAAGAACAAGAGGCCTTAAAAGCATGAGTCCCCATGAAGTTTTACACACACCGTGTAACTTGCCCCGAGGTTCACTGCGGGCTGTATATAGTTCCATCCCATCCCTTGGACAGGGAACCACAGATGCAGCAGTATAGATGATTCATAGAGAAACTCACTTTCCTCTAAACCACAAGCATTGAAGGCTGAGGCACTTGAAAGTCTCTTCCTTTGGATGAGATCTAAAATGTATCAAAACCAGTATGCTTTTGAGGAACTAGGATTGTTAATCTTCATATCACAGTCTAGTTTCTGTGCATTTTGCATAGCTCTTTATTTTCCGCTAAATGTGTGTAACACCACATGAAGTGAAAAAAGTCATCTCCCATCTTCCAGCTCAGCAATAGCCAAAATTGAGGCTTAATGCTACTTCCGACTCCTTTGTGAACCATCTGCTGTCATCAGTGTAAGTTCTGTCTCAGACCAAAAATTCTGTAAATTAATTGAATTTGGCAGGTGGGAAGAGACGGACAGCTGTTTGGTGCAGCTTCTTTTCTGTCACACATATAATACTGTTTTACCCAACATTAGCTGGTCATACAAACAAATACCTAATTTTTCATCTTTTCATTTCTGCTGTTGCTTCTGTGATCTGTGAGAGAAGCCCTTTTAAAATTCACTTTGAAGGACACATCAGTAACCTTTAATGATTAAGATGGTAGTTAGAATTTATTATTTTTTCTCTACAAGACGCTTACCTTCCTAATTAACATAAAACCATGAGATACCCAAAATGCACAAGTCCACAGGGATTACAGAGGGAGCATAATATAAAAGAATTCAGTGTTCATCTCTGTAAATCAACAGGATAAGTGTTTTTCTTGAGAACATGATTCATGTCATATTATTAATTTTTTAATATGCTGTAGAGCCCATAAGATGCACATTTCTCTGTTACTGCTAAATTCCACAAAAATTTTTGGACTCTGTTTAATGAATGAGGATGTATTTTCATACAGTGTCATTGTTTTACTACTTCCCATGTTTATTTGGACAGATTCATAGCACTGGGTAGGAAATGTATTGGTTGGCAACTTCACTTTTGGAAGGGAAAGTAAACACATGGTGATTAACAAACAGTGAACTCTACTGTGTTTAATTTTGGCTTAACAAAAACTAAAAACATACACACAGACAAACACATGAACCAGGGACCATTCTCTATTTTATTCCAAGCAGGAGCATTTGTCTGTACGTTGTTTCCTAACCCCTCTTTGGAGAGTTTCCAGCATTATACTTTTTTCCTTTTTTTTTTTTTTCCTTAATATGTTCACTAACACTGACTGTAGATGCCAATAAGGCACTGTTTAAGAAGAGAATAGTAAGTCACCACTAAACAATTTGCCTCCGAAATGTAAATGAAATCACTAAACCATACAGAGTAAAAGGAGTTTTTAAAAGAGTACATTTTTTTAATTGTGTCTACTCTTCATAAATTAAAGGCCACAAGGGTCATTTATAGAAGAATCCAGAAGAAAATACTGGAAAGAACCTCAATGAATTTCAAGGCTAAAGATAAAAACACAGTGACCATGTAAGTTTCCCATTGTCATTGTTTTTCTTTTAGTACTCCCATTGCTTCTTTTAGTGCTTCATTGCTTTAAGTTAGCCTAGAAGTCGCGGGGTTTTTAAATCATTCACTCTCACTATATGCAAATATGCTGTTTTTTTCTGAGAATATGACAGCCTAAGTGTGGAATAAGTGGTCAGAGCAGAAGAATAGGAGCCCAAACTTGTACAACCTATTTTCAGCTCCAGATCACATAGGTTTTTTCTGTGCTTAATTTCATCTTGCCACAACATTATTTCTCTGATTCATGTTAAGTGTTGGTAATATTTTATTTACACCTGTAAAACAGCCTCAGAAAGTGCAAATAAAGTGTTCCTACCATTCATAACCTACTTCACCACAGTTTTCTAACTATCTGGCAAGTACTTTTCCTGCAGTGCACATTAATCGCTTCACAGCCTCAGGTGGCTACAGCATATAGCAACACCCAGCAAAGCATTTTACACAATGCTCACTGAATGCAAGACACATAATTGCTGAACAGCACTCTGTACTCAATAAAGACGAAAAGCATTTCCTCCCACCAAGCCCTGCAGCCAAGGGCCGCATCCGCCAGGCCTACTCGGCTGATTTCAGACAAAGGTAGGAAATGGCTGTATCCTAATGCTTCATTGTGGCCCCATGAGTCAGTGCTTTGGAACTCAGTATCTATTCTTCACTCCTTTAACAGAAGAAGGAAAAAAAAAAAAAAAAAAAAACACCAAACACCAACAGAAAATCAGCAGATAAACACTACAGGCTGTTCAGATAAATGCTTTGCTCAAGAGAGATCTCGTGGTCCTTAACTTTTTTTTTTCATTTCCTAATCTCCAGCTCTGCAATAACATTTTCTCACCACTCGTGGTGACCAATTTCTCTACTGCTATGATGGCCCAGCACTGAGCTGCCATTTCCAAGCCATGGTTGTTGCGGAGAAAGAAAGAGAGGTGTGCGGGCTGAAAAGGTGACTCAGAAACTCTCCTGAGTGGTAAACCACTCTTGCAAACACAAATATAGGAAGGTTATTCACAACAGTAACTAAGGTAGCCAAGCCACATGAAGTACATTTTCACTTATCAGTCAGCATATTTTTTCAGGGTTAACAGATACCTTTTTACAAAAAGCATAAGCATGAAGAAACAGCGGAAGGGTTGCCAAAACCACATCATAAAGTTTCGACCCTGCTTTTCTAACTGCCCTACAAAACTGTTTATGAAGTCGATGACCAGATTAACATTACAAGAGCTGTGCTATTGCATGCTGATATAGCATGCTACTAGGTAAATATCACAGCACATCAAAAAAAAAGGTACTGAAAAGTTCACTATTGGTTTATATCACTAGAAATCATTTTATCCACCACAGATATGCAGCTGCCTCTGAGGTGAACAGAAGCAGAGATTTAACACTGAAGTTAAAGTTACTCAATATTTCAGAAGCTCAGTGTCTCAGAAGTGTCTCAATCTGGAGTCTGACAAACCTCTGTGGTTACAAACATTCTTAATATATATTACCTTCTCAAAGGTACCTGTGGTGACTGCAAGACATCAGGGTCAAACCAAAGATCCTGCACAACCACTATATGCCACTGTCAGATACAGGACAGGGGCAGCTTATTTAGTCAGGGGTAGCTTTTTAGTTCAAATGGAGACCTTGGTTACAAGATCTATTAAAGAACAACATTAAAAACAGGCTAAAAGAGGAAAAAAAGAGCTGTGCTGAAATGTATTATGCCATCTTTAACATTACTGAAAGGTATTACTGTGGTTTTTATGACTTGAGAACTTATTTTATAGCATAGTCACAATGGTGTGGTACAGTTCAGTTTTATATGACCGTTGCCAAATATAAAAACAGTGTCGTTCTCCTTCTGGAAGGGTGAGGTTTTCAAGCCTATATATGTATAAATAATTCATGGATTAACATTAGTATTATTTTATAGATTTCAAGAACATTTACTAAATTTTAAAACAATCAGGTTTTGCATTTTATTAAAAAACTGACTCCATTTCTCACTACATAAAGTGGCAAAATTAAATTCTTGTTTTTCTTAGAAAATCTTGATCTAACTATTGTTAAGGTACCTCCTTAACAATACCCCCTCCCTGGCAGTGTTCAAGGCCAGGTTGGACAGGGCTTTGAGCAACCTGATCTAGTGGAAATGTCCCTGCCCACGAAAGGGGGGTTGGAACTAGATGATTTTTAAGGTCCCTTCCACCCAAACTTATGAGGCTACTTCCAAATCAAACCTATGAGGTACCTTCCAAACCAAATCTATGATTCTGTGATTGCATGATCCTTACATGTACTATGACTATCATACAGATAATTGACTTCTTGCTTATTTAAAAGATACAAGTAATGCCCCTCATTTTTTCCCTAACATCTACCAATAAAATGCTATTTGTCATCCAAGTCTTTATCCCGTTTTAGGGAGTCAAAGTGACCACACTACCAAAACTGAGTATAGAGTGTATAATGGCGTATAATAAGGAGGAAACCATAAGAAACTACCTCATATTTTGCCAGCATATCAGTAGTCAGAACAGTTTACAGAGGTTCAAAAACTATAGAGAGAACAGTTTATAAAACAAAAAAGGAAATGTACTCTATGCAACAGGAAAGTTAAAAGTAAAGTGCAGTAACAGCACTATCTTGTTACAAACACTTGGCAGAGTGTCTAACCATGGTCAAAGGCATGATGCAGTATGTGCTGTGTTCTTGTCAGAAGCACTCCCCGACTCCAAACCTCTCCAGCCATCATCACCACCTCATTTGGCAATGGCTCCAAAGACTCAGTTCATCTATTCTAAATTTACTACACATGAAATAGACACAAACTTACTAGATCTGTATTGTGCTCCATGCGGCAAAAAAAGAACATTGGCAAACAGAAGAAGTACAGCATATAGCCGGGCAGCTACAAAGACAGTTGTACTGTATCATGAAAGCACACTTGTACGTCATGTCCACATCCTGTTTTCATTTTAAAATTTCAGTGACACTTCTCTTGATTTGTCTTCCTTTCTAAGTTCTTCCAGTTTCTCAGCCCCATGTTTTTTTTCCATGCTGTTGCTGCTGCTGCACTGGACACAAAAGTAATGTGTTCAGGACAGATAACAAGCAGCATTTTAAGTGGATAAAGGAAGCAAAGGGACACAAAGAGAACTAACTGACATCTCGTTGATTAGGAGTTGAGCTATAAAAACTCTGGAGGCTGTATTCCACTTTCTTCAGAGTTATCATCAAAATTACTTTCTCAGATTCCGTACAACAGCCCACCAAAGGAAATTAATGAATCCAGACACAGGGATTTGAGTTTACTGCCTGTTGCATTTCTTAAACGGAACATGAATAAACTGGAAGGAGTCTTTTCAAGCAGATTTGGGGGCTGAGAGTTTCACTTTTCAGTAAACCTTGTGGTTAGTGTTTAACTACTCAGTAGAGTGAGGATAACAAACAATCACAAAGTCAACCTGGTGTGCACCAGAGACTGTGTGCAGAAGACACAAGTCAAACTATGTGAAAGCAGAGGTGCTATGTTAAACAAAAATATTTCTTTGCACATTGCTATTTTTTAAATTTCCTTGAAGACACTAAGGTGGCAATTTCTTTTATTATCTATCAAGATCCCTTTGAGTATACTGAGAAAATGGTTCCTCTTCAGTTTTTCCCCCACGAGTTTGTTAGACAGGACAAAGAAGAATGGAGGACTATAAGTCCAAAACCTGTGACTCTGAAGGCTTTAAGAATGAAAAACTCAGCACAAGCTCCCAGAAATAATCTAGGGCAAAACCTCTACAAAAAGAGGAAAGCTGTAGAACCACCATTCTGTCTTCATATTTTAGTGAAGGACTGAGACATAAACATCACTCAAGAGTTCATTGAATAAGTCCTACAGTAAGATACTTTTTCAAAAAGATGGAAAAATTGGTTTGATTAGAGTGTAGTTAAGTACCTTCACAGAAAGAAAATAGCAGATCGTAAGGAGTGTGTCAATTTAATCATGTATGGCATAACAAGAAATATATGGGGAAGCTAATCAACCTCAATTTAGCAACAGCCAGAATGACAAACCATTGGAACAAACCACCACGGGAAGCAATAGATACCCCTCTCTAACCAAGAGAGCTTTCTGAAAATGGGCTTAACCAAATGCAAGTTGCTAGGCCAAGAAGAATTGCTATGGGGTTACGCTGAATTCAAACTACTGGATCAAATGTCTGTTCTGACTTCAGACTGCATGAATTTGTTTTCTTTTTTTAAAGGGGGACTTCTTTGGAAGAAATAAATGTACAAGTAATTTCAATTCTATCTTCTTAACTTTGATTTGTGCTTGCCTCAGCACTGTTCACAGAGAACCATCTTGTATGAAATGAGGATGAACACTAGCCTGACTCATGGCAAAAAAATGTATCATCCAAACTGACTCCCCAATGCTCTGTCTTCTCTCACAGTAATAAATTCTAAGACACGTTTCTGTAACTCAGATGACTTATTTATTTCATGTATCTGAAAATCTTATTGAAAATAAAATCTGTGTATATGGTAAGTGTCTATTATTTTTTACTGTAATTAGAAAGAGGTGATTTGAGCAGAGGACTCAAGCACTCCTGTAGTCTATATTCTGCCTCTTTCAAGATATGCGACCCTGATTAAGTAACTTCTGCCTTAATTTCTTCATCTGTAAAATGGAGATAATGCTACTTATTTACATATCTCAGTGTATAATGTGGATTAGCTAATGTTTTAAAGTGCCATGAAATTGAAAAGTCATCTTTAAACACAGTTTGATAAACAGAATCATACATACCATCTGCCAATTAATAAGAGTAAAATTTTGTCAGAGATTTCTTGGAATGGTCAATAATAATTATATTGAAAAGGGAGCCTAAAGCTTTTAATACCTTCAAGGTTATTCTGGTTTAGCTGTATTCATGGACGTCACAGTCTGAACACAGAAATACCAGTGCAGCTCTTGAAAAATGCCCGAGAAAAGCTGTACTGAAAACGAAACACTCAGGAGTTCAGGACTGAAGCCCTCACACCTTTGCATAAACTTTGTGGCTGTCATGAGCCCCTCTCCCATTCTATACTTCAGATATGTCTACTGGGAGGAAAAAAAAAAAAAAAAAAGAAAGAAAAAAAAAGACTACGATGAAAGCCAAGTTTTAATTTAGAATTTAATAAAAATTGATTAAGCATCACAGAGCACAAACAAAGCTGCTCCATAAATCTCTCAGCTCTTTTTGTGCAGGAATGAAAGAAAACACTGTCTGCTGAAGCAGATGACAGATGCTGGCTTAAAGATAAGTATTATTTATACTTCTGTACCAGATTTCTTCTTATGCATATCTTATCATGCATAGATATACAATCAACAAAGCAATTATTCTGTATCAGTCAAAGTCCTTACAACATACTTTTACTCCATGGGAATTTATTTTATATAGTTCATTGTTCAATAAAAATGGAGAAAGAAAACTTTCAAGAAAATGCTTAAATTATGTCTGAAATACTCTTTCACATTGCAGTACTGAAATAGAGCAACTGAAAGCTTTATAAGCTGTCATGTTCAGAAATGCACTGATGCTTTGCAAATCACCAGGGTATATCTGTGATACCTGCAAATATCCGCCATCAGGAAAGTTTTAATAAAATTAGCTGCTCTGGATGACTCCTCCACAAACTAGTCTTGTAACCTCTCCCCTGCGTGCAAAATGTGGAGTATCTGCATATCAATCCATGGAAGCAGTTTTTAGCATTATCGTGGGTATGAACATATATATTTGATATAAAATAATTAATTTGTGCATAAGCAAAATTATATTTAACTTCGAAGTTTCAATGCCTTTTCTTCCCCCCCCCCCCCCCCCCCCGATTGCTCACATTCAGCAGCAGCTCACTGAAATCCTATGTTTTTCTAGTTTAATGGTGTAAAGGAAAAGGAAGAAAAGGATACAATCAGTTAAATGGCTGAAGCAACCTTCCTGCAATGATGTACTCTAATTTGTCTAAAAACAGGGGTTGAGAAATGCAGACATAAAAGGCATGTTTCTTCCACGATATACAGGCACCTACATCATAATCACAAAAGAATGGTTCTGAAAGAATTCAAATGACAATTTTCAAAATTGCATTGGCAAAGAAATTAACTTGTAGGCTTTTTCTTTAATTGAGTAAAGTTATCTCTTGAGAATTAGAAATGTACAACTAAAATAGGAATGATAAATCAGCACTTATGCTGCAATATGCAATTTCGCTTTTTTGAATTATGCATGAATGCACTATAGGAGCATATCAATTAGAGGATGATAACTCTTCATGAGTTTCTACAACATTCTTCTTTCCCATAAAGCTACATCACACAAAAGTGAGTCTACTTGAGTAAAAAACAAACCCTCGTTTCATAATGTGGCTACTAATATCCACTAGAAGTATCTTGTCAACTGGTGCTATGATTAAGATTAAATTTAAACACTTTAAAAGAGTGCACATATATATCTTACCTCTGTATGAATAGTCTGGTTTTTTCATTCATAGTGAATGACACTCACGAAGATTGACTACTGTATTTATGGGATTTAAAGAGTTTTACATTCTTGCTTTTAATTAAATATGTTGTCACTATCAATTTTCTGTCATGCCTGGACCCTTCAAAGTGAAGAGGTGTTCTGGGGTGGAAAAGCGATTAAAGGTCACAAGTAAAAAGTCAGAGAAACAAGTACAGGTGTCTCTAGAGGAGCCTGCTCTTTGTGTTCTTGCTGTATTTTCACTCATGAACAAGAAAATTGTGTCTCATTAGCATTCTGGGTGGGATGAATATATATCCTTCCAGATGAAAGAGCTAAGGCATCTCCCAATAGCAACGGATGCAAGTTATCACAGGGTTTTGGAAGGTGTCATCTTTTAGCAGATAGTTGATGGAACTTATTTATGATGACTGGTCAGCCAACTGATCAAACATTGTCTGCCAGGCAACCATTTGAATTTATGACCTAAACCAAAAAGGCTTAAGAATAAGATTACTCTCAAGTTTTGGAAAACATGAGGAGAAAGGCTTTTGAAAGCAACACAACATAAATTGATTGTATGAGGTCTAAAATTAAGAAGAGTATTTCCACATTGCCACTCATTGCCTGAGCTGTTCAGGGTATTATCATACAAATCAGTGGAGTCCAAGTATTACATTCACAGCAGAAGATGGGATGGTAGAACATATTCAGACAGGATTTTTCAAAATATTTAAATGTAAACCTTTTACATACATGTGTCAGAAGAATCTATTAGCAACCAAATGTACCCTCAGAATTGCATTTTTCTGCCTGCCATTTTCTTAACAGATAGGAAAATAATTTTCAAATGCAGCAAACCCAAAGAACCACCTAACTTGCCCTGTAACTAATGCAAAGTTATGCCAGTTTACACAACATACAGATTTGACATTGTGTCTACACGTGTAACAGATGGAATACAAAGACATTCCAGAATAATAAGCTTTTATGTTTCTTCTAATTTTCAGAGAGGGAAATGTCCATAAATACTTCCACTTCATAAGAATTTGGATTGGTTTGTTTAAATCATGATATCAACACAGAAAACACCCTTTTTCAGAAGTCTATCTAGAGAAGCCAGTGGCATGTTTTAAATTATTAATGAATCAAAGAAAAATGTATCTTGGAAACAATCTCATTATCAAGCAAAATATTACACAAAATACCGACTAAAAAATTACCTATCCTACAGTTTTTATTTTAGCACTTTCTTGCTTTTGGTGGGACATTACAATAACTGTATTTCAACCAACTCACAGTATCACCCAATAATCAGACGTCTCATTAATATAACCTTTCTTGTTTATAATTATGGCTTATTCACTACACTTCAGATAGGCAACAGTCTCATGTTTAAGACAACTGGGTTTTCAAAGCTATTCACAAATGCAACTCTCCCTCTACCCTGAATATATTTTTATCTTTCAAAGAGGACACATATAAAGTTTTATTGGAAGAAATATACATTAATACATCTGTCACAATAAATAAATACATGTTTTGGGTCTTTGAAAGAGTTGAATTTTCTTTTGTCTATCTTTCCTCCAGGGATTTCTGCATTGTAGTATCTTAGGATTTCAGTAATTAGCAGAATGTCACATTCCATTAAAAAATAAAACAAACCTTAGTAACTTCACAGGAAAACAAATCTAAGGCATTTCTCTGAACTTTGGCAAGAAGGGCATGGGGGGAGAAAAAATGAGAAAGTCTTCTTTCCTAAGATTAAAATATGCAACAGTTGAGACAGAGAAGTGGCATCCTTACTTAAAAATGTCCTCTCTGATACCCATTCTTCAAAGGGAAGCACTGTCAGTGCTGAGCTGCTAAACAGTTAATCTTCAGTAACTCTGCTAAAGAGCAGTAGTGGCAGGCTGCCCATCATTCTTTTAGACAGAGCTTGTCAGAGAAAGTAGGGCAGCTTGTCCAGCCCGGCAGTCAACTGATTACTAGCAGCTCAATGGGGCTGCTGGCCAACCCCTGAGACTGCTGCCAGCCCCTTGGGTATTCAAAGGCCAAGATCCAGTGTGCCTCACTTTGCCAGAATCACATGATGTCAGTGCTGTTTTCTCCTGACCAGAATAACCAGTCATTCAGGTTGCTGTAAATGGTATGCAAACAAATGGCATCAGCTCGGGCAAGGCTTGTGCCTGCATTAAATTCCAGGGGTTACAGACTCAGGAAAGCACAACTCACCTCTGCAGCAGCATGTGTTTCTGCAGTCAGTCGGAGGGGGCTCAGAAAGGTGTCAGTTCAGGCCTCTTGCCATAACTACACAAAAATTGCTACAGCAATTGCACTGACCAAATCCCACTCCAGAAAGTAAATGTTTCTAAGTATTTTTAAAGAAACAGATGACACCAGATCACTGGATCTGGTAGAGCTGAGCAGAAACCAGGGACATATTTACAGCTACATGTATGCAATGGAGATGAAACTCCTAAAATGTGTTAGAAGAGAATGTATATTCACTTGACATCTAAGGAAATTCAGAATTGAAAAGAAATAATGAAACTAATGTCCAAGCGGCATGTTTTCCATAAAAGATTTCTCTCCCTGCAAATTGCACGCTACCCACCACAGACCAGTCTGCTTTCATCTGATATATTCAACAGCATACATCATACTGTAGACAGGCAAAGTATTTGCAAAGTGAAATGCACTGATGATGAAAAAAGAATTATGTTTCTTTTCGACTTTAGAAGTCTGCAGTTTCGACAATAACACCCCCCAGACAAGGCAGCTCTGCTGGTACAGTTAAGGTGCTGAACTCTACCCCTGTCTGGCTAAGTGAAACCAAACCAGGCAAGCCTTTTCCTGCAGGACACAGGTGTATGTTTAGGAGAGTGCTTTGGACCTCATGGACAATAACCAGTAAGAAGAAGGGAAAATATGAGGAAAAGAAGAGAGTCTGAAGAGGATCTCCAGAATAGATGTACCAGAAGAAAAACTGATGGAGCTACCATTCTCCTCCACCTTCAGTTGCAAAGGCCCATTGTTTCACATACGCTGCGGGGCAGGGCTGGGCAGGTTTTTTATCACAAAAAAAAATGTAGAGAAATAGTTGATTTAACAGTTGGTCTTCAGATGCCAGAGTAATTTTCACAAAGCCAAATTCTACTGCCTTTGACCACTGTTAGGTAGTATCCCAGTGTCAGATACAAGAGAGGCAGTGATGCAAGATACAAATCAGCATGAGTACAGTAGAAAAATTGGCTCTAAACACTGAGCTAGAGTCTCAGGCCCAACACAGCTGCCCAGAATATTTCAGGAAGCCAGGAATTCTCACAACACAGACACAGATTTGGGGAAAAGAAAAAAAATCCGTGGCTGACTAAGTAAGCTTGTCAGGATGGACGGGTGACAAAAGCAGATGGGGTTGAAACACAGCCCCAAACCCCTTTGGCTCAAATGCCTGTCCCTGTAGATGTGTGCCAATGTCTGCCTGAGAAAATGCAGGGATTCCTTTTCGTTTGGAGGACCACTGCCAATTTCCAAGGCCGATGTCAGTAACTTCTTGGCTTTTGACTTGTCCTTGTTCACCCTAGTGTGTAACTCTCTTGTGGAATTATGAATTAGAGTTAAATCACACATAACTTTAAACCTCAGCCAATTATCAGCAGAAGCACAGCACTCTGAAATAACAACAGGTGTGTGTTTCTCAGATTTCTTTGGCATCAGCAACATCCTCCTCCCCTCCAGCATTTGAGACTGTCGACAAGTGGCCTTTCTGTCTCTTCCCTAGTGTAAGGAGAAAGGGTATAAAGTTGCGCCTATGACAACCGCTTCTATTAACTTGAAAAAGCGGCTATGACTGTAAAAGGAAAATAATCTGTCAAATTCCAGAAGTTAAAAAAAAGTAGCGGTCATAAAATAACCAAGAGAGGTAAAAACTGTTAGTCATTTAATTTGCAAGACACAAGAACAAAAGCAACACACAGTTTGTCTGATATGGAGGGGAGGCATCTTTTTTATCATTCAGGTTCAGTACTCTTCCACCTGGTGGCAACCAGGCTAGTCATGGGTATTCTTCTAAATCCTGTAATAAAGTTGCACCGTATCACAGAGCCATCAGAGACCAACTGATGATGCATGTTTTCCAGAGTAATGTCACTTATTCTTGGGAAAAGCACAATGCAATAGATACACTATAGACAAACTACCCAAAACCATGACTCATGACTGACAAATTAAACCCAAACACTTTGGGCAAATCTTTTGGGAATCTAAATCTCCACAATGCAAAGCATGCAGCTGGCATTCAAGATTTCTGCATTCTCTCAGATTCCATGTAAGCTAATTGTTGTGTGTTGGTTTACCTCCTATAAGTCTGATAACTAGACAAGGCAGTCATATTCATCTATGGAAAAATGTACATTTGTAATGAAACATGTTCTTCAGTGCCATTAACAACTTGTTCCATGACTTCACCTGGTCCCATATGTTACAAAATCTCTCAATACTGTATATAATCTGTCATTTTGACATCTCTCTCTTGCTACTTATACCCACTGCCGTCAATCCCAAATATAAGATTAATTTCATTAGTGGCAAAATACTAAAAGTCAATTGCAGATTTCAAGGTCACTCTAGTTTTGGTTCCTCTAGTTATTCATTCCTAACGGAATAGTGTTCAATATATGCATTTCAAACAGAGGCTGTCTGCTGTTACTAAATACTCTGTTAGTCTCAATTTCGGAATACCAGAAACCTCAATACATGCCACAGGACAAGCCCAGCCCTTTGATTCAGTTGTTTCTTTATCAGCTGATATTTTTCCCCCCAGATTCCAACCGTAACTTTGTTAAATTGAGGTTAAGATTAAAGAAAGGAGTGGGGGAACCATGTTTTTATATTTTGCTTAAAACACAGAGCTGCAAAATGTTTTTACACTTATAATTTACTGTAAGGTATTTTGCTTTCACTGAGTCCATATGGCAAGGATTAAGCTGTAGTGAAATATCAGTCAAATACCCCATTCATACAAGCAGGTCAGAAAAGCAGTTAATTATCATTTCCTCCATGGGCTCCCCACAAACTCTCTTTCAAATTTTCCAAAAATAGGTGAATGATAGAGATGGAAAAGCTGAGGGTGAAGGGCTCTCTGAAAACTCTACACAGTGGCCACAAATGACAGGAATGGAGTCAGTAGCAAGTTTCCATGTTGCTGCAAAAAATGGTCATTTCTTCAACTGGTCAGTCTCTAAGTCACAATGAAACTGAAGGTCAAAAAATGAAGGGGAAAACTCATCTACTCTTGGAATGAAGAGACAGCCGCATCAAGGACTGAAATAATCCTGTCCACTGAGCACACTGGCCTCTGGACTTCTAGCAGGCCAAGCAGCATCCTGGATGCAGGTCCTTGTGCCACTCACAAGGCTCACACAGAATCCAGTCACCACCATGCCCTGTGACACAGGGACACGTAACGGAGGACCGGGTGCTTGGGCACTGCCCCTAAACCCTTGCAGTCTGGGGAGTGAGGAGACCACAAGCAGCAAGTCCTCAGCAGCCACCAAGGAGCACAACACTTAGAAGAAACAAAGCAGTGGTTCCTGTCCATGCCTTGAAGAAATGTCCCAATGATTTTTTTAACAGTTCTGTGGCAGGCTTTCACAGGACTGCATGAACAAGAGAGGTGGTAGGCAGCTGAACTGCCTCACAGCTCTGCATTTTTTTCTTTTTTTTTTTTTTTTTTAAGTCTACTGCAAGATGTTTGGAGAGCTGATGAAGGGCAGGACTTTGTGGCAGGAGTGAGGAGAGGGGCATAACTTGACACTGCAAGCCTCATCTTACTGAGGAAAAAAGACAAAGGTGAAGAGCAGCCTGGTCTCTTGAAATTCTTCTTTGAAAGTAACTGGATACCAAGCATATTAAATTACAGTCTTTAATGAGACAATTTAGTTAGAGCCTCTCAAGTTCATAATTTTTCATTTGTCTATACGCTTTGCTGGGATGAGGCACCTGCCTCTACAGGAGTTATGCTTCCTTCCCTTCCTTCCCCCCTTACACATACCACCAGAAATCTGAAGGGATATTTCAATCATCACTTTGATAAAGGAGATCATTTTGGCATACAGGTGATCTCCTAGCAGATTAAGGATATTTACTTTCTTCCTGATGGATCATTCCCAGAGATACCAGCACAACGCAACCTACGCAATTAGTTTTCACAGGTGGCTGTTTTGCCTCCAGTAAAACTGCTTTCTTTCTCCTCCTGCAAGTCATAGCAGAGCAAATGTATATAAAAACATTTCAGATATGAAATAAACACTTTCATAAAAGCAGCTGTGATGCAATGCATCATTTCTGTCTGACCTGAGCTATGGAATGAACTTTTGTTGCCAGGATCAAAGATGGTAAGGAGAGAGTGGAGGATGGGGGACAGGGCAGGGCTGGGGGAAGATCAGCGCTCAGAATAGCACAGTGTAAAATAACCTCAGATACTCAAAGGGTAAATGCCAGTTCAGTGCAAGCACACACTCTGTGTACTCTGCTGGGCAATCTGTGCAACCAGGCTCATGCTGCAGTGCACGACAAATCGAGACAGTTGTCCACAACCTACCCTGTGCAGCCAAGCTATGGAAAGACAAGCCTCTCACATATTATGTGCCACAGGCAGCAGTGGATGTCCCAAAGCATAGTAAAAAAGCGCATGTGAAGCTGTAATTTCATCCTCACACCTTTTTACTGGTCACTGTCTGGAAAGGTATAAAAGAAAAACTCTTTTTAAACTGCTATCTATCTCCCATTTTCACGAACTGTACTTTCAAGATACTACAACATCAATGCAGAAATCTCAAACGAAACATCCATTCAAAATGTTTCTATGCCAGGGGTCTCAAACTGTTACACAGTAGGGGTTCAAACATAATTTTTTCCAAAGTTCTCTCACAACTAGGAATTTGACTATATTATTTAAATATCTGGCAAGCTGCTTTAAAAAATAATATTTTTTTTAGTGTTAGAAGACGAATACTTAGAAGAAACATTTTACTTATTTTGTTAAGTGTCTGCTGCTTTACATGCTCATTGTACACAGGTTTTTGAACATTCAGTTTCCACAACTGATGTCGATTTTTTACAAAATTTCCACATGCAAATCTAACCGTGATGGATCAGGTTTCACTTCTAGTTGGTACCACTAAGCTACTCACAAGCCCCTTGTGAGCTGGAGTCTTCCACAAGGTGCCAGCTGAGCAAGAAAACTCTGTCCTTAAAAAATTTTCACACATTTTTGTTTTCTTCTTTCAAAAAATGCAATGCATGAAGAAATGTTCTAATGCCAGAGAAAGCAAGGAAAAAAAAAAAAAAGGGGGGGGGGCATAAAAAAGTCTTTAACAACTCCTTTGGCTTATTGATTTCTGTGAACAATTACAATTTTCATCCAGGTAATTTTGTGCACCATTACACAGCAAGTGGGCATTACTACTAGAGGCTTTAGTCTTATTTAGGGCAGAAGCTTTTAGCCTTTTCAGAAACACAAAGAAAAAAATATCTGTGACTAAAATTGTGATGTAATGAGCTTTCATGAAAAAATGTGAGTTTTGTATTGATTGCTAGGTAGGTATGTACACCACACAATGGCTTCATCCTCAAATTCAGTGCACAAAATATAGGCAGCAGGAGTCTACAGCTCTCCTAAGAAAATCATTACTTACTAAAACTAACAATGCCAATTTAGTCAATTACACTGTAGTTCAACTAATAACTAAGATAAGTGATGAGCCATGCAAGATAAATTTATGAGGACATACTAAATCTACGTGGAAAAACAGCTATAGATATATGTACATTACGTAGCAATTAACTGCAAAAAGGTCAAAGGCACAAATCTCTGTTTTCTTCATGCAAATTGCTTATGAAAGCAATTTATTTTCTAGATACCAGACTGACAAGAATGGTTTTCCTGTGTAATCCAAATACAAAAGCCTGAGTGATACTCTGAAGAATATGAATAACTGAAAAAATGTGGTCAGACAAATTTACGTATATACATATATTTAGTAATTTGTATTAACACATCTTTTCTTAGTCTGTTAAGAAAAGTTTCACTAAATAATTTGGAGACTGATGGACATTGTCTGGGGACTTCACCTTCAAAAAGACCCAAAGGAATAAGTAATTACAAAAAAGTTTGAAAATACTACTATGAAAATACTACTACGAAAATTAGTAAAAGAAAATGTAGGGGTTTTTTTTTTTTCTTTTTTTTTTTTTTTTAACACTAGCAACATGCTTATCCAGGGCCAACCTAATAATTTTGGAAAACAAAAGGGACTTTTACTTTGATTAGCTTTGAGGAGCTTATATGGTTAAGAGAGCATGAGAAATAGATTCTAGCCCTTCTATTACAGCTACATTTGCTTATTAAACGTTGCACACCTGTGCAGATTGACTCAAGGCAAAAGTGCAATTGAGGACATAGTTTGGCCTGTAGAATATTTGTTACTGGTAACTGATGAGAAGGAACAAACCCTGTGCAGCTATAACAACTCTGGCTAAGTTTGCAAGTTGATAGGGTGGAAACCAGACAAAGATATTTTACACTGCGTTGCTCAGACACAAACAGAGAACTCTCCTTTCTCAGACTGACTAATTTTTAGAGTTACAGCATGCTGTCATACCAACCTCTGCATACCAATTAATACTGCCATTCACAGCAGGTTTCTGAAGATAACCTAAACTAACAACATTTATGATGCAATCAAAACACTTTGAAGAAATGAGGGTTTAATTTTGTGTTACTAAGGAGCTTATCTTTCTTCATAACTTTACCATAGAAAGGCATTTGCCACAGAAAATAACAAGTAACTTCTGATTGTCTAATGACTAAGGACTGCTGACAACACCAGTATCAGATCTGAAAAATATTTCATAGCTCTGTGGTTTCATGGCTTCACTATCATTTTCATTTTGAAGAAGAAAGAAATAATGCCTAAGAGAGACAAGGAGAAATAGCTAAGGTTTATTCACTTCCTCCATTTGCTACTGCCATTTCAGCAGCCAAAAATGTTTTTTTATTCCCTCACTTAAAATGATCCTAAAAAAGCCACTCATCTTCTAAAGCTGTATCATGTCAATTAATAAATCTAGTATCATCACATTATATCTTTTAACAGCATAATGTTTACAAGTAACCCATTCTTCTTTATTTTAGTTTATTACCATTCTTCTACTCCCCTGAAGTTACTCCTCTTCACTATATTAAAATCCAACAGCTTTTCTCCTCACTTGCCTATCTGAAGAAAAACAGTGACAACAAGAGGGAATGTATTCCTCTTCTTTACTCCACAGAGGACCACAAGAGCTGGTAGCAAAAACTGCAGAAAGTCTAGTGCTGTTCCTGGACTGGAACATGTTCAAAGCTGACAGCACCTTCCAAGGAATTTGTCTGTCAAAGTCTGATGTGACTGTAACTTACTTTTTAAAGGCTTGTAACTTGGCCACATTCAGGCATTTTTTCACAAGAACAGCAACAGGCATCCCCTGCCATCAGAATGACCTCTATGCCAAATTTCAGGACTTTGCTCAAAACCATGGAAGCGCCATAGCTTCTCAATAAAGCTGTAAGATGGATTTATTACAATCCAACATATTTTTAATTTCATTTTTAGGAATGTCTAGCCCAATTTTGCCGAAACTTTATAATAAAATTCAGTTCCAGATTACACTCTGCACGGAAAAGTCAAAGCTCAAAGAAATAAAGCTTGACCAAGTTATAAGCAACAGGAAGCATACCTGTAACAGGAAGATCCTAGCTACCTCAGCTCTTAACAGTGTTACCAGCTCCACTTAGAATAAAAAGAAAGAATGAACCTTCTAAGAAAAAGAAAAACAAAGCAACCGCACCTTTAATTAAGATATTTTAGAACAGTAGTAACATGAATACAGCAAAAGTCTTTATTTGGGACAAGAGCTGAAAAATTCTCTCCAGATTGCTGCCAAACAGACAACAAATAGTAGCCAAGCTCAATATCCAATATGGGTCTTCACATGGCACAGTGACAGTATTTAGCCTCTTAAGGGACTTGTCTTTGAAATTATTCTGGCTGACAAACTTCTGGACCCAAAAGAAGTAGAGCAGTCTCGTGGTCTGTCCAGGTGCTTGAAGCAGAAGTCTAAGCCACTCTTCTAATCCTAAGAGATAATTCATATTCACTGTGTTTTAAGGAGTGTTTGGGGTTCAGAATGAGTCTCAGCTGACTTATGGTTGTCTATATCTCTTTCTGCCTACGTTCTCACAGCAATATGGAAAAGATAAGGTTAGATTTTAAGATTTCCATGACGAACAGAGATTTTGCTTCTCCCCTTAGATGCATTTTAAGAAGGCCTACAATAAAGACACATATAATGTTCTCTGTCCCTTATGAAGGGAAGTTCCCTTGAGAATCCTTCCAGTGCTGTGACTAGGAAAATGCCTTCCTCCAATAAACTCCAACCGGTATCATGCCAAGTAAAAAGGCCATGCAAAAATCTTGTTCTCATATTGCCCATCAAGTCTTCAGAATCAGGCAACACACCTGACTCACCATAAGGTGATTTGCCTCTGTAAATGTGCTTTTGAGAACACTAGCAAGAAGCCAGCTATACATGGTAGTAGCACAACATTAAAATAAGCGTAAAGGTAACAATGTACAATCAAAAACGAGCTAAATCACACAAGCCAATAATCCACACACACAAAAAGCAGTGGTTTCTTTAGCAAAGATAAAGAATTTATGCATTGAGGTCCTATATCATAAATATGTAGAATCAAATTAAACTATTAAAGTACTGCCTCTATTGGGGGATTTGTACACTTCAAGGGAACTGTGTTTTGTAGCCTGTCTCAGGTGACCCTACTTCTTGGAAAGACTAAAGACCACAGGTATTCCAGCTCCACTCAGTATTTGCACATTGGGATTCTGGACAGATTTGTATCTCTTGGAGTCTATAAAGTGGTCCACCCTGGCATGGGGTAGGAGGGAGTCTTTGCACTTCTTCCAACTTTATGTATAATTAAACACAGGAGTCTACCTCCCTTTTAGTTATGTTATGTAGCATAGGATGGCTGCTGGAAAGGAGTGAGGCTAGGATTTTCAAAACCATGTAAGTATTTTGAAGTATCTAGATATCAGCTATTTGCCAATGCACACATTTCAAGAAGTTAATTAAATCAGTATCTCAATACCTGTGTAATATTGTAAAGGCAAATAAAGAAATTGAAAGCAACTGCAGGGCTAGTAAATGTATAGGTCAAAAATGAAAAGCTTTCCCTGTAAATAATAATGGCACTGAGAAAAGTTAACTGTTCACTCCTTTGAAATAAAATTGATACAGAAATTCTTATGACTTTACACAGTTTTGTGGGTATCACAAATTACCAGTGTTTGTTATGATCATATTCTGTATTCTGTTGCAGCACCTAATTCAGTTGATTGTCTATCAACTTTTCTTTGCTAAAAAACCCACATGGAACAGAGGGAAGTACTTGATTTTTAGAACTTACTGAAGAAAGGTAAGTGAGGAGCAGCATCTTAGCTGAAGCCTGATCTAACCTAGGGAAGTGCAACAGAAAAACAGATGACTCCAACTCTGCAGCTGAACTGAGCACAGACTACAGTTTTGCTGCAAAAAATCACAGCCTCTAGCCAGCATTATTCAACTGTCAGAAGTTTTCATTGTAGATCTGGCCCTTGCCTCAAAAGAAGATATTTCAGGAAATATTGGACTAGGAATCTTACAAGATCAAGCCAATACTTTCTTTCTCCTACTGGAGCAGAAATAGTGTAAAAATTAACTGACTTGTGGTATTTCAGCATTTCTGGTCCCAGATGGAAATATGAACCGGAGAATAATGCCAGGAAAAAAAAAAAAAAAAAAAAAAAAAAGTTAGCGAAAATCCAGTTAACTATTTTGCCCCCTTCAAAATGTTTCTCATTCAAGGCTGGCTTTAGCTAGCTGATAGACTGTTACCTCTAGCAGTGTTCATCAAAGCATTTAGAAAGTGTTCTTCTTAAAGTACATATGTTAGAAAAAAGCACTGATTCTGGACCAGACAGCCAAAATGCCACCATCCTCCTCTTTAGGATTTTCATGTTTACATAGAAGTGATTCACACTTGTTGCCAATTCATCTTATTCTCTGTTTTCTATTATCAGTTACTTTGCAAGGTCACTGGTTCTCATGCTTGTTAAGTGTGATTATTATTCTTTGTTCCATGCAACTTTATATTTGGACAAGTTAGAAGACATAAATGAACAAACTCGAAACAGTCCAGACTGCTCAATTTCAGTGATATTTTTTTTTGCTATCATAGTCCATCTCTCCTATTTTACCTGCAATTTTTACCAGTGAAGAAAGTTTTAAGTCTTGTGTGAAATATGTCAGAAACTCTTACAAAAAAAAGTATGATAATGTAGGAGAAGTGTGTCCATTGATCACCAGCTCCATATGCTATTATTTGCATTGTTCAAACCTATTACAGGGATGGTTACAGCCATCTTGAACAAATAAAATATAATGAAAAAAATTGGGACTTTTACATGTGAAAGAACTTTTTATTTCATATTTAATTTAACCTCACTTGTTTTTTCATTACAAGAGTGCTGAGCCATCAGACTGGTGCCCTAGGGACTGTTAAAACTATTTTAATGTACCTTAAAGCTCTTCTGACTTTTTTTTTTTTTCCATGATTATGACATACTGTGCAGCTGAGAAATCAAAAGACCATCAGGAAAACAAGGAACTGTGTGGTAAATATACACACTGAGACACAAATTCAGTGTCTTCAAAAGTGTTAAATATAAACTAACCAAATAATGTCTTTTTTTAATATTCATTTGATTTCTTTCCAGACAAAATTGTCACTGACTTCAAAACAGGTAAGATGGTAAAAAAAGACAGAATGAAACTGTATAAGGCTCTCAGTAGTAAAGTTACCAGTAAATACTCTTTGCAGGATGAGCTTCTTTTTGTCCTAGCAGACAATCTGAGAATTTACTTATTTTTTTAACAGAAAAAATGTGATTTTCTTGGTTTGACACCATATTTTTCTATTGGTAGATATATGGTTGGTTTGTTTGTTTTTTAAATCAAGCCCAGACAGAAGACAAGTCTTAATTCTGTGCATGCATCTGAATAAGACATGAAAGTAACACTATTGTGGAACACAGTTGAACGACCAACATCTTGATGTTCACATCTGATACTTGTCAATCAAGACAGAAAAATGAGTGGGATAAAATGGAACAAATATCTGAAGGTAAGAATTGATGTACAGAGAGTCTTACAACCTCAACTACCTGGAGCAACAAGAGAAGTGACAAACTAAATGTTTCTGGGTCAGCCTGTTTCTCTCATGAAGGTATAGAAACTGCCTTCCTGTTCTCTTCTAAAAGCATTTAATTATTTGAATTTTGAAAGATTTCTGTATTCTGTTCTCTTTTTTAAATTGTTTTATATCAGACACTAGCTATACAAATCATAAAGGGATTTATGCAAGCTTCCATGGACTTGATTAAGGAGCACAATGAAAAACAACATTGTTAAGATTAAGGAAAAAAGAATATTAGACCACTGCAGCAGGGAGCTTCTTTTCGTTCATGAAATGAAAAATGAATGTTTGAAATTGGGAAGTTATTAGCACTTTGCTATCTTGTGAAGCATGTAAGCCTACTCTGTTCAGACCGAAAAATCAAATCTAATCTAGTAAAAAGAACATCCTGGTAAATAAACACTTGCTTTGAGCTTTTATGACTCTAACAATACTTACTGAAGAAGACTAACAAAGTTCATGTCAGATGTACCAAATACTTAAGTGTGCGTATTTGTATAGAATATATGGATGTGCTTTAAGTTCTCTGTCCTTTTAAAACTAATATTAACTACATTTTAAATGATAATGAAAGGTCAAATGTCTTGTGCATCTTGGTATGTCCCAGTAAATTTCCACGGTTGAGGAGACTGTAGGACAACCCTTTCTCTGCATGTACCATATCGGTCTGCAAAAGAATTGACAAGCTGTCATTGCAGGTAACAAATAAAACATAGAAGCCGGAGTCTCGTAACACCATCTTTTACGAAGTACAGTCACCTAGGTCTTGTGATATTTTTTATGCCATATTTAGTTTAATAAACATCTATTTGTTTTAAGTCATTTATACTGTACATACATACATATAACCCATTTATTTCTGCCAACTGAGGAATTTCCTTTCTCCACAGAAAGACAATCTATGCATATACAGATCTGAAAGACAGGATGGAAGCTCCAAGTGTTTTAATAGCCCATTATCAAAAATTATCCCTTGGCAATAAAAGCCCGGACCACTGGCTTGAGATCAAGTCAAAGAAAAATGGGATTATACAATTTAATCAAGAGAGAGAGAGATGTGTTCTGAAAAGCCTAGGATCACAGAGGAAAAAAAATCTGGAGAGGGTAAAAGACAGATTCGCTCCATTTTCAGTCCAATCTACTTGTCTCTCACACACAAATCCTTGCGATTTTCTAAGTGCTTTCTTATTTAAAAGGGAAGGGAAAAAAAGAAAAAAAAAAAAAAAAAAAAAGGACTGATATTTGATATTTGTAATTTTTTAATAAAGAAGAAAAAAATCTCCCAAGGAAAAAAAACTTGTCTTGAGAGGTGACAGGAAACAAAACAGCATTTTGTCTGAAATTTGCACAACCTAATTTATAGTAATAAAGCAGAACCTAAGAGTTCTGGTAAATGTCAGTGCAGTCATGTTCATTACATATGTTGATAGGTATGAAGCAAAGTCTCTGTAGGCCCTTCAAAAATTGCACACAGCCGATTTAATGCAAACCAGAAGTCACTGACTGCTGGATGAACATGTGGTTTCATTCCCACATGGATACTAAGACAAAGCGGGGGAGGGGGGCTTCCTCCTCGTTTATTTACAGTTAAAGGGTGGGTCTTGAGGAATGAGCGGGAGGCCAGTGAAGGATGGATTTGGTTTATGGGAAGACACCTCCCAGCCTCCCATTCTCCAGCCACCACAGTGAAAGCGCCTGGGTTGTGTGTAACCTCCTCCCCCATCTCGCATCTGCCTTGCCCAACCTCATCTGGGCCCGCTCCAATAACAACATCTGCTTGGCAGCTTTTCAAACCCATGGATAGTTATCTAACTGAGGCTTTTGTGCTGCACTGTTTATTCTATGTGAAGAAATGCCTCCTTAGTTGAAAGAGTACTTTAGAAAAGCTGTGCAGCTATTAGCAAGTGAAGCACAAGGCTAATAACCCCCACCTGCTCATCAAATTAATTATGACATCTGAGTCATTGTAACTCAGAAAGAACACACAACTGCAGACTTGTCACATGTAGAAATAAACAAACTCAGCATTAGGAGAGGGAAATATACGGCAAAAAGGTCCAGAAGAAAACCATCAAACCCTCCACATTCCACTTACTAAAAATGTGCATTATTAACTTCCCAAAGGCAAAAACTAGAGAGAAGCTAGAAATGGATAAAATTTTCCTGCAAAACACATCTCTACACCTCTGTATGGGCTTTGTGAAGAAAAGAAGAATATATTAACCCAGTGATCTTCACAGAAGGACTGTAAATCAGCACTTTCTTTTGTGAGAAATCTTGTTTCCATAAGATTCCGTAACAGCCTGGTGGGTGAGGTGCACGTATCATCTTCCCTGCCACTCCCCTAATTCAATTACTCCAAATGTAACATGCATATCTTTAGTTAAGATATATTTTCAGGCTGGAGCAGACTTAACAAGGACTGAAGTACAAAAATACTCCAGGAAAAAAACTTAAAAGTCTAACCAAAACTCCCTAGCAAATAGCAAAAGGAATAAAAATTTCAAAATGTAAAATATCTGTAAGTCAGATTACACTAAATTCAGACTGCAAAGGCACACTTCATATTCAGACGTTGCCTACTAATCTGATTATTGAAGCTATTGGATCATTATGCTACAATTCATGTAGATGATAACTTCTTTCTTTCCATTGCAAGTATGAATTCAGTTGAAAAGGTTAAACCATGAATTCACTTGTTACACTTCTGAAGGTCTCATAGATTGCTTTCATAGATATGGTATGCATTTTCTGTACTTTGTGGCACTTTTCTGGAAAGAATAACTATTTTTCACTGTACCTCACCATGTACTTCACTGTCAAAAGTGACTCTTAAATGCAAAGTGCAACTGATATGTAATTATTTTTTTTTAAATCTCAGGCTTTTTTATTATCAAAATTAAGTTATAGGTAAAAAACTATTAATCTTTCATTAATTGTGTTTATTGTGTTTGTTTATAAGTTTAGTGCATAAAAAATGTCATGTACTAAATAATAAATGTTGGAAAAGTGTTTGTCTAGCATTAGTCCCAACTCATTCTTTGTCAACACTGCCTCCAGAACAGCACACGGAATAGCCAAGTAACTTCTCTGTTACAAAGACTTCAGTTTCAAGAATGTCTCTATCAGAAGTACTTTTATTTATCAGTTGCAAGAACAGAAAACATTTTCTAAGTAAGCCACAAAACACAACCCAAAAAGTCGATGGGCTATTACTTGTTACAGGTCAGCTTCACCTACAACATTTCTCCCATTAGTGCATAATTTTCAGTTTGTTAGTAGCAACTACCACTCCTTGGAAATAAAGACCTCCAGCATTATTTCTGGTGAAAAAAATGCTGTAGAATTAACTTTCAGACAAGACGATACTGGTTGCCTATCCTCTTTATATTTTCTAGCAATATGTATGCTAATTACTGTGAAAACCATGTTGGAATCTCATTTTACTTACCTGATTTCATTTGATTTTACCTATATATATATTTTTTTTTCCCTATTCAAAAGAAGATTTTGGTTGATTTATTTGACTTTTTCATTTAGCCTAAAGTTGAGAGGCATAAAAAGAAAGTACATATTAAAAGCGTAGTCCCAGCTTTGCTTTTGCCAAATGAGAAGACCAATACTCGTCCTAGCAAATAAATTACTATCACTTGAATGTGTCAGTGCTGCAGAACCAGAATAAAGCAGAAACAGGAAATATATTAATCACACGGGCAGGCTGTTCTGCACAGATTTATATGCCTGGGAGGATGAGTCTCACATTCACATTCTTCTCTTCACTGGGAACTGGATGTGTTGATATCAAAGCCTATGGCTTCCTCCACAGTAGGATTAGGTTTGTAGACAGAAAAATGGAGTGTGCTCCTCCCTGCTACATTCATATTCCCTGCCACAGAACTGTTTGCACTGCCACCCCTGCAACCTGTTCCTGCCCTGTCTGATCCACATACACGAATTGCTCCTTCATATCACAAAAAAAAATCAGGAAAACTGAAGAAATAAAGCAAGGAAGAGCATGGTATATTCAGGATTCTCACTGATTTTAGTTTAATGGACTATTTGATAAAAAGGAAAAATGATGAATGTACAGATTTTATTCACTGATATAAACAGGAATAATTTCATATGCAGGAATGTACTGCTTCTGTTCTTACTGTAAGAACCCACAAAGTATGGACATGTAGGACATGTTACCCTGCAAAAGCATTTAAGTGTAGCTATGAAGCACAGTGAATCTAGCTTTGAGCTAATAGGTTTAGAGGTTTCTAACAGGAAAGGAAGGGAAAATTTGTTCTCAGCTGGTACACTCTTAACTGAATTTACAACAGTGTGCATGACAAAAGTTTGAGTGGTACCATCAAGTTACAAAATACCTAGTAAATCCAGATTTCATCTGAGTGCACTCTATTTGTTTTCCTCAAAGTATTATCTGATCAGAAATTAAAGGAAGTAAAGGCGCAGAATTTAAGGGTTCCAAATTTAAAACCAGACCATTACTTGCAGATGCAACATCAGAGTGGGAAGAGTTAATGCTAAACTGCTCAAAATATTTTTAAAGTTATTTTTTCATACCTAGTTCCCACAGTTATGGAATTCCTTTACCATGTTGAAAAATAAATATATATTCTAGAAAAACACAGCTAGAGTATATGAAAGCTTCTGCACTCGCACACGAACACAGAAAAACACATCGCATACATGTTGTGTATGCTAAAGTGCAAGAAGAGAATGGTATGCAAAAAAAGTGCGGTTTGTGACAATCACACATGAAAAACAGTTCGACATGGAATTTTCTGGCAGGTTGCTAGATTTGACAGCATTGTCACTGAACACTTAAAAATGCCAAAGGACATGCCAGAGAGTGCATCTTTCTCAAAATTCTGAAGTTCCTAGATCTTTACAAAGCACACTGCTTCTCATATCTACTTAATCTCTGCACACATCTCCACCCCTGCTTCCTTCCCAATGGTATGTGGTCTTGAAAATACAAATGTTCAAGTTTCCTGGAGCTGAGTGAAAGAGGAAAGTCCCACTCCCAAGAGGCAAAACTGAAGGCTCTCGGCGCCCCTGAAGTTGTTAACTACAATACAACATAACATGGTACTTCACCATAATTAGCAAGAGGGAAACAGCCTTTTTTTCACCTCCAATTGCATTAAAGAGATAAGCCAATGAATTCCAGATCGTATCTGAAGGCACAAAGGTGTCTGATCAAGAAAGTGCTTATATGGACAAGGAGTGACATTCTGTGCAACAAAGCAGGAAACAAACAAAACAAAACAAAACAAAAAAATCAGGCCAAGACAAATCTGCTCAAAACCAGTTGTAGCTGCAGATACTGTTAGCAGGAACACTATTAACATGCAACCAAGAAAAAAAAAATATAAGTCCTGTGATTACTTCTTCCTCTTTAATTTTTTATTGATAAATGTGGTTCACAGAATTCATCCTAATTTTATAAATGCTCTCCTCATTTTTTATATGGATATATTATTTCTAATAGTGCCACTTCGGGTATTCAAAATGGTTTAGACTGAAAAGGCTAAACTGGTTGATAGCACTTCCAGTACCTCAGGGGTCCAAGAGCAGTTTTGATTTAATAGAAAAGGACCAAATGCATTACATACTCCGTTTATTCGGGGGGGGGGGGGGGGGGGAGGAGGGGTATAAAACACAAGTAAAAGTAGCACATAAACCAGGCCTGATAATGCCTCAAATCCCCCAACTACAAAGCAAATCACACACAAACAGGGCAGTAGTTTCCTCTTGCTGATCTATCAATATGTCTTAATAATTTTCTAAAGGAACCACATCAAAGGGAGACACAATTGTTCAGTTAACCATGCCTATTCATTCTTGGGTTTCTCTGCTGAGATCATCAACCATTTCAGTGGTGCTTTTCTATAAAACAGACACAAGTCCACCAGAAACCAGACTAAACCCTCAGTCTTCTCCTTTATAAATAACTTCTATTACAGACATTAACTGGTTAATCACAGTGGCAGGTCCTGGTCTTTTGGGGGCAGTTTCTACCATTTTTAGACTGATACTTGTCCATGCTCAACATTATTAATTAGTTTGGCTCCAACCACAACACTGCTTGGAAGGAACACTGCAGAAGCCAACCCTGCCACAGCCCTTCTCTGAACTGTAGGACAGCAGAAAGAGGGACACTCAGCACTAGCACAGAATAAAAAGAAAAAAACTCCAAGTTTGGGGGGTTTAGTTTTTGTGGTTTGCATTTGTTGGGGGGTTTTTTGTTCATGTTTTTCTATATTCTGACTTCTGATACGGCATCCTTCTGTGTCGAAGACAAGGAGACACTCTAACAGCCGTTCCACCACTGCTAGATAAGGAATGTCCAAATGTGTTGTCCTGCCTGTAACTACACTTTCTATTTCTGTTCTGAATCACGCTCAATTACAGATTATACCAACAGGGTGTATGTTTCTGGTGCTGGGTGCCAAAATTATTTTAAAAAGCAATGTAGCTCACTGTCATTAAGCCAAACCAAAACTCTGTTGGTGCCAAATGTGGCACTACTGCCAACAGTTGTCTACAGTTAGACTATACCACCCATTGTGGGATCGTTCTTCCTCTCTGTCTGTGCAGTAAAGCTGCTGGATTCCGTTCTCCCTGAGTGACGCATCAGTGCTTTATTCAGAACTGCAAACTTATTTCTGGACACGACAGAAGCCTTTTTCCCCCCAGTTTTACCCCAGCTGACAATTTACTTAGAAGATATTAGGCATAATTATGAACACAAAACTACGCATACAAAACTGGACTTGCATTTTGACAACAAAGCCCCTAAAATAAATATTTTATTATTTTATATGAAAATACAATTTATTCTATTTTTCTGGCCTACCAAAATGCCCAATTTTTCATTTTAATTTCAAAGACTTCCAGAAAAATGTTGTGTTTTTTTTCATCAGCTTAAAGTTAATATTATAAGGGTAAAATTTTTTAAACTTGCACACAACTAGCAAGTCAAAACAGGACACAGAACACTTAAAACATGGTCTATAGCTTCTGGACTCTAATATATACTCCTTATCAGGATTTATCAACAGTTTCAAAACCACAACTTCTGAAATACCACAGCAATTTCCTATTTTAGAAACAAGGTAATACAGCAGTCTCCAAGACAGCACAATGCAATAACCACAGAGAATTGCAGATTTTATGCTGATAACCACTGCACTGCTTTTTATCTAAGTGCTTCGAAGTGTCTTACAAACATGATTAAGCCTTACCATGACTGGGAGATAAGCAAATATATTAAGTTTTAGTCTAAGAGCTGAGCAGCTGAGGCACCTACAAATGTCCAAAGGAGTTTTGCCTTTGACTTCCATTCAGGCAGGAATTAACAAGGAGATCCCAAATTAACTGAAAAACCTGACCCAAATTTCCAGAGAATTGTTTGTACAGAACCCAAGTTCCTGACCATTGGCTGACAGGAGTTGATACAATGAATTTACACTCTCAATGTGTGTGTGCAAAATGAAAATGGATCTTTGAAGTACTTGACAAATCTATACACAGGTCTAAACACGTGTATTGCATTTATTATCAATCATCAAAAAACTTATTGAATAAACTAAACTAGAAAAGTAAGCCAAGAGTCAATCTTTTCCATCATTTTAACAGAAATTTTGCCTCAGGAAATCGATTTTGCTAGTTTGAAGTTAGGGATATCTATAAAAACTGTATTCATTATATTGGATGCATTTTTGTGATCCTGTAACTGTAGAATAGCATTAATTATAACATTCATTTTCATGTTATTTTCCATGTACTTCTACAAATTTTTACTCCAAATTCTGCGATGATTAATTGTTAGCCTCATAAAAGTAATTACTAAGGAAATTTTCTATTAAATGCTCAAGAAAAAAAATGACTAGTTTTTATTCTTGGCATTGTCAATAGAATTTTAGAACAAATAAGTCAGTTTTTAGCCTTCTTTTAGAAAATCCCAAATATGGAAAACATATAAACAGCTGAATTCACTCTCCAGCAGACCATCCACATCATTTACACAGGAAAATATGGTAGCTTCCAAGATGTATTTCATTTAACAGTCTGTCTACACTGGGCAATCACTGCAGCATTGTCCAGAGTCAGCCATCATATTACTAAATTCTGGCAATGCAGTATATTTCCCTGCACAAAGGCACTCAGCACAAGTTGAGAATGTTCACACCAGGAGCTGGTACAAAGTTTTTACTGGGGTGTAGAAGAGAGTAGCTAAGTTTGCAGCTGTGCAGCTTACTTTAAACTGCTTTCCATACAGAGCTAAAACCCTAAACCCATTTGAAGAATAATAAATATATCACACTATTGTTCTAAAATTGCAATTTCTC
The DNA here is from genome assembly GCF_965140245.1 of Athene noctua. NCBI lineage: Eukaryota > Metazoa > Chordata > Aves > Strigiformes > Strigidae > Athene > Athene noctua. Next base: position 65,713,790 of record NC_134077.1, on the reverse strand, counting down.
TATTGTTTGGAGGAGGGGAAGGGGTGAAAGAGAGTGTTGGCCTGAAGAATGGTGACATTTAGTCTTGGAGCATCCAAACACAACATGAAAGTAAGCAAATGCAATACTAAACCACAGTTTCCCACACAGATGTCAAATAGCTGTTTACCTACACTAACACAGACTTCACTCACACCTCCATGATTTAAACTCACCCAAAATCTCCACTGAAACAAATGCTGACACATCTCATACTCCTTACTCATATAGCTATATTTGAAAACCATGTTCAAAGAAGTGTTAAAGTCTTTTTGTTCCCTACCAAGTCTTCGAGAAATTCCTTGCAGAGTACAATTCAGAGGTTTTGTATATTTGATATATTCTTAGCTTAATGCAGGAAGTCTGAAGGAAGCATGAAGGAAGAACAGGATTTTCTCACTTCCTTCTTTGTTACCTATCAAGGGAAGGCTTAACACCCAATGACACAGTGAATGGAGTCTTCCTCCAACAGGGAAGGACATCTTCTAATGCCAAATGTACTGGGTGTAGGTGTCCAAGTGCTGGCAGCACAGGTCCGCAGGAGTGGCCTCTGTGGAAGAGGTAGGGGTGGCCCCACATCAGATACAGCTGGCTCCAACAGACCCACCACAGGGCACAGCAGAGACCCTCAGCCAAGATGGTAGTGCCTCTGGGAAAATGTATTTAAGAAACAACAAAACAGTGAGGAATGAGAAAAAAAAAAAAAAGAAAAAAAAAAAAGGTGAGAAACAGGCCAGTGAACACTGAGTTCACAGAAGGGTATGGACCACGGTGGAGCAGGTACTTCCCTGCAGCCTGTGAGAAGGACTACACCAGAGCATATGTCCATCCACAGTGCATCCATGGACACCACACTGGAGCAGATGAGTATTTCCTAAAGGAATGTGGTCTGTGAAGATCCACGTTGGAGCAGAGGAAAAGGAGGAAGGAGAGGTAGAAAGAAGTTGTTATAGACTGACTGCAACCCAATTTCCCCATACCCCTGCACCACTAAGGCTGGAGCTGGAGGGAGGTAAAGCCATCAGGAATGAAGGAGTGAAGTTGAGCCTGGAAAGAAGAGAGAGGTAGGAGGAAGGTGGTTTGTTTTTTCCTTTGTGGCTCTATTTTAATTTACAATAAATTGGATTAATTCTCTCCAAACAGAGTCTGTTCTACCTATGAGGGTAATTTTTAAGTGACCTCTCTGTCTTTATCTTGATGCACCAGCTTTCTTGCCTTATTTTCTCCCCTGTCCTGTTGAGGAGGCAGAGACCAGCTGAGTGGGCATCTGGCAGCCAGCCAAGGTCAACCTACCACACAGAAAAGACAAAATAGGCTTTGTCTTTTTCTTGTTGTGACAGAACATGCTATAATTGCCTGTCTGTCCTAGTAGTTGTGTCCAGACTAAAAGTCAGAAGCTCATTTTATGGCATAAGTTGTCTTCCTTCACTCTCATCTATCAGCACATCTCTGCTCATCAATAAAGAAAAAAAAAAAAAAACCAACAAATATGTTAGATGACAATATTTCCACATCTAAGGTTTTGAAATCTAAGAAAATGCAGACCTCTGTCTCATTTTTGTATGTCTGTCATTGTTCTGATGAAGTATGAACGTAAGTATAAAACACAGAATACAGATGCAGCTACCTCTCTCATATATACAGTTTGCAATCAAAAAATATATTTGTTCACAAAAATAATTGTCCAACATAGCAAGTTTACCAGAGCAGCTATTCTGATATAATATAATACCCCTCTGGAAAGCTTGCTTTGGAATACAAGCATCTTTTCCTCTTCTAAAACATCTTTTTTCACTTCTAAAACACCTGCGCCCACAGCAGTAATTTATACTGGAATAACTACTACAGAATAAACTATTTAAGATTCTGTATATTTACATCTAGATTGCCAAAGAAGCATGAAAGAAACAAGATTACTCTTTTAAAACTAAAGGACAAACTCAGGCCTCTTCAAAAAATGAAATGGCTGATTAGTTTTGTGCTACGTTTCATTGCATTGTATTTCAAACTCTTACATCATTACATCTGTTTTTTAAATTGAATATTTTAACCAGATCAGTTCCCAGACTAAGTTCATTCCCTGACCACCTAAACATTTCCTGACAACATGAAATAGAGATCAGCAAAGTGGTAAGACAAACAACCACCAGCACCTGAGCAAGAGAAGGTTGTTGTAGGAAAATGGGTGGAGGGGACCCGTGGGGAAGGGTCCCTTTTTGCAGCAGCTACCCACGAGGTCATCTCAGCTGTTTAATGGAGTTGCAACCTTAAATTTATCTTAATATTTGAAACACTTCACTGTGAAATAAAAGAAGATGTGCCAGAGCCTAAGGGGATTAACATAGGGAACAATGGTTACTATGGGAGGAAAAAAACCTGATTTCTTAACTGTGGAATTTATTTTATGGAGGAGTTTGTACTCTACTTTGAGGTCTCTAAGCACTAGTCAATCCCCTATTTTAAAAACTCAAAAGAAAGAGACTAAAGAAATAGTAGAAAACAAAGGAACTGAAAAAGAAGCAATTCTGACTAACAAACACTCTTCCTCATCTGCCCATTTCATGTATATTGCCTCTGTGAGTTTTCTGTTAGTGGAAACACCACTGTTCCTTGCGCACACACAACAATAGCAAGAAAACAAACAAACAAAGAAACAAAAAACTTCATAATACATATAGAACTCCTAGAAAATTAAGAAATTAATAGGGACACATAATTGTCATATCCGCAATTCAAATGTAAGGCACATAGTTTTTTGACAGAATTCATGCTAATCTCCTTCGAACACTCAGTGCATGCGCACAGGCAAACGGTATAGAATTTTTGAATCAGAAAGTCATTTGGAAGAATCTCCAGAAGTGTGCCGAGGCATGCTTCTGGTCCTGTGCCAAATTATGTGCTTCTGTTTGTGGCTTTCAAATATGGATTAGGCAGATGCACAAGCACGTAGTATTTGGCAAGTAGTTGCAATAGCCTACTCTGAATTTAGCAATTAAAGCTTTACTTAAGTTTTAATAGGTGAAAGAAAAAATTAGTGACATATTGTTTGGGCTCTGTATTTATATCCTTTTGCCATCTTCCTGCTTTCTTGCCAAAGACAGGAAACCCCTGTAATTCCAGAATGTCTTCTTTAGATAATTCTAGTGCAGGAATTTCAAATGCAAGGTTCAAATGTCAAGTGCATTTAAAATGGAGCTTGCATTTGTACTTGCTGTTATTCTAAGACACATCAACAGTTCCAATTTCTGGCCACAGATCCATTTGGAGATAAGTTAAAGGCACAATTATTTGGAATGTCAAAGTCTTGTGCCTGGACTGTGCCATAGGTAAATACAGACTTTTGCACAATACATACCATGGGTTCACAGGTTTGCTACACAAGACCCACAGAGGTCTTTCCTCTTCTTACTACAGTGAGGTTGAATGGCATACCTAGGGCAATACTTCTTGATTCTCTACACTTCAGAGCTTGAAACACAGGAATTTCAAACAAAGCTTTATTCTAGATTCTGCAATCATTACAACATTCTGCAAACAACTGACTTTAATCTTCACTTTAATCTGAGTTTATCAGGAATATAAACACAAGTGCCATCATGTCCTATAAATCACATATAAAGTGTCATGCAAGGTCAATCCATTTACAGTCTGTCACTTTCCTCAGTTTATAGGTAAATTGAGAAATGGAAAGCACAGTTGAGTTATGCATGGAAAAATGTACAGAAACCAGGAAACTTTTTTAAAAAGATAGAAATGATTAGATACTGACAGTGGCTTATTGAAAATTGAGTCCCATGTGTGGAAGCTACAGAAAGATTATACAGCTGCTGCTATTTGTCAAAACATAGCTAACAAGGTACACATGTTAAATCTGAGTGTCTCCCTTCAGTCCCTAATAAAGAATGAGCACACTAAATTATCCAACAACTATTAATTGAGAAAAATCACTATTATTTCCTGGGGAATTCAACTATTTCAGATTATTATTCTTATTTTATTATGACAATAAGCATTTCTGAAACAATTCCGCATCGAATGAAAACTGGGTATTTGGAAAGTACAGGGGTAGGAATGGAAGGAAACTGAAGGTTAAATCCTGGTAAATTCTCCTTTGTACCTCCTAATTTAAGTTTTCAAGGACTGTTTTGAAACAAAGTAATGCTGCAGTCATTGCCAGTAGAAATCAAGCCCTTTTAAGTCAAAAGCATCCATAACTCAACAGAAAATAAAATAATGTGTCTGAAAATAATGGGAACTTGGGTTTATTCTGTTTTTTTACAAACTCAAAAAAAATCAGGGGGACTACACATGGAATTAAACAAGGAAGATCTACAACTAAGAAACATAAGGGAACAAAGTAGTCAAGAGCAAGTCCGTCCCTCCATCCCAAACTGCAAACGGGCAGCCAGCTCTTGCAAAGAGGGAAGATAATAAGTTAGAGCCACCGCTGATGCTCCAGTGCTAGGTCATGTTACAAGTGTGGGCTACATTGCTCAGCGGCAGCTGGGTACTTCAAAGGGAGACTGCTAGAAGACACAAGCTGCATCTGAACAGCAACAGCATCACCCTCCCCCAACACCTGGCCTGCCTCATCCCTGTCACTTGAGCTGGGAAGGAGCTATTTGAGAGGTCAGTGTTGACCACTCCCCTGTTCGCATTGCTGTTACAAGTATGAGTGTATTTACATGGCATTTTGCAGACAGCCGTACACAAGCCTTGACTGTGCCATGAGTCAGCTGGCCAGAACTGAACGCCTTGTAGTTGCTACAACATGCTTGGCTGGCTCAGGGCATAGAGAAAATTTGCTGGGTCTGCTTACAAAACGCTGTATAAATATGTCCTAATCTTGCTTCAGTTTTCTTAATGTACCTACTGACTAATCTACTTTAGCACAAAGCATTTCCCTGGAAGGAGCTCAGACTTCTTCGTGTAAGAATCAGGTTGTGACAAAAATGCCTAAGCCACACACACTTCACAGCAGTGCCCAGAAGCATCCTTAAAACTGTAACTCTGCTTTGCCTTCTAAAACGGGATACCGATAAAACAGCAGCACACAAGACTAATGCAAAAGAGTCTGGTGGAGTCTCAGAGAACCAACAGGAAGCACTGATAAATGTGGGCAGGAAACCAGTCCTAACTTTAAATAGTTGAGAATGCAGTAATATGGCTCATATAAATGGTCACAAGGACCAGACACTGGACATTAGAGTTTCCTTTTCCATTTGCCATTCATTTTCTATTTGGCCTAAGGAAAGCTGCTTAATACTTTAACTGAAGAAACTTTATATTTTCTACACAACTCTTACTGCCTGTCATATACACTTAGACCTTTCAGCAGCTTCAGTACAGTTAAACCTGTTGCGTGTGTGTCTGCACAACTCTCCCATGTTTGGCTAAACTTTTTTCATAGCACAAATTATGAAAGATCTTTTCACATGTTGGGGGGGATGTTCAGGAAATTAAATATTTGTGCTGAATTCAAGTCTGCCTCAGTAAGAAAATAATATTTAAATAACTACATGATTATGGCAAGGAGAAGGAAAAAAACATGAACCACAACAAATAAACTATATTCTACATACTCAAAGAACTTTCAAATTTAACTGCCAAATACAAAAAAAAAAAAAAAAAAAAATTATACCTATAAATGCAATTGAGTTGAAGCCCTAAATGTTAAGACTTGCGGTATATTAGCCTCAATTATACTCATTTCAACCTTGCAGGCAGCTGCCTTATTTAAATATGTCTAACAAATGTTAGCAAGTAAGCCAGGTAGAGAATAGTGGCTATGACACTTCACAGTTGAACTGTGACGTGTGCTGTAACCATGCTTACATCACTTATTTGCATCACTAATGGAAAAAAATGCACTGGTTCCACACAGCGCAAGTGACAGGTTAACGTAGAAAGTTATTATTTGTAATGTACAGTTTTGCTGAGTCAGAAGGAAGAAGTGGTAAATAAATACAAGAAGTCACAATACACAGAACTTAAGTGCTCTTTATGTGGTCACATAAACACAACAGACAGTGGTAAACCCTCCAAACCCAAATTTAAGTAACAATTGTCATGAAACCAAAAGAATGTATAGCAATGATTTTACCCTGTAATTCTTATTAGAAGTACTGCATCAATGGCATACTTTACTTTCCTAGCTTGCTGCTAAGCTTGGAACATGGGTGTAATTATAGTTGTTGGCTTCTAACTCTTTCTGTAAACTATGCAGAGATAAACTGCTATTAGTGAACATACACACTACAAATAATCGTGTTTTGACAATATAGATAAAGGAGACAAAAAAATCTAAAAACACCGAAAGAAAAGCCAACAACAGTAGTAATAAAGATCATGCCAGAAAGCACATCAAGGTCACTTGTGGCTTACATTAATTTGCTGCAGGCCAAAAGTTCATTTCATTCACATGAACAAATGCATTCACATTATAAAGCAGATGCTTCTTAAAAATCTGGGCTTGCTTGGATGCCTCAGATTTCTCACTTTTGAACAAATGTGTGAGACTACCTGATATGCATGTTCAAATATTTACTTTGTGTAGCAAAAAAAAAAAAGTGTCTTCAACTCATAAAGTCTGTAAGACACTTTTATTTTGTTACTGTTATCTGAACTAAAGCTGTGCCAGAGTCATACTTCTGTGGTTTCCAAGACGAACCTCTTAAGTGTTCTGATAGAAATACACTCTTGAATTATGCAATTGTTTTTTACTACTTCTACAAAGAGTTTGAACTGCCTCAAGAAGAACTGCCAATGCTACCCAAACACTTTTTGTCCATGAACACTATGCTAATAATCTTCACCATGTCTGACAAACCACCATGTACTTTTGCAATTAAATATTTAATTTGAAAGGCTATTAAACACACTGTTCAATAGGATTCCATGGACGGACAGCAGATTACTTAAATGGGTAATCTGTACACTACAGATTGAAAAACACTTTTTTAGATATTTTTGCTTCTGAAGCCTGTGTATTTATGCATGTCCACAGTCAAAACCAAAAACCCATAGATGTGTCTGAAAAGTTTTACAATTCAAAAATGGAGAAACTGATATTTCCATTTTAAAACCACTATGAATTTATTAATAAATTAATAAAATTAAAATTAATGATTGATCTAAAGAGAATTCATAACAATATGCGCTGTTGTCCGAGAATTTCTCAGGGTCAGAGACTTACAACTTATAACATGTGGTGCATCTTATTTGCACCAACAGCAATGACAGCATCACAAGAACAAGAACCATCTACTGAACTCTTCAGAGTACCAGGCATTCCCAGCAATACCCAGCAGTATGAATCAATCCTTTAAGTTTATACATATGTTTTTGTTTGTTTTCTTTCAAACAAGTAAAATTTCATCAAAAAATATTTCATTTCTCTCTTAGTAAAGTTGAAAGCATAACTGTGTTTATCTACAATATCTCCTGCTCTCTGGCTTGGTGTATTAATCTTTTGTGACAATTACAAAGATTAAGAAATTTAAGTGCTCACTACAATTAGCAGAAATCTGGTTTTCTAGAGTATAACCTTAACTGCTTTCCAGGGATTTCCTCTATTGACAGGTATTTTGACAACAATCATGGGAAAAAGAAAAAATTAAAAATCTACAAGCATGAGAGCAGTATTTCTCCACTGACTGTTGATTTTAGTATCAGAGGTAAGATACACAAATGCAGTAGTTGTTGTAAAGAATGTGACATAGAACATACCTATCTTTTCATGCTTGTGAAAAAATATTTTCTTATGTATACTGAAAGACCTCTAGAACATATATTCAAAATACATCATCACAAATGAACAGACCCAGTCAGTTTAATGTTTTATCTAGCAATAAGAAAGTGCTGAGAATAGCGGCCTGCAGGTTGGAATGCAGCTGTAGTGTGCCGAGTATTGCTTTAGCAGACTCCCCACACTAAGTGTTTGAAATACCACTATACATCACCATCTCAACAACGATGAAGATCCTGCTGTACTTGGGTCTGAACTGACTCACCGGAGCACACCGAGGTAAAAAATCTGTATTCCTTCTCCTCTTAGACACCGAGTTTCAAATCTGTCTAAACGCATTTCTAGAAACTGCAAGATAAAGTAGCACACTTACATAAATAACTTGTTTCATCTAGGTAGCCAGGAGACAGCATGTTATTTCTAGAGAAATAATGTGAAACTCTTTTTGCATTCCAAAGGTGTTCACCTTCAGCAAGAGCCCTATAACACAACAGAATGACAGGACATCCTGTTATCTTAATCACTTAAGGAGGTACATTGGTTCTGATGAAGAAGAACATTACTTCTCCCGATTGCGGATAGAAAACTATGGAGAAGGTGACAAGGAATCACTTGTTACAAGTAGTCTTCTGAAAAAACAAAAAAAAAAAACCAAAACAATAAACTATCCTTCAAAACTAACTAATTCATTTCCTTCTCACTTAGAATCGTTTCACTTTCTTCCCATGTTGCCACAACCTGCTGTAATATTCTATTTGCAAATCCTGGCAGGGATTGTTCTAAGATATTAAAAAAAAACATCCCCAAAACAAAGCAATAACAAAAGTCCAGTAAAATTTAAAAGAACTACAAAAGTTTGTCACAATATTTGGATTTAACTTGCCACAAAAGATAATTTCAAAGCCTAAAGAACTGATAGTATTCTTTGGGGGTTGAGGCAGGGGAGGCGCGTGAAATAGTGTGCACAATTACATTTGAGCACACTGACCTTATACACTTGCTATTTTGAGAATACTTGTTCTGTGCAGTTCCAAAAAAAAAAAAAAAAATATCTGCTGACTGAATTAACTAGTTGCTCCTAGCAAATGAAGATGACAATATCTCAATACAGAAAATTAGCACAAGGGTTCTCTTGATATTTTGTTTCTATTTAAACAAACTTTATAGAGATTTTGTACATGTCTCTTTTCCAAATCTTTCATATTAGACTGTGAAAATAAATGTTTAAATTGTTCAGCCTTCAGCCCGAAGACTTGTTCCCTAGAGGTATACATTTTGCAATTTCAGTTGATAATCCTCTCCATTCTGCTTCCTTAAGCACAGTATAATTGATTTAAGTTGCACATTTAGCATAGGTCTGATCTTCCATTGAGCTCAATATAAAATCTAGAAAATACTCACTAGAAGTATTGTTCATTTCACAAAAGCAGTTACTTCTGAGCAAAATGAAACAGTTAAAAATCTCATTATAAATCATTAATAGTATAATTCCCAACGACTTCACACCTTTAAACATAAGGGAAAATGTGTACCTATGATAGGGAAGGAGGAACTGGGGTAACTACAATGTGGACATACAGGTGACACAGAAGAAAAACCTGTAGAAAATCATTTGTTCCCCTAAAGAAAAGCCTACTTAATTATGAATCTTGCACATTTAAGGAAACTTGACTCACAATAACCAGAAAATACTGAGAAGAAAAGATGCTGTAAAGTTACAGCTTGTGAATAAAAGCACCATCTTTGAACATGATACATTCTCAAGCTGAACTGCACACAGGCTTCATTTATGTTCTAGCTTTTGCATATTGGTCAAAATGCAGGCCCTCCAAGCCGGTCTATTAGGCTTTTAACATTATTTTAGTAATTTCAGGGAGGTGAAAAGGTAACAATCTGAAATATTCAAAATTATCAGGAAAAGTTTCAAGAATATATTATAGTCCAGCAGAGCAACTTGCCTCTGTCCACCAGCTCTGCAGGTTGTGACAGCAAGCTAGTACTGTTAGTATATTTGCCATCTTGCCCTTCTTCCATTGGTGTGATGACATGAGTAGCCGTAGTTTATTGCCCACTATATAGCTCATGGAAATCCCAGACCACTGTCCTTGTCATGTTGAGACTGACTGTAAATTTTAAGTGCAGGGAATCCAAAACATGGGGGAGATGCTAGAACTATTGTGCATGCACTGCATCATTGATGTAGACTCCTATTGCTTTTGGACTTTGGGGGGGGGTGTCTTCCCCACACACACATGAAGGGGCCAGCTAGGCTGCCAAACTCTTTCTCTTAACATTTTCTACAGTTGCTTTATTATAACATCTGTGCTGCAAGGGACAGTGAATAACATCTTGTTTCCATCCATGCAGCAAACATACACATAAATCTTCAGACTACACATCAAATGAGCCCAGCACTATGACTCCACACACCCCTATGTGTTACAAAACCAGGCCCATAGGAACCGGGAGTAAACGAAGGTAAGGCAGCAGCCCATTGTCCCTTCCACACCAGACCTCCAAGCAGAAGTCACAAGAGATATTCAGCTACAGCAAGTGCTACCACACTATGGTATGCAGGTGTTCTCTGATCTTAGAGGAGAGCAAAGGAAGTGGACTCTACTCTTCCCAACACTACCACCATCTGCTTTTACTCAGATTTCTTTCTTTCTTGCAGTTTTACCAATTGATCATGCACTGTTCCACTGTGAATCCCAAGTGAACTCTGAATGTACTACTTTAGTTAACTTTGACAGAGTCAAAACTTAGCATACACTTGAACTGCAAGACCCAAAATACCTCAAAATGTTATTGAACGTATTTCTTTCTCACTTTCCAAAAACTCCAAAAGCAAGACACTGACAGTCAGAGAGCCTCTTTCGGTATCTAAAAATGTCTCAATATCTGTACTTCAGCACACAAACTTTATACAACACAAGCGAAGAACAGCAGCAACAGCACACAGCTACCTACAGCATTTTCTCTCAAGTAAATAATATGCAGGAAGGGAACAGAGGAGAGACACAGTATATACAGAGAGTTGCTTTCATAATAATCCACTTTATAGCAACAAACAACAGTGTTACTTTTTTGCTGTTTTCTTTTAGCCCAGATAAAATGTTTCCTCAGAGTTTTCTTTAACAGTCATGAGATTATCACAGTTGGTGCAACAGATGCTGGTCTCTAGGAAGAATGGCCTGATCCTGTAAAACCTGCTTTCTCATGTGCAGACCCTTTGAAATCAGTGGGATTTATGTAAATAGGGATTTGCAGGATTAGGTCTACAGTCTAGAGAGTCTGTGGTACTTCAGTCATACGTGTTCCAGTTTTGTTGCCTGGGAACCCAATACACCAGAATAGCTCCTGAACAGGCCAAGCATCCTTTACAGAAGTAGTATGAATCTTAATCTGAACACTGTCCTTACAACATGAATCCAGCATTAGAACTTTATACTACTGTAAAACAACCTCTCCCAAGTCAGACAATGTTCAAAGAGATCAGACCTGACCCATATTGATGTACAAAATACAAAAATGCCCCTTGTATTTATGAAACTGGGAAAAGGGGAGAAAAATAAATTAAGATTCTTTTCTCCTTTTTTTTTTTTTTTTTTCTCAATGGATCACAACATTGGATATGCATATTGTCCTCTCCCAATATCAAAGCCTGAGCTGCAAACATTTTATATACTGTAACTTTGTGTTACCATGGAAATGGAAGAAGAAATACTACTATTCAGAAGTGAACACACCTGTCTAATGCAGGGATTTCAAAATTGGTGCCACTGGCAATGAAGAGGGCATCCCCCACCATCCCCTCCTCATACCCACTCTTGGCCACTCTCCACTGCACCCCCTATCCACCCCTCCCTACCCCCACATGTACTGTCTTCTCTCACCTCACTCACTCCCCACATCCCCCCAGGTTCTGGGAGGAGCTGGGTTACTGCTGAAGTTTCCACCACCAAGGAAGCACACACAACCCATGGCCACCAAGCAGTCAAACAGTGACAGACTCCAGAAAACTGATGAGTGACAGCTGCCTCTGTGGAGACACTTACTCTGGGAAGCTTAGAAATGCTGACACATTTACTCACCACCTGTGACATCCAGCAATGCAGTTACTCTGCTGCTCAGGTGTCTGTCACCCAGGAAACGAGAAATATGCAAGCATATGCAACCATAGCTCGAATACTGTGTTTAGTTTTGGGCCCCTCACTACAAGAAAGACATGGAGGTGCTGGAGCATGTCCAGAGAAGAGGAACAAAGCTGGTGAAGGGTCTAGAGCACAAGTCCTAAGAGGACTAGATGAGAGAACTGGAGTTGTTTAGTCTGAAGAAAAAAGAAGCTGAGAGGAGACGTTATTCCTCTCTACAACTACCTGGAAGGAGGCTGTAGTGAGGTGAGTGTCAGTCTCTTCTCCAAAGCAACAGAGATAGGAAGAGAGGAAATGGCATCAAGTTACACCAGGGTAGGTTTAGACTGGATATTAGCAAAAATTTCTGAACCAAAAGCGTTGTCAAGTATTGGAACAGGCTGCCCAGGGAAGTGGCTGCATCACCATCCCTAGAGGTATGTTTAGATATTCCTGGTGTAGATGTGGCACTTAGGGACACTGTTTAGTGATAGACTTGGCAGTGTTGGGTTTACAGTTGGACTTGATGTTCTTAAGTCTTTTCCAACCTAAATGATTCTATGATTCTATGTGTTACTTTCATATAGGTCATGTTCTACCAGTGATACAGAAACAGCCTTGAGAACCAAAGGCATTCATGCCAACAATATGCATAACAATTATGATGTGTGCCAAACACCATTCACTCAAACTGGAAACTGCATGTCAAACACCACATCAACAGACATAGTCAGACTCACATGAATGTATTGTTATTAGAAAGTAAAACACACATATACTTTAGAGAAGTTCAAATGAGCCTACTATGGTTACTCCAATGGGCATATTTTTCCAGAGTAGGTTCACATGGTCCCGTGGAGAAACCACAGAAGCAGTGTACATAAAACCACATGAAGATGTCATATGAATGCAGGTTTGTTGCTTTCAGGACCCACGTGACCTTGCTCAGACCATGATATCTTTATGTATCACTGTGTTACACCATGTAGGCAAACTTCAGCAGAATCAAATTTTTAAATTCTAGAGATTTTTTGCAATGTACGTGGAATGTGTAAATAAATCACTAAATGTTCTGTGCATTTTGACACCTGTTTCTAGGGCATTACAATGAAAGACAAGGACTTCAGACATACATTTGCTACAATAAAACTTGCTAATTGCCAATTCTCAAAATACAACCTATAACTATTACTATTCAGTGGTCGTATCTATATGATCTAGTATTGTTGCTTTATAGTGTTTCTTCTTAACTGCATCTGTTGGTCTCAGACATAATGGCAAAAGAAGTGTCATAACCACAGGGAAGACAGAATATCTCATTATATCATAATATGGAATTAAAAGGAAGTCTATGTATAGTCCTCTCTGTGGGTTCCTCACCAGATGGAACAGGGAGTTCTGTGTTAATGCTCATCCTACTCTGAAATATGTCAGAAGCCCAAGTTACCATTAATATTGCTTGAATTCTGACAAGGTCAAACTGGCTGGTCTATATTTAAAAATATTTTTATCTTACTGCAATTGGATAATGTGTTCTAAGACTATATACTACAGGCACGTTAAGACTCTTCTGCTGATTTAACCCAGGCTCAGAAGCTAATGCTCTGCACCATGCTTCAAGTTAATACTGCTAGACAATGCAGGAGAAAGCACAGGACTCCAGCACAGCACCAAGAGAATTGCCTTCTCCATACCAAGAGCATGCCCTTCTCATCAAAGAAAACAAATAAGGCTATGTCCAGGAAAGCAATTACAAAACTGCAAAAGTCTGAGGGAAAGTTTGGGAGATGTTATTTGCTCATTATTTGTGAAATCAAATCTCAGAAAAGGAGCAAATTTGACTACTGCATTAACATCATCAGACTCTGAGGTTACAAAGGACATCAAGAGATCACCCAGACCACCTCTTTGCTGGACAACTTGATCAAGTTTACATGTGTCATTTTGGTAGGTGTTTTCTAAACCTGTACTTGATAAAAATAATACATTCCCTTCTGCCCTCATCATTAGAAAGTTACACTATATTTTCTTAAACGCAATCATTCCTGATGAAATGTTAAGCCTTCACTTCTTGTCCTACCAATAAGGAAGGCTCATCAGAAATCTAGAAAGTTTCTGGCTACCTCCAAATAATTCACACTTTTTTGCTCATGTGCAGCATCCAAATGTAGACAGCATTGAACACCATTACACTGTAAGTCCTTTCAGTTGGATGCAATCAGTGGTGTGTGAGTCCTTCTAACAACTGTTGCAACTCCATTCTAGGTCTTGGTTCACACTACTGAGTGATCAATATCATTACTTGAATCTGCAATGATCCTAGTCCTAAAGCTGAAATACATCTTCGAATGGACATGCTTTCCAACACACAAATGTTGGAGGACAAACAACAGATTAATTGCTGGCCCTAATGCTGTGTTTGTGAGTGCTAAGAAGTAATTCCAAATGTTCCAAAAAGGATTAATGCAGTATAACAAGTCTATTTAATTACTGAAAGACCAGTGATCCTCATTTTACTATAAGCAGCTTTTCCTTTATTTGGAAGCTGTAAATAGAACATAAATCACTACAGGACAACTATAATTCTTGTCCTAGAATATTCAAGTTATAGCAGCAATATAGTGGAAAAAATACATGAAAGGCCAGGGAGGACTATATACACCCACTGCATTTGTGTATGACAATGCATGATTAGGTACATGTTTTAAAATATACCAGCAGTCCTCACTATAGTTAAAATGCAGAAGCAATTCTTATGTTCTATGTAACAGTGATATCTGTTGCCTTAACAAATCAAATAAACAAACAAAAAGGCAGTAATTAAGCCAGTTAAAGTAATAACACAGCTTTAAAAAAAAAAAAAATCCCTTAGGTTTAATAAAATCAAAGTCCATGACTCCTACAACATAAGTTTTTCTAGATGACTGAACTGCAGGCAGCAAACTCACCTATGAATGTATATATGGAAAAATCACAACCTGATATAGATTACTTGAAATTATGTGTTTGAATCTAGACAGCCCAATCAATTCTCCAATTCTCTTTTCTGCTCAAGCTAGTTATTCTTTAACTGGAAGATAAAGAATAGAATAACTTTTGATGTTAACCCTTGCTTAGCTGCAAACTGCACTGTTTCAATATTGCCTGGGGAATGTGCATGGACAGACTTCTCTTCATTTTTATTCCCACTCTGAGAAGTAGACATGGTGATTTTGTAGGTGTTGATGTTATAGCTGGTTCATTACCAACTCTGAAATATCATCATAAAGGAAGGAATGAGGAAAACAAGGAGTAAAAGTAGATGTTACACTGGGTCAAAAACCTGAAGTTACTAATAAAGTATTCAGGAGAGTTTCAGTATAATCAGCGGGGGCTTCAGGCAAAGGTAGGCCCTCCAAGACAAGACCCCGGACTAACCCTTTAGAAGCAAATGTTCTCCCCCTCAGCTACCACACAAATCAGACCTGCCCAGGTCTGGGCGATGAAACAAGATGACCAGCATATTGCAGACACAAGTATGCTGTTACATTAGCTTGGGTTTCATCTCACACCTCAGCCCAAACTCCTGACCAGCCATCCTCCTCCCATGCTGATGTGCTCTGGTCTGAGCCACTGGCCCACTTGACAGAAAAACCTGAGCTTAGAATTGAGAGAAGGATGGGGAACCAGACTGAGCTCCAACGCCACCCCTGCAAGCACTGCAGATACCTCCTCCATGAGGGCCAGCTGACTGAACACATTTATAACTGCCCATGATTATTGTTTCTTTTATCTTTCTGTCTAAAGGATTTTTTTTCCCTTCACTGCCACAGGGTAAGAAAACTCAGATGGCTCTCTGAGCACACCAAAGCCCCTGTGCTGTGGTCCCATCCACAAGGGCCAGCCCTGCCCAGGGATCCTGCAGACTGAAGCACGGGTGAGCTGAAGGGTGCTCCCACCACAGACCCAGTCTCCTGTTGCAGGCTGACTCCACCGTATGGTTTCTCTCTGACACCTTCTCCCAGGAGAGGTAGCACCGCAGGGCTTGTGGTGGAGGAATGCTTTGTGCCTGCCCTCCCCGCTTGGGCAAGTTTCTTCCGTCTGGGCATGAGAAAACTGGGTAAGACATTTCTTTACAATGCAGAGCCCACTTGAGGGCTGGGCACTGGCATGTGGATTTTGCTTACAGTGAAATACAGGAAGGGTTTCAGCCAGTACATATCTCAGTATTTCACAGCCCTCACTGAGGCATCACTGAAGCAAGCGTTGCTCTCTCTCCCTGGAACTGGAGGCACAGAGAGACTAAGCAAGCTTCATGTGGTCACCTGGGGAGCCACAGCAAGGCTGGGGATCAGGACAAGGATTTTTAAGTCCTTGCATCTAAACACTGAGTCATACTTTACATTGTCATCACACTGATAGCAGTCAAGCTCCTTGCATCAGCATTCCCACCCTCTTCCTACAGAGGAACTACATAACCACAATTAAAAATCACACCTAGATTGTGGAGTTGGAGTTTCACACCAAAAGAAAGGTTTGGTTATTTACAAGTGCACGGGAATGCTGTATGTACACATACAATCTGGGGGTTTTTTTCCGTTTCAAAAAACAAAAGATTACAAACCTGATCATATGTTGCAAAATTCAGTGCACAGTGCTGTGAAAGAAAACGTTTTAAATTAAGTCAATTTGATTGAATAAATCTACTCATGTGAGCAAAGTTTTCAGGCTAAGGCCTTAAATTAAGAACATACCAATTATCTCATGACCACTGAATTGCAAATTTACTTGTTTTGTAATGGTACCAGTACTAGCATATGAGCTTTTTTAACCCAGTAAGGCTGTATTATGCCATCCATTTTTCAACAGATCCAGTCACTGATTTCAAAAGGCCCTGCTTCCTAAAACCATGGCACAATGCAGTAGATTATTAGATGTAATACTCGTCTCAAAAAACTAAACTCTCCTAACAGTCAAATTGTAGGTAATTATGGCAAGCACAAAGCCTACATCAAGAAGCTGACAATAGCATCGGGGACATTGACAGTAGGCAGCTTGTTGAGATATGGGGCCAATGACTCCCCCCCTCACCAAGACAATTCTTAAGGACAAGTTGTTTCCCCTAGAAACAAAGCATTTGCAAAAAAAAAAAAAAAAAAAAGGCAGAAGACAAAGATCGTTCTTTCTCCCCTTTTGCTAAATTCAGATACTGCATCAAGCATAGTCTGTAAAGTCCTTTGCATCAGAAAACACGGTTGCTGTTGAATACAAACTGGATCTTTAGGAAAAGAGTGTTTTGGTACTAAAGAAATCAAATAGCCACTTACAACACTGACATGAAATGCTCCTCGCTTTCATGTCAACAAATTATTCATCACTCTTTTTTTCCTAAAAATTGAAGTGGTGTGCATACACAAACATTTTCATCACAAAACCTTTCCACAATGGAACCTTCTTCCCAGCTCATCCCACTCAAATAACACTCACAGTGAAACAGGACCAGCTAAGACTGGTGGTGTTTGCCCTTGAAAAATATAGTGAACCCATGCACCTTAACAGAAGAGAAATGCACTGCAGCCCAAGAGAGGATGGAGTTTCCCTCCAGCCCCTAGAAATCCTCCCACCACTTCTTCCACTATGGAGGGTTGTCAATTTATCCTCATTGCTGTCAGCAGACAAAAGGTGGTGACGTCAGGAGCACATCCAAGGGAGGACACAGCTGCTCTGGAGTAAGACCGCGAAACACACTAGGGTGTAAATTAAGGCCTCAGGTCTTCTTGTCAGCAGTTACCACAAAGAACGGGAGGAAGTGGTGTGGCTGCTGAACAATGGAGAGGTCAAGCAGTTTGCAGCCATTTCATGACCCAGCCAAGTCAAGGTCAAGAAATTCAGGTATCAACTTGGTCTGGGCATGAGTTACAGCATAAATGAATTGTTTTAACAAATCAGCTTTGGTCAATTAAACCTAACAAGACATGTTGCATCACGTAGCAGGGTTCTTGACACTAAGGCCAGGAGCTGAGGCCAGCCTCATAAAACACGTCTTTTAACATGGCATAACAAATTTAAGGTAATCCGTTCAGAAACTGCGGATGTCAGAATAACAAAATACAAGTTGTCTTGACTAGGGGATGTTTTGATACTTTCAAATCAAGGAGACTGAGTGTAGCTATCCTTCTGAGATGTCTGGCAACATATTCAATGGTATTAAACATGCAATGGAAAACTGATGCTGCAGTAAATATATCTTTGTGGCACACAAGGTATCCTTCCATAACAATCTTCTAAGCAAATCTAGCATTTCCTTGTTAGTTGCTTCATCAAAAAAGACTGAAAATGGTTTGGCATTTTAGGCCAATGTAATTCACACACAAAAAGTATATACTCTTTAAATATTTTAATTATATTTAATTTCTAGACACACAGAGTTTGCAATTACTAGATTCTAATGCACGCACGTTGCTTTGTTTCCATTTTAAAGAAAAACATATAAATCCTCTGACATCTTAGAAGGGTATGGCAAGATAACTGACTAAAAATTAAAATACAATACTTGATTTAAGATAAACAGTTTACACTTATCTTTCACTTGTTTAAATTCATCCTTTATTAAAATGTGTACAGTAATTCAGGTTAATGTAACTTGAGGATTGGGAAGACAAATATATAAACAATATGCTCAAGACCTAAATGTTTAAAATTCTCAGTTGTCAAATAACTGCAAATAATATAGAAAATACTTACTTGTACACAGCATTTGTGCCAAACCAGTATCATAAAACTTATCTTTTTTCCTAATTTCTTGACGGACATACTGAGTTTCTCAGAGTTCACTAACTATTCATTTTTGCATTTGGCTTTCCTATTCATTCTCAAAAGAAGAAAAGGGGAACCTTTTTTGTTCAATTTCCATGTGTATTTTTTCAGAGGGGAAATAAATAAAAGCTCGCTTAAAGCCACAGAGATGCTTTTAGTAGAGACGCCTTTATGGAAAGACACAGGAAAACATAAAAGTTTCCCTTCTGCTCTGGAGATAGGTGGTTACTGTTAAAAAGTGCAAGGTTTCTCCAAGGGAAAGAACTCTTAATGGTTGAATAGGCTTCAGCTAAGCTTTCGTACATGCTTTCCCCAGTGCTGTATCATGGCAACTTCTCCTTACTCAATTCTATTTCTTGGAGTTAAAAAAAGTAGTTTAAAAGGTCCAAAACAATGTGAAGAGTTAGGAGGAAACTGGTGTTAAAATGACTCTGATGGCCCTGTAATTTTAAGTCACCTTTTTGACTTAAGGAGAGGCATGGGAGCAAGAGGGATGTAACACACAGGCGTCATAGGGCATGAAGACAAAAGCTCTGGTCCTCAGGCGGACTAAAATCATACAAAATACTATTATTGGTAAATACACTTTAGACTATCAGCTCTTTCTCAGAAAGAATACCCCACAAAAGCCAAGTCTGAAGTGCCTATCTCCCACCAGCTGTGAAAAAACCTAGAACAGAAGTCACACACCAATAATAAAGTTTCTAAGAAATGGCTAAAGAGATATATTTATTTAAAATTTAAAAAACACAATACACTTCAGAAAAGGAACGAACCTCTCCGAAAGCAGTTTGGTGGGAGGAGTGTAAGAAAGTAACCTTTTTGTAAATAAAAAGGTGGAGGGAAAAGATTAACAGCTGTGCTAGAAGAATGTTCCCAACTTCACACACAACTCACTGCTCCCAGACAGCACAATATACACACCCAAATCAACTCCCTCTTCTCTTGGACAAAGCTAATAATCTAAGATTTACTTCCCCTTTACTAGCTTCTGAGCCTTTCAAACCTATTCTAATCCAGGCTTCACCGCCCTGAGCCAGGTTTTCAGCAACTGCTTCTAGAAGTCTGACCAGAGTCAAAAAAAGATAAAAATAAATTTCTCTTTAAAAAATAAAAACAAAAAGGAGAGACAGAGGAAAATCATTAAACCTCCCTACAACGAATGACATCTTGTTTGACATCTGTCAAACAAACTGACTAATCACACAGGCCTTCTTCCTTTTTCACATTCACTTAGCATCTGGAAAGTGTCTCCAGATAAGGGGTTTCTTCTCCACACCACAATGGAAGAAGAAACCCTGTTCAGCTAAGTTGTCCATTTAACTTGATCTTGAGATCACTCTAACCCAAGTGATAGCAGCAAAGCAACATACCACCTTGCTGCTGAGATTGGAACACAACTTTTTAGGAAGCCTCTTGAATTACTGTCCTTGGCACTGTGGTATGCTGCTCCAAGGACCAGAGCTTCCGAGGGCCCGTGGTCCTTGAGATGTCTACATTACTATATTAGCAGCAGGGAGGAGAAGGATGAAAAGCAGGGAAGAAGGGAAAGCTAGAAAAAGAAGCGGATTTGACAGCAATCTTGTGCAATTAACTTTAAAATCCAACCTGCGGTGGTATTTAATGTTTAATTATTTTAATGAAGTTTTCACAGTTACAATGAATTCAGTAAGCATGAAAATTAAGAAATTTAAAACATAAATCTCTGCTGGTTTTTGAAGTATTCCCTGTATAAATCAGTGCCCTTATTTATAGCTTTAAAGCATTTTTTTTTGTTCCCATTATTGTTCTTCTGTCTGAAACTACCATGAAGCAAGAATATTCTGTTTTCTTTTCTATTCTTTTCTTTACTTTATAGCTTCTTGCTGTCAATCTAAATGTCATTCATAAATTAACACTGACCTCTAAATTTTCAACTAGTTGCACAGAATTTATTTAAGCATAAGCCACTTTTGTCTTAAGCACAATTAATGTCATTTAACTCTGTGAAAATTACTCCCTTTGGTGTATCAGGTAAGAAAAAACAGAATGAGTTAAAAGCTCCTTCCTAAAATGTATATATATTTCATTCCTGACTGCAATGGTAAAATCCAATATGTTAATTCCCTTTCCTTTCTTATGAATCTGACATATGACCCATAACCCTGTTATGGAGGAAACTAAAATTAAAAAGAAAAAAATATACATTTTTTATTCTCCAGATCTACTATTCTAATGTCACATATTCTGAAAAAACAAAATTGATGGGTGACCTTTTTAAAAGTTTTAATAACCTACATCTTCATAAACAAAGTATCTATAATCATCAATTCAAAAACATTACTATGCCAGTATACACACCAAATTAACCTCTATCTCCTAATGACAAATGTCTTTCCTGTCAGTAATTTTCCGCACAACAGAGATACTCAAAAAAGTACTCGTTCAAAATTTTATGTTAGAAAACTAGAAAAGAAATCAATACAGTGTCTTTTTCAGTTGACACAAAAATTTTTTTTAAAATTACATTTTCCACATGCCTGAATAGACTGGAATTGCTCAAAGTAATTCAAAGTTTTAAAAAGGTTTATATTCCCTATCAGATTTTTAAACTACAAAACACTCTTCTCATATGACAGCAAATAAAATATAAACTCATACTTCTGTTTCTGCATTGGCTTTCTGATTCAAAATTGAGATTTAGCACAAGGGATCAGCATGCCATTTCACTGTGTAAGTAACAAGCACCTACAGGTACAGGCAGTAATAAACTCTTTCCTGTTGTTCCCAGTGTAACTAATAATTTGCTGTGTAAACTCCAACAAATCACCTTGTACCTTGACATATCCTCTGCAAAACAGGTAAAATGTTCTACTATATGTTCCCAGATAAAATATTCAGGAGACAAATCATTAATGTTAATGGAAGTAGGAACAATCAGCGATTCAACAGATTGATTGATTCTTCTAAGCCCATTATTTTTTTAATAAGTGTATGTGAAAGCATCAGTGCACACAAGAAACGCAAACCCTCATCCAAAATCCATCTGGGTCGTGTGACACTTAAACATATGACCATTATGTGACTTACGCAGAAAGGAGACTGCTTAAACGTAATTTTGATTGTGATTTTAAGTGGAATTTCTTGTAGTCACAGCAAACCAAAAAAAAATTATTTATAATTTTAAAATATGAGAAGCGTTATTATAATATTACTATGTCATCAATCTTCTATACTTACTAAATGGAAAGTAAAATATAACATGAAAATGACTACACAAATCTATTTCAAAATTTGAGCCTCCTATAAATTCACAAAGCTCAAAAAGCTTAATAAAAAGATCAAGCCATTGATATATCAACAGCTCATCCACCTACTCCTGCAATTCAGATATACTACGTTTAAAGAAGGATTACGATTCCTCCTGTAAGAAGGACACGTTTTTCAAAGTAAGCCAGCGCACGTATGTGGCCAGGGCTATCTTCAGTGAGAAAGTGCTATACCCGTTCAGTTAAGGATTACCAGTTTGCTAGCATTAAGCTGGGTAAAACCAGTTTCAAACGAGTGCAGATGCGGCACTCTGTGCCCCAGCTGAGATGATCCGAAAACACGCTTACGAGCAGCACAAAGCACGCCACCAAGACGCGGGCGGCCCGCGCCCCCGGCCCGAGCGGCTGCCGGCGGGAGGCCTGTGGTGTGCAGGCAGCGCCCGCGCGCAGCCCCCCCGCCGGCACCCACGCAGGTCCCGGTGCCACGGCGGGAAGGTCCTCCACACAGAGTCCTCCCCTGCCTAGCCTGCGGAAACCAGACCGCGCCCTCATTCTCCCCCTCTTCTCCTGCCTTTTTTTTTTTTTCCTTTTCCCCTGACACCCCCCACACACACACCCCCCCCCCACACACACACACACCCCCCAGCCTCCAAGAGACAGGACACAGTCTGGCGACTCACGTAGGCCAGGCTTCCTTCTGTGCAGCCCTTTGGGTAGAGCTGCTAATCCTTCTTATTAATTAACAAGATAACAGTAGTTAACCGGAAAGCAATATTAATGCTAACTATCTAGGAAACTTCCAACAGAAATTAGTTAGTCTTTTTACTGATTTTCTTCTAACAAAGTCATGAAGCTGGAACTGTAGCAGCATGTTGATGGTTTAAGAAGTTAAAAAACCAAGTGTGCCTGAACAGTATCGGTCTAAGGACATCTGCATCTATTTTCTGCCCTCCTTCTTGAATAGTTTAAAAGATCCTCTCCTCCCTCAACTTCAGAGTTATTAATGTCTGGGGATACAAGCTCCCCCAGTTATATCACTCTTACACATGGACAAAGGAGAGTGTAAACAGTAACATGACTGATCTGAGAAATTAGTACATTTGCAGGCATATGCATTTAAAAACACAAATGTTTACCATTTACATGTACCATTGCATCAGTCCTTTAAACTCCCAAAGCATTTCTCAGGACCTACTATGCTTCACTCAGTATGTGCTGAAATACCTAACATCAAGTCTGCATTTTATTTATGCTGCAAAAAAGAGCAGAGATGATGTAGGGATTAGGAATTCTGCAGATGAGGCACATCGCTGTAGATTTTTGTGTTTTAGAAAAAACAGCGACGCGATTTTTAATATTTTTTTTTTTTAATTAGCCATTGTAAGAGTAAGTAAAACATCTATCAGAAGAAGGGATTTATATTATCTGGGTTCTGTTGCAGCAAACAAGTACTGCAGCTTTCATTCACTGATTGTCAAAAACTTTCCAATGTGCCCACTGCAATGCGGATGCCAACCAACGAATCAAAGGCATTCAGCAACTAGACAAAGAGGGTCTGATGCCAACCTCGGTGCCACTGGCAACCATTATTGGCATCAAGCACATTGTCTGCCTTTTTTTCCCCTCTCTCCTGGCACTCAACAAACAAAATGGCGGTTCTTGTAGCAACGGGAACACAGCATAACCGCTGCACTGAATCAAATACCATCAAACGATTTTATGGACCGAGATGCATTTCATACCAAACGATAGACATTCTCTGATGCCTGACAGGGGGAAAAAAAAAAAAAAAAAAAAAAAAAAAAGGGGGGGGGGCAGGGAGAGGCAGTTTTGTCAATACAAACAATATTCGTGCCATTTTCAAGGTTTAGCCTTTTAAAAACTTGGGGGGGGTGGGGGGGTGGACTTGACACACACAACAAGCAGAGCCCCATAGAATTGTGTTATGATTGAGAACTATTTTGATGTTAAACATTGATCACTGCGTACTTCCCATTTTCTTCCTCCATTTCAGTCAAAGGAGTAGCACTGCAACCTATGTCAAGCCCCCTTCTCTTTCTTTAAGATCCTAAAACACAAGAGGATAGTAGAAAGAAAATGGGGGGGAAGGATGCTGAATTCTGAGGGAGATGAGTGAAAAGTAGAACCAGATGAAGTTGGTCAATGACAGAACTTCATAGGTCAGTCCTTATTTCTTCTTTCAAGGCGGGCGTGGAAGTAGAAGCTCTTTTTATTAAGAACTGAAAGGATTATTGACACTTCTAGATCTGGAAATTGTCAATATATTGTAACATTACTCTGCACTGCAATGCGGATGCCAACCAACAAATCACAGGCATCCTAGGCTAAACAAAGAAGGTCTGATGCCAATCCTGGTGCCACTGGCAACCATCACTGGCACTCGAACTATCCTTCCTCCTCTTTTTTTCCCCTAATCTTCTTTTTTAAAGCAACAAAAAACCCAAACTATTTGGCCCCTTTATTTATTTTATGTGCTAATTCCTTTTTCATATTTCGCTGAGGGATTTAATTGTTTCTACGTCTCTACTTAGTTTTTACATGATACTATTAGGTGGGTTTATATATTCTAAAAGAGAAATAAAAAAGCAAAACAGCATGTGTATAACGCAGCATTTTGGTTGACTTCTTGCTTGTACTTTGCAAAGCCTGGTGTTCTTAATCAAGTGCCTTACAACATGCCACAATTAACCTGCTTTCAATGAAGATAGAGAATCAAAGTCTAACAAAATAGAAAAATAATACAAAGATAACTTAATATGACTTCTTCAAGAAGAGAGCCAACAGATGTCAATGGAAGATTTACTGTGAAGCAGCAAGACAGATACAAAATACATGCAGTTTACAATAAACAAAAGGGTCTACTAAGGGTGACTTGGTCACAGAAATTAGCTAGCTCCATCTTCCAATATATTCTCAAAGTAGCATCAAAGAAAGTTATATTAGAACATGCTTATCTTACTCATTTCTAATTAGACAAATGTTTTAAATAAACTCATATTCCAAATCCATTTAAATTGATAAAATCAGCTACGTCCTTCAGTTCCTTCTCCCACTTCAAGTCACTGGATTCCAACAACTTAAAAGTTGACAGTGTGTAAGAGTACTCTGACCTCAGCTTCTTTGACTCAAGAGCTACTTAAACTGTTTTGCCTGCCTTTCTAGTTTTGACTTTTAGAGACAGGTAAATCCATTAGAATTAATCAGTAAGCTATGTCTTGCAATATATGGATTCAAAATATCATTTGAATTTTTCTTCACAAAAGGACTTTAAAGGTAAAAATTATTTGTAATGAAGCTATTTTGTTTAAGGCTATCAAAGAAATCTTTCTTCGTGCATTACTGGGGATCAGATTTACCAGACTCTGCAGCTACTTAGTCGCTGCAAAATATCTAAGTGTTATCTACTGCTGTGGAGAGAAAAATGCAAAAAATACAAGCAGGGAAAAAAACAAAACAAAGAACCGTATTTTTTCTTGACGAATTACCAAATTGAACCCTATGTATATGTTCACATAAACATAGTATTCCACTTGTATGAGTAAATGCTAAAATATAAATTCAGTGAAAACAAAAAGGTTGTGTTGTATATCTGTTCTTTAGAAGAATGAAATGGAGACATGTGCAATTTTACTTTTTTGTTACAAACAAAACCCATTCCATTTGTTTTTCACTTAAATCTCACAGTTACGTATCAGGCATCAGATAACAGCTGCCATCTGCCCTTTGCAGGCCATTTCTGCCTACTACCAGGCCAAGTTGTGAAACAGCCCACCATCTGCGGCTGGTCAAACTTTTCCTAGTTGAGATCTGCAGCTAAAAAAGAAAAGCTTTATTACTGCTGATCAGTCAGCAATACAAAGGCATCTAGAGGATGGTATAATCACCAGAAAGAACCAAAATGACCCCTCACAGAGAAAAAGCATTTCAGAAGGCTTACTATTGGAGGAAAAACAAAACAAAACAAAAAAAAACAACCCAAAACAAACAAACAAAACAAAACAAAAACAAAAACAAAAAAAAAAAAAAAAAACACACACCTTATCTACTTAGAGCCATTTAGTTTCAGGAAACCTGCCTGTAAGTACTGTTATCTGAATATGCAATATGACCAGCAGTTTTTTCCTGATATATGATTATCAGAAGCCCTGGGTTTTTTTCATTCTGTAAAACTAGGTTTAAGAAGCTTTTCCATAGTGTTCCTATGATTTTCCACATTTCAATTATCTATCAAATAAAATTAAGAATATGAGTGTGATTATGAAAATATACTTTTAATGGAAAATTCTCTCAAAATATTACAACCTGGACTTTTGTTTTGCACCTGAGATAGGTAAGATGAGCTAGGGATATAAAATATTAATAAAATGTTAAGTACTGTATGCTGTAACTCTGACTATGTATAGTATTTACAAAGCAGTATTTCTGTGCTAAAGTTTTTTCATGTTTTATTTTATAGATGTGAGAAAGTCTACAATTGCTCTTCAAATTGATAGCAAGTTCATCAGTTTAAGGATGAATTCTTCCTTATTTGTAACTACAAAGACAATAATAAATATTTGTATTATTTATTGTGACTGTGCGATTGCACATACCTGCATCTGTTGAGTGAACTAAAAAATAAAAGCCAACTTGAAATACAAGAAGAATGTTTTCTGAAGTCACAACTGTAAAAAATACACAATCTATTGCCACTTTTTGACAAAGAAAAAAAAAAAAAAGCAACTTCAGCAGAACTAAAGTACTACCTTGGTATTACTCTCTTGAAAGAGAATAAGGCATGTATGTCAAACATATATGTCATTTAAACAGGTCTGTAGAAATGTGTGTATATCTAAGTATATATGTATACATGCTGATTTACATATGGATATGTACCCACATTACGTCTGTAGACCACAGAACACTGTTTCACTGGAAGCCAGCCCATAGAGGAAACAGAACTACTTGGAATCAGAGTTTGACATACTAACATAGAAAGACAACAATCTGCTTCCTACCTTGCTCCTGCACGTAGTATGCCAAAAACAAATCAAGCTCCTTGACTGATACTGTTATGTGATGTGGCTGGACGCAAAGTGCTGGATTTGTGCAATGCGGGGATTTCATGAGCCGCTCTCCATCCGTACTTTCCAAGGGGATGCCTTTGAACAGGATCACCATGACTAGATCCAGACGCCAGACTTTGTCAGCCTGTCGCAGGCAGTCGATTCTCCTAATCTTACCCTTCTGATCAGGATTGGACAATACACAGCATGGGTGCTTCTTCCCAGTCACCGTGAGCACAAAATCCTCCCGGAACTCTTGGCGAATATCTTTGCGCAGCTTGGCCAGGAGCCTGGATGCCCACTTCTGTTTAATTTCAGGCTTTTCACTAAGTAGCTCATCCTTGACTGCTCTTTCCTCATCCTTTGACATTCGTTTCTCATGTTTTTTAAAGTACTTGCGTTTTCGAGCCTGAAGGTTGAACCAAGTATAGGCAATTGCACGGACATGTGGAAGAAGTGCCTCAATGAACGGGTGAAATTCATCCTGTGGAAAGAAGTGGAGGGGGGAAAAAAAGAAGAGAAGAAAACTCAAAGTCAGTAAGTTCTCATAATCAAAGCAGTATCAAGAAAGGTTTCTGAAATCTTAAAGTGAAATTCAAGACGAAGAGAACAAACATTTAAAATTTACACAAATTTCTTCATAACACCTTTTAGAAAATTACTACTGCTGCCAGTGCACGGATAATTGCACTTTCCCCATATCTTTCTCTTTGAAAGAACCATGTGAAGATTTTATTTTGTATGCCTCCCCTCACTTTATCCCACAACCCCGCAAAGACAACATCATTTAAAAGAGATGCTATCAAGATGTTTTGTTCCCAACATTTAAATATCTGAGTGAATGGCTAACAACAAGAAAAGTACCATTGCACAAAGAGGACACTATACGGTTTTAAAAAATCTGATCAGAAACATTCAGAAGGCTGAGGAGAATGCCACAGTTCATTTCTCTTCTCTGTGGCACAGAAACACAAAGCATATACATGCTCAGTGTAATGGCACACAGTTCCCGCTTTTGGAGCATGCTCTCAGCAAGAGACTGCTGGTGGCACAAAGAGCATGCGCCATTAAACTTGATCCATTTTCTTATCAAACGTCCAACATTCCAGCACTGAAACAGCACCATTCCAGTGGTGGTAACTAGAGAAACCAGTACAGAGTAACGAAAAGCGGGCAAAAGACACAGCGTGTCGTATACAAATCCTGAACAGAAGCTTCTGTACTTTCAGCTCTTCAGGCTTCCCTCCCACCACCCCCAAACTCTGTAAAATAAAAGTTTATGAAGTTGAGAACAGAAATTACATTTATGTTCTTCCGGCAGCTCCACTGTGGGTTTTGAAGCAC
Source organism: Athene noctua (assembly GCF_965140245.1). Classification (NCBI taxonomy): domain Eukaryota; kingdom Metazoa; phylum Chordata; class Aves; order Strigiformes; family Strigidae; genus Athene; species Athene noctua. The sequence continues at coordinate 65,685,439 of NC_134077.1, read as the reverse complement.
CACAGAGTGAGTTCATTTGTTAACTGATCACGAGTGTGGCAATTATTCTAAACCCCTTAAAAATCAATCTGAGGTGTACAATGAAAAATGGCAACTTGGCACAAACTTTGCATTCTTTGTGTTTCTGCATGCTGTGGCAGAGTGACATTACAAGTGCACCACTGGTCAAATGCTGGTTTCGTGAAACCTGTGCAATTTATTTACAATTCCAAAATATCCCTTTCTGTCATCTGGCTTCACCTGCAAGTTCTTATCTTCTGCCTAGCAGCAACATGGATTGCATTAAGGAGGTAATGTTTAGTTGTCATCTACAAGTACATCCTACAGCAATTAAATTAATTCATTTTGTCTGCTTAAAGTACCATCCTACACATTCATGCTACTATCTAAATAGGCCTTTTCCAAAAACTAATAGCTATTTTCCATGAACAAATCCACTGTTTAAAACAGTGCGATCTGCTTATCAAACATTACTGTACTTTGGTTTGGAAGGGAGACCTTAGGGGAGGTATCTTTCTTCCTGTGTGCAGGCATGTTTAGTTTTAAATACCATGCAGATTGCTCATCATACTGAGCGGCACAGTGCAATCAAACTAAACTGAACCTTTTTTATACAATTATATTCCAGAATACAATTAACTGATATTTTAGTTATGCTGCTAGACAAGGAATGAATTATGTTTAATCAATAGGCTGATTAACTCCATTACGTAAAAAGATGAAAGTGTAACTAATGGTCTCAATTAGAGTTCAGACTGCCACTGTAGAAACTTCAGGCCAAGAATTTAGTATTTAAATCTTAAAATTTCAAACTTCAGAATTTCCTGAATGGTAAAAAGCCCCACTGGACCTAGTTACCTCTCTTCCCTAACCATCCTCAAATCCAACAGAAAACAACAGAAAAGTTGCAAGCAGTTTACCTATAACCATATTACCTTCACAGAAAAAAAGAAAAAAGAAAAAAAAAAAAAGAGTGAAAGACAATATAGGAAGATAATTCAGAACATAAACAATCGCAATGCAGTATGATACCTGACAAAGAGCCACAAAGGCAATAATTAAACTGATTAGTAGTTTCCAGCAGAGATTTGAACAATTCAGATACTATACTGGCACATAAAACTAGGCCATGGAAAGAGTTAAACCACAATCTGTTCTTTGTGTGGGAAGGCAATACTGCTCTGAGTAACCACAGCCCATGATAAGACTTCCCTGTCTTCATATGCTTTCTGATGCCATGGGGTTTTTTCCCCGCAATTATAACTACTAAAGAAAGTTTACTTTTTCCTCTGCAGAAGTCATCTTAATCGAAGCATTCAAATAAAATTTTAAAACCCTCAAACAATATAAGCGTAAAGACTGCACAGTGTTAAATGCTTACAATTCATTTTAGACAGAATAAAACAGATTTAATACAGATTTTGAAAATTCTAACAGCTGGGGCTAAAGCTTTGGTGAAGGCAGAGACCTGAAGAGCTTTCGGAGAAAGGAATTTTTGCCCCAGTACAACAATTTCCCCTACATCTAAACAGACCTCATCATTTATGTTATTATTTTAAGTAATGGTAAATAAAATTAATGTGGAAATATTCTATGCTACTAAAATACTGCACATCTAGGTTTTAATTTTAAGAAGAACATCACAAACTATTTCAGAATGGCTATGCCTTTAGGTAATGTACATAGGATTACCTATAATAACCTACAGCATCTATGAAAATTTTACAGAGAAAAATTCCACTTTTTAAATTCCAATCTGTAGTGATTGAATGAACCATTCTCAAAAAGTGAGGGGGAAAAAAACCCCACCATTTTAAAAACTGTATTCAGGCTTTTCTTTCATAATATCATTAAGTACTAAATATATAGTACTAAATTAAATATAAGAAATATATGTGAAAGAGTGAAGGAGAAATACAGCAAAGAACATCCTGTTCTAAAGCAACACTCTTAGGTATCTTTGAGAGATTCAATTGTGTATCTGGAGTCCTTTCAAACGAAACATTACTTGACAAGAAGAAGTGCCCATAAAAATGATCCTGGAAATTGAGATTTGCAATTAATCACACGCATTCCCCACTAAACCTCCTAAAAAGTCATCTACAGAATTTGATTTTTTTTTTCCCCCTTAATATTCATAGAGGCAATATTGACATGGTTTTTTTTATGTGGCACTTACCCATGTGCCACAGTTGCTCTTGCAATAAAGTGATTTATGGTGGTAAGATTTTCAAATGTCATATCAAATGGCTCAGGTGAACCATTGTGCACAGGCAATTTAAATTAAAATGGAAGTTACTATACAATATCTATATAGCTTGTAAATAAAGAAAAAAATACTAGTCATCTAATGATGATAGACAGGCCAGGTTTTCTTTTCGGAAAGGGTAAAGGGGAAATGCAGCACCTTTCTCCTGTCTTCCACTTTTGCCAACTTTGTATCAGTTCATGCAAGTTTGAACTCAGGACAATACAATAAATATACCAGGCAGAAGTTAAGAAATTTTCTATAGAAAACTTCATGTACTCAATTTCCCTGCATGGATTTTCTCTACACCTAATGAAACAACATATTTTAGGAGGAAAAGAAAATTACTACGTATTCTGAGTTTCCTGGACCACTGTAATATAAAAATAAACCACGGCAAAAATATCACAAGAGACCAAGCACTTAAAGGCATGCAGTAACTGCATCCTATCATGCCTCAGCAAGAGAGATAAATGCAGTTTACATTCATTCCGAAACAGGGGGAAAGAGGCATATGGAAAGAGAGGAAAGAACCCGCAAAAAATTAAGTTGCATTTGGTAAGTCTTGATTCTTCCTTGGAGTTATTTTACACCCACCAAACTTGTATTGAAAGAGTGATGGGTAACATTCGAACTGCCAAGGTTTGTCTTAAAGATGTACTTTGGGTTTTAGGCTTGTTTCTAAAAGGTACTTCAGTGCTGTCTCAGCATAAACTGAACTACTGCTTTCACAAGGAGCTCGGTCCAAACAGGTGTTCTGTGTTTAGAACTTTTACTGAAATATTTTCTTCTGAGCATACACTACCACAGTCAACGTGCATGACAAGAGCCCTAGAGACAGAACACAACAGAGAGAACAATTTTGGCAGTACTACTTTAACTCAGTTGCAACTCAAAATAAGAGTAATCAATCTTTTGCTTTAAATAAATAACTAACACAAAGTATAAACTGTTGTTGCCAGTGTAATCTTAATATTTAATTTATGGAGAGAAGAGATTATTCTTAAAATGCCTTTATAGTTCCAAATAGGTAGAGAAAGATTCGAAATTAAAATCAATTTGCTGCAACTGTCTTCCATATATGTACCACTAAATCGGAACTGTCTCTGCACGGCTCATGATACAGTGTAATTGTAAAATATTATGGGGAAGTTATCAACGCATGAAAGCCAAGAATTGCTTTCTTGTATTTATGGCTGTAGAAGTACAATGTTGTGTTTTTTGTATACACCTGAGTTTGGTATTTTAGTACAGATTCAATACAAGTCCAAAAAACAAATGGGGGGCGGGGGGGGGGGGGGGGGGAAGATGTCATTAGAGCAAGAAACAACAGAATTAACTACTCCCTGTAACAGAGCTGGTAATGTAAATTTGCTTTTTTTTCAATGTGAAAACCACTTTCTTAAGTTATATTCTCAGGTTCATACTCTGGTGCAGAGATCTTATTGCCTGTCAATAATTTCACAGGATGGGTAGTCCACACAGAATTAATTTTTACTAATTGCAGACTCCACCATAACTAATTATTTCCATGTGTGTACCTGTAAGTATGTGTGTATCTGGTACACAAAGCGCTTCCTACATGTATTCATTTCTCTTTTGAAGAAGAAATATTTCAACAGTACTCTTTTCCAGCTTTGCTTCATTGCAGCTCACGTTTACTTGCTGAAAATATCCATATCTAAGTCAATCACACTTAGATGCCAAACAAAATATAAACAATAAAAAATGTGTCAGCCAAAAAGCTACAGGACTGTATCCAATCACTGAATAAGCCTTATCATTGTTTCCATCTTCATTCACAATTTATGAATACTTCGGTGCTTTGAATTACAATGCTTTCTAATCATGGAATAACTTAAATCATATTTATTTATTCACCGTGCAACTGTTAAGTGCATCGTTGGTCGCTCTAACGGCAGTTTTGCCGGAGACGTTACTTTCGCACATTTTCTGCTTCTTGAGCTATTTGTTGCACCAATGTGAAAGCAAGCAGTTATCGCTTAATCGGTTTACATCACATCCTCCTAAAAGAGACTTTCACAAAAGCTTCTGAAAACTGTCCCCTGGTTTTACAGACCGGGTTTACTCTCCGGTGCGCCGGCGCTCGCACCCCGTTACCGTACGCCTGGCGAGGACAGGGTGCTGCTGGGGCACCCGGGGAACTTCCCAAGCCGGCTCCCTAAAAACCCTGCGCGTTGCCGCGGCGGGAACCCCCACTCGAGCTGTCCCCCGCGCTCCGCTCCGCTTCGCGCCGCGTTGCTGCCGCCCCCCGCGCCCCGCTCCGCGGCCCCGCGCGGCGCCGGCCGCGGCTTCGCCCCGCGGCCTCCCGCCGCCCCGCTGACAGCCGCCGTCGAGCCTTGAAAAGCGGCTGCAAGTGCGGCTGTGAAAAACCGGCGAGATCTGTCCCCTTGCCGGGGAGAGTGCCGGCTCCTCCGCCAGCACTGCGGCGTAGCTGGGAGGGGGGAAAAGCCATGCCCCTGCATAACCGGACAAGAAAACACCGCACTGCTTGGTCAGCGCCGCTCACATCGCCCTCATTGCTGGCAGGCCACGTATTATTAATTAAGCATAAAACGGGATTACTTCGCACCGGCGAGCGCTCATTTTTTGTCAAAACCAGCACTTTTCCTTTCAAACCCTTTCATCAGACGCTGCGTGAACTGGCAAGCTGAAAAGAGAGCAAATCGTTTGATTCCAATCAAATCAATACTTCTCAAACTTGCTTTTTAGCGTAATTATGCTCATTTCCATTTTGTGAACCTTTGACTTCTTATGCATCAACAATTAACAGAATTGTCTACGGGTGACACTTTGAATGGATCTCCCCAAAACAATGGCCTGGTACAGTTTATTCTCTACCATTCCCTCCTGCGAGAGGAGTTTGAAATTGACAAGCAGTTACAACTGTGTTTTAACCCGTTACGGCTACTAGCAATGACTCATTAACAACTCACATACATATAAAAATATTTTTTTTAAAAAAACAACAACAACACAACACGTGAAAATAAATAAATAAATAAATTAACAAATAAATTATATAAAACGTGTCTATACCTGAGTGAGACAGATTGGAGAATACATCATGACTTCGCTTTGAGAACGCGCTGCCCGGAGAGCCCCTAAGAAAAGCCTCAAAAAGGAATAATTTCATCTATTCATTTTATAGTCATCTGAGACTCAAGGAAGATGAAATCAATCAGGACGGGGCTCTGCCCTGGATCACCACAACTTCACAACAAACCCCAGTCCTCCTTAAATAGCCAAAGATTCAAGTTCACTCCGTGTGCTAGATTTCCCGGGGTGAAATCCAATCTACACTTTTAACCCTCTTGTAGTCGGCGGCGCAGGAATCTTGCTTTTGCTGCTGCTGCTGCTGCTGGTTGTTTTGCAGATGAGGGGGGAAGGACCCGGGGGGGGGGGTGGGGGGTAGGGGGGGTGGGGGGGGGGGGTGGGCGGGAGGACTTTTTTGTTTGGGCTTTTTTTTTTTTTAGATTTTTTTTTTTTTTAAGAAGTTGTCGGTGGTGGGTTATTACGGCACTGTCACCACGCTCTCGAAAGTTCAAGGTTACAGCCCGGAGCGGAGCAGGAAAACCCCAGAGAGTGACGGCCGGCGAAACTTCGCGGGCCAGCGACCGCGCGTGCGGGAGAGAGGCGGGGCGGGCGCGCGCGCCGCGGGCGGGCAGCGCGGGGCGGCGCGGGCTCCCCCGGCGGCCTCTGTCCGCTCCCTCCGCCCGCCCCCGCTCCGCGGGCGACGGCGAGAGGCCGCTTGCCAAACGCCCACTGCAATAAAAATGATCTCTTGAAAATTCAGACGATAAATCTCTCCCTCCCCTCCCGATTTGCTCCCGCCGTGTGCGCCGTGTGCATGTGTGTGCGTGCGTGTGTGTGTGTGTGTGTGTGCGTGCGTGCGTGTGCGAGAGAGCGAGCGTGTCCCCGGCAAAACTTGCAAGTTGAAAAATTCACCGGTTACACCCTCTGGACGCCGTTCCAGCTCTCCCCCCAAATGAGACTTAAGTATTTTTTTTAATTATTTAATTACACAATCACCGCTTACACTCCTCCTCCTCCTCCTCCTCCTGCAAACACATTCCTTCTCCACCAGATCCCCCTCCTCTGCCCTCCCTCTTTATTAATCACCATCTAGCGCTGCAGAAGGAAACGAGCACGTTTTGCAAACATCCCGCATTTTCCCTCTCTTATGGTGGGAGAAACTCGCGGGGGGGGGGGGGGGGGGGGGGGGCTTCTTTTCCTTCTCCTCCTTTCGGGGTACAGTTTTGTCAGCGGCGGCGGGGCTCGGACACCCCCGCTCCCCCTCGGCGGCCCCCGCCCCGCCGCGGCGACCACGGCGGAGGGGAGCCCCCACCGCCGGCCCCCGAAAGGGGGGTGGGGGGCCCTACCCGGCACCGCCGGTAACTGCCGTCCCCGCGCTCGCAGGCTGCTGCCGGGCGGCGGCGGCGGGTCCCGCCTCCCGGGCAGCAACAGGGCGCGGGGTCTGGTTTCAGTCTCCCGGAGCAGCTTTTACCAGGAGACCTGGGGAAGGGGGGAGAGCAGTGAACGAAACTTATTTCTGCTCCCGAGAGGAAGGCCGCGATGCAGTGAAGAGCGGGGATGGGGGGCGCTTGATGCGTGCGACACCCCACTCGCCCCCCCCCGGCACTGCTGCTGCCGCCTGCGGGCCGGAGCGGCAGAGCCGCACTGGCGCTGCCCCCAGTGCCGGTGCGCAGCCCCCGGCGGCGCCCCGGAGGGACCGGTGACTTCCTCCTTACCCAAAGTGAGAGTTTATTCGCGTCAGGCATTTCACAACGACACATCAAGGAAAGTAGGCAGGTTCAAGTCAACCATGAAATGGTCACTTTTTAACCCCGTCCTGTCCTCATTAGGGAAATGCTCAAACGCAGCCCATTTTCAAAGAAGGCTCCTAATGAGGGGAGCTTGCCAAGTCTACCAGCTGCAATTCCCATAAATTTACAAACCAAAAGAAGCAGGGGGATGGGCGGGGGAAGGAGAGAGCCCGTACGAGACAGGTAATGTCAAAGGAAACAGCAAGAGCCCGACGTTATTAACCCTTACAGAATCCACGCCGCATCCCCGCAGCTCAGTTTCTAGCTGCATTTGCCCAGTTACCTCAGATTTGCAGGGTTCAGTCAACAGCCACGATTCTTCCCTTCTACAGACCACATTGATAAGTGGCAAGTTCAGAGCATACGCTTAGGGCAAGAAGGGATGAGGCGAACTCGGGGTTAACCACAACGAGCAAAATTTATTTTCATATCTGGTGTAGAATACCCCCTAAATCCTATCATCTTTTCCTTTACCCACACACTGCAAAAGGCTGATAATACCAGCTTTAAATACTGGAGTTTTCCTTTGAATAAATATTCAATTTAACTGGAGTTAATTTACCATAAAAGACATTCCCCTTGGCACAAACGCACTGATGTCCTTGAACACACCTCTTTGAGCACTTGAACTCCTACATTACAAGCCATTATTGTAGACCTGATTTAAAACGGTAATAACACCCCTCCGTCCCCTTCTCCCTCGCACCCCTCTGGGAGGATGAGGGCAAGCCTCCCACCACCACATCAGCAAGGCCGCCCCTGTGAGCTGCATAGATGTGAGAAGTCTCCCCATTCCCAGGCAGGGTTTACAGAAGACTCCCCTCCCTCCCAGGTCCTGGCCAAGGGACCACTTAGTGCTAGAGACAAGTGCACTAAAAGCAAGAATCGCATGGCAAGGTCCCAGGATGAGAGTCAAGCAGGAAAAAAAACAATGGAGCAAGGTGAGGGCAGACACCAAGGTGGGCGCTTTCTGCAGCTCTCACTACTGCAAGGGGATGTGGAGTCAGGGTGAGACTGGGTTTGCATCCCCACAAGAGCTGGCTAAGGGCGGGTTTGCATCCCTACCCAGAGCAGACAAGGGGCGCTGAGCCCAGCCAGCCTTGTAGCATTTGCCAGTACCCCCAAAAAAAAGCACTGCTGGGAATCACAGCAAAGCCAGACCCTCCCCAGAGCCAGTCTGCTGGCCAGGATTGAGTAGGGCCCTCACATGAAGGCATCCTGGGGAAAATGGAGCTGCCTGGCCAGCATGGCTAAAGCAGCATTTTGTCTTCTGCTTGACCTAGGAGGCAAGGCAGGCATGCTGCAAGTTGCTATGGGTTTGCCTCCAGTTTGAGGCACAGGCTCCCTGTGGAAGCAGGCTGAACTGGGCACCCAAAAGGTCTGTTTCAACTCTGTTCCTCCTAGTTAATTCCCCTGGGAACTCATACAGGAGGGAGGCTTTGTCCTGGGAGAGGAGGGTTCTCCATACACACATGCAGGTGCCTACACACACACACCCCCCACAGCCCTACACACCCCCTCCCATCCCACACCACCCCCTCCCCAGCTCCTTTCATGGGAAAGCAAGCTAAAGATTCTTTCCAGAACAGAGAAAGAACTTCATTAAAATAAAAAGAGCAACTCTCTACCACTTCCTTGCAGAAGTACAGAAATAGGTATGTGGGAACTGGATTAGCTTGGAGAAATATGGTATTAATGCAGCAACGACAGCAGCTGCAGTGGCTGGGACCTGGCATGCAGGGAGACCTTGTGAGGAAGTGAGTGGTTCGATTACTTTCAAGTCCTGGCTTGCATTAATTCCCCATCCCCCTGAAAACCCTCTTCTCCCACCCCACACACTAATGACACTGCTACTGGTGCAAGTTCTCTACCCTTGAAGCTCTGGGCTGGGGAACAGTTGCTTCTTGTCCTCACTGCCAGAGCTATGCCAGCCTCCATGCTGTATCTGGCTATCATTTCAATGTGGGCAATTAAGAAAATAAAAGTCACCATCTGAACTCCCTGGTGAGAGACACAAGGAGCTGTTCTTGACTCTGTGGGGCCTGGATGGCCTGAAGGGTCCTTCCCTCAAGCAAGATGCGATATGGGCACTGATAACACACATCTGGACACATGCACAGCTGGGCACTCACACACACAGATGATACAAAAACTCACGCAACAAAAATTTGTGTTCAGAAATAGAAGGCACCTTTCACACTAGTAAGTGGCAAATACTGAATCTGTATGTGAATCACCGTCCGGGGGGGAGGGCTGTCCCCACGTTCCCTGCCATGCCTCCCACCCAATCACCTCTTTTGGTGGCCAGGATGGAGGGACATCCGCTGCCCACGCTGCAGGGTCTGAGTCAGCTCATCTCAGGAGAGAATCAGAAAGGCTTTTTGACACTACGGGCAGATGGGCTGACTCCCCGCAAACTGTCCTAGCTCTCCAGAACAGTTTTCTGCCAGTGGTGCAGATCCCGGTATGCCAGACTAGCACTGAAAGCCTGTTTTTCCCCCTCTCCCTCATAAATTTTACCAGATACTGCAAAGTGGTGCTGACTGCCCTTGGACTTCAAAGATAATAGCCTTAAAAAGTGGAAAGGCCAGTTAGACCACCTATATCCTTCCTAAAGCAGAATTTCAACTGATGCCCTTTGGCTAGGTAACTGCTCAAGTGTTTCAAGCTTTGGAGAACAAGACTATTATTATGCATCAAAAATCAGAAAAAGGTATTGCTAATGCTGAAGTGTGCAGCCTAAGATTCTCTCAGGACACAAGTGGGCGGTTTGGCTGACTATCTAAACATACACATACTGAACTCCTAAGAAATCAAATTTTCATGAAAATTCCAGTAGTCTCTTTGTGAAAATCAGAAAAAAAAAAATTATTCTGGCACATAGCATTTCATCTAAAAGATTCAATTTCTGAGAACTAGCTGCAAAACTTTTACTTAAGAGGTCTCTGTGATCCAAAATGCAACTTTTACAGTGCTTTTTATATCTAGTTTAACAGCAATACTGTTAACTTCTTTTTCACCCTTTGTTAGAAAATGCCATTCACTCACGTCTGTTATACAGTTACTTAGTTATATACATAAATGCTGAGCACCACAAATATAGTATAGTTTATGTCAACTACATGTAACAAGTAACCTAAACCATATTATATTATCATAGTGTTACCTAATGTCAGTTCTATCTGTATGACTTAGCCTTCATGCCTTGCAAGACTTCTGGTACCATTATATTAAACTACAAAGTAAAGTTTCACGTCTTTGGCATAAATGGAGCCTTGGTCAGTTTTCTTATGTACAGGAGTATTCTGTAGAGACGTATATGTATGTTTAAATATGTGTATATGCACAGAAAGTTGGGTAGAAAATATTTAGGAAACAAACATAACTAGTTAAATAAACAAACCAATAATACATTGGTTTATGGGGTCTCAATACATTTCATACGTGGCTGAATTGTAAGGTATTTATGACTTAAAATGCAAACAGCAATCAGTAAAACTTCTAAGTCAGTATAGCAGCACACCTAGAAATATATGTATCATAATATTTACTAGCACGTTGTTTGTTTGTTTGTTTCTGGGTGATCAGAAGAAACGCACACTGTATATATATATATAGTGTATATGTATGATCAGAAAGAAAGCGTGCATATTTACTATAAAAAGAAACACATTATTGACTCTACAGAGACACACATACATATGAGGGGTGTGTGCATTTGACCCCTGTCCACATATGGTTTGATGGGGACTACAATACAGGAGCTTTCCACAGCTCCCAGACCAGCAAATGAAAACATTAAACCTCAAGTGTAAAGCTGTAAACCACAATGTTTTGGGTTACACAACTGTGCAGTTTTTGTCCTCACTTCAGGTCACATTCTCAGCCTTACAAAGGCATGAAACCCTCTTACCCAAATACATTAAGTTCTTTAAAAATTCACACTTGCTGATCTTAAATGTGCTAGATATAAATAGCAACAACAACAACAATAAAATTTTGGCACGATCTTGCCTGACAGTTTACATCACTTGCCAGATTTTGAGAATATTGGGGGTGGGGCTGCGTCTAGAAGATGGATTTAAATGCCCAAACTGGAATTATAAAAGTGCTTTATTTCCTTTCTTGTGATTTGAAGTTAAAATTGTAAGTGTTGCAGCTCAAAACCGCTTCAGAGAACATGATGAGTTAGTCTTGTGTGTTTTGGCGCCTTTTTCCTGCCAGCTACTGCACTTAAAAAAAAAAAAAAAAAAAAGTTGGAGATCTTGTCTGTCCCGTCTCAAGTTCAATGGCAGTGCTTTCCAGCAGCGGGAGGAGAAGATGGCCATGTTCGCAGCCCTAATAATAATTCAGATCACGCCACAACGGCATCTTGTGTCAGAGTCGAAACTGGCTTCCCCGCCCCCTTCAACCTGAGAGCTGCCAAGTCCTCACACACTCCGCATTCAACCACAACTTAATGGATGGGATATTGTGCATTAAAATGTGGCCCAGACACACAGGAGAAGAGAGGACAAGAGGGAAAGCAGACAGACAGACAGACACACACACATACACACACACACACACGCAAGAGAAAGGAATGAATTAAAATACACACACAGGTCCTACAACAAAACAGCAGTGAAAAAAATGGGGAAAAAAAACCCAACCCAAAAACAAAAACCAAAAAACCAAAACCCACAAAACACCTCCTTCTAAAGTAACTTTAAAAAACAAGCCAGAAATGCCACCCGAACACTGCATCCTGCAATATAGCGTGAAAGAGGCCAGCACAAGCCTCCAGTCAATTTATCGAGCAGACCATACACAACAGCAATGCCATTTCCTCAGCATTATGTTAGTACTGCAGTCCATGAACTACGAAAACCACCGAGAAAATATTATATTAAAACATGAGTAAAACCTCTATAGCAACAAGAAAGAGGGGAAAAAAACTGTCTGCAAGGTACAAAGCAAGTAGCATTTGCATTAATCCTTTCCACTATTTAACTGATAGTTGCCTGCCAGAGAAGAAGGGGGAGGGGGAGAAAGTTGAAGCAGGAAACATGCCAAGTTCAGCACTTTTGGACGCAAACTCCCATCAACTGATTCCTGGCATAAAAGTGTGACCCATATACAAAAGCTGCCAAAAAGCAAAATATAAACAATCCACCACTTATATCTCATCCTGTAAAGCAGAAGTGGTATCAGCATTTAAGAAGAGGGTATAACATCCACTCTGAAACCACAGAGACACAATCTCAGCCTGGAGGAATTACAAAACAAGAGTCAAGTAAGTTAAATATATATATATATTTTTTTTTTAAATGTAATTTTAAGCACCATGTACTATTGCAGTGTATTGCATTAAATAAATATGATCGTGAAATCTGTACCACTGGGCCGCTGGCTTCACATTTTCCTGGAAACAAATCTATTATTTCATCAAGGACTTGGTGTGCTGGGGTCTTTTTTGTTTTGGTTTGGTTTGGGTTTTTTATTTCTAGAAATGGACTTCTGCCTTTTGTTTTGGGGTGGGATGTTTGGTTTGTTTGTTTGATTTGGCCGTGGTGGTTTTGGGGTTTCTTTTTTTTTTTTTTTTTCGGTGGCAAGGAGAAGTGTTGTAATTTGCTCAGGCTGGCTGTTGGTTTCGCTTGACACCGAACAGGTTGAAAAATCTTGGCCGGAGCGAGGGAAAAGGTGGTAAAGTCCTGGCCTGAGGGCAGCCCCCTCCTCCTCCTCTCTCCCAGTCTTCCTTCTTTTTTGCAGCCCGGCTGGACAGCACATTCCGGTGGCGGCTGACTTGAACGCAGTCCAAGAAATTTTTTTTACATTCTTTTAAACTTTTGTATGTACATACACACCCACACACCGAAAAGCACGGATACACGTAGATGTGCATGTCACGGCCGGGCTGCCTCCGCACGCCGCTGCAGGCGTTCCTCCGCCCCTCACCCCCACGACCCGCGCGGAGCCGGCGGGCTGGCGGTGTGGGCGACCAGCGGCGGCCCGGGCCTCCTTGCAGCCTCGGCGATGGGCGCCGCCGCTCCCCGCCCGCCGCCGCTCCCCGCGCTCACACCGGCCCCGCCGCCCCGGCCCGCCCCGGCCCGGCCGCAGCGCGGCTCTCCGCTTCCGCCTGGCGGCTGCCGCACGCAACGGGGCCGCCGCCTTCATTTGCATATTATGAGGCGACAGCCAATGGGGAGCGCGGGGCGGGCACGGGGGCGGGGGCCGGCGCGGGGCGGGGTCTGTGCGGCTGCCCGCGCGGCGGGCGGGCGGTTTGCGGCAGGCCGCGGCTCGGCGCTGCCGGCGGGGCGGGCGCTGCGGCGGGCGCGGCGCGGGGGCAGGACCCGCCCGAGACGTGCTTTAGTTTCTTCCCCGAGTGCCCCGGTCCCCTCGGGAGGACTAGGGCTGTAACAGCAGCCCTGTCGACCAGGGCGGTCGCCGTGCACGGAACAGGACGGCCAACAAAGGCTGGGAGGGCAAAAGGAAGAGTTAACTTGCTTGCGATCCCATTTTAAAATTTAATTTTAAAATTCATACCGAAATACATTAGCCCTCACAGGCCACGCTTGACGAGTACATTTCTTCACACATATTTTTATAAAAGGCGGTTGCAGACAGGTTATGTAATTTCACGGCTTCAGATGCCTTTTATAAACGATCACATCATACTACTGCCTCGCCCCAGGATTAACTTCACTACAGAGGAACCATCCTCCAGTCCAAACCTGAAGGCAGTAAGGCACCTTGCAGAGGAAGGACTCCACATCTAAAACTTCCTACAGAATTAAGGCAGGCACTTACAATGAATTACATAAAGCTGCATGAGGTGACAGTGTGTGAAGCATTCTAATCTGTCAGATAACAAATACATTCCTTCCTGTTAAAAATTGTTTGCCGAGTACAAACTCTAAAGAATCAGCTGCTTGGAGACCATCGCTGGGAACATGGGGGCCTCTCAGGAAGTCAATTTTCTTTTGTTCGATTCAAGAAAAACATTCTAAGCTGCTAAAAATACATTCCGCTCTTAAAATGGAGCACAAATTGCCATGAAATAGGAAAAAAATACAAAACAAGCTTTCAGACTTAAGAACAATCACTGTAGAGGTTTTTTTTTGTCTTTTCTGATTCTTTTTATGAAGAAGTCAGACCTAGAAAAATCAAATTATGAATTTCTCTGTTCAGTGAATGGGGGAAGCGATTGTTCATGGTATAGATGGCACAGATTTGTAAACTTCATGATAGCCAGCCAGTCAGGTGGAGAGCAAACATTTCTCTATGCCAGAAGGAATCTGTGGGTGTTGATTTTTTAAATTTAAAAAAAAAAAAAAAAAAAAAAAAGTTACTGAATTCAAGCTTCAAGTCAGTCACAATTTCCACTGTTCATCAATACTTAACAGAGTTTACTACAAGGACTTTGGCGATATTTCATGATTGAGTTCCAGGCTTTGTATTGCTCCTTAGGTTTAATTTTGGTGCTACTGTTGCAATTGCTGAGAAACATTCAAGTTCTAGTAGACAGGCTCGTTACCTTCTGCAGCTTTCTCTTTTTTGTTGGTTTGTTGGTTGGTTGGTTGGTTTTGTTGAGACTGTATAGTTACTAAGCCTAACTCTGCAAGTGATTTAGCAAACAGTCAGGAAATTTTTATATTTTATCAAATAAGAGAAAAAAATGGCAGAAGGAAAAACCAATGGATAATGCTGCCTTTTAGAAAGAAGATTTGTGTTACACAAAGCTGCCATAGTTACTCAGTTCAGCTTAAGCCTAGATCGCTTGTCACAGGCAACTTTCTTGAACATATTTTTAAGTTAAAAAATTGTGTTACGTATCATTTCCATTGCCTTTGATTTCTCAATTGTATAGCACCAGCATGCCTTGATTATGGCTTGCTTTTCCATAAATATAATCAAAGGCCCACATGTTTTGTAACAGGCTGACCTTAAGTTCTGTTGATTCTGGATTTTTTTTTGCTCATATATTTTGTAACAGGCTGACCTTAAGTTCTGTTGATTCTGGATTATTTTTTTTTTTTTGCTCATATATTTTGTAACAGGCTGACCTTAAATTCTGTTGATTCTGGATTTTTTTGGTCTTCTGAGGTTATCTATCTGTATATTTGATACTTTTTAATGTTCATAATGGGTGAAACATGAAAAGACTGTAAATAGTTTTCCTCCATGGATAATTGCTACATATTCAATTACCTATCTGGATATGAGTAGATAACAATCTGAAGGGATTTAAACTCACTTGCATAATTTCTACTAAAACAAATAACAATCGAAGAACTGACATCTTTATAAGAGAATTTGTAAGAAAGATCAAATTTCTTAAGACTTATTTTCAAAGCTGCTGATATCATTTGCTTTATTAAAATCTTTGTATTTTCAAGGTTTCCTCACTAATCAACAGGACAGGGAAACAAAATGAGTGAAAGAGGATCTGGTATATTGTTGGTTCAACAGTAAAGTCTATGAGTAGTGAACTCACAGAATAAACAGAATAAACAAGGATCACATTAAATGACAATACAGTAAGCAGAGTCTCTGTACAATTCAGCTGTACAGCCATGCTCATACATAACAGGTCAACTGAGAAAACGTGGTAGCTTTGGCTAAATACACAATTTTGCACATGTGAAAAACTGCTCTCACCCTACCAGCTTTCAAGGAGCAGCTTTGCATTTTTCAGGGAAAAGCTACTGTAGCTATAAATGTCCCTCTTGCTATTCCAGCAACAAGCCATTTGGGTTCATCTGAGCAACGCAACACGGAAAATGCACTATTTGCACATGTGCACGACACTTGCTCATTATTTCTGAAAGTTCATACTTTTGCCATGCTGCTCTTTATAGGCTCCTGGCCCCACTGAGCCTCCTGCATAGTTTCCTAGCAACTAGGCAGAATTATAACTCTGAGTTTGGCACCAGCGAAATGGTTTCTGCTGCTGCTTCCCCCAGGCAAGTACTCTGCGGTCTAGGGTAAAACACACTGGGCAAAGAGATGGGGAAGTGCTGGTCAGCAGGCTCACACAGACTGGTGTGAGTAATTCCCTGTACTGCCAAGCAAAGCCTGGAGTTCCCACTCACCACAGCGGGGACAAGTGCCATTCATGCCCAGCCCTGCTCTGGCATATTAGGTAAGGGAGAATTGAAGGAGATTTTGTAAAATTATTTCTAAAATCCTGAGGCAAGCAGTAACAAAGTTGTTACTGATTGCAGGCGACAAGATTTTTCACTTTGGATAATAAAGCAACACAGAAAAAAGAAATACTTCATATACAATTTTAGTCAGCAGCAAGTCTGCCTTTCCCTGTTTAGAAAAGCAGCTGCAGAATCTGATGCACAGTATCTAGTATTTCTGCCTAGTTAATAATCCTATACTATGTGCTTTTATTTGTTTAATCCTGTTCTTCCATTAAAATATGTTGGAAGTACTATCACAACATCACCACACAACCACATCATCACCAGAACAAATTAAAAAGATTAGATGATTACAGAGTGAAGCACTGAAAAGGTTTCCTAGACATTCCATACAACAGACTGCCTTCAGTTCCTCAGCTGTCCTTAAGAATACGGCAAAGTATAATTTCTTCCCCCAGACCCTTGCTTCTCTCAAAACACAGGATTGCAGAGGAACTGTGACATCACTGGTTTTAACAGAAAAAAAAAAAAAAAAAAAAAAAAAGTGGCTGAGGCTTAATGGTAGTCTTTAAATGGCATACAGGGCCTTCTGAGTTCACACCTCGTTAAGGTGAACAGGAAGGGAAGAGGTGCACATCTTTGTTGTTACTTTTGCCTTGCAGCATTTTCAGCAAAGCTATGTGAACGGACCAGCAGCATATTAACTGACTTTGTAGCAGCTGTATTTTTGTAGCAGGTTTGGGGTTTTTTTTAAGTTTAGAAATTGCAGAACATTGTGAAAAAGATCCAGGGCAGGTCCTTAGAGGGCAATTATTTTGGTTTCCTATTTTTTTGCAAACCAGTCTACCAGATCCAGGTCTCCTTACTGCTACAGTTAGGGGGTCTCTTTCCACTGAACTCTGCATACCCCACCGCTTATGGGATGGGTCCTATAGCATCCAAGTTGACTTGGCAGAACATTTCTCGCTCTGGATGCAAGCATGCTTTTCTGAGCTTACCAAACCCATATGTGAATGCACACCTGAAGAGTTGCACGTGGTCCATATTCCTGTAACAGACTCTAACTGTACTGCAATTACATAGGTGATCAGATCTGGTCCTAGGATAGGTTTGGCACTAGGATTTCTGAGCATGTCCTCCAAGGCTTTTAGCACTCACCAGTTTGAGAGCGCGTTTCAAAATGGTCAGAGGAAGAA
This sequence comes from Athene noctua, assembly GCF_965140245.1. Taxonomy (NCBI): domain Eukaryota; kingdom Metazoa; phylum Chordata; class Aves; order Strigiformes; family Strigidae; genus Athene; species Athene noctua. The sequence continues at coordinate 65,668,017 of NC_134077.1, read as the reverse complement.
CTCTTTCCCTCACAATCTCCTGCTAACCCAGCTTCTCATTTGCATTTCTGTCCTTTCCTGTTACATTATCCTGGACCTGGAACAACCACTCATAAATGTGGCTTTAGTGAATGCACGAGAATTAGGGAAGGCAGTAAAATTTATTTTCATGTGAACATCTCACTTTTACACTGGGATCTCCCATAAAAAAATGGAGGAGAGCTTATTTCTGCTGATGGGTGCTGATGTGACAGACTAGCAGACACCTGTTGCACCCCACAGTCACTATGGGCTCTCCGTTGGCACACCAGCATGACAGGTTGTGCAAAAGGAAGTTGTCCTCTCAGTGTGTAGTCTTGGGACATTCAGTATTTCTGCATGAAAAAGAAATATGCATGAGGCTTGACAACAAACTTTTCTTGCCCCCCATCTTCAGAATCTGCCCATGAGGGCAGACATTTTTGTCCAGAGTGAATGATTTTTCCACCTGGTGGCTTTTTCATCCAGACTTCTATAGGTCCGTATTATGGTGCCAGCAAGACAGCTGAAGATCTTACAGTAGCAAACATTTTTGACATGACTGATGAACTTGTTCCTGTTGCTAATGCACTAAAAATAATAGTTAAGGTTAGAAAGAATGGGCTTCACAGACTGCTCTGCGACCAGTGTTAACACTATGGATACTGCACTTTACTGATCAGAGCAAACCTAGATATCTCAGCCTGAAAGACAACGCAGGCTCTTGTCACCCACAGAGTAGAAAGATGACCAGCATGATGCTGTCCCAGAGATGACATTTACCAGTTTGAACAGTGGGAATCTTGCTCCCTCCCAAAAGTATGGATGTTGGCAAGATGTGTATGTCATTTTAAGAAATGCCTCTTGCCTCCTTCATGCTGGTATCACTGAAACCAGAAGAAGACTCTCAGCTGGAGGAGAGTGGTAAGCATGAATTCAGCAGGCTAAAGAAGACAGCCCTCCTTACCAAATAACTTCTCGATAAAAGTGTGGCCAGCATAATTTCTGCTCCAGCCTTCCACAGTATCCTGCACAATGTCTCCAAGGAAAAGGACCTCCAAGGCTCTCCACCAGTTTTCAAGGCACAGTAGTCCTGAGACAGGTGGCTAGAAAATGTGCTTGTCATCAGCGGGGCAGGGTCCAGCAAGCAGGGAAAGATCTTCAGGAAAGCACTGTCTGCATTCACCTCTGAATTGCTTGTAATGTACAAGAGAAAATGTCATGCTGTGGAAATAAAATGGGACATGGCACACTCCTCCAGCACCCATGAAAATGATTTCATTTCTTTTTTGTCAATCAGGAAACTGAATATGCTAGAGTCTTCCTGACTTCTTCTTCCCTCCTGAACATTCATATGCCTGGGAATACCTGTGAAGATTGTCTAATCAATGTATTAAACAATTTTTAAATTATTACCTTTTTTTAAAATTACAAATAATGTGCTATTTAAGCATTGTTAGAACATTTACAGACACTCCAACTGCTTATAATAACAATTCTTAAAGATGCAGATTTGCTATGCCAGTAAGTGTTGGTGGTACAGTCACACTGGTGGTTAAGAAGGATTCTGAAGGGTACTATTTCCCTTTGACCACACACCAATGCACCGTGTGGGAACAGAGTGAATGGGAAGCAGTACCTACTTCCAGTCCTGAAATCTTGTACTCTCTGGAGACTGCACTGGCTGAACGAGAACGCAGCATGCAGGAGAGGGCACCAATAAAATATTGGAGGTGGTTATGCTTCAGGAGTGGGAACCCTTGCCTTGGAAACCATTGTAGTAACCAGCCACTTAGCTCCACTTATTCATCTGCCTTGCTGTGTGCTCTTCCGGTCCTGGTCAGAAAGCTGTATCTCAGCTTTTGTGAAGAGAGGTCAATTTACCTTCCTCCTTTTCCACAGCTTGCCTTTTTTTGTAGTCATTGCTCTTACTCACTTCATTGGCTTAAATGTTCATCCAACTTCCGTCCAGAGTTGATGTGTACTTTGTGCATCTATGAGCCCTGTTGATTTCTGCTTTGCTTATTGACCCAGTCTAAGAGGAGAAAAGTTCCTCCAGGAAAAATGAAGAGCATATAATTTGTCCTCTATTTAAAGAAACAAAGGAAGTGCTTCTTTATACTCTATGACATGGCAAGACCACAGACCTTTTATCCCTGCATTTTGGCTCATACATTGTCTGCTGGCAACCAGGTTCCCAGCTCATGGGTGCATTATGGGAGGAATATCAGATTTGGTTTTTAACTGACTGGAAAGAGAAGTCAGGGAAAAGGGACTGAGGGGTCATTCCAGAGTGTTAGTAAAGAGGGATTACTGTTAAGAAGACAAGTAACTTTCCCAGGTGTAAAAAACTCTACCTGTCACTGAGTGAAGAGCATACCATGGTAGAGAGAGAGAGCTGGTGAGCTACGGGAAGTTTGTTCTGGCCAAGAAGTCTACTGAGTGCTGATATTTTAAACTTTAAATGCTAAAGGCAAATACTAGCATCCTGAGCAGGGGACGAGGAGAATTTAAGCAGCCATTGCCAGGAAACTACAGTAAAGTTTTGCAGAAACTGTCAATTTTTTTCTCTCCTTCTCTCGCAGGATGTGAAATGGTGAATGGACAACCTCAATGAAGCCAAATTCCACAGCCCTGGGTGCAGATTTTTACTACATGTAAATGCTGGTGATCTACAGTCTGAACTCGGAAACAATGTTTTAGCAATATCACTCTACACTTTACTGGTGTGAATGTTACAGAGAACAAAGTCTGGAGAAACAAGAAGCCATGGCAGGTAAACCAAAAGTCAGTTTTCATAAAACAAATAAAATCTTTAGGTCAAAGGTAGATCTTTGATGCCATCACAGTGACCCTTCACACTCACCATAGTCATGGCTGTACAGGTGCACTGCAAGGTGTGTTGTTGCCATATTTTGCTGCAATTGCAGTTCTTCACTGGATTTATAATGGCACAGCCTGAAATCACAGCAGGCTTTCTCATCTTCAACTCCGAATGTGCCTTACTGCCAGTGTTGATTTTCCATGCACCTAACCAAATTAAACTGTAAACCATGATCAAAATCAGAGGATAACAAAATCATTTGATGAGCCTGGTGTGGTCAAGAGCTGGTTAACCTCAGCGGCATGTCTAAGGTGAGACAAGCATGTAAAAATAGAATTAACTGCATGACAAGAAAGTTACATGGGTATAAACCACAAGTCACCACAGGTAATTTGTGTTGCATAGAAGTAAGCCACAAGAAGGAAAAAGAGTGCAACTGTATGGGCCTGGGGAACTGCAGTACAGCACTGAGGAGCTACCGAAACCTGGCATGAGTGTTTTCTACTTTGGCAACAGACACTCCATATAGTGAACCTCCGAGACCATTTAAAAATAAAACCCATATCCTGCAGGTACCAGGAGCTGGACAAGTGATTCTAGCTCTCAAGGACATATAAATTCAGAGTGAGAAATTTTATTTGGAAGTATTTAAGCTAAAACGTAAGTCCTGCTTCATACTTTAAACATACAGTGTATTTTCTGAAAGGCTAGGTTTTGTGTTCAGAGGAAGACTTCCTGGCATGTTACTAGACACAGGAAATTTGAGTTTCAAAGGCGACATTTTCAGAACACTGTGAACATATGGAAAACTAGGTTATAATGGAATTTCTCTGTAGCTTAATCATACCCTGTAGTTCTTTGAATACTCTGAATACAGAGACACATGTCCTTAAGTTAATAAAGTAAGACTATTAATTGTTCTGTTAACCAGCTGAACTGGTTAATGAAGCAATATATTTTGCAGTACAATATGCATTAAAGAAAGCATGTGATGAAACAGGACAGCACTCAGCTCTTGAGTAGAGGAATGTCGTGGTTTCTGCTCAGAGGACAACTAAGTACTACACAGTTGTTCACACCCCCCTTCCCCCACAGTGCTGGGAAGGATGAAATAAAACAAAAGGCCCAGGAAATCAAGATAAGGACAGGGTGAGATGATCTTATCCATTAAGGCACAGGCAAAAGACAGACTCATTAGGGGAAGAAAAAAAGAACATAAATTTAATGCAGACACTAATAACAACACAATTTAACAGACAGAGTAGGAACACGAGGGGCGTTACATTTTGAAAACACCTTCCCACACCCCTCCCTTCTTCCTGGGCTCAGCTTTGCTCCCGGTATCTCTACCTTCTCCTCCCCAGAGGTGCAGGGGGCAGGGAATGGGGGGAGCAGTCAGTCCTGCCTCTTCTTCCACCTCAGGGAGGTGGGGGGAACTTCTCGCATTCCTGCCCTGTTCCAGCATGGTCCCCCTCACAGGAGACAGTTCTTCACAAACCAGCTCCAATATGAGTAACTCCCACGGGCGTGTGGGTCACCCCCGCATGTTGCAATCCTCCCAGTGCTGAACTACAACAGTGGGGCCTTGTTTCCACAAGGTCCCAGCCTCCTTCAGGTGCAGACACTTGTTCTGGCATGGGGTCCCCCACAGGCCACAAATCAGCATCTGTTCCACCAGTGAACCCCATGGGTGGCAGTGGGGGCAGCCCTGCCATCTCACCATGAGATACAGGAGAGTCTCTGCTCCAGCACACCTCCCCCTCCTTCTTCCTCCTCCTTTCTTCCACTGACCTCAGTGTTCGCACAGATGTTCTCCTTGCAACTTCTCCTCAAAACTCTCACAACTCCTCCCAGGTTCCCCTTCCTAAATACGTTAATCACAGAGGCAGCTGTTGCTAATTGGTCTGGCCTTGGTGCAAAGATCAGTCTGACATGGAGCCGGGGAACATTAAGAAACTTTTCACGGGGACACTGCTGTAGGTCCCTCCCCTGCTCCCAAAAATCTCCTGTCACTCACTCAAACAGGACAAGGAAGTAGAAGTCAAGAAAGTCAGAGGAAGAATGTGACTGCCAACAGTAGGATGTCAGTCTAGGCCAAGAACAGCTCCTTCTGACTAGGATGAGCAAAGGCAAGCTTTGTCACAAAAGTGGAAGAGAGTGCTAAGGCAAAACCAAAGCAAAGCAAGTTCCAGCTCTGTTTATCCTCCCAACCCCCAACACCATTATCTGCATCATTAGCCCTCCCTGTCTTCCTTCTGCTTCTTACTGAGCCAAAGAAAGGAAAATATGTTGGAAGCAGGAGGAGCTGAAGCAGCAGGAAGGTCTGTAAAGGGCATGGGGAAAACTCTGTGAGACTTTACAGCATGTGAAGAAAATTAATAAATGAGCCTCTCCAAAGAAGATGGCAAAATTAACTTACAGCCTCTAAGTACAAATAGTTCTCATTTTTCAGTAAATAATGTATTTTGCATAAATGCATATATTTATGCTCTCGCTTTAGAGGTGGCAGATTAGACAAAAAACCATACTCAAGCAGTGCTTTCCCATTAAAAGATATGTAGTGTTTTCTTCTTCCTAGTGAGAGGGGTTTCTTTTTGCCCTAATGGATTTACTTTCCCTCCCTAAACCTCATCCTCTCATGTTTTCTGTGGAGTTCTGACAGATAAAGTTTTCTGGGAAAGCACAAGCTTCTTTTGTTTCTGGTATGCATTGTGCCTACAACTCTTGTGGCCTCAATTCAGGAATAGGATTTGTTTAAATGCCTTTTTCCATTACTACTCCATTTTAAAGGGTGAACTGTGGTAGTTGAATGGACCACAACAGAATTCAAGCTCTACTTTCACCAGCAAAGCTGCAGTGTGTCCTAACACCTCTCCGTGAAGGCAGGGTGAAGACCAAAGCCCGGTCTCAGCAGCAGGACCCAGCATCATCCCTAAACCAGCAGTGTCTGCACAGAGAGGACTATCCTACCTAAACTGCAGTCCAGACCAGGGTGGACCCAAGCCCATCCTTGGTGGCTAACCTGGGGCCTAGGGCAGGTTCTGCCCCTATAGCATGGACCAGAGGGGCAAACACCCTCTTTTAGCCCAGCGAAGGGGGGGGGGGGGCAGGGCCAGGAACTGCAGTGGGAAAGGCTCCACGGCAGCCAGTGCAGGGCCATGCTGCCATGCCACCTCCTGCCACCCCACACCTGCCACCCACAGCAGGCAGGCAGAGGTGCTACGGCCAGAGGGGAGGTGTACACAGAACGGTGTGGCAAGGCAGACACGTAGCACTCGTGGGCTCCTAGCCTTCCCCACCATAAGCGCTCACTCAGCATCTTTTTTTTCCTTTCTTTTTCTTCTGTTTGTCTTAATTTTATTGTATTTCCTACTCTGTGGGAGAAAACTGCGGCCAAAAATAATGTTGCCAAGATGAGGGGATTGGCACATGCTGCCTGGAGTCTGTAGCAACAGCAGAGGCTTTAAATAGACCGCGTCCTGGATGCAAGCTGCTCCTGGAGGGCCAGCAGCCTCGCCCCAGTGAGGGGGGATGACAGCCGAGGGTGCAGGACAAGCTGCACCTCACTGCCCCCATGCCCATGCCCATGGGGTGTCACTCCCATCCATGTGTGGCTTCCCATTCACCCACAGCTCCCTGCTCATCCCTGGGGTGGGCTGATGGGCTGTGCCGGCTGGCGATGTGACCCATCCCCTGGAGATAACTGCAGTTACTAGAAATCTGTCATCAGTAAAGCTGTGGCCTGGTGGCAGCACGTGTGGGAGGAGGCCTTTGCTCCGAGTGTTACACGTGTGAAACGTCAAGTGTGGTGAGAGCTAACCCGGGGAGGCATTACTGGCGATGGCTCCACAGCCCCACTGACACGAAAACTGCACAGTGCTGTTATTTCATCAGATGTTGACCACTGGTGAATTTTCCAAGATAAAGTAGATAGGTGATTTCTCTCTCCTCACCCTTTCCCCAACCCAGAAGTTATCCCTGTGGACAACTCTCACCACCCAAGAACGTCAAAGTCTGGCAAGCCGAGTCAACCCTTCCTCCTTGGGTGACAATGGCATGGGGCAGGGGGATGAGCAGGAACCTCCAGTGTTTTGTAGCAGTGCACGAAAAAGCTGCGTCCTGCAACTGTGCGAGATGTAGGAGGGTCCCAAAAACAGCTTCTCTGAAGCCTGCAGCCTGCAGCCCTCTTCCGTGGGGGAACATCTCCCTCTGCCTAGTGCTTGGCATGCAAAGCAAGCACTAACTCCTGCAAAGCTTCAGCGCTGAGCTGCCCTCTATTTGCTCCTTCTGATTAACTCCTTCCATCTCCTTCTGCCTCTCAGCCCCTATTCCCCCAGCCCCCTTTATTCCTGTCTTACAGCAGCTGCCCACTGTTCCGCTCTCCCGGGGGTGCGGAGCCCTCCCTCCCCGCCTCGCCTCCGGCCGCGGGGGGGCAGAGGCGGTCGGTTGGGCCGGCGCAGCCCGTCCCGGGGGCGTCGGGGGGCACGGCGGGCGGGCGGGCGCTCCCGGCAGCATCTTCCCGCACAGCGTTTTGCGGCCTCTTACTGCTTCCGCTTGGCACCCGCGCTGCAGAGCAGTGCGACTTGTCCCTCCTTGGGCTTCCAAAGGCTGCCCACGCCCTGAAGGTCGCTTTCCTGGCTTGCCAGCTTCGATTCCTCACTCCAGACCTGCTTCCTCCCTGCAACCCCATCCTAGCAAACTGACGACCTCCAGAAGAGGGTCGGTTTCTCCCCGTTTCACTCAGTGTGTGCACATTCCCTCGTTGTTATTCTGAGCACAACGAGGTGTTATTGCTCGGTCCTAAGAAAGAGCAGTACTCTCAGTCTGATACCAATTGCTTACGCAGGCTGGAGAAGAAAGCAACTGACATGAATATACGCGCTTAGGATACAGGAGATACATGTTGGCCATTTCCTCTCTGACATCCCTGTGCTACTTTTACGGCGGATCGCAGCCGCGCCTACGAGTGTCCCGAAGGATACTCTTTCGAGGACAATGACACAGGACAGGTAGGGGCGCCGCTACCCCTTACTTAAAGAGCCGACTGCTACTTTTTCTCCCCCTCGCCGATGGACACACAAACCACGGAGAGAACAAGGAAACGTTCAGCCTCTGAGGTTTCACCATCTGCAAAGAAAACCCTAAACCAAAACAAACAAAGCAAAACAAACAAACAAAAAAACCACCCTCCGCTAGCGGCTTCAACCGCGTTAGGAAAGTTTCCACTCGCAGTAGCAGCCGCAAATCTGGCTGATCGATTGACCGGTATTTTTCGCTAGAATCCACGGTTTTTTATCCCGAAATGATGGGTGCGCCGAACCCTCTCCCGCCGCCGCCCTGACCCCCGAAAACAGGCCACACAGACAAACGGCAAATGGGCTCGGTCCGTCGCCACGAAACCCGAGCAGAGCCGCGGCACCGGCAGCCTCGGCGCAGTCCTTGGCTTTTGCCTCCGTACGCTGCCTCCTTCCTTTCGTTCCTTCCAAACTTTTGGGCGCTCGCTCGGAGCTGTATTTATAGACCTGGAGCCGACGGCTGTATTTTAGCTTGTGCCTCCTTTGGCTCGGGCTTAAGTCACTGGCAGGGAAAACGAAAAGTCGGCGGGCGGGCGGGCAAACCGGAGGACGGAAGGGGGGAAAGGGCTGGCGGTCCCGCCGACGGGACCCGGAGGGAGGCAGGGGCAGGCGGCCGGAGGTGCGGGGACCCCCCGCCCCGCTCCTGGCGTACGAGAGAGAGGTAGCGCGGGGGGGTCCGGCCGCGGCTCCCTGGGTGGGGAGAGGAAAGCCCGAGCCTCCAGGGGAGTGGAGGTCGGGACGGCCGCCCCATCCCGGTGTGGGGGGATCGGAGGGGCCGAGGGGGGCCGAGCTTGTGCTCGTGTCTGGGGCCGGGGGGGCGACACGGTGTTTGCAGGAACCCGCGCCGTAGGACCCGGTGAAAATAAAGTGCGTGCGAGGGGGACACGAGCAGCCGCCCGCCGCGCCGGGGAGGCGGAAAAGCCGGAGCGGCGACCCGGGGCCGAGCCCGGGGGCAGCCGGGGCGGGCCGTGGGCGGCGGCGCTGAGCCGGGGTGCTCGGTGGCGGCGGCGGGGCAGCGCCGGCCTCCGCGGCGGCGGAGCTGCTGGGGAAGGAGACGGCTCGACCGGGCTGCCGTGCGTTATTTTTTCTACGACGTCTCTATTGTGCTTTGAACAATCGAACCCTAAAACAAACCCCACGCTGCTCACGAGAAGAGGGAAAAAATAGCTGTCTGGAAACGCGTTTACTGGGAAAGGGGAAAGCTTTCCCCGCCTGCAGAAGAAGTGATTGGGGGATTACAAACGTGGGTGTTTGGGGTTTTGCTGTTGCTGTTGTTATTTTCCTTTTTGTTTTTATTCCCCCCCACGGTCTTCAAGTAAAGAAGCTCTTTTTTTTTTTTTTTTTTTTTTTTTTCCCCGCAGCGTGGATGGTGAAAGTCTCTAACCAAATATCTCAACAACGTGGATGGTGTAATTGTCATGTTGTTAAGCATTTCCTTATTGACGTGCACCACATTTAGTCTCTAATCTCCGAAATGGATGTCAAAGCAGTTTCTGACATCTTTATAGAGCCTGTCCTGTAGGTAAGTAAAAAAATGCGAAGCTGTGGAAGAAGCTTGCTTTGGGGCTGAAAATGAGACTTCCAGGTTTGGCTTCGAGTGGCAGAACGGCTGGAACAGCATAATTACACTTGGTTGTGCAGTCTGGCGTTACTATGACCCTGTTCAAACGCATTCTGATGTGCCACGAGGAAGGTATAAAATCGGATTAAAACTCCCAACAACCCATCAAAACCCGTTCAGAGCCCCGGCTCTGGACTCGGGCTTGTTTAAATCAGTGACACTGTAGGAAAAAAACCTTTCACCCGTCACGTCTCCGGGCAGATTTTTCTGTTTGATTACATTAATAATTTAATTTCTGTTTCCTACCGGCCCTTCCAAGTAGACAAATCAACCCCCTTCCAACAGGGGTGGGGGCTGTTATTTTTAGTTCGTTCGCTGGAACAAAATGTCCCAACACTCCCTGCTTTGAGTCTCATTGCGGTTTGACTACTCTTTGATATTTCAGACCATTGGTTTTCCTTGTCAAAATACCTGTTACAGGCAATGGCTCTCAGCTTGGCAAATCACTCTCAACAAAGTAGACAGGAGCATTTTCCTAAGTAAAGAAATGTTTTTAACACGTTGCAGGGAAATACCCGAAGTATTAAACTGGTAAATCTACTGTAGGTGCTACCCTTATGATGACCCTAACGGTGCACCTCGCTATCAGAACAAGAACTGATCAAATATTGCCATGCCGCCTTCTCCCCTGGATAAATACGTTTTGTAGGCACTTGCTGAACAGTTCTAGGGAGTTCTATATGCACTTCAAAAAAAGCACTAAAAATGCGCGTACGATTGAACTATCATTTTAAAAGTCCCTCTCCCCCTTCCCAGCTGCAGTTCTGCAGCTACTGTTTCGGTAACAGTACTTTAAAGTCGTCCCGTACCGTCGTCGTGTCCCCCCCCGTCGTCCCCGTCCCCCCCCCCCGAGGTGTCCGAGAGCTTCCAGCTGACACTACTACTGTGTCCATTTAAAAAAAAAAAGAAAAGTGTTTCTGTGTGTTTAGCTACAAGCTGTCCAACATAAATGCAAATAGCACTGCGAAGGGACACAACAAATTCGGTGGGGAGGGAAAGGGTAAAATCCACTCCTGTCAAGATGCCTCCTAAAGAGTGAATTACACTAATTCAGACCGCCCTTGAGATTATAACGCCATGCCCATTTACATGTACGCATAGGTACAGTCTGGGCTGTAGAAATGATAACAGGAGTTTTAAACTTCATGGCTGTAGATTTGGAAAGTTCTCATACAACTTGCGCTGGACACCCGCACACATTAGCAAAAACACTGCACTGAATTGAGTGCCTTATCGCTGCGGTCTTCTTCACAGGGTTTTCTGTCACCGCCAGGAGTATCCTCATGTACGATGCCCTCCGTGGCCAGGGGCCAGCGACTGAACGAAGTAGGATTAATAAAATATGTGAAATCTAGTCTTCTTTACATAGAGAGGTTGAAATGCGTGTAAGGGAAGCGTCGAGAAAATACGAAAATCCGAGTTTTGCAGCTCCAAACCATTACATTCACAGCAACAGAATACGATCACTACGCACGAAAGGGGCAAAACCCTGCTCATATAATTATTGTTATGACAAGGAGCAATAACTACTTTGTTATAAAAATATTGTTTCGTATGAAGAAATTGAGTGAGCAGCCATCCAGATGAACATTCCCTGCGTCTAACAAGCCTACTGTCTTCGTGACTTTTTGTGTGCTGCTAACGCCCCCGTCCTTTTCTATCGTTACTGTCTTTTTCGCTTGTAATTATGCACATTGTTTCCCACTTACCCTAATTTCAGCCCTAACGCTTCGAAACTGCATAGAGAAATAAAAGAAAGGCCGTTTTCTCCTGTAGGTGCGCATCGATAATTTCAGTATCTATTCTCCCCGTGCAGTAAGCTTTCCGTATGATTATACCGAGCCTGCTCAAACATTAGAGTCTGATTCCTCTGTATTTGTAGTGCACCTCAGTTGGCTTTTCCTGGTTCTTGAAAAGTAGTAATAAACTCTCTTTGATAGGTAGGGAAACCCTGCAAAAGCGGAGTGCGATACTGCCATGGTTCCTCAAGTTAGGCGCTTTTTCTTTGTACCGCTATTTCTGCTACAACACCCAGCCGGGCCGGTGTGTTTAAGGCGAGAGGGCTCCCGGGGTGAACGCCAGCAGACAGCGAGAGGCATAGGTAGGGAGGGCCCCCGCCCAGGGAGACAGCCAGGACGGGCACGGAGGGCGCCGGGGCCGCCGCTGCCCTGCCCTGCCGCCTCGCTCCCCGGCCTCGCTCCGCTCCCCGCCGCCAGCTCCACGCGGGACAGGCGCTGCCACCGGCCGCGCCCGCAGCCCCACGGCCGCGCTTCGTAAAACGGAGAGCGAAAGTGCGGCAGCGAGCAGCACAAGCATTCCCCGCGAACGCGCCCCCAGCCTCACACCGTCGCAAAGCCGCCATAAAGAGACTAAACATGGAGTGAGAAGCCCGCAGACGCGACGCAGGGCATAGTCGGGGGCGGTGGGGAGCGGGGGGACGCGCGTCTTTTGTTCGCCGCGGGTGCGCTCGGGAAGCTTCGTTTCAACTCCGCGTCGCGTCTGCAGCCGGATGAACGGGGTGAAGGCGACGGGCCCCACCGCACCTCCTCGGCCCCCGCACGCCCCGCGCGCATCGTTCCGCGCACGCACAGCGTGGGACACCTCCCCGACAGCTCTCCGCCTCTGCTCCCCGCAGTTCGGCCGGCGGCATTTCCCAGTCCCCGCGGCCGGCCCGCCCCGCCGCACCTGCCCGGGCAGTGCCCTTCGCCTCCCTCCCGCGGGCCCCGGGCGCCCCGCGCAGCGCGGGTCGGCGCTCCGCACCGGCGGCTCCCGCAGGGCAGCGGCGCAGCCTGCCCCGCCCTTCACCCACGGCCGCACGGCTTTCACTCATTTATTCTTACACGCGGGCGGATTTAAAAACACCGCTGGCGAACCCGGCGAGGCCGGCGGCAGGCGGGCGGCGGTGCCCCCGCCGGGGCAGGGGCGCCAGGGGCCCGCAGGGCACCCCTCCTCGCCCCACCCTAAAACCCCGCCGCCGCCCTCCTCCGCCGCGCTGCTACCGCCGGCCCGGCCTCGGCCGGGATTATTTTTAGGACGCCCGAGGCTTGCTTTCGTCCCTCCAGAGGAAAAGTCGCCTAATTCGGTCAGAGCCCCTCCGTGCCGCCGAGCAGCGCTCCCGCCCTGCCGGCAGGGCACGGCTTCCCCGCGGCCTCCGGCGACGCCTCCGGCCGCCACACGCGGGCAAGCGGCCGCGCAGCGGGGCCGCACGGCAAAGCCCCGGGGCGCCGGGCCCCGGCGGCCGCCCCGCCTGGCTGCCAGCCCCGCCGCGACGCCGAGGCCCCGGGCGCGGCCCATGCGCGGCCGCGCAGCGCAGCGCGGGCCCCGCGCGCCCCCTAGCGCCACCCGCGCGCCTCCGCCCGCGGCCGCGGGGCCCGTCCTGCCTCTGCCCTCCTCTGCCCAGCTCTGGGCCCGGCCTCCGGGGTGTGGGGCCCAGCCTCTGCCCGCCGCCCCCTCGGCCCCGGCACCTCCCCGCGGGAGCGGGATGCGGGCTCGGGGCCGGGTGGTGACCGTGGGGGCGCGCGTCGGTCCCGCCGCTTCAGCCCCACTCGCCCTCCTGTGCCCACCCCGGCTCTCCCCTGGGACGAGGGGCCTCTGCATCGCTGGGGAGCGGCCGGGGCGCCCGTCTGCACCTCCTGCCTGCTCCACATTGCCTGCGTCGGTGGTGAGAGCCAGCCGGTGCACTCCCACTGTCAGCACCGTCCTCTGCCGTCCCTCAGATTCTGGCTCGCCTGGCCCGGGCCCGAGAGACCCATCCTCTGCCCAAGAGCTTCCACAGGGCACAGCCAGCTGCTCGTCACTGCACACAGCCAGCTGCTTATCACTGTACGCGAGGGCACTGCAAACACGGCTTCGTTGCACACAAAGCCCGTGGAGGTGAAGGGACCATTAGCCTCACCTTACAGAAGGGAAGCAAGAGTAAAAATACCCACTAAGTTGACATCCCCTGCTTGAAATGATTAAAGTCTTGTTCTACTTCAGGTCCCCCAAGTACTGCACAATAATGCTTATGGACACAGGTCCCTGTTAAGGCTCCAGAATTCACCTCAGCTCCTAATTTACTGAGGTGTGATGAGTGCTTAAGATTGTTTACTGGTATCCCTGCATGCCTCTTCCCCATTATGTGCACTGAAAAATAACATTCTGTGGAATTACCCTGGCAGGTTTACCAGCAAGCTTGATGCCTGCAGAGATGCTTATGCACAGCTTTTCAACAGAGCTCTCGGTTTCTTGCAGTCTAAGCTTTGTACCATGTGCTCTCGCATGCCATCTCAACATGAAGCGACAGCACTGTTTGCTGAGGACTTTTTAGTTCACCCACTGCCTTGACTTGTTAACCAGCTCACATCTAACATCAGTTGGCTCTTTGTAAGTCATACCTACCTCGGACATGCAAGCAAATCTTCAAATGCGGTCAGGCTGCCAGTGTCATCCCATTTTATGCAATAGAGAAGCTAACACCAGGAAGCCATTATCTCCACGAGGGACAGAGTGTGCAACTCCTGACCTTCACTTTGCTTTAGGCAGATGAGGTTGGCTCCTACCATACTAATGAAATGAAATACAGTTCTCCACTTTACTACAGAATAGCAGAAATTTAGACTGAGGTCTAAACAAAGTCTTTATTTGATGTATAAGTAACTAGGCAACTTCAAGAATAAGAGAAAAATGACGTGTAACAAGGAAGGATGAAGAACCTAGATTTGTTCTGTCTTGAAAAGGAAGGTTGAGGAGAGCCATAGTAGAGTTCAAGCACAGCTTTAATGGTGACGGGGAGAGGAGAGGGAGATGACATTTTTTCCTTGCCATTTGAATATGTCCATCCCTAACATTTCCAGAGTAGCTGTCTGGGAATTTGTCCTGTACCTCTGGGAACTGAAGCACATAAGGTATGTTTAGAAGTAACAGGTGGGGCAAAAGTGGTTCTTAGGATGCCTGCTGTTTGAGAAGCCAGATTAGATTTTGGTGTAATTTATCAGAGCTGGAGGCCAACCCCATGTTACAGTAGTCCTCCTAGTGCTACTTATGGCCACAGTATGCCTTACATTTTTTATGTTAATTTCCCTCCCTTCATGACCTATACATGACTAACGGTCATGTCACTCTAGTCCACTGATGACTGCTGAATAACCAGGAAGCAATACCAAGTGTGAAGATCTCTCCCAGTCTCCAGCAAGCCCAGTCACTACATAGGCTGTCACCTCTTCACAAGGACAAACTCCTCAGACCAGAGCATAGCAGCGGGGAGAGCCATGAGAGAAGGAAGGTTTTGAAAGGGTTACTCAAGTCTCAGTCCCATGCACAAGGCTCCACCCAGTCTGGTAATGGGGGGATGTTCAGTGCATATTTCTGGGCTTAACTCACAGTATCTTAACATTACCCCCGGGATGAAATATACCCTCTTTTATGAGCTCAGGAGTGGTAAAATAAGAACTTTGGTGAAGTATGCAGAGGTCATCCTAATTCATGAAAATGAAACAGGTTCCCTACAAGAATGATTTATCGTGTTTTGTTACCAGATTTTTAGACTGCCATTATTTTCTATACTTAACCTTTTATGGGGCTTTTATGATTTTGTTAAATGGCAGTTCATTTACAGGGAATGTTCTGCTCCCTTCCCCAGTCAAGGCCCTAATATGCAAAGTCAAGTTTAGTTTTTATTTTTCACTTTGCAGTTCACTTCTCAGAAAGTTTATAGATTCTGAAGGAAAAGAACTTCTGCTACAATGGTAACCCAGGGATAAAATGAAAGGAAAACAGCAATGTAGCTTGCTTTTATGTTTAGGGGACTCCTTGCGAAGCTTATTTAGAGAAAATCACATGCAACCCTGAAGAGCATAAAGACACTATCACCTGCTTCGGGAGTTCTCGATTTAATTTCTTTAGATTCTCTTCACATTCACACGCAGGGCCCCTGTGTAGTAAACAGTAAACCAGTATGACGGTGTAGCCTTCAAGACTTCAAGATCTTTGAACACTTAACCAGGTTTGCTACTTTACTTTGCATCTGCAGCAGAACAGACTGTGAGGCTACTACACTCTTTCTCAAGTGGCCTGATCTGCTGCTGCTCATCAGGTAAGTGAATCCCTCATGCCTGAAAGGGAGACATGCAGACATGGGGGACTCAGGGTGATGAGCTCCTCTATACCATCATAGAAATTATACCGTTTGTATAATTTGCCTGTAAGTAAAGTTTAAGAGCAACGAGCCACAGCAAGTTCTATTGATGGTGAGCGGAATGTATGCTTGCTAGAGGCTTTCTAGCTGACCCCAGAACAAAGAAGGTACCTTTGTTATTAAGAAATTCCCTGTATCATTCCAGAAAACACAACCAGAATTAGGAGGTAACCGGTCCTTTATTTCTGAGGCAAATTCTGCTGAACAGCTGATACTGAGCAGGAGGGAATCGTTCGAACATCTGTCTTTGTAGTGGAGTTGGAAGCTTCTGAGATGATTCCCCAGATGAACAGGCTGATTTTAAGGCAAGCACAATTTTTAAAAAGTTCTAATTCTCTGACTGTGAAAGATTTTTCACTAAAAACCAGAGCCTATACTGTCATGCATTTTTTTTGTATTTCATCCCATCTGTTAGGTATGTAAGTATTAAGAGCGCTACCCTTTTTTTCTGTAAAAACATAAAAATTGATGCGTCTTCCTTCTTTTCATTAAGGGAAGGAAGTGAGCAATGAATACAGGCTAAGGATATATTCGTGGCAGTTTGCTGTCATTTTGCACAATTCCAGAAGTGTATGTAAAATGGAAAGTAGGGGCCACTAAAAGCAATTTTCTAAGTCCTATTAGCTGCCAAGTGGAATCACAATACATGGTTTAGCTGGGAATCTGCAAGGTTTCACACCTAATTCTACTGGACTTAAATTTTAATTTGCCATCAGAACAAAACCTCTAATTGCGAGCAGAAGCATCTTATTACATCTTTTATGCGACTGTGACTCACACATTGACCGAACTGTAAGGAAAGAATTTTCCCTTGCATACAGATGATGATCCCGCTTGAATGTTCTGTACCTAAGAATTCTTCATGATTTCCTAATAAGAAACAGAGAATGAGAGGAAATTATCTTCATCTGTTTCTCTCACCCATAAAGCCCAAAATAGACAAAGTGTTAGAGCGACTGCATACCATTGCACCTTCTTCAGTGAACTCCTCTTGCACAGTCCTCAACTAGCAAGCCATTAAAGAAAAAAAATATGTGGGGACTGGAACTTTTGTATCTCAGATATCAGTGAAAGGCTTGTAGTAAATACAGGGGGAAAACTTTGAAAAAGTGTAGAATTAGGAGTCAGAAGAATAAAAGGAAAAAAAGAGGAAGAGGGCGCCTACTGAGACTTCTCTCTCCAGACACTCATGATCAAAGCCCACCACTGCCATTAGGCAATCAATCTGCAGTTGCATACATGAAACTTTGGCAGTGTATAGTCTCCACTGCTTTCAACAGCAGCTTTAGACATCTGAAACTGGGCACTCTCCCAAAATTTAGATCCAGTTGCACTATACATTCCAGAAAACACAGCACCAAATCAGAGGCCCTCTTTTACCCATGTTATTTTCAAGCTGCAGCGTATGAAAAGTTGTGCTCCAACCCCTGCATTTAACCGCTTGGGTTGGCTATATTTTTGTCCTCCAGCTTCATCAAACGACACACGCTGCTAGTAGGCAATTACTGCCTAAATGCATTGTTGTTTTAGGAGAGATTACTGAAAATGTGTGCCTGTCCTTCCTGACTAACTCCTTCCAGGATTATTCAATCACCTAGACTTCTTTATTTTGTAAATAGAAACCTACACTGGCATAACATTTTGTAAGTGTAATGCAGCTTGCTTCTTGAGTGACCCTGAATCTCCTGATTAGTCTTGCTTTTCAGCTTTCAAACCTCTATGTCTTTTGTGCTGGGACATACTCCTGCTCTTAATTCAAAACCAGTTCTAGCAGCCAGTCAAAGTTTTAGCAGCTTCCTCGCTCACTCCACAGTCAGAGGTTTTTCAAGCAGCTGCACTGAATTTTCTTGCAGGGAGATGAATTCAAACGAATTCTGCAGTCACGATTGAAGCACAGAGGGCAGCCTCAGTTAGTTAATCCTAATCTATTTACCTAGATGCTTCTGTCTTCCTCTGATTAAACACCTCTTTAGAGATAATTTAATCTCAGCATATCCAAGGGATACAGAGGCTGTCCTCTGTATTTGGGGTATTTACTCAATTTTATAGTTCCAGAATACTCCATTTCTTAATACTTTAGCCGTCTTTCATTCCATTATCAGAAAACGTGAAGTAGCTATAGATACACAGGACATTTGCTAAACTCTTCCACATCCACATAAATGCCCTGTGGAATGTGGACCCTCCAGTGAAGTTCTGCAGGAGACAGCCTTCTACAAGAGAAAGTCAGAGACCAAACACCACCTAAGAGGATACACACGGAAGTGTGGTGAGATCCAGAGCATGCCCATGAAATAATCTGTGTATTTACGATAAGAAGCTCACTTGCTCTTGGATAACCTCATGATTGCTTTTGTTAAATCCTTGGCAGCTTAAAAGGCATCTTGCTTTCTAGCGTCTGGGCCTTCTTCCTTTCTCTTTTCTTCTCTCTTCCCCGTACAAGGGCCCCCTCTCTTCACTCAGCTCCCACTCTCCCTCTCAAATGACATTCTTTCTGTACTTGTCTGCGCAACAGCACAAGGCCCAGGCTGTGCTTCTAAAAGGCAGGAATAATGCCCTAGTTTCTCTGAGTGATTGATGCACTATCCGTGGGGAATACCACATGTTGGTTAGAGGGGTTCGCAAAGCCACCCATGTTAAGATACCTGCTGATCTGTTTTTTTACTTTCACTACAATTTAAACAGAAATATTTGGTGAATGTTCCTTCGACTATATGGTCTTTCTTCTTCCTGTTCAGAAGCTGAAACCCAAGATTTCAAGGCAGATCCAGACAACAAATCACACACACACAGAGTTGTAAGTTACACAAAGGTCTATATTTAATATCTAAAATAATTAAAACTTGAAGAAAATATTTTGCTTGAGCAGATCTATGAGGCAAGTCTTTAGTTCAGGCAGGGCTGCCTATTCTAATTAAACACACACATAGCCTTCCTTTGACTAGTATAGCTAGAGAGCTCCAAGCAGCTGGCATTTTTTTTCCTAAACCCTTGGCCTCCTTTGCCAAGCCCAGACACTACACTTCAATGTGTATCCAAAGACAGCCCGGGATGTGGATACTTGCCCTTCTTGGGTGAGTGGAGGCATACTACTTCACCTTATGCCTGAGCCTGCACCTGAGGCATGGAGACATCTGTTACCAGACAAGCTCTCAAGTGTTAAAAGACTTCAGTTTTACTGTGATCTTAATAACCAAGAGCAGTTCTATCCTTTAATGTTACAGGGGATGTTCCTGTTTCCATCAGGTCAGCAGCAGAATTCTCATTAATTTCAGCATGTAATGGGAACATTGACTGAGCACCTATCAGGGGAAACAGATGTGGTAAAAGTCAGAGAATTGTAAATGCCTACACTGATGAGCTTGATCCAAATGCCTCAAGATGCTGGCGGTTCAGATCTGAATCCAGGCTGTGAAGTTCAGGAAAAGCTTTATTGATAACCCTTTAAGAAATTAACCTGCTGTTTTTATCCAGTTATGATTTTGTATAAGGAAAGCTTAACCTTTAGGAAACTGACATTTTTCCACATTTCCAGACAAACTGTCACAGCACAGCCGGCTTTCAGTCAAAAACTATCCTGGGCAAGCTGGAATTAAAAAAAGAAAAAAAAAAAAAAAGGTAATTCCTATATTAATTTATATAGATAATTAAACAATTTAGTTATTTTTCAGTTTCTAATTATATGCTGCTATATGTTATTTTTCTGTATCTCTAAGTCTCTTGAGTAAAATCAGAATTGAAATGACTCTATAAAGCTCACAAATGTTTGCCAAGTTTCAACTAAATGTTGCCATCTACTGTTAGAATAATAAAAAAATAAATGGATGAAACTAGCACTGTAATTGTGGAAGAACTCAGTGGATATTTGTGTCCTATTGTGCTCATGCACAAGGGATTTTTCTTTGAATGCACAGGCAATAATATGTTCGTAAATCCTTCTGTATGTCAGAGGGAGAATAGAGTTCATTGTTTGCAAGACCTCATTATGATTACTTTTCAGCTTCTATAAATGTTATAATAGTTTCCAGATTCAGCATTTACGGTATTCAGTATGAAGAGAGAAAATAGGTTTCACTGAAAAGCTTGTTCTAAATGCTCCTCATCTATACTTTTTTTAACCAAGCACACACAGAAGTGATAGCAACGTCCACAGCAGATTCCTCAATATTTTACCTCTCCAGTATTGAAACTAAAACCCACCCACTACCCTTTACTGACAAATGCATAAGGGGTAGCTTTACATCAAGATCAGGCACAAACATCTGGGTAAGGACAGAAAGACCTATCAGTTACAGACTGCTTCTGTTCTGACCTGGCATGAACATCTGGGTAAGGACATAAAGACCTTTTGGTTACAGACCGCTTCTGTTCTGAGCTGACAGTAGAAAAACTACTGTCAGTCTTTTACTTTATGAACAGCAAAAACAGAATTTAAATGGGCTTAAAAATCTCAAGAGAGACTACCCCTGAGGCTCCAAAAAAGAAGGCAATGTGCATGTTGACATAGATGACACTGGAGCAGGGGATGGATTTCAAGCAGTTATGGCATTTCTGGATTCCTGCAGCGTGTACCTTAGCTGGCATACTACACTTATTTCTCCATGTCCCATATTTGCTCCTTGAAAGGAACCCACAGAATTTTCTACACCAGATTTTGATGGAAAAATATAGTAAAATATATTCACCTAACAAGGCCTGGCATGTTTCAGACAGAACTTCTCACAATTTTGAAAAATCCTCTGCTCACGTGTTGTTTATTACATTCTCAACCATCCTCAGTTGCCTGTCAGCCCCACAAGTTGAGAAAAGGTTAGAGGCTACCCATACTATCCAGAAAAGAAGAAATCTGAATACTGAAAAAACAAGAACAATGCACCGTATCATGCAGTGCCACCTACAGCTGGAACCGAGAATTAAAAATGATTTTTCAGTAGGGCTGCCAGAGACTTGTGTTGCTGCTGATGGAACAGCATCATAGAATGGGTCTTGCTCAGCTATGTAACATAGAAGATAAAATTGAGGGAATATTAGTAATGTTTACTGTTTCAGAGTTTCTTTCAATTCTGCCAGATTAGGTTTCCTCAAGGTACAGGAATATGATTTTTCATTATGTAAATTCTGATTCAGCAGACAAGTGCAGTTAATGTGAGGTGCAATGTAGGATGGATTAAGAGACGTTAAGCAGTAGCCCTGGACCCTGGGAACTGTGTACTGAATAGTTTGTTTCATCTTTGTGTGTTATTGCATGAAAGAAAGAACATGTCAGTCAAAAGCAGTATCAGGAATAACATACAGGTGTCTTTGTTAGGAGTTGTTCAGTACAGGTCAAAGCTCGAAGAACTTTTTGAGATGCAATAGGATGGATTGAGGAAAGCCCAAACTTAGTGGAAGTTGAAATTACCAGTGGACATGAAAAGCAGCAATAAAGGCTTCTGTGGAAAAGGCTAAGACACCCAGTGACTTCTTTGCCTTGATTTTAACTGGTTATGTTTGAATTCAGGTCTCTTAGATCCCTAAGCCTACTATCAAGGCCTTGGGGAATGAAGCATTACACAGAGTAAAGGAGGATTCAGTTAAGGAGTACTTAAGAAGGTTAGACCCTTAAGCAGGTCCATGGGACCAGACAGCAAGCATCTCAGGTCGTTGTGGGAACTGGCTGATGTCCTGGTTTCGGCTGAGATAGAGATAATTTTTCTCTTAGTAGGTAGAATAATGCTGTGGTTTGGATTCAGTATGGGATTTGGTATAAGTTGTTGCTAAGAAAATCAAGGACTTTTCGATTTCCCATATCCTGCTTGTGCACAGGTGCACAAGAAGCTGGGAGGAAGCATAGCCAGAGCCATGGACCCAAACTGGCCAATGGAACATTCCATATCATACATTGTCATGCTCACTATATAGATGAGGGTGGACTGGGAAGCCAGCTCTCTCTCTTCCAGGGCAGTAGATTTTGGATTTTCTCTTCTGTGGGGTCATTAGCTGAGAATGAGCTGGGCATTAGTGGGTGGTGAGCAATCACATTGTGCATCACTGGTTTGTATTTTCTATTATCACTATTATTATAGGTATTATTTTAATTTAATTTTATTTCAATTATTAAATTGTTTTTATTTCAACTTAAGAGTCTCCTTACTTCACCCCTCCAATTCTCTCCCTCATCCCCTGAGGTGGGGAAGCGTGAGCAAGCGACTGCGTGGTGTTTGGCTGATGGCTGTGTTTAAACCATGACAGCTGATGTCCGTGTGAGACACTCTGTACCATCTTCAAAGTGTCATGGTGTTTCAGAGAGGTTTCTGATAATTTGGAAAAGGTAAATGAGACATGGTCTTGTTCAAAAAGGGCAAGAAGGTGGGTCTAGGGAATGTCAGGCTGGTCAGCCTCATCTCAGTCCATGGTAAGATTATGAAGCAAATCCTTCTGGAAGTCATGTCCAGATGACTGAAGAAGAGTAAAGTGATTCAGAGCATGGATTTAGCAAGGACAAATCATACCTGACCAACTGGATTGCCTTCAGTAATGTCCCATATAGACAAAAGGAAAGCAGTGGATACTTTTTACCTCAGCTTAGTGAGGCCTTCAGAGCAATCTCTTGTAGTATACTTATAGTCAGATTGGTGACATATAGACAGTATGAAAAAGCTCTATAGTAGGTGGAAAACTTTCTGGACAGACAGGCTGATAAGGCAGTGATCAACATTATGAAATCTGTTGTTGGGTACCTGTGACATTGCGCAGGAATCAGTCTGGGGATAGAAGTGTTTAAGCAATCTTTTGCTTGCAAATTTTTTTTATTATGCATCTTTTGATTGTGTGTAAAAAGCAAATTTTTGTAGCTTCCAGACTCTGAAGGAACTGAATGCAAGCATATGCTGAAATTTGTTACTTTCTTTGCTTCTATACAATGTTATTCCTTCGAGTCTGCTCTTTGGGTTAGAATTGTCAGTCTATTGAGGGAAAGGCTTGCTCATAGCATGCTGATAAAGGAACTATCTCACTACATGACAAGAAGTGCCTGCTTCCAACAGATTATCCCTTCACCATCCTTTATTGCAGCTGGCCTAACCCCAAACTGTTCTGGGAGGTGTCCTGCATTAACTATAGTGCATTTTCAATTGTGGCAGTAAGAATTGCTTTAGAGTTAAAAAAGCCAGCTCTGATTTCCTAATTCTGGTGGTAGGTTGCCTGTCAGACACCACAGAAAAACTCCAATAGCAGACATGGCAATATTTTTACTAGAACTTCCCCTATCTCATGCTGTCAGTGAAAACATTTCCCAAAAATGTTCTGCATGCCTATAGTGTTGCTGATCTGACACATTAAAAGGCATGTCCTCTTTGTAGATAAGCTGTGCTCTTTCTCTGCATGAGCAAACACATCTAGGGATAGGAATAGGAGCAGAGATACCACACAAAGGAGGAAGCAGTGGCCAGTTCAGTCTTATCCATGCAGAAGAAGGCGCAGTGAGGATCTTATCGATGTATATAAATGCCTGAAAGGAGTATGTAAAGAAGATGCAGACACTCTCTTTCCAGTGGTGCCCAGTGACAGAACTAGAGGCAATGGGCACAAACTGAAACACAGGAGGTTCTCTCTGAGCATGAGAAACACCTTTTCACTGTGAACTGGCACAGGTTGCTGAGAGAGGTGGTGGAGTTTCCACCATTGGAGATATTCAGAAGCCATCTGGACATAGTCCTGGACAACCTGCTCTAGGTGTCCCTGCTGGAGCAGGGGGGTTGGACTAGATGAGCTGCAAAGGTCCCTTCCAACCTCAACCATTGTGTGATTCTGTGATTCTGAGCAGCTTTTTTCCTGTAGGAAATTGTGGCATAGTCTACTAATCCCATCTTGTTTAGAAATAGCCCTTTTCTACGGTAGTTAGCAGTGTATGTTTAGATATGAAGAAGCAGAAGGTAACATGGCAGATCTAAATGTGTAGCTATGCTGAAGCACACAATGCTCCTATAATTTCCTTTACTATTCAATTTAAATGTCCCTTTATGTCCATTAAAATGTCCCTTTAAACTGTCCATTGAGTTCATTTAGTCCATGAGAAATGGTGGGGCTTTACACCCCTGGGGCCATGTACCCATGTAACAAAGCAAAGAGTTTCCACAGTTACGCAGAAAGACAGTTTTGTTCCTTCTTTACTTTCAGCTTTGTTCCTTCTTCAGCATATGCATATTATGCGTCAAAATTCATATCACATGAATAAAACCCCAAAAGGTCTATATATGTAACCATCAGGTTTTAGACTGCTACAAGAGGCAGGGAAGAGGAGTGAGATGCAGTGGGATTTATGAAAACCAGTTCCCAGAGGGTCTCAAATCAGTAAGCCGATCTGTCCAAGAGAGCTTTCTAGGCTTAATTGGTCACAGTTCCTGGTAAGGACAGAATGTTACAAACATCTATGAAACTTTGCAGCTTGGAACAGAAACATGTCACACATCCTAGAAGCTCCTTCTGACTTCCAACCAATTATAATTGTTGAGACTGCTGTTAGGCATTTGAATTGGTGCTACATTTAAGACAGTGTTATACATACAGATATAAAATTACACACCTGTGTGGGTGACCTTCTTTCATGTGTTTCATCCATGATTTGCAAAACATTTTTCTATCAATCAACCATGATTATTTTACTTTGTTGTCCAGATTTTACAAATATGAAAAATAAGGAGTTATAATTTGATGTCTTGCTGAGGACTGGGAGAGAACAGAGAGCAGAAGTCATATTTCTGGGCTCTCCTCACAAAACATCACAGCAATGAATGCACTGCAGACTGAGAACACTGGTAGTGAACTGCAAAATGGGGGAAGATAAGGTCACGTTTGATAAACATTTCATGTTACTGGTCATTGCAAAAGAAGAGATTAATTGCCTCAGGGTTATTTAACCTTTCAGGTTATATTAATTTAAGAAAGCTCATATAATAATTTGTCTCATAATTACTTAACTGCATAAATATTGGGATCCTATAACTGTAATTGAAACTAATGCATCCTAAAAAGAGATTTTTAATTCTGCTTAGGAATATATCTGATTTTGAAATGGCACAGATGTATAATTTATATAATTTAATTAATATCCAGATATCACAGAAAACTCCGAGAAACAGATTTGCCAACATTAAGAAATCAAACTCTCACAGTATCTTTGAGAGACATTTTACAGGTGAAAAACCTAATTATATGCAGATTGAATGACGTGCCTACTGTGGTCAATGTTGCAAGCCTACGGCAAATTTTCCCAGTCCCTTTCATATCACAGATGGGTGAAGTATCCACCATGATGTTCTAGCACAACTGAACTAGGTTAATATTATTATTCCCTGTGACCATCCTCGAAAATCAGAAGTTTTTATATCTCACTGATAACCAGTCTTTCCTATCATGAAAGATGTTTAGGGAACATGTATCATGCTGAGAGTCCCCTTAGAAGATGAGCACATGGCTGGTTATGATGGTAGATGTGATTGGGTTATAACCTCAGGTGAATGTAGCAGTGATTAACAGATGAGAGGTGGCAGCAGTAAGCCTACCTAGTTCAATTACAAACAGCACAGCATGTGAAACTGTAATCACTTTACAGCCTCAAACCTTGTAAAACCTCTCTCCCCGTCACATATTTAATATGGTTCTGATGTACATCAAAAAGGGAAAGATATTGAGGAACATGATGAGGAAAGATTTGATAAACAGCATTCCTGTTTACAGAGAAAACCTTGTCAGGTTTTTTTGACCCAGTATAAATATTTTTTTTCCAAAAAAGTAACTATTAAGGGCAGATTCTCAGTGAAACAAATGAGATCATACCAGTGAATAATCTGGATCCTTCAAATCTTCAAAATGTAGACATAACTGGTGAAATCACTATTAAATAATAATTCTCTGTTTTTTCCTCTCATTTAATAGCCACTGAATAGATTTTAATAGTGTGTCAGTCTCTGGGGCCAGGTGGTATGAATCAATGCCCTTAATTCAGTTCTGAGGTTTAGATTATAATAGCATCCAGGACTGATTTTTAACCTGTTAGTTGCTTAATATTTTGTTATTTCACAGATATCAGCCGACCAATTGTTTGAGCTTTTTAAAAAGTAGGTATTCTCTAAAAATGTTTATTCAGCATAAGAAAATCTCTTTCATATCAGTCGAATGCAGAGCAAGGGGTCATGGATTAGATTTCTCAATAAAGCCAGAAGTTTGACATCATTGTGCCTGTTCCTTATGAACTCCTGCCAGGTAAATCTTAATGACCATGCAAATCTAAACCAGATAATTTTTATGTTTTGCAGCATAACAAAACACCATAGGATCTTAAGCACTTTTACCTGCACATAGCATGTTAAATAAGATAACCAGGGAATTTTTTAACAATATATGTGTAGGATTTGGGTGGGAGATTTTTTGTTTATTTGTTTGGTTTGCATTCCATAG
This sequence comes from Athene noctua, assembly GCF_965140245.1. Lineage (NCBI taxonomy): Eukaryota > Metazoa > Chordata > Aves > Strigiformes > Strigidae > Athene > Athene noctua. Next base: position 65,641,888 of record NC_134077.1, on the reverse strand, counting down.
ATACAATAAAAGATCTCATCTTTCTAACTTCAGGACTGAAAGCACTGGAAAGTTCTGTGACCTCCAGAGTTTGAAGGGGCCCTACTAACAGCATCTCTTATTTTGTCTTACCCTAAGCACCACTTTCCTAACCCCAAATAGCATATTGAAGAGGTAATTAGCACAACAAAATCTGACTATAACCATCTGAGACCCCTTATTTTAACACCAATTAACCAATTAAGTTTTAAAATCTACTGTTCTGTTACCAAGAATAGAAAACGCGTTTATGTAGGATTTATACTGTAGGTTGTTGAGCTCCTGCTTAGGGAGCTCCCAGTGCAGCCAGTGTAAGGGTCACAAGTGAATTGAAAGAAACTGCCCACAGAGATATAAGATGGTACATAAAAAAAAAAAAAAACCAACCAAAAAAACCCCAACAAAACTGCAGTATCTTCTCACTGCAATCCAAAAAGCCTCAAAGAAGCAGGGCAAGCACTAGAATGTGTGTAGTCAACACATGCCAGTTGCCCAAGGGACAGTATCAACAGTACTTTGAGCTCTCATGGGCCCACAGGTACACTTCTGTTATCTCCTTGACAGTAATAACATTTTACTAGCCTAATGCTTCAGTTTGTGTTATCAGCATTATACAGAATGAACCTGTGATATATTTATAATATGCCATCCACTGTGCTTGTGAGGGTGTTTTCAGGAATATAACATTTTAAAATCTGAAGGAAATATTGAAAACAGAAGAGGAGAAAAGACTTTCTGATAGCCAAAGAACAGAAAGAGTAGTCCTGTGTAAATGATGTGTGTGGACTTGAACATGGGATGTTCTGAGTAACAGCAGTTCTGGTGGTACCAATGTCACCTTTGTCTGAAAAATCACTGGTAACGGCAGTGACAATATCCCTAAAAAGTCTTAGAGAAAAAACCTGAAAGCACCTTTACAGAAGATGAAGCACCATTTCAAGTTTTAGCAAAATTATAAAATGATCGATCAATTTGCACAGCAGCCCAAGTAACTGAACTGTCTGTAGACAACCTTATCTTTTATTAGTCTCTTGTTAATCGTGTGACACGATTTTACACTGGAAATCAGGGCCTACAGGCAGCAGCTGAAAGACAGAAAAGAATCTGTGTGAGTTCTCTTATAAAAACATTTTTGTTCTCCTGTATGTGGTATTGGTAGCATTTTTTCTGCAACAGCAATGAGCACAGTCTGATAGTTGAAGATAAATGTTGAGCTGCAGCAGCAGTATTTGTAACAGTTACTCCAACCATAGGTGCTATGAGCTGGCAATGGTAGGCAAACACAGCTGTCATAAGGCTTTATCATAAATATCCATCAGGGCAGCAAAGCAGGCTCCCTGGCAGAGCACGATACCACTTCTGATCCACGCATCTCTGGTGTTTCCTAGGCATGGGATAGTAGCAATATATTGCTAAAAGGATTATGCTATGCTGAAAATGACTATTCATGTATTAGAGGAATTAGACAACTAATCATTACAGTGAAGATTTCAGAAAACTGACAACATCTTTCAAACTGAAGAAGCCCAGGAGTTTGGGGTGCACACAATAGAAAGAAGGGGAATTCATGGTTGCTGGTTGATGCTAAAGGGGCCAATGCTGACTAGACCAAGGTGAAGATAACAAGCTGTTTGGCTGCAGAACTGTGAATGAAAGGTCATTTCATTCCATGTTACATAATTCTATTAAGAGAAATCTTCATACTGGAACAACAAGTCAGAGAGAGATCTGTTTATTTCCAACAACTAAACCTAAACCGTATTAAAAAATATTCTGGGTGTCATGCGTACCTTGTTTTGTGAAAGCTGAGTTTCTGAGAGTCTAATGCATCCTCAGTAAGTTTTTCTTTTTATCAACAATCTGTTATTTTAAAAATTTGTTTTGAAATCCTTTTCCTAATTTGAAAGATGCTTAAATACCATCCACAATCAGATACAGTTTGGTTATGTGATTGGAATGACCTGGTGAGTATTACATCATTACAGCTGCTTTGAATATTTTTGTCACTGCCTTACATAAAATGTTAAGTAACCATTGCAGGAGAGGCGCGTGAACACTTCCCTTGCAGGTTTGCCTCATGGTTATCCTTTCCACAGAACAAGCTGTGATTCAAGTTAGATGTGGCTCCCATAACATTTTTCCACCATTGCCTTAATTATTTGATGAAAGAGTTTCTTCTGAAGAGGTGCAATACAGTACTGTCTGTACAGCCAAGTGATCTACATTTGCTTGGCTCCTCTGCAAATAACATCCAGAAGTCTGAGAATTTTGCACGTGAGACTTTGCTGTTCATTTAAACAGATGGCCTTGACTGTAGCAATCCATACATCTACATCAAATCTCAGTATAGAAGATAGGATTTCAAACCAGGAGTCTCCTAACAAGTCTGTTCTGGTCTGACACGCTCATTACAGAGGGACAGATAACCTCTGCCTTGGAGCTAGAGCTACTTTCAAAAATAAAAAGTAAAACAAAAACTGGTCATGAATTTAGACAAGTTTTGGCATATGCATGCCAGGCAGACTGAAACACAGCTGGATGGGATAGGTGTTATTTTTCAGTAACTGTCATTGTTCCCCTCTGGTTTTCTTCTCAGCATTATGTGAGGCAAGTTTCTGCACCAGAAGAATTCCAACTCAATAGACTGATAGGCTGCTTTATGGATTTCCTCAAGATCACGTATGTTTAATTTGCCAGCTAGAATTACTTAAAGGCAGGTTTATTATCCAGTGTATTGTTTAGACACTATGAAACTTTGTCTCTAGGTAAAAAACATTCACTAGGTCTTACATTAAGCCAGTACTAACATAAGATGAGATATTAATTGAAAAAGTTATTTTAAATTGTGAGATGTCCATCATCTACCTTAGTTTTTGATAAAGGAATTTTTTTTTTTAAACTCTGTTGAAAAAAACCTTATACACTTCAAAACCAAATATTTTTACTGTCTAATATTACATTGCATAGATATCCTAAGCATTCTGCAGGCTGCACTGAATTCTCATTTAATCTGTCCACACATAAGTCAGACAACTAAAAAGTAAGTATAATGAGAGGCTCAATGGCTCGATTTCTACGTTTTACCTAGCTACATAGACAAGACTGTATTGCAAGGGTTTAGTTTAACCACAAGGACTTTTCAGCCTCATGTAATGGTACCATGTCATCAAAATGATTGCCATGGAACTTAATTCATCAAAGAGTTTGCTTTGAAATCCATACACCTTAGGGAGGTTCACTTTTTTTTTTTTTTTCAGAAAAGTGCACAGCGTTTAGCAGCTGAATCTTCTGCATCCTTAACATAGCCCAGGAAAAAGCTTCTCACTCTAGGCCATTTTGCTAGATGTTATGTCATCATTCAAGAGAGAAATAAGCCATCACATGTATCCATGGGTTCCTCTATGTTGATATAATTACACAGGAACAGAAATTCAATCAGAAATTCAATGTATCAGACAGAAAATTTAAGTCATGGTACACAAGGAAAGAAAGGCAGTAACATAAGGGGAAGACAGATGACAAGGTAACAAGATTTTACTGGCCGCAATAGCATAATCTGAACTGTAAAACTAACATTTACTGCAATACTGAAAATTGTACTAAAAATGGCCCTCTTAGCTGTCTTGGGGCAGAGATCTGCTCTACCACTGTGAGTTAGGATGCTTATACACTTGACAGGTCTTGCTATAACCAAATAGCCACACACTGAACATGAAAAAGATGATGTGTCTTTAGTTCAAATCCACTTGCCTCTGGGTTTTCTCTTATTCTGGAACACTTTTCCCTGCTGTTGCCATTGTCTGCTCTATAAAGGCAACCTTACCACCTGTGAGCATAGCTAAATTTCTTCTGCTTCTGCTACCCAGTTAGTCCCAACCACTGCTTCTTGGATTATATTTAAGTGGGAGAATTGGAAACAATGTGCCAGGATTATTTCAAGGACACCTATGCGTATTCAGTACCACTAGGCCAAGATTCTCAATTTTAAAATTAATCAAGCTCTTACCTAAATTTTAGCAACTACAGTCAATTAAAGAAACATAACTAACATGCTATCAAATCAAAGAATCTCTAGAGGTCATGTTTTGTATTCCAACATGCTAACACAGTCTAATGCAGTAAGTTTTTCCTTTGGCACCAACAGGAACTAATCAGGTCTAACAGCTGCAAATGCACAAGGTGAGTCAAGGCAGAGACATACTTACTAATGTTGCAAACATGCTTTTAAGTTTAAAATGTTTTAAAAATCACTCCTGAATGACACACAATATCGTGCAATCAGTAGCTTTACATTAGGTTCCCTAATAATAATCTGGTTTGGTTTCAACAAAAGAGCAGTATGAAGGCTGGAAGCAACAGAGAAAGATAACTGGGATGCTAGTAGGCCTTAAATATGATATAGATAGGCCTTTAGTCAAAATGAGACTGTGTGCAACTATTACAGATGTAAAAGTCTTTCATTTAGCACACAGAATCTTACAAAGCAATGCAAATACAGCTGTACATATGAGTTCAGGTGCAGAAATGGGGCCTTGTGAACTATTAAAATAATTTAGACCTTTGGATCAAGTCCAAAGCACTGCAAATACTGGGACAAGATAAACTCCTAGAAATGGAATTAATTTGCAGCACAATAATGGATATTCCTATTATTATGCCAGCACATACAACCAATCACACTGGGTGGAGTTATTAACAAAAGGAAAGAAAAAGTAACATAGTCTGAATAGACTGGCATACTGATATCTTTTTATTTATTTGTGGTTAGTAGAAGAAAAATGAGTCAATTCCTTTTTTCATAATCACAGGGAGTTTGGCTGAAATAATATAATCTATATTCATTCACCTTGGCAAAAATAAAAACTAGAAAATTCCAGGCAATCTTGCCAATCTGAACATTTAACCATTCATACGCATGACTCTGTGTCCTGGTTCAGCTAGGATAGGGTTAAGTTTCCCCAGCAGAGAGGGGAAAGGGATCTCCAGCCGGGTTATTCATACCATGCTGATGTCAGGTCTGGGCATGGGAGCATGGGAATGTCTTCCTTTGTGGCTTTGGTGATGGGGAGCACACGGTGGGCTGTCCATAACCATTGCAGTATTTCTCTGTATATCTTTTGTCTTGTTTACTGTTATTGCTGTTTATTGTTGTTATCATTGCTACTGTTGTTGTTCAGATTGTTTATCACACTGCTGTATTAAATTTCTTCTTATTTGAACCTGGTGTTTGCGCCCTACTCGGTCCAAGGGTGGGGGAGGGACAACAGCAACGTGGTCTCTGGTCCCAGCAGGGCCTAAACCAACACAGCCATCTTTGGCGCCCAGTGTGGGGCACAAGAGGGTTGAAATAAACTCAAAAAGGGACAGACCCTGACCAGAGTGTGTTAGAGCAATCTGTTATGTACAGTTTTTTCTGTTTGTATTTGTACTGTTTGATAAGAAAATGTTTGCAATGCTGGCTCGCTTGCGTGGTGGGGCTGGATTATTCCTTACATCCACTGTGTGTTCCCAGTGCTGGTGTTTGTTGTCAGTGGAAAATGTATAAAGGGGATTGTTTTGTCATACTGGCTACTGACGGCTTATAATGTGTTTGTATCGTTATGTGGGGGGGTGGGCCGGTACCTGTTTGCTGCCTGGGCTTTTGTTAGGGGTCTCACCCCCTCTATGGGTGAGCCAGGGGAAGAGATCCTCTCGGTTTTTGGGAGTTTCAATTATCCTTGGAGCATCCAGACCAGTGTATTTGCGGCACAATGCTTTCTGGGTGTCTGCCAGATTTTGTTTTGGGCCATGCGGCACTTCTCTAACAATAGCAGCACCCGGAAACCTGCCCCGAGGTCAGATAATAGTGAGTGGCAAGGGGTGTGGGAAAAGATGGGCAAAGGCCTGGGTCAGTGGTCGCCTCCAATGCCTTGGAATTTCACTCCTGAACAAATGCAGAGCCCTGATAAGCTGATGGAGTGCTTAGAAAGGGTGTGTTACCAAGCTGGCAAAACCCAGGAGACACAACTCGCTGCAATGTGTTGGGGACTTGCCCATGCCTACCGTGTCCTCTTTAATACCACACACTGCCCTCAAGAGGAAGAAAATGCTACAGGATGTGAGAGTGAATTTACTGGTACAGCAGCTGGGCCGGGGGAACAGGCAGAGCCAGTATCAGTCACCTCCACCAGCACAGCAGCTGAGCCAGAGAGCCAGCCAGTGCCGGTATCAGTCGCCCCGATACAGAAAACAAAATATACCAGAAAGTGAGTTCGCAAAGTGGGGGATGGGGATGAGCCAGGCCCAGCACAGGAACAGGAGGAAGGGCCAGAGGTGATTGTCCGATCTCTATCCCCGATTGAGCTGCGAGATATGCGGAGAGCTGCCTGGGAGGCAAGCAGATTTGCCCCTGGCTGCTCCGATGCTGGGACAACAGAGCCAGTGCTTTTGAAATGGAGGGGAGAGAGGCCAAGCAGCTGGGATCTTTGGCCAAGGATTCTGGCACTGATAGGGAAAAAGGGAAACAGACTCAAACCCTCAGCCTTTGGAGGCGACTCCTGCTCAGTGTAAGGGAGAGGCACCCCTACAAGGATGATATCCTATGTCAGCTAAGCCAATGGACCAGCATTGAGAAAGGCATCCAGAACCTCAGGGAAATGGCTGTGTTTGAGATGATCTATGGTGATCTGAACGATGAGCAGTCACCCATGGACCCAGGTCAGGCCCCTTGCACACACCTGATGCGGCAAAAGCTCCTGAAGAGCGCACCAGAAGCACACTCGAAAGCATTGGCAATAGTGTCCTGGTGGACAGACACCCACACTCTAACAGTGGATGGAGTGGTTGGCAAGCTCCGGCAATATGAGGGAAATCTCCCTTCATCTCAGCATTCCTGGGTCTCAGCTGTGGAGGAACTGTCTCAGAGGGTCCAGAAAATGGGACAGGACATGTCCTACATTCCACCTACACGGGCTGATGTCTCAGCCATTAGAAGTAAAGTTTTCCCCACCCAAGAGAAAGGCAGCAGAAGGCACACACCACGAGACACCCTGTGGTTTTTCCTCCATGACCATGGAGAAAACATGAGGAGGTGGGATGGACAGCCCACTGCCGCCCTAGCTGCACGAGTAGAGCAGCTGAAAGGGAAGACCATCACAAAAGGGGAGTCCTCCAAGAAGAGTGCAGCTCCAGTGTCCAGTCAGAAACCCCCCAGACAGAATAGAAAGGCCAACGTTATGTCTGACCCTCTTGAGGGGACCAGTAAATCATTCTTACAAGAAGTGAGTGATGATGAGCAGGATTAGAGGGGCCCTGCCTCCAGCCAGGGGGAGGAAAGGGATAATCGGATTTACTGGACAGTGTGGATCCGATGGCCTGGCACGTCAGACCCACAAGAGTATAAGGCTTTGGTGGACACTGGCGCACAGTGCACCCTGATGCCATCGAGCTACAGTGGGGTTGAATCCATTTGCATCTCCGGAGTGACAGGGGGATCCCAACAGCTGACCCTACTGGAAGCTGAAGTGAGCCTGACTGGGAAGGACTGGCATAAGCACCCCATTGTGACTGGCCCAGATGCCCCGTGCATCCTGGGCATAGACTATCTCAGGAGAGGGTACTTCAAAGACCCAAAAGGGTACCGGTGGGCTTTTGGTGCAGCTGCCCTGGAGGAGGTTGAACAGTTGTCCACCTTACCCGGCCTCTCAGAGGATCCCTCAGTGGTGGGGCGGCTTAAGGTTGAGGAGCAGCGAGTGCCGATTGCTACCAGGACAGTGCACCAGCAGCAGTACCGCACCAACCGAGATTCCCTGGTCCCCATCCATCAGCTGATCCGTCAACTAGAAAGCCAGAAGGTGACCAGCAAAACTCACTCACCCTTCAACAGCCCTGTATGGCCAGTGAGAAATGGCGAATGGAGGCTAACTGTGGACTACCGTGGCCTGAATGGAGTTACGCCAGCAATGAGTGCTGCAGTGCCGGACATGCTAGAGCTCCAGTATGAACTGGAGTCGAAGGCAGCCAAGTGGTACGCCACGACTGACATTGCTGACGCGTTCTTCTCCATTCCGATAGCGCCAGAGTGCAGGCCACAGTTTGCGTTCACTTGGAGAGGCATCCAGTACACCTGGAATCGATTGCCCCAGGGGTGGAACCACAGCTCCACCATTTGCCATGGACTGGTCCATATTGCACTGGAGAAAGGTGGGGCTCCAGAACACCTGCAGTACATTGATGACATCATTGTATGGGGGAACACAGCCGAGGAAGTCTTTGAGAAAGGGAAGAAGATAACTGAAATCCTCCTGAAGGCCGGCTTTGCCATTAAGCAAAAGAAAGTTGAGGGGCCTGCAAGGGAAATTCAATTCCTAGGAATAAAATGACAAGATGGGCGTCGCTCCATCCCAATGGAGGTGATAAACAAGATAACAGCCATGGCCCCACCAACCTCTAAAAAGGAGACTCAGTCTTTCCTGGGCGCTGTGGGGTTCTGGAGGATGCACATCCCGAACTACAGCCTGATTGTGAGCCCTCTCTACCACGTAACCCGTAAGAAGAACGATTCTGAATGGGTCCCTGAGCAACAACAATCCTTTGAACAAATTAAGCGGGAGATTGCCCAAGCAGTAGCCCTCGGGCCAGTCCGGGAAGGGCAGGAGGTTAAGAACATGCTCTACACCGCAGCCGGGGAGAATGGCCCTACCTGGAGCCTCTGGCAGAGAGCACCTGGGGAAACCCGAGGCCGACCTCTAGGCTTTTGGAGCCGGGGATACAAAGGCTCTGAAGCTAATTACACACCAACTGAGAAGGAGACACTGGCAGCGTACGAAGGAGTTTGGGCTGCCTCAGAAGTGGTCGGCACTGAAACACAGCTCCTCCTGGCACCCCGACTGCGGGTGCTGGGGTGGATGTTCAAAGGAAAGGCCTCCTCCACGCATCATGCAACAGATGCCACGTGGAGTAAATGGGTTGCGTTGATAACACAACGGGCTTGAATAGGGAACCCCAGCTGCCCAGGGATACTAGAGGTGATCACGAACTGGCCAGAGAGCAAAGATTCCGGGATGTCACCAGAACAGGAGGTGACACGTGCTAAGGAGGCCCCACCATATAACGAGCTGCCGGATGAGGAGAAGCGATATGCCCTGTTCACTGATGGGTCTTGTCGCATTGTGGGAAAACATCAACGATGGAAGGCTGCTGTATGGAGTCCCACACGACGGGTCACTGCAGCTGCTGAGGGACAGGGTGAATCGAGCCAGTTTGCAGAGGTGAAAGCCATCCAGCTCGCTTTGGATATTGCTGAGCGGGAAAAGTGGCCAAGGCTCTACCTCCACACCGACTCGTGGGCAGTGGCGAATACCCTGTGGAAATGGCTGCAGCAATGGAAGCAGAACAACTGGCAACGTAAGGGTAAAACCGTCTGGGCTGCTGAAGTATGACAGGACATTGCAGCCCGTGTGGAAAACCTCGTTGTGAAGGTGCGCCATGTGGATGCCCATGTACCCAAGAGTTGGGCCACTGATGAACATCGACACAACCAGCAGGCAGACCAAGCTGCTAAGATCAGAGTGGCTCAGGTGGACTTGGACTGGCAGCGCAAAGGTGAACTGTTCATAGCCCGGTGGGCCCATGAGACCTTGGGCCACCAAGGTAGAGATGCAACATACAGGTGGGTTCGAGATCGAGGGGTGGACCTCACCATTGACACCATGGCAGAGATCATCCACGGATGTGAGACATGTGCTGCAATCAAACATGCCAAGCGGGTGAAGCCCCAGCGGAATGGAGAGCGATGGCTGAAATAGAGATATGGAGAGGCCTGGCAGATCGACTACATCACACTACCACAGACCCGCCACAGGAAGTGCCACATCCTCACAATGGTGGAAGTAACCACTGGATGGCTGGAAGCTTACCCAGCGCCCCACACCACCGCCCGGAACACCATCCTGGGCCTTGAAACACAAGTCCTGTGGCGACACGGCACCCCAGAGAGAATTGAGTCAGACAACGGGACCCACTTCCAAAACAACCTCATAAATGCCTGAGCAGAAGAACACAGCATCGAGTGGGTCTACCATATCCCCTACCACGCACCAGCCTCTGGGAAGATCGAGCGCTACAATGGACTGTTAAAAACCACATTGAAAGCACTGGGAGGTGGGACCTTCAAAGAGTGGGACATGCATCTAGCAGAGGCCACCTGGCTAGTCAACACAAGAGGATCTGCCAGTCGAGCTGGCCCGGCTCAGTCAAAACCTCCACGTGCTGTAGATGGGGATAAAGTCCCTGTGGTGCGCATGAGGAATATATTGGGAAAAATGGTCTGGGTTAGTCCTGCGCCAGGCAAAGGCAAAGGCAAACCCATCCACGGGATTGCTTTTGCTCAAGGACCTGGGTGTACCTGGTGGGTGATGCAGGACGATGGAGAGGTCCGATGCATACCACAGGGGGACTTGATTCTAGGTGAGAACATGCCGTGAATTATGCTGTGCCTTTGTTAATTGTTGTTTTGTTATTGTTAACTGCTAAATGGCAGCTGGACATGACGCAGATGGTATAGAATAAAGGGGTGGATTATGTCCTGGTTCAGCTAGGATAGGGTTAAGTTTCCCCAGCAGAGAGGGGGAAGGGATCTCCAGCCAGGTTATTCATACCATGCTGATGTCAGGTCTGGTGAGGCAGCCTGGGAAGCTTTTCCTTTGTGGCTTTTATCCGGGGAAGCACGTGCGGCGGGCTGGATGTGTTCACTGTGGTATTTCTCTGTATATCTTTTGTCTTGTTTACAGTTATGACTGTTTATTGTTGTTATTATCGCTATTGTTGTTGTTCAGATTGTTTATCACACAGTTATATTAAATTTCTCCTTATTTCAACCCCAGGGTTTGTGCCCTACTCGGTCCAAGGGTGGGGGAGGGACAATGGCAACGTGGTCTCCCGATCCCGGCAGGGCTTAAATCAACACACTTGGGACCTCTAACTCCCAGCAAAACTGTAACACAAGCATGCACTGGGCAAGATGCATGTAACAAAGCCTTCGTCAATTCTGAAAACAGAGAAGACGAAGTTGTCGTAAATGTTTTTGTACCAACTAATGCACAACCTCTAGCTATTGCTTACTTCTCTGGTTCACACAGGCTTTGTGGATGTTGACAGAGAAGGTTGTCAAGATTTCAGTACCCCATTTCCTGGCACTCATGGACTCCCTCCACTCAACTACCTGTGCTGTTAAACACAGCTATACATTATAGAAATGTGGGGTTTTTTAAATTGCAAGCATTGACATTTTATTTTGGTTAAGAGGTCTGTCTTAGTTGGGGGTTTTTTTGCTCTCCTGAGAATCAGAATCACTGGGGCTGGTCAGCCCTTTTGGTATTCTCTAGTCCCACTGTGGCTTGAGCAGGGTCAGCCACAGGTTGTTGCCCAGAACTGTGTCCAGTCAGGTTTGAATATTGCCAAGGATGGACATGCCATAAATCTCCAGGCAACCTGGTCTGGTGTTCAACCACTATCACAGTAAGTAATTTTTTCTTAGATTGTAAAGGAATTTCCTTTATTTCAATTTGTGCCCATTGCCTTCTGTCCTGTCCCTGCATACAACAGAGGGGAGTCTGGCTCCACCTTCTTTTGCCCTCCCATCAGGTATTTATGCACATTAATAAGATTGACCCTAAGCCTGCTCTTCTTGAGCCTAAAAAGTCCCAGCTCTCTCACCCCCTCGAAGATAGAAGTCCTTCCTCATCTTAGTGGCTCTTCAGTGGACTCACTCCAGTGTGTCCATGTCTCTCTTGTACTGGGGATCCCAGCACTGGATGTGCCTCACCACTGAGATGTGTCTCACCAGTGCTGAGTGCAGAGAAGAGATCACCTTCCTTGATCTGCTGCTATGCTCTGCCTGCTGCAGCCCAGGAGGCTGTTTGCCTTCTTTGCCACAGAGGAACATTGCTGGCTCATGATCAACCTAGTGTCCACCAGAACTCCCAGGCATTCTCTGACAAGCTGCTTTCCTGCTGGTCAGCACACAGCATGTACTGGTGCATGGGGCTGTTCGTCCCCAGGTGCAGGGTTTGGCACTTCCACTTGAGCTTCATGGAGTTCCTGTCAGCCCATTTCTCCAGCCTGATGTCTTTCTGAATGGCAACACAACCACCTGGTGTACCCACCAATTTCTTCCACTTTTTAAACTAATTAACAAAATTGTTAAGATACTTGCTATTATTAATATTTTCTTGTTACCACTGTCAGACACAGAATTAAAGACTAAATGGCAGGTATATCTTTATTAGAGTAACTCTACCTTGTGTTTTGAAATATTAACTCAAGCCACAACAGAAATCCTTTCCTGATGACTCAGTGCTGTTAACATTTTGTATTTTACTAGAAATCTTATTTCTCTACCATGTCTGTTCAAAACCTCTCACAAGGTGCCAGCTTGCTGAGACAGTCCACTGACTGGTACTATGTGCTGTGGCTGGTTCAAATCTGACTTAACAGCAGGAGGGAATGTCTGTTTCTATGCTTCCTTTTCAAGAGATTTTAAAATAATCATGTAACTTTGAATGTCCTTTCACCAGATTTTCCTCCATCACTAGGCATAACACTGAAAATGGAAAGATTTGCAGACCAGAATTATTGTGTATTTGAAGACAGATGCTGGCCAAACAGAAGGCAATGAAAGATTTCCACACCAGGCTGCAATTGCCAAAAGGAGTAGGAATATTCTTTTGCCACCATAACATTTTTGTCTGTCTTCTGCATGTACTTCTCTGTGGGTAGTGCTGGTTTTGACTGGGAAATGCCTGGGCATGTCACAATAATAGTGGTCAGCCTGGGGAGGAGGCCAGCGTGTGGAAAATTACAGCCAGTCTACCCTAGGTGGCAATGCTTGCACGACTCTGCTAGAGGGACAGAAAACATAAGACACTGGACATGTCCTTTGTAGCTTGCTGTGACTGTATAGTGGTTAGTACCCTGCATTGTGGCTGCAGCAACCTCAGTTCAAATCTGAGTGACAGCAGAGGGGAGAGGGAACTGTTTTAGTGCTTGCTTTTGGAGTCTTGGTGCTGGAGACACACCGCCCGGGGTGTGACACCCACGCAAGCTCTCCCTTTGAAGTAACTCCTGAAAAGGCCTCGGTGTCTGAAGTGAAGAAAAAACAAATGAGAGGAAGCAGTAGCTGCACAAGAAAGTTCATGTAACTCGTTGCTACATAAGGTGGTTGATCCTCTTTGCACTGTAGGTTTTTTGACTCCTTCTGTATGATTTCAAGCTGTTCACACAGATATTATTGTACTAAGTTTGCCTGGGACAACATTTTCACTGACTTCACTCTGACAGTTTTTTAACTTACCTTCTTTTCTCTCTCCCAGTGAAGACTGATTTCCTTCTATGACCTGTCCCCATGGATGACTCACCACAAAAGAAGATTCCAGAAGAATTTTTCAGAAAAGAACAGCAAAAAGGCATGAAAATACATGCAATTAATTTCTTTATTGTGAGGCTTTTTAGTATCTTTGTTCAAAGAATGATGTACTTATGAGGCCAGTAATCCATAGCAGGAAATGGGAGACATATGACAAGGTCTGAAATTTGATTAAGAGAAGCAAGACAGTGCTGGAAAAGCCGTGATGTTTTTGCGGGTAGAGGATGATGTGACTGGGAGGATTCTGCCAAGAAGGGGGAAGATGGTCTGACGTGATTCTCTGTTTATCTATCTAAGCACCATTCTCTCATTCTGCCTATGCTGCCTTGTGGGTGTTGCTGTTTATTGAGGCAGGGGTTTTCCAGTATGAGGATGGTGAGCTAAGGAAGTTTGCTGAAAGGCACGAGGAAATAAATTTTCAAGAAACACTCCCAAGTGCCTACAGATAGGCATTTTATATACTGATTGAACCATGCAGCAACACAGTTCTACCTCTAATTTACTATTAATAAAAGATGCTAACAAATGTATACACAATCTTCAGATCATATTACCATTTTTAATTTCATAATGAGATAGCTATACATCTTGCTGACTGAAGTAAAAACTACTCATTTGGACCAAATTACTTCTTCAAACTTCAGTGCAGAGCCTGACAAGAAGTCACAAGTAAAAGCAGGGGATGAAAAAGGAGAAGGCAACAAATACTCATTTTTGGGAAGTGGGTGTATGTTTCTAACAGTTGAGGCTGAAATCTCAAAAAAATTTTCCTTACAGAGGACAGTGTATGTCCTTCTGAGGTCAAACACTATTCAGGCATCCAGACACAGGCTTCCCAGTTCCTGGCAAACTTTCTCCAGGTGTCTGTCCAGGGCTCAGTAAGGAAGCAATACTATTTTGAAACTATTACAAGGAATAGGGATTGCTTTTAAAGCAGGACTCGCATAACTATGAAGACTAGCAGGGAATATTTAATTCCACTAAATGCATCTCTCAGCAAAGAAGAAATAGGAAGGGCAATATGTTGAAACAAAGCAGTTCAACAGCTGGTGGATCAGCTTTAAATCTCTTTCTAGGATTTCCACTTCTGTCTCTCTGGAAGACTTTATGTTTCTTGTATTAGGCCTTATAACATTCTTTTGCAATTATTTTTCAGTCACTTTCAGTTTGTACACAAAAAACCTTCAAGACGCGTTTCTGAAGAGAATTTTTTATGATATGGTAGTTTTCTTTCTGTTGCTTTAAACATGATTCAGTTTAAATGATTCAGATTTTTCTTTCGTAAGTGTAACAGTAAAACACTAATTTACCCCATGTGGTTTTAATACAAGTGCCTTCATGGTTATATCATACAGAAATTTTCTCCTCTGTGCCAGTACAAAGGTCAGAACACCTTCACGCCTTCAGCTGCATGATGAATAATGGCAACAGTGCAGGTCGCAGAATAAACCATCCTACTATGCCAGATTTTCCTAAAGAGTTTAGACAGACCTGCCACCCCTAAACAAATTAGTGGTACAATTCTGGAGAGTAAAACAAGAGGTTTGCTGTTCATATCCAAGAACAAGAACAACAGCAACAACAAAATTATTAGTCCAGGAGTCTGGAAGCACAAGATCTAAATTGGGAATGCAGGGAGGATCCACAAGAAAGAAATTACCTGAAATAGTGTGGTGGCTGTGTTGTTGGCTCCATGCACAACTCTTGGGTGCAAAAGGCATGTAGGTGCTGGTTTAGCAGCACATAGAGACTGATTATGTTAACATTACAGACAGTGTTATAAGAGAAAATTTTTGCTATATTAGCATCAAATATCAAAAATATGCTCTCTTCTCAAAGATTTTTAAGACATTGTTTTTTGGCATCCCTTTGGATGGAGGCTTCTTTGTGACAAAAAAGATATTTCTTTAAAAAGAGTAACAGAAAGTGTCATCTTTGAGTTGTATTTGGTGCAGAGAAAACATATAAAACATTTCTTTATAAAAGAATGGAGGAAAAGTTGTAAAACATTAAGCACATGAATGAGGAGAAAACATCGTAACAAGTGATGAGGAAAAGGCTGAGGTTCTTAATGCCTTCTTTGCCTCAGTCTTTGATAACAAGACTAGTTGTACTGAGGAATACAGCCTCCTCAGCCAGAAGACAGAGACTGGGAGAACGACCCCCCCCAGTCCAGGAGGAGACAGTCAGTGACCTGCTGCATCACACAGACACACACCAGTCTATGGGCCCAGACGGGATACACCCGAGGGTGCTGAAGGAGCTGGCTGGGGTGCTCGCCAAGCCGCTTTCCATCATTTACCAGCAGTCCTGGCTGACCGGGGAGGTCCCAACAGATTGGAAATTGGCCAATGTGACGCCCATATATAAGAAGGGTTAGAAGGATGATCCGGGAAATTACAGGCCTGTCAGCTTGACTTCGGTGCCCGGGAAGCTGATGGAGCAGCTCATCCTGAGTACCATCACACAACACATGAGGGACAACCAGATGCTCAGGCCCAGTCAGCATGGGTTTGTGAAAGGCAGGTCCTGCTTGACAAACCTCATCTCCTTCTAAGACAGGGCAACCTGATTATTGGGTGAGGGAAAGGCTGTGGATGTTGTCTACCTTGACTTTAGTGAGGCCTTTGACACCGTTTCCCACAGCATTCTCCTGGTGAAACTGGCTGCTCATGGCTTGGATGAGCACACGCTTTGCTGGGTAAAAAACTGTCTGGATGGCCGGGCCCAAAGAGTTGTGGTGAACGGAGTTAAATCCAATTGGCAGCTGGTCACGAGTGGTGTCCCCCAGGGCTCGGTGTTGGGGCCACTCCTGTTTAACACCTTTATTGATGATCTAGAGGAGGGGATCGAGTGCACCCTCAGTCAGTTTGCAGGTGACCCCAAGTTGGGTGGGAGGGTTGATCTGCTCGAGGGCAGGGAGGCTCTGCAGAGAGACCTGGACAGGCTGGAGCCATGGGCTGAGGCCAACTGTGTGAGTGTCAATAAGGGCAAATGCCGGGGGCTGCCCTTGGGCCACAACAACCCCCAGCAGCGCTACAGGCTTGGGGAGGAGTGGCTGGAGAGCTGCCAGTCAGAGAGAGACCTGGGGGGGTTGACTGACAGCCGGCTGAACAGGAGCCAGCAGTGTGCCCAGGGGGCCAAGAAGGCCAATGGCATCCTGGCTTGTGTCAGCAATAGCGTGGCCAGCAGGGACAGGGAAGGGATCTGACCCCTGTACTGGCACTGGGGAGGCCGCACCTCGATTCCTGTGTTCAGTTTTGGGCCCCTCACTCCAAAAAGGACATTGAATGACTCGAGCGTGTCCAGAGAAGGGCAACGGAGCTGGTGCAGGGTCTGGAGCACAGGTCATACGGGAGCGGCTGAGGGAACTGGGGGTGTTTAGTCTGGAGAAGAGGAGGCTGAGGGGAGACCTCATCGCCCTCTACAGCTCCCTGAAAGGAGGTTGCAGAGAGCTGGGGATGAGTCTCTTTAACCAAGTAACAAGCGATAGGACAAGAGGGAATGGCCTCAAGTTGCACCAGGGAAGGTTTAGACTGGATATTAGGAAGCATTTCTTTCCAGAAGGGGTTGTTAGGCGTTGGAATGGGCTGCCCAGTGCAGTGGTGGAGTCTCCATCCCTGGAGGTGTTTAAGAGTCGGGTTGACATAGCGCTGAGGGATCTGGTGTAGTTGGGAACGGTCAGTGTTAGGTTAATGTTTGGACTGGATGATTTTCAAGGTCCTTTCCAGCCTAGATGATTCTGTGAGTTTCACTAAAGCTTTGTAAAAGAGATATTTATCAGATGTGTTTGAATCTAACTCAAAGTGCTGATTTTGCTTCTGTGAAATTCTAAATCAAGAGGACACATCTATAAAGTTTTTAGAATAAAAAACTGGGAACTTAGAATTCAAGAGATATAAAAGCAGTGAATTTTTTTTTTTTTTTTAAAAAAGCAACATAAAACATTAGATAGTTTTGGACATTTGGTAGTTTGGCGCTTGTGCTGGACTCTTGGTGAAGTGAAACCAGACAATACTCCGTAGTTTAAAAAGCATAGCAGAAAGTTGTAGGATTCAAACCTGAACCAAAGCTTAAGCAATGTGATACAAGTCAGATTCAAAAACTGACCACAGTCTTCACATGTGTTCCAGTGCTGTGATTAACTGCTGGAATTTTACAAATATGAAGCTTATTTAGAGTGCAGGACATGCTTTCTTTTAAGAAGCACCAGATTATGAAAAAAGCTACAGAACTGCAGCATCAGACATTGTTTATGCAGTTATGTTTACACATCAGGCTCAGGAATCTCCACATCTGCCAAATTTTCCCCAATTACTGCTCATCCTGCAATAATACCCTGTAAACTCAGAGCTGAATTTCCAGAGGTAAAATCATCCCACCTGTGAAATTAATTCCTGGCATTCTTTGCTAAAGCACGACCAGCTATTTAAGCTTTCAGGAGTTCTCTTTACCACAGAAGATCTCCTTTCAAAGAGTCTTCTTGACCAGAACTCTTTGAAAGTATTTCAGAGGGGACCTATAAAAGTTTTAATATGAGCTGCACTCCTGTAAAGAGAATGAAAACCAGAATTAATTTGATTTGATGACTGCAGATTGAAACAGCCACGGCTCTCAATCCTGCTAAACACCTGATATGAACATCAGACAGAATACAGCCTTCTCTGCTGCACTCCAGAAAAATGAAGGAAGTAGAACAGGAATCTACAGCAGATTCAATTAATATTTCAAAAGTTTTTCAAGCCTTTCTGTTCAGTGTTGCCTTATTAACAACTAGGTGTCTTTCTCCATAGCTTAAAAACTCCAGCATCTTTAACCCTAATCAACACCTAATGTTAAAATATAACAACAAAAAATAAATCTCTCCCTGAGCACTGTTGATGGGTACATGCTGTTAGTTTCAGTGTCAAAATGTGAATCAGGCATGTTGGGGATATGGAGACAGACACTTCTATGTCTTAAAAGGTTTTAGTTCTACACAGAATGGGCCATGCACAAGAACAATAGCAGGCACAAAAGGACACTGAAGAGCTGCAGAGAAAGGCATGCACTCTCTTTTCCTGTCTCATTTTAATAATACTGTTCTTCATTTCCCACCAGATCATCTTGCTGCACAAAGGCAGAGAAGGCTGCTGAGGTGAATTCTTCTCTCTGGCCTTCAAATTGTTCTTAGAAAAACTCAGAGCTTCAGAAATAGATTTATGTAAACCTGGATACCTGTTAATATTTTGAATATATTATTAGTAGACCATGGCTTCAAACTGAAAAAGTGTTATCTAGACATCTCTGCTAGAAATGAAAACCCTCATATTACAGAAACATGCAGGAAATTCTTTGTACAATTCAAGGTTCAAAATAAGATCCAGGACTATATCTCTGTGTTTCCTGGTCTGCAATCCTGTTATCCTTAGAAACTGTTTTGTACTAAAGTTTCTGTTTTCTCTTCCCTAATGAGAAGGGAAAATTTATAAATATGGAAATGGAATGGTGGCTGTCACGTGCACATGAATGTTTATATTCCAAAATGAAGTCGAGTTTTAATTTTCATAGAATCACAGAATGGTTTGGGTTGGAAGGGACCTTAAAGATCATCTAGTTCCAACCCCCCTGCCATGGGCAGGGACACCTTCCACTAGCCCAGGTTGCTCAAAGCCCCGTCCAACCTGGCCTTGAACACTGCCAGGGAGGGGGCAGCCACAGCTTCTCTGGGCAACCTGTGCCAGTGCCTCACCACCCTCACAGGAAAGAGTTTCTTCCTTATATCTCATATAAATCTACCCCCTTTCAGTTTAAAACTGTTATACCTCTTCTCACCACTTGTGGTGATGCAATTCTTACCCCTCCCTGCCCTTCCTTGTTGGGCTGCTTTGTGCCAGGTGTGACTCCACCCACATCTCCCCAGAGCTACACACCAATCTGTGGAGATAAGGACTGATAACGTTAACACACCCCCTTAATGAACGTGGCACCTGCCCCTCGTGATTGCTCAGAAAACGGTTATAACGGCCCATCATCTCCTGATGGCCTGGCACACCTGTGCCTGGGATGTGGTCAGATGGAACAATAACAGGGTTGCACGTTGCAACTGCCAGAAGGCGACAGAAGGTATTTGACAAAAGTCAATCATCTTGGACCCTATAAACTGCGACCACCAGAGAGACCCTTTGAGCTCTCCTGGATCGCAGTGGCCTGTGACCAGCATCTCCCCTGAGCTGGGACGTCTCTCAGGTACCAAAACCCTTAAGGTGTCATCTGCTCCAGACGGAAGGCCAGGGCGCAGTCCACCTGCTCGAGTCTCAGTTATCGCCCGCTGAGGAATGCCAAGGCATTGGGAGTATTTGCTCTAAACTCGAAAGGGAAATTTTCTTTGAGCTAGCTTCTATTTCACACGTTCTTTCTCTGTTTATTGGTGGGTGTGTGTGGGTACGTACCCTTGTTCCTGTGTGTGTTTGTCCCTTTTGTGTTCATTTTACTGAATTCAAATACCTTTGTTTCTGTATGTATATGTCTGGTTTGTGTATGCGCATGTATATATATGTATAAATTAAGGTATCATTAAGTAAGTTAGAGTGAATCTTGTCATTTTAGAATCTGTGAATAAGTTGCTTTTCTTTCTGAATTATTTTGTATTGATAAATTGCTGTAGTTATTAATAAATCTAGGTTTCTTACTAAATCATTACTGTGTCAATACTTTTATCTGTGACACCACTACACACCCTGATATAGAGTCCCTTCCCATCTTTCCTGTCAGCCCCCTTTAAGAACTGGAAAGCTGCTATAAGGTCCCCCCAGAGCTGCCTTTTCTCTAGGCTAACAACCCCAACTCTCTCATCCTGTCCTCATAAGGGAGGTGCTCCAGCCCCCTGATCATCTTCATGGCCTCCTCTGAACCCACTTGAGCAGGTCCATGTCTTATGTTAGGGGCCCCAGAGCTGGACACAGTACTCCAGGTGAGGTCTCATCAGAGTAGAGTAGAGTGGGTGAATCCCCTCCCTCAACCTGATGGCCACACTTCTCTTGATGCAGCCCAGGATACAGTTGGCTTTCTGGGCTGTGAGTGCACATTGCTGGCTCATAGTCAGTTTTCCATCCACTATTACTCCCATGTCCTTCTTTGCAGGGCTGCTCTGAATCTGCTTATCGCCCAGCCTGTATTTGTGCTTGAGATTGTCTCAACCCATGCACAGGACCTTGCACTTGGCCTTGTTGAACTTCATGACGTTTGCACGGATCCACCTCTCAAGCCTGTCCAGGTCTCTCTGGATGGCACATCCCTTCCCTCCAGCATGTTGACCGCACCACACAGCTTGGTGTTGTCAGTAAACTTGTTGAGGGTGCACTCAGTCCCAGTGTCTGTATCATGACAAAGGTGTTAAATGGCACCTGTCCCAGTACCAACCCCTGAGGAATGCTATTCATCACTGTTCTCCCCTCAGACATTGAACTGTTGACTACAACTCTTTGAGTGAGGCCATCCAGCCAATTCCTTATCCACCAAGTGGTCCATCCATCAAATCCATGTCTCCAATTTAGAGACAAGGATGTCATGTAGGACAGTGTCAAATGCTTTGTGTAAACCCAGGTAGATTATGTCAGTTGCTCTTCCCTTATACACCAATGCTGTAATCCCATCATAGAAGGCTACCAAATTTGTCAGGAATGATTTGCCCTTAGTGAAGCCATGTTGGCTGTCACCAATCAGCTCCTTATTTTCCATGTGCCCTGGCACAGTTTCCAGGAGGATCTGCTCTGTGATCTTGCCAGGCACAGAGGTGAGACTGACTGGCCTGTAGGTGCCTGAGTCCTCTTTATTTCCCTTTTTAAAAATGGAAGTTATGTTTCCCCTTTTCCGGTCAGCAGGAACTTCAGTTAGCCATTTCATCTGCCAGTTCCCTCAGGATATGCAGATGCATCTCATCAGGTCTCATGAACCTGTGCACCTTCAGATTCCTTACATGGCCTCAGACCTGCTCTTCTCTTAAGGTAGGAGGTTCTTCATCCTCCCAGTCCCTGCCTTTGCCTTCTGCAATTTGGGTGGTGTGGCTGGAGAACTTGCAAGTGAAGACTGGAGCAAAAAAGTCATTGAGTACCTCAGCCATCTCCATATCCCCAGTAACCAGGTCTCCTGTTTCCTTCCAGAGAGAGCCCACATTTTCCCTAGTCTTCCTTTTATCACAAACATACCTATATCTGTTGCCCTTGATGTCCCTGGCCAAATTTAAGTCTATCAGGGCTTTGGCCTTCCTAACCTGATCCCTGGCTGCTTAGACAATTTCTCTGTATTCCTCCCAGGCTATCTGTCCTTGCTTCCACCCTCTGTAGGCTTCCTTTTTGTGTTTGAGCTTGTGCAGGAGTTCCATGTACTTCCATGAAGGCTTCCTGGCAGTCTTACCTGACTTCCTCTT
Source organism: Athene noctua (assembly GCF_965140245.1). NCBI lineage: Eukaryota > Metazoa > Chordata > Aves > Strigiformes > Strigidae > Athene > Athene noctua. Next base: position 65,620,061 of record NC_134077.1, on the reverse strand, counting down.
TGTCAGGATGCATCATTTTGATTCTCTTATGAGGAGAACAAATAGCTGCAGGGGCAATTGATAAGAGAGGTCTGATTATCTGCCTACACCATTCTTGTTCTCAGTTTATAGTGCTAGCATTGAGCTAGCAGTACAGATATTGGTATCCTAAATAAACTAAAGCAAACAGAATGACCACTGTTTCCAGGTAAGTCATCATAAAATAAAAAAAAAAAAGGAGGACATCTTGAATTTGTCTAAGAGTCCTATCAAAACTCTTCAAAATCATCAATATTACTATAACTAGCAATAATACAAATTTTCTACACTTTAGCTACAGATGAACAGTGGATATAGAGAAGTCAGTTCCAGGGAGATTGAGGTCAAGCAGGGATGAGCCTTGAGTATTTTGACAGTCTCAGGATGATGCACGAGTAGAGCAGAATGTCTGGCACTGAAATTTTAAAATTTCTTTTCTAGGACTTCATTAACTAAGATACTTAAGGAATATATGCACCTGTGAGGGGTTAATTTGGCATTTCTGGAGTTAATAAAATCTAACACAGTAGATGACATTTCTGAGAGACTAAAGCAGGGACAAAGAATGAAAGATCATCCTCGTCTCTTTTATGCTAGTGCAAGTTTCTAAATTGCTTTCTTTGGGGAAATCAATCACATCTGCCTCATCGGTTAGACCAACGACCTAATTGCTCAGATATAGTCCTAAAAGGCCGAGCTATATTTAGAGAGGAAATACGAGGCCAAGTAGAGGGATACCCAAAGATATTTTAAGAACACAACAGAAAGAGCTCTCATGAACCTGAGAAAGGTGAGAAGATGCCAGGGGTCACTAGCCTACCACATCAAAACTGGGACATCTAAGCTACCTCTAAAGGTGAGGTGCCATCCCAGGTTTGCAGGCACATGGGGCTTCAATTCTTCCTGACAGCACTGAGAAGAAAGTTTTGTTTCACTTCCTCACTGGGTAGGAGGGCAAGGAAAGTTCCTGCTGCTTTGCAGAAAGAAAGGCACCTGTCATTCACACTCTGTAAGAGCTGGGCCTGTTGCATGAAGCTTGAATCAGTTTAAGCCCGGTAGAGATGTAATCTTTTATGCAGAGGACTGATGTCCCATCAGATGCACACTGAGAGAAAAACAGGACTTGCTCTTAAATTAACTCCTTGACAAATTAAAGAACCAACTACCAAAAACTCTATTCAGTGGCATCCAAATAATCTGATAAACTCTGATCAATAATCTTTTATTAATAAAGTTGTTACCATGTAATTTTGCTGTTAATTTATCATTTATTACACAAACTTCCGTTAGTTACCATAACTAATTTGTAAAATCCACGTGGTCATTCTAGAAGTCTTCGTTCTAAGAATCTGAGCTGGTATTACTCAGTGAGGCAGGGCAGTGAAGTTACCATTCCTACCTCAAAACCAAAGAAAATCACTGGAATCACTGACAAGTGGCAGTTCCTCCTGTCACCAGCAAAGACCTTCCACTAGCAGCAGTTCACACCTAGGTAAGCAGGATTTAGACATCTGCCACTACCATATTTCCAAGTAATTCAGGCATGAAAAACTAGGAAAGATCAAACCCAAACAGATTCCATGGCTCAGTCCAGATCTTAACTGGCTGTACTAGCTACATAACTAGCTGTAATGATTAAAAACATTACATGCTTACTATGCCACTGGTTTATCACAATATCCATAAACATTTAAATTTAAAAAAAATTCACTTGGCAATAGGATTACTTGAATGAATACGTGGCACATACTCTTTTAGCAAAACATTTTTGTAAAACTTAAAAGAGCTTCTAACTGCTTTCTCATTTTAGCCTTAGACATCACTAATTGATTATGTTTGGTATGCAATCTGTAATTACATCTCTTCAAAAGTTGCACCTTTCCCTGCCGTGACTCGGATTTGAACCGAGGTTGCTGCGGCCACAACGCAGAGTACTAACCACTATACGATCACGGCAAGCTATCAGAAAACTCGAAATTAAGGTAACTTTTTCCCAGTGCTCTCCAAACTTTTATGCAAACGGTGCCACCTACAGGCGACGCTGAGTTTTAGCAGAAGCTGGTTCTAAACATTCTTACAATCACGTTACTGTCTTCCCAAAATTGCTTCCAGACTTACTTTTCCTTTCTCAAATAATCTATGCTTACCAAGACTGCCTAAAAACAAGTTCAGGAGAGTTATAATAAACCTTCTCCGGTCTCCCAGATCTTTTCGGAGAGAATTTATTTTTTTTTTTGCTATTTATCAGTGGTGGGAAGGCAAAGTCATGACAGCAGGACAGTCTGGCAGTGTGGTGTAGAGACAGATTTAGGCAAATTAACAAAATCTACTTAATCAAATACTGTATTTTCTGGGTTGAACCAGGTATGATTCATTCTAATGTAAGTGCCTGTATTGATGGACATCCTCTTCCTTACCTCTGCAATAAGAACAGAACATAAAAACCCCACCTTTTCCAGTATTTGTGTTATTGACAGTGGAAGTAGATGGTCAAATACTACAGAAGTCTGAGAGGAGTGAGAACTTAGCTTCTATCAACTAAGACCATCAATTAGTGTTATACTCAAGTTAACTGCTAAGAAGCACTGCTCTTTGTCAGGTGTTCAGACACCAAAAACCTGTGAACAACATTCAAATAGGCACAACAGTAAAAAAACATTAGTTCTCTCCAATAAGAGCTCCAACAGATGTCAAGCTGTGCAACATAAAGGGAGGTTATCATCGGGAAAGGGAATAATGCAGCAAGATCAGGGGCACTCAAGCCCTGTTCAGAAAATGCAATGTTTTCCTCATGCTCACCCTCCCTGCAGTTTTATTCATTATTTAATTAAAAAACCTTGCCTGGCTGATAGCCTCGGAGATCACAGCAACACCACCACTGCAGTGGTACAGTGCCACACTGACTCTCTGAACAAGGAGGAAGACGTACAAAGACACTTACTAGGCTGTCATACACAAGATCATTAAAATGTCTTCAGCATGTCTTCAACATGAGATGTGGATTTATTCTGGATGAAGGTCTGCATGGTGGGGACTAATCCATAAATAGTCTGTGGGAAAGAAACTACAAGCTGGGACTTTAAAAGGCAAGCTTACTAAACAGACTCTGCTCTGCCTCAGTGCTGAAACACACTGCCTGTGCCTTAGGGAAAAGCACAGGTACCCTGTGCAAGTGCAAGAAGATGTCCTCCCTGCTGCTGGAGCAGCAGAAGGGAAGGAGAAAGTATCTAACTCTCTCTCTTTCTGATGGTTTCTTGGAGCACATGGTTCAAAAGGTTGCTCTAACAGTGCTTCAGACTCCTGTACTTCACCCTACAGCTTTGCCTGATGACTTGGTGTGACCAGAGTAGCGTTTTGCTCAAGGGCCAGTGTACCCTTCCACAGGAAGACTGCTGTTTCCCTAATTTCCAATCCTGCCAGGCACAACCTAGCATGTGTTAAGGGACTGCATTGCTGTCACAAGCTTGAAAAAAAGAAAACCAGGACCAGGAGCGAGAAGTATCTGATGTAAAACTAAGCAGTGAGCCCAGGTGGCCAAGGCCAATGGCATCCTGGCTTGTGTCAGCAATAGCATGGCCAGCAGGGACAGGGAAGGGATCTGACCCCTGTACTGGCACTGGGGAGGCCGCACCTCGATTCCTGTGTTCAGTTTTGGGCCCCTCACTCCAAAAAGGACATTGAATGACTCGAGCGTGTCCAGAGAAGGGCAACGGAGCTGGTGCAGGGTCTGGAGCACAGGTCTTACAAGGAGCGGCTGAGGGAACTGGGGGTGTTTAGTCTGGAGAAGAGGAGGCTGAGGGGAGACCTCATCGCCCTCTACAGCTCCCTGAAAGGAGGCTGCAGAGAGCTGGGGATGAGCCTCTTTAACCAAGTAACAAGCGATAGGACAAGAGGGAATGGCCTCAAGTTGTACCAGGGAAGATTTAGACTGGATATTAGGAAGCATTTCTTTCCAGAAGGGGTTGTTGGGCGTTGGAATGGGCTGCCCAGGGAGGTGGTGGAGTCCCCATCCCTGGAGGTGTTCAAGAGTCGGGTTGACATAGTCCCCCATTGCTGAGGGATCTGGTGTAGTTGGGAACTGTCAGTGTTAGGTTAATGGTTGGGCTGGATGATCTTCAAGGTCTTTTCCAACCTAGATGATTCTGTGATTCTGTAATCCCTCAATTTAGATTTTCTGTTGCCTCATAAAGCCATTACACTTAGCCGAAATTAATCATAACTGTGTAAATAAGCAACGACAAAAAAATAAGTACTCTCCCTATCTTCCTGCTCCATCCCTGTCTTTCAGTTCTCATGTCTCATTCAGCTGTCTGGAAAGATGGCAGCAGAATACGCTGCTGAATCTTCTGGCAGGGAAAAAGAACTGGAAAAAGCAATCCCCTCTAGCAGAGCTTGTGCATTACAGTGTGAAAGTTACCTGTAAAGCCATCACATATATGTTATCAGCTGTAAGAATTTTAAGAATTTACAGTATGGGAAGGCCTTTTTCCCTTTCCCTCACCAGCTTCCAAGCCCTCTGAACTCTAAAGAAACCTCTTTGTTGGAGCTGCAAAGTGATTACCACTTCTGGGTGAAAGCTTTGATGTGGTAAGTCCTATGACAGTCCCCAGTACTCCAAGACCTTGATTAAACAATGCAAAGCAACTGGTCACCAGTATTTAACAGCCACTATCAGGACAGCGTATCAAGAGTTCTTCATGACTGCAAATTTCCTTTTTTTTTTTTTTTTTTTAATTTAAATATATTCATTGAAAAACCTGGAAAACTGTGGCTCAGAAAGAAGGATGGTAGATAAGGGCTGAAATCAGCACCAGAGATCTTAACAGTGAACAGGCCAGTACCATCACCTAGTCACCTGCATGTGAGCATGAGTGCATTTGGAAGATGGCATTGCTCAGCATCATGCACATGGTGGGCAGGTGGAACATTCCTGGAAAAAAAAATGATTCCATAGTAATTTATCTGAAGTTTATTATTGTAGACCTGTGAAAGTAGAGCTCTTGGAATATTTACTTCATTTCCATACTTAGGACCTTAAATAACCTTAGGGGATTTTTATTTCAAATCTTCTTGTTACTGGTTACCTGTCCTGAAGTAGCAACAGCAACTTCAGTTTTGTCTGAGTTCCTCAGAACATCCAGATTTCCCCTAAAGACAGAAGTCTAGTAAATATTATAGATACAGCTTTCTGTCCATGGCATCCCCCTTTAAAGTAAGGGTATTAAGTTAAAATTACTGCAGGACTCCTTGAGGTGCTTTATAGTATGACAACCAGATGATGAAGGAGGTTTTAAATATCTTTTGTCTTACAAATCATCAATAAAATATTTGCAGCTGTGATGAGACATGCTTCTTGCAAGCTCTGGAACCCATACTATTCTATCATACAGTGACACCTCCCATAGCAGTCATAGGAGTGCCTTATTTTTTGCAGCAGTGAAACAGGTTTGCTAGATTCCCATCAAAAAATTGCATCTCATTGATTAAAATCTGTGTCTTAGAGAAACAAGAGCACTTTTAGTTCCATCTTGTTGTACAGAGCTTAGAAAGTCATCTAATTCATTTTTTGCTAAGCTGGAGTCACTTGATAAACTGTTATTATTTCAGACCTATATACACATGAGAATAAAATACAGGTTATAATAAATAAATATCATCAATCTCACCCATAAAGCTTTGGAGCTTCAGATCAGTACACAAATCTTTGAGATGATGTAACAAGCAGTAAAAACTGAGTAACAAATGATCATTTCATTAATTGTACCACACTGGCACTACTTTCCTCCCAGTCTCTAAGCATCTTGCCATTGTTTGAATTTATTTATTTATTTTTAATCATTTCTATAAGTAAAATGTTCTTACTGTTTCTTATTTTTCCCCAGAAGGTTAGTGCACATGAGCATCCTTTGTGCAGTATTTGCAGTCATGTGATTCTTTGCTCCTAAATTCAGCCTTGCTACCTTTACTTGGGCTCAGAAAGCAGCTACAAAACTTTCACCCACACAATTAAGAAGACATTCTAACTACTAGCCGCTTCCTTTTTTTATATATTAAATTGCTTGTTTGTCTTTTTTGTCTAAAAACAATAGTCTTTCGAAACAGTTACTTATTCTGTTAAGATGGTCGTTTTGGACAGAACATTTCTCTTGTTTAGGACTGAATCTCTGGTGAAAAGAAATAAAACATAATCAGAAGAGACTCCCCTGCCACCCCAAGAGCCAACAAGGTCATGAGTAGGTCTGGAAGAAGGAGAACTCAAAGATATACAAAAAGTTTCTCTATATACATATCTCTCCATATATACCTCATATTTCTCAAGGGGATTCTTTACTTATCAGGTTATTAATTCATGTAAGATGAACTTTTCCTAGCCTCTATAGTCCAAACTCTTGCATTTACTGTTAGCATAAGCAGGGAATGGATGAGACTAGTCTCCAAGCTACACACCTGTGTTTTAGCTGAGTGCCCCATATAGTTTATGATTTTTCACAGATTCACAAAATCACAGAATCATCAAGGTTGGAAAGGACCTTGAAGATCCCTAGTCCAACCATTAACCTAACACTGACAGTTCCCACTACACCAGATCCCTCAGCACTATGTCAACCCGACTCTTAAACACCTCCAGGGATGGGGACTCCACCACTGCACTGGGCAGCCCATTCCAACGCCTAACAACCCCTTCTGGAAAGAAATGCTTCCTAATATCCAGTCTAAATCTTCCCTGGTACAACTTGAGGCCATTCCCTCTTGTCCTATCGCTTGTTACTTGGTTCAAGAGACTCATCCCCAGCTCTCTGCAGCCTCCTTTCAGGGAGCTGTAGAGGGCGATGAGGTCTCCCCTCAGCCTCCTCTTCTCCAGACTAAACACCCCCAGTTCCCTCAGCCACTCCCCGTACGACCTGTGCTCCAGACCCTGCACCAGCTTCGTTGCCCTTCTCTGGACACGCTCGAGTCATTCAATGTCCTTTTTGGAGTGAGGGGCCCAAAACTGAACACAGAAATCGAGGTGCGGCCTCCCCAGTGCCAGTACAGGGGTCAGATCCCTTCCCTGTCCCTGCTGGCCACGCTATTGCTGACACAAGCCAGGATGCCATTGGCCTTCTTGGCCCCCTGGGCACACTGCTGGCCCTGTTCAGCCGGCTGTCAATCAACACCCCCAGGTCCCTCTCTGACTGGCAGCTCTCCAGCCACTCCTCCCCAAGCCTGTAGCGCTGCTGGGGGTTGTTGTGGCCCAAGGGCAGCCCCCGGCATTTGCCCTTATTGACACTCACACAGTTGGCCTCAGCCCATGGCTCCAGCCTGTCCAGGTCTCTCTGCAGAGCCTCCCTGCCCTCGAGTGGATCAACACTCCCACCCAACTTGGGGTCACCTGCAAACTGACTGAGGGTGCACTCGATCCCCTCATCTAGATCATCAATAAAGATGTTAAACAGGAGTGGCCCCAACACCAAGCCCTGGAGGACACCACTTGTGACCGGCCACCAACTGGATTTAACTCTGTTCACCACAACTCTCTGGGCCCGGCCATCCAGACAGTTTTTTACCCAGCAAAGCGTGTGCTCATCCAAGCCGCGAGCAGCCGTTTTTGCCAGGAGAATGCTGTGGGAAAGTGTCAAAGGCCTTGCTAAAGTCCAGGTAGACAACATCCACAGCCTTACCCTCATGCAATAAGCAGGTCGTCCTGTCATAGAAGGAGATGAGGTTTGTCAAGCAGGACCTGCCTTTCACAAACCCATGCTGACTCGGCCTGAGCATCTGGTTGTCCCTCATGTGTTGCATGATGGTGTTTAGGATGAGCTGCTCCATCAGCTGGGACCCGGACTGCTGCATGTTGCATGGCAGCTCCATCTGGGTCACCATGTTCTTTCTGGGGGTAGTTTTGACACAAGTGGAGACCATGGTTCAGTCTACTCGTGGAGGACGGTAATATGGAACTAGCTCAGATAAGTTCTAGACCCCAGAGATAAACTGTGCCCTGTCTGCACAAACTGACATGCCTCACCCTTCTGATGCACCATGCCCTGTTTGCCCACCCTGGTCACTGCGCTCCTGGTCGCTCACGCTCCCTGGGGGCTGCTCTTGAATGTGAGAGGCATGGGTCATCATCACTCCAGCCTCTGCCTGCTCTGAGTCCCTGCTGCCCTCAGCAGCAGCAGCTCTCTCTTCCCACTCAGGGGGGAGGCGACTTGAGGCTCTCCCTCTTCCCTGGGCTTCTGCCTTCACGTCTTGCGGTTATTCTGCGGGTTTTTGATGCTTTCAGGAGGATCCTCCGCCTCTGTCCTCCTCCTTGGAGCCCCTCTCCTCAGCAGCTGAGACCTCTGTAACTTGCTCCTCAGCAACTTGCCTCTGTAGACTCTGTAGTGCAAGGGTAACACTTGATAGAAAAACCTGACACAGACGTAACTTCTCCACCCATAGCCAGGTAGCCCAAGACATCCACACTGAAAACAGAAGACCCTGATCAGGTCTCTCCTCTGTCTACTTCTACTACATATCTGTGTTTCTCAGTCTGTTTCATGCCTGCCTCTACCAGAACCGATGTGTTTCTTCTAATCTTAAAGATCAGAGACACAGTATCTCTAATTAATTTTCAGTTACAATCTTAATCTCCATGACTCTTAGAGTAACTTCATGCAGTTCAAAAGTCTATTCTGACCATACAATCAGGAAGGCTTGCTTGCTAGGTCAAAGCCCAAAATTGACTTAGTTCTCTTTTTAAACTACTTAGTTTAAATTGTCAGCAGTTTGCAGCATGATCTTGACTAAGCATTTTTAAATGGTTGTTGCCATCTGTACAGTAGACACTTGTCACAGCAGAACATTTTGGGACGTACAAGTGGAAAAGTCTCTTTTAGTACTGATTTTTACTATTAGAAACAGAATTTAATGGGCATTTTCTGTGTTTGGTGATTGGCTCATGGATGTCTTCAGGCAGGAAAGCTCATCCCCACACACACACGCACATGAATTAATTCTCTCAGTAAAAATAAAACAGAATTTATTACAGGGTGACAAAATTTGGCTTCAGGCTCTTTGCTATGAAAAATATAAAGGATTGAAGAGTTTTGATGTAGCAGTAATAAGGGCATTCACTGAAAGTTAGCACTCATAGGACACACAGTCACCACCCAGATCAGGGAAGCTGATTTGAAGAAATAGTGCACAACCGGAGTTCTGATGTCATCTAGACAACAACACACAACACCCTTGTAAGGGAAGGTGAATGCCATGGTATATATATATATATTCTCTTGTTAGTTTTCATTGCAGAGCTAACTTACCCAAAATTTACAGTTCCCATCCTCTCTGACTGTATTTTTAATGAACAGGAAAGAAGAGGAGAGATGAAGTTATGTTTAAGTACTGCAAACCATTCAGGCCAGCATCTGGAGTCCTTCTCTGCTTCTTTGGACTAGTGCCATCATTTGCACAGTTCTGATGTGATGTATATAGAAAATTCTGATTAGTCAGTTATTTTATAATTACAAGGCATAGTTTTTTTAATGCTACATACATTCAGGACATTCAAACAGTCTCTGCTGAAATGATTGCTGATTAACTAAAATAGTTTAGCATCGTCACCACACCATGTGGACATACACTAACTGTATGGACTGAGAGCCCCCGACTTCACAAAGGCAGGGTCTGCTCCCCTCCTGCTCCTCTGCAGGAGCCCTGCAGAGCCATTTGTATTGCATGAGTCACTCAGCAAATCTCCCACCTCCTGCCTTCCAGGGACAGCTGTCACCCGAGTCCAGCTTTCACCTCCTAGTAAAGAGTGAACACTGAAGTCATCAAAGGGTGTACAGGGACGGTGAGCGAATGTCATGCATAGCTCCAGGGAAGGGTGAACCTACTCCTCTTTCTGCTTAGAGGGCTGTCATTTTACTGAGCCTTTGGCACAGAGACAGAGGTACACTGAGGCAGCTTAGACTTTAACAGGACTACGGAGAAATCAGGGTTTCCTCTGCTGGGTGTGTTTGCCATTTGGCTATGGTACTCTCCAGAAGATTCTGCACTGAACTTCACTTTAATATACGTACAGATGGAAAATACAATTAATACCCATGAGAAGTAAAGCCTGGGCTGGAAGGGGTCTTTAGCAATTCATTAGACAGCTCTGCCAACAACAAGTATTTTTTTCTCTTCTTCTATTAATATTACTTCTATTAATATTGCAATCAGACTTATTTTCTGTGTCATCTCTTACACAAAGATTCCTAGTCTAGAAAAGTCACCTTGGGATTCCTATATCACTTTGAATTCAAATGCATCCATGCCACAATGATTTTGTTTTGCTCTGTGCACCCCCATAATCAGTCATGAATGACTATGCAAATGTCTACTATTTTCCCTTAGCCAACATCATGGAACTTTTCTTCATGAGCAAATTGTTGCCTGTCCTAAGGATTTTATTCTTATTTTCTGTTGTACTTTACCCTTATTGCAGCTTTCAGGTTTCTTTCTGGTAGCCAGAGGCTTAGAGTGAATTAAATACTTCACACGTTCTTCCACCAGAACTCTCTATCTGCTTACAGGAACAGCCAAATCTCGAAGCTAGCATGGCCACATCTGCAACCATGTGTATTTCAATACCGATATCTATAGCACAAAGTGAGCAAGTGGCACAGCTAAAACCTTCAAAGTAACAAAATCCCATACCATCAGCATTACTTATATCCAACCTGTGTAATAGGTCTTACAACATAACTCCTGTGATAATGAAAAGAATATTGTAGTCATCTGGCATTCACTCCACTTTGCACAAGCTTCAGCCAGTGGAGCACGCAGGTCAGCATTCAAACAAAGTAGATGCATCGCTACTTCCAAACAGCAAAACTTCAAAGTCTACATAGTAAACGTTATTTCATACCCTGTTATCCAATGCTTCTGGTATGCAGCCAGTCATTCTGGAATGCAGCATTTCATTCTGCCAGTCTGTGGTACAAGTGCATGTGTCATCTGTCGTTTCTTTATTTTGTAACTTTTTTCCTCTTGCAAAATTCTCCATCTCACTGAATAATCATGCAGATTATATTTCTACAGCTGAAGATGCTTATGGGTGGGATTTTTTTTCTGAAATGATTCTTGCTCTTTCATTTTTTGCTTAATATTCAAGTAAAACATGGAAGTCAAACTGGTTAAACAAAATGAGCATTGTGGCTTACCTGAAGTGGAGCATGAACTAGTACTGATCTCTCCCTAATTTAGTTCCTGTAAATTCTGTAAGCGCCCCTCAAGGGTACAGAACTAATGTCCTGGGAGGAGAGAAAAATTTCCTCGTGCCTCCAAAAATAGACTGAGAATCAGAAAGGTCTCAGGATGTTCTGTTACCATCAAACACATGTCCCTCTTAACTATAAACAGCACACAACTACAAATTCCCATCTAACATTCTGCTGTTAGTGAATTAGTTGAGGTGTATCCAAGGGAAGGGAGGATAATGTTCCTCTTTTTTTTTTTTTTTTTTACTGTAACACAACAATACGCTTTCACCTTAAGTCAGGAGACTATCCTGCGTGCATCCAAACTCTTGCAAACCACATGACTTGGAGGATGGCTGTTAGGCAGTTTAGTTTGTTCAGCACCATGCTCTCTCTTCTGATGAAGAAAAAGAGGAGATGCCTTTTAAAAAGTCAGGATTTGCTAGTTCTTGTCACTTTGCTGCGTTTTAAGTTGTTCTTGGTGCTCGTTTCAGCTTTCATTATGACAGCATTTTCTGTGCACTTACTGTTGCATGATAGGCGAGACTGCAGAAAACACCCTTTTGCAAAAAGATAAACCACATCTCACGTTCAGCTCAGTGACCTGTAAACATAGAAGGATAACTGAAACTCCTTACAAGGAGATAATAATGAGCAAGGCAGTCAAACTAACTAGTCAGAGCTAGGGTCTGATAACTTTTTAACATTTGTTGTTAAGCCAAACATGTCTTGATAGCAATTTTCAGCTACACATTCTTTAACAAATCAGGTATTTGATCAGTCTGTGTTTATTGTGAGTGCCTCCTAGAAGCACCAAAAAAAAGCATTAAGGAGAGAAAACATTAGCCTTGATGTACTCCTATGAAAGCAGAACTGACACAGTTCATAACTCTCCTATCAGTCTGAGAGGGCATGCTTTTAAATCCCAGAAGCTATTCCAGGGACAAGCTTCTCAAGCTTTGAGATGTGCTGATCATTACAGCTCTTATCTCCCCTCTCCCCATCAAAGGAGGGTGAGCATTATCCTCTATACACCTTTCTGGTGGAGCAATTTGACCCATGTTTCCACAACTGGAAGGGATGGAGCCACAGGGCTATGCAGCTTCAGCTGTAAGTAGTTGTAAATTTTAGCATGCCAGACTTTGAGGGCATCATCAGTGCTGAGAGTCAGCACATGGCACTCCCAAGTCTTTGAGCATATATCCATTTCATAAATCTTTTTGTTATTATAAGCAGAACTACTTCATATTTCATTCACCATGAGGAAATCTGTTTGTGCCTTTTGTGAGGTGGGTAGGATACAGAGGGCCACAGGATAGCACTGAAGTAAATTATCCTGCAATCTGTACAGGGTATTTCCAGCCCAAATTTACAGGCTCACGTGGATTTGAGTTTGTAGTGCCACACAATCCAGCTACCCTGGACTGAAAGTAGCACTGATTGTGTGTAAGAGCTGCCTGCAAATTGAGGCAGAGCTGGGAGCCGCACCAAGGCAGCCTGCAGCTCTAGGCACATCATTGGGAAATAGTAGCTGCTGTTTCTGCTATGAGCCACTGTGAGAGTGAAAGTGATAGCAAAAGAGAGAAAGCACCAAAACTGAAGGCTGGCTGAGGAGAGAAGGCCAGAGTCATCAAGGGTAAATTTAAACAAATAAGTTGTTAGAAATTAAGGCTGAAATCATGCAGAGTTCCCACTAAAGAAACCGTAATGTAGTGGGATGCTTTTTTCAGTGAGAACAGGGAGAGGATGTCCCCCTTTTCAGTTCCTCCCCTTTGGTTAGATAGTATCTACCCTTTAGAGTGCAAATTCTTTATCATTTGTGCATGTTGACATAGGGGCATTCACTTAAACCTACAGAAAATATGCATTTTCTGAAGTCATGAAACAAACTTAGATTCAATTTTGTTGATGAAAATCAGCTCCTCTCTAGGAGTATGGAACAGTTGCCCTGATTCCTCTGCCTTTTCCAAGTCTCAAGGAATGTGAATTCATGTGTTACTACTCACTCTCTAGTCTTCCGCATTACTGTCTCTTCCCCTATTAGCCTAATTATTTCATGCACTTATTTCATCCTGTAAACCAGTACATATTCAGAGGATTACTCACAAGATGGTCTGTAAGGAAGCATGTTGACATTATTGTATCAATCTACCTCACTTCATCATTGCAGCAGATTTTGCTAGAGTTCAGTTTCTCATACATATAATCCAAATGATACAGATGGATGTAGGATTTGCACGGGGGTTTGTTGTGACACAGCTGAGGAGCACAATATTAGCCTAGGTCCTGTACCATGCCCTAGCAAATATATGAACAAAAGGGTGTTCAAAATAGGGTAAAAAGAGCTGCTCTTTTTTTTTTTTTTTTTTTTTTTCTGAAACACTGATCAATAATGATGAGAATTGCCAGTGTAGATGGGTAAAATGCATCCTGGTGTGACTATGATCAACTTTCCTGAATCTCAGGTCATGTGCCCATGATATGCAGCTGTGTAATCCTTACAACTGGATGAATACCATGGCCATAGGCTGCAATGCATCTGTGTGCTGTGAATGCACTCACACTGT